>NW_026712703.1:1888373-2517831 GCF_030625045.1 Achroia grisella
AGATCTGAGGTGCCAAGATTACTTGATTTGTATGAACGTGGCCTTAAAAATGGAGTTAAAGATATACAATTGTTAGACAACAAAGAGATTCTTGAAATTGAACCTAATTGCAAAGGAATACAAGCTGTTTGGTCTCCTCACACAGGTATTGTAAGTTGGGCGGAAGTCACAAATTCTTATGTGGAAGATTTTATCAAGGCTGGTGGTAAAAGTTATTTAAACTTTGAAGTTACAAAATTTATAGAAGCAGAAGATGGACAATATCCTGTTATGATAATCGATAGCAAAGGTTCTGTTATTCAGGCCAAATATGTCCTGACTTGTTGTGGGTTGCATTCAGACTCTGTAGCTGTATTAACAGGTTGTCCAGAGGAACCAAAGATTATTCCATTTAGAGGAGAATATTTATATGTAGTTCCACATAAAAGCAATATTGCAAAAGCTAATATATATCCAGTGCCTGATCCTAGATTTCCATTTCTGGGAGTTCACTTAACACCAAGGATTGATGGGCGTGTTATAGTTGGGCCAAATGCTATTCTAGCATTTTGTAAAGAAGGATACAGGTAACATAGGTGTTAAATTTTTTAAATGATGAATTAATTGTGCTCCCTATAACCCTATTGCATCTGTGTGAATAGTATACTCTGGTACACTAGCAAAGAATGAATTCAGTTTAGCTCATCATCATCATCATTAATCTCATGCTCCATAAATAAACATATACAGGGGGGAAGGGGATTGCTAGTAATGTGGATTGATGATCTTATTGCTAGCAACATACCCTTTCAGGTTGACCTCCATACAGGTTTCCCCTGTAAACTATTGTGATAAATTCCTGGTGAATTTGTAATGATTGTCTAACTGGCTTGTACTCATGTTCATCTTATCATCCTCCACTGGTACCCTGCCAGTATAAACCGGTAGCGGACCATTCCATTATCGCCCATAGAAATAGTAATATGTTAAATTCAGGAATGTTATAGTTATATTTATAGTCATAGTTAATGTTAAATTCAGGAATGCTCCAGCAGAACCGTTTACTTTGCAAAACAAATTGAAAATCTGAAAATTTCAATTTTTCACATAATAGTAATCAATCATGTGACTGCAAATTTTAAGAACATTCAAAAACACTCTTTATTCTACCCTATCTATACTTATATTATAAAGAAGATTAGTATGTTTGTTGTTTATTGTATATAAATCGCAATTAAAAAATAGCAATATATTAGTGAGTTACATAGGCTTATCATCAATTCATGACTGTTTACTTATCACAATGTAAATATTTCAGATGGGGCGATATTAATTTAAAAGAATTAAAAGATATATGTTCATTCTCGGGATTTCGTAAAATGGCTATGAAGTATGCCGGTTTTGGAGTGAAAGAGATGATGAGATCAGCAATAATGCCTCTTCAAGTAATGCAAATACAACGGTATATACAAAATTTAACAAGTGCAGATGTTGAAAAAGGACCTGCCGGTGTTCGAGCACAAGCTATGGCGAAGGATGGTACATATTTTCTTTGGTATTTGTAATTTAATTTTTTAAATGGCAAAACTGACCTGTAACCATCAAGTAGGTTACTTGATGGTTACAGGTAACTATTGACTCATGAACAGTACAGTGTACATTCTGTTATCATTGAACACACTTAATATCTGTCGTACGTGACTATACCATAGGCTTAAAATGTTATATATCTCATCCTGTAATTGCGCTACCTAATGTGAAACACAGCTTACAAGGAAGCTGGTGGGCAGCTGAAATAGGTAATACTGAAGTACCCATAAATAGTTGGTTATCCCCCAGGTGTTGAGCTATCTTTAATTATAATATACCAATGCTGAAGGATATTTTTAAATCTTCCTGAACTAATTAAAAAAAGCCACATTGGCGAAATCACTGATAAAAATTGATATCAGCCATTTAAAATAAAGAATAAGAAGAGGCATGCAGACTACTTTTATAGTCTACCTCTGGTAATGGTAACTACACTGTAGTTAGTTTTAGTTTCAATATTCCTTGTGATATTATTAAATACTTTACAGGTACCTTAATTGAAGATTTTGTATTTGATTCGAAACCGGGAACTGGAGCTATTGGTAGCAGAGTTTTGCATTGTCGAAATGCGCCTTCACCAGGCGCTACCTCATCACTAGCCATAGCAAAAATGATAGCGGACAAAATGAAAGAGGAATTCAAATTGTAATATTTTTTGTTATTCAGTCATACATCACAAATATGTTATTTTTCTATGATTTCATAGAATTGATAAAATATTTGCTTAGTTGGGGATCATTATTATGATTTAGATTATTCTAGATATTTTGTTATGTTTTAAATGGGCACTTTCGTTTTCTCAGAATTTTGTTTTCAGTACTTTTTTACTGAATTAAATTCTTCTTTTTTAATCTTCTTTAAATCAATTTTAAAAAAATGCTATAAAACTTTAAGAAATTATATGTATATATAAACATGTATATAAAATACATGTTTATAAACGTTGGAATAAGTCAGTGTATTACAGAGGAAAAATTAAGGAAATGGTATTATTTTTATATGATTTAAAATGTTAAAAAAGTAGTAATACTACTAAATAAAATAAATTATTAATACTTATTTCGCCAACTATCAGGGTCAATATTATGAATTAAGTTTAAGATTAAAATTCTATCTTATATATGGAAGGAGGATCTAAACTACTATCCAATAGGACTGCTATTGTGATTGAATGATGAAGGTGCTGCTTTAGTCACTAGACTACAAATTATTTAGTGCTAAGTAAAATATGAATATATAGACCTGAATTTGTAATAACCATCTTATGTTTAGAATAATTTTTGTCATTGTTATCTAATAGTTACGTAGTATCTTCATTTTTGACATGTTAATTTTTTTATATATTTTTTTTTATTATTTGTGTTATAATACACATATGTATGATGTACATATATTTATAAGTATAGGTAGGAAAAGTAAAATAAAATAAATTTACAGAATAAATTCATAATAATCAGAGTACAATTTCTATTAACAACATCACTACTTAATACATATTCACATCATGTTAGTTTCTAATACTTTTTTCTACTATACAGCTACTGAAATAATATTTCTATGCTATGAATTGGAGGGCAGTTTAAATAATAGTTTTAATATATATTTCAATTTAAAACTACAATACCCTGTCATAGTATGTGTTGAAGAATAAAAAACAGTCATATTTTGTTATTTATATTATTTGTTCTCTTCTTAAGTCATATTCATTTAAAAAAGTAATTAACTTAACAGTATAACAATGCTCTAAATTTGAATTTACAAATAAATAAATAAATTAGAAATGCTTTTGTTAAGAAATTGTGTTACCAAAGATTTTGAGGAAAATAAATCCTTTACCTTGTTTTAGTCATTCAATAATAATACCTCTTCTAGACAAATACACAAATTGTACTTGTAAATCATATACAGTTGTTAAGTGAAATATGATATTGCTAAATACAACAATGTATTCAGAAAATCCAAACATTGAGTAAACTGGAATAAAATAATTTTTACATTAGAGGACAAACACTTTTTATATTAATTATATATATATTGTTTGTTTATATAATATTAATATAATATATTTCTATATTATTATATATAAACAAACAATGTACATAAGTATACAACAACATGTTCAAAAGTCAATACTTCTGGGTCATGCAGTTTGGATAGTACTAGGCAGTCAAACTAAGAACTAGTTACTATATATTTTAAAAATAAACATAAACTTACCATATGGTTCACAAAGTCGGTTATGCCTCAAGAAAAAATAAGCAGCTAGAGTGAATGAACTTATGTTCACGATGAAGGCTCTCCATTTTAATTTTACTGATTGCATTTCTAAACTTGTAATGTTAGGCCTTCTACGATACCTTGTAAGCATCAGACATGTTAATAACATATAAAACACTGAAGTGCCAATAAATGTTTTGAATGACATTTCATGATATGCTGAAAAAATAATAAGGGTAATTGAAAGTATTTGGTAATTTCAATTTCACAACTGATAGACAACCCCCGATAGTTGAATATTTTTCTTAACTACATTCAACTAACATCAGATAGCCAACCAATGAGCTACTTTATATGTTATAGATCCTATTTGCCATATAATAACAATCCAAAGAATGTCTTCATGATTATATTATAGTAAATCCCATATGGAATAGAATAAAACTATTTTTTTTAAACTCACTGAATAATTAATTTTTATATTGGTCAATAGTCAATAGTCTAGTAGTTAAATACACAGTTAACACTTTCCAATTATTTAAGTTACACTAACAGTAGTAAACACTTACGGTAGTTAGCCATTGATGTCCAATGTGTTAGTCCTAATAATGCTAAGTTTTCTATTATATTTAATGATACTGCTAATTTCACTACAGAAATACAATTGTCCCTTACAACATTTCTATAATAATTCCATCTTAAATATATTATTAAAAACCTTATTGGTGCATGAACATATATTGCAGTCTTCCAAATTGTACTTTGCGGTTCATAGTTACCAATGGAAGCTGATATTGATGGGAATACATTTGGCACATTGCAGTGTGTATTATTTGCATGTTCAAAATCTTTGTACATGGTCATGAGTAAACAAGTTATAAAGGCAAATAATGGCAGTGATACTGTAAAGAATCCCAGCTTGGAAACTTTAAATCTGATAAAATATTTTCTTCCTGAAACATTGTGAAGAGGAAGATACATTTAATTCTATCTGATAGCTTTTGGCAGTTTATTCAGATAACCCGAATTATCACTTAACCCGGAAGGACCTGGGCTATTTTTAAATTATCTTTACTATTCGTATTCTTAATATTTTCTCGCTTCAACACTGGGACCAGTTGTGTAAAAATAAATTATAATTAATGGCATGAAATAAACATGAAAACGTATTTTTGTCATTAGTATATCAGTCTAGTCTGGTACTTAAAATAAATAGAGACATTTGTAACATTTGTTGACTGTAGTGGATGTAAAATAATCGGCTAAAGATAAATCGATTATTAATTAATATCATATAAAAATACAAAATGAATATTCATAAAATAAAACCTGTGAGTCTTACTAAAAAAATACGTTGGACTACTTAAAAAAATATATCAAGTTATAATATACCAAAGAAAATAAATATATATAGGTCAAGGATACATTAATCCAAAACCTAGTTTTAAAAATCGATTATTACTCTAACAAAATCATCGATTATTTAATAAGTCATTTATTCATCACTCTATCACTGTCAATAGAGTTTAATCAATTTTTGTAGATTCAATATTTATCTTCAAATTTAAAACCTACTGAAACATAAATCGATATTTTATACAGAATGCACATCACTACACAATAGTCACAGATTTGACAGATAAAAAAAAACATTATTTTTCTTTTTATTTAATATTTTACGGCTCTGGATACAAGTCCTTTTTAGCCCAACATAAAATGCAAAAACTTAAAAACAATTACAATTTCTTCACAGTGTTTGAAATAAATTTATATAGTCTTGAATGGTGCAGGCCTTGATAAGATCTCTTCTAGAGACTTCGGTACTTCACTACTATGCTCTTGAATCTGGTGAATGAGTAATAATCTGGCTAGTCCGTAGTTTCTACATTTGAATATAATATGATTCAAATCTTCATCTTCATTGCAATAAGGACATTTTGGGTTGTGAACCATTTTCAGTCTATACAGGTGAGTGCGAGTTTGATTATGGCCAAATCTCATACGGTTAATACTCGTGATAAATTGTCTGCTGTCGACGTCTTTATTGTTATGGTACCAAGGTTTGGCGGGCAGGCTTCCGTGGATCTTGGCATACCACTTTCCCTTATCGTTAGCAATATTTATGTAATAGTAATTCCATAATAATTTTAGAACATTTTCAAGTGAGCTACATTATGAACATTCCGAGCAGCTTGATCCGCTATTTCATTTCCAGCTATTCCTTTATGACCAGGTACCCACAAGAATGTTACCTGCTTACCGTACAGATACAGATAAGATAATACTAGTGGTGTTGATTTAACTTTTTATATTTAAAAAGTAATGTATTATAAAATTTTGATAGTTCGTTCCTAAGATTATTGTAAAAAGTAACATTATATTTTTCTTTCTGAATTTACTAAAATATTTTATTTCTTTATATAATAGAATATATATGATTAGTAGATCGATTAGAAAGTGTCATTCATCTATAAATTCACTCATTCTATGTACCTGCTGTACCGGAACCTATTGTACCTTGTTAACAAGATCATTGATTTATCCAATCCATCACAAGTGGTATTGCCAAATTACTAAATTGCTTTTCGTCAAAATGTCCAAAATACATAAGACCAAGTTTTAAACTAACTGTAAAATCAATTGAATCCAATTGTGTCCAATTCTAGTCACCTAAACACCTATTTAATTATTATGAGGGCTTAAAATTTCATCCATTTCGGTTCAGTCATTTAGTAGTTAGTTTACAAACTGCAGGTAAATTCACTGGGTTAACTGGGCTGATTTAATAACCTTCCTGTCATGCTCCACTAGTGGTCCGCTAGCGTGAAGGCGAGTGCATATTGTCGTTATTCCTTGTATGAATAAATAAATAAATTGTCGGTTTTAACTGACAACAAGAGTTTTATCAATAAAACTGTTAATTCGATAACCATGGATACAGTGAACAAGTAGGTATATTACAGAGATGAATAAGAAGCCTATTGTGTTATGGAGGCAAAACTAATTTAAAATATTTTGTACTTGAGTGCTTAGATATTATATTGTAGTAAATGAAATAATTAAATTTTGTACCATTTATAAAGGCCCTTAATAATATGGCCACAACAATAATTACAAAATGGAGGATTTACTAAGAAAAGACATTTTTAAACAAAGAGACTTATATAAGCTGTCTCCAGATTACGTGTCTTCTGATACCGTACTGCGATTGGAATTGAGGAGATCTCAGGTGAGATTTATTTGATATATTTCATTTCTATTTGATTGTGTGTTGCTATCATAAAAAAACATTTTACCTGATTACTCTATTCTTTATGTTAAACAACCATTTATGTATGTAGGTAGACGAAGACTGACGAAGGTACACAGTTCACGGGTATTAGTCGCATATCGTCGACTTCGTCAGCTTCTTTGAGAGTGTTAGTATTGGCGACTGTTTTTATTGTTTGCTAGCAGGTTGACCTCCTGTCGCGGTCACACCTGGAAGTCATCCTGGCTAATTCATCACTGGTATACATGTAGGTGCACGCGGATGCACAATTCCATTATTAGGTATTACCCTGTAAAAATATGGCAGCTAGACGTATACAGATTATACTAATACAAGCCTATTTATTATCATCTACATATACAAAATTTATCACTACTAAATATTTTCAGGTCAAAGCCACTACTGGTAATCACGGCATAATGAAGAATGTTAATTGGCATAGGTAGGTATAGCACTCTGGTAACCTATTTAGAAATTGGTGTCGGATGTAATTCAAGGTTTTCATTATTAATTTTTTTTCAATGGGCTGATATCAACTATGTTTAATATCTATCATATTCCTAATTTTGAAATATTTTTAAACAGCGAAATGTAAAGAGTGTATATTTTATTTTGTATACCTACATTTCTGAGGTATAATTTGTATAAATTCGTAGGCATGTCAACCTCACCTTCAATAAGCGATATATGGACTGCTGTATCTTCATTCCAGAAAACCTTACGTAAGATTTCTTACGTAATTGGAATGGCAAACATGTCCCACCTGACATGATGTCATCATGTGGTGCTTCTCATGCGTTGCGTGGCGACGCCGACGCAGTAATGTTACTATAGGCGTCACTTGACGGAGACATGTCTAGTTAATGTATTATATATATTGTTTGACCATTAACATCCAGACCGTAGTTTTTTTGCCACTATGTCATGATCAGTTCATTGTAAGCTGTAGGTTTTGTCCTACCTATGGTTTTATTTAATTTCAGCAAAGAAATACGAAAGTCAAAGGATAGCACAGTTAATAAAGAAATAACAAAAATACGAAATGGCTTTAATTGCACGAATTTAAAAAATAAACAAATGTTAAAAGATGCGATGAAATCGGCACATACTATAGGAAATAGCGTTTACGACTTTAATAACAGATTGTTAACAAAAGATTTCAATGAAATAACAGATACCTGTTACCGAGGAACGTTAGAAGATAGCGATAAATTAATTGTATGTAATGACATAGATTTTAAAATATGCAGAAACAAGAAAAAAGTTGTTAAAGAAAATCTAAAAATAAACAATTTAAATAGAACTAATTCAAATGAATACATAACAAGTACAACTACAAACGATGAAATAAATAGTATATTGCGTATTGATTGTATATATCCTTCTGAATCATTAAATAGTATAGAACTCACCGACTGTGACATGAGTTGCAATCTGGATACGAACAGTTCAAATTCAAAGGATTGTAACAGAAAATATACAGAAAATAAAGACATAACAACAACTGATTTACAAACAACGTTGATTATGATGGCAATATCTTCAAAATCACATGATAATGAAATATTTGACAGTTCTCCTATAAATATTACGGAATCAATAAGGCATCATGATTTAACCGATAATAATATACCACATAACAGAACTTTAATAAATACAACTGTAAGTTGCGAAGAAATCCCAAAATTTTTGAATGTAACAGCTCTGAAAGTTGAAATTAGTAACAAAGAATTATCTATTATACGGAAATACATCACAAAGTGGAAAGATTACGTTTCCAATAGAAAAGAGTATCAGTCTCAACAAAGACTAGAGACATTGAATAATTTTTTTGATAAACTTTCACGACGAAAGGAAACAAATAATTCATCTGATTCTACGAATAAAGCCAAACAGCTAGCACGAGACTACAGTACATATCAACATAGGTATGTGGTATACAATTTTAAAATAAGTCAATTTGTGTGGATATGTTTTGCAAAATATATTAGAACTTTACTTATTGTAACTATAATTATGATTTATGAGTTATTTAGAAACTTAAATTTAAAATGCTTGAGCATTAGTGAAAAACTAGTATTTATAGAATAAAACATGACAATATAAACATATCTCTCTCACTCATAGGGTTAATTTCGAACTCTTTACATTCTTGGGATTATTTATTCAATCTACTGGATTGCTATCTATCTTGTTGCCTTCCCTACACTTCTATACATCTAATACCTACGTATATTCATTTCATCACTAATAGTAAGGGTAAATATTTCGTATAGAAGACGTAAATGATCTGCAAATGTCGCAATAATAATAATAATAAAAAACATACAGCGCCATCTAGTTCCCAAGATAAGCAGAGCTTGTGTTATGACTACTAGATAACTGGTAGAAATACAAACAACCAAAATAATATAAATCATATCAAAATTATATATATACATATAAAACAATATTTTACATAAAGATATAATATTCGTATGTAGGTCTCATAATTAAATTATATAAAATAGAAATGATTAATTTTAGATATAAAATACAAAAACATATAATTGCACTACAAAAAGTAAAACTTGAAGAACAAAACAGAATAATAGAGGAACTGAAGTATAATAAAATAGTAGAGGCTTCAAGACAATCAGTAGACGCTATGAGGGAAGAAGTACGAAGAACGTATTATGAAATAGATAGACAGTTAAAGCCTAAGATAAAATGTTTGACTAATGAACTAAAGATACATGAAATTGAAGGTAAGAATACTACGTCGGACGTTAATGTGAAACTATTTTTAACATGATATATATATATGTGGTTTATTATTACAGAACCATCACTCGTATTGCATTGCTTAAAAGTCCCTCAATTTTTACAAAGAATGGAAAAAAGGGCTCGAGAAAGGGAGGAAAAACATGCAATTATTAGAGAAAGGCGAAGACAAATGGAGGAAGAACGCATTAGACTGAAACAACAAGTAATTATTTCTAACGTCAATTCTATTAATCCATTTATTAAAAAATAAACAGATATTTTTAATAACGAATAACAATTCATACTGCGTCGTGTAGTTTCAAATTAAGCAGAACTTGTATTTTTGTGATACAAATATGTACCATGTGAATAATTGAACCGGCGATCAACGGAAGTAAGGCAGTAAGTAGGTTTAGGTTGATAAGGGTAATTAAAAAATATTTCCTTGTTGATAGGCAGAGTTGGCGAAAGTAGAAATGGATAAGGAAGAAAAAATGAAACGAATAAAAGAGCTGAGACTGAAACGCAAAAGAGAAAAAATTGATGGAATAAGAAGAAAACAATACGCTGAAAAAATGAGAGCTCTGGCAGTGATGGCAGATTTGCATTATGAAAAAAATTTAACAATAAAATATGGCATCCGTCCTTTCAAAATATTGTTAGCTATAAAATATGATAATATTGAGAGGGCGAAAGCGCATTACGCCTTTCAACTTAAGAAAAATGTATTCTTGCACTACATGTGGCACACTGAGGACATGTGGTTCGAAAGAAATTATAAAGCGGAAGATTTCTATAGAAAGATAATTCTAAAAAAAGCATTTAATAGTTGGAAACTTGTAAGTATAGTGTAGTATGGTTGGATGTTTTAAGAATGTACAGGTAACTATTATAAGAATTTAAAAAAACGAGCTGGTAACGAAATATTGTTTATTAAGTAGAAATATTTTAATTATATACAACAACTTATATCACAGTTAACTATTTTACTCCAGTGCTGTTTCGTTTATACTTGTATCACATAGATATATGATTTTATGTGATTGTCGCAGTAATTAACAGTAAATACAATATACGGTAGTACTTTCACCTGATGTTTAATGACACTATAGTACCTAGATCGTTAAGCATAAGTAACATCCAGAACAGTAGAGTAACTCGAAGCGAATAAATCGGAATCGCATTGAATAAGATATTACCTACGTTTGTATGTACCTTGATGGTAATTATAATTTTATGGCATTATTTCAGGTTTTTATTACATATGTTAAGTTTAATTACAGTTTCATATTTTTAGATTGCAATTTAGAATAATGTATACTAATATTATTGAACTAATGTAAAACTAGTGTTGTGAAGGTGTGATATACACGGACAAAATTATGAGCGATACTTATCGCTCTAAATTTTTAATTTTATTTGAATACTATTATCGTGAATATTACGAAACCAATTTCAAAGATGAAAAACTTCACAGTGGTAATGGAAAAGCATTCTAACACTACGGCTAGAGATACTTAATAAATGAATGCTAACGTAGGTACCTGAATATTTACGCTGTTAAGTTAGTAGTTAAACACTAACGTATCTAAATAAAATTTATCTCTTGTCTTGGGTTCAGACAGCGTGGAATTTGGCTATGTAAGGGTAGCATATATACCTACTTCTTTACCTCAGATACCATATATCTACGTCTATCTATTTCACTGGCTATAGTTACTATGGTTGATATTTAGAATATAGTATCTATATTATATAATGCTCATAAAAGTGAGCAGTTATTGGTGTGTTAATTGTAGCGTTTAATGTAGCAAATGCTGACAGAGACAAAATATTTTAGACAGACAAAGTATGATAACGTGTGGAGTATAATATCATTTGGAACTCCAAGTACAAGTTTAATTTTTATTTTCTTTTTAGGCTTATAATACGTATGTCATTAAGAAACAAGTTGCCGAAGATTATTATGATTTATACGTAACGCAGTTAGTGTTTAGGCGATTTTGTAAAGGAATAGAAATCATTAAGAAAGAGCATGAATTGAAATTACAGAAAGCAATCGTATATCATAACAGGTACTGATTTTCATACCGTAACCAGATAAATTACAAATAATAATTGTATTTGACTATTGACTACCGTTATTATGAATTCTTTGTATGTTTGCAGCAACTTATTGTTCAAGATATTTACATGCTGGAGAACATTACCGGCTTTGAATGCTCTTAAGAGAGAACAAGAAGCTAGAAAAGCCAGATGGAGAGAAAAGGTGCTTTTAGTAGTCCCTGATTATAAGCCACCTGAAGATTAGTTCTAGGATTATAATATAGGAACGTACTTTGAGGAATTAACTGGATTTATTTTCTACGAAGAGGAAACAAGCAGACAGAAGAGATAAAATTGTGTTCGATGGAGTTATACGTTTATATTTTTAAAACTACTTTTAATTATGGATACCGACTATAAATACGTAAAATTATTGTTATAAAATTATTTACATGTTAAGAAAATTATAATCTGATAAATTGTAGAAATATGTTGCGTGTGCATAAGTTTACATAAGGTATAAAAAGATATTATAATTACTTGCATCAACAAATAAATTTCATATTTCATGGACTCATTACAAATTTGAAATGAGGAGATAATAATAGATAATAGGTATGTACGAAAAATGTAGGAACACGAGTTACAATTATCACTATTCAATTTTAATTCTATTCTATTTTCTATTATATGTCGATTATTTTCTTTGTATAAATTATTTAGCATAATGTTGCTGTCGCTGGATTTCCAATTATCCCCATTTATTTTTAGTACATTCTACGAAATGACGTACCTAAATTTAAACATATATTATTTAAGTACATTTCATAACATAACGGGCCAAGTACTGAGAAACTATAAACAGTTTCATTTAGTGTTATTACTTTCACACATTAAGATGGTAAGAGATTTAGTGGAAGAAATGTTCAAGTATAAAATAGAAAACTGGTAAATTAATCAGTCATAAGAAGACAACAATTGACCAAGGTATAATGTTGAATAGTGACTGTGGTGAAGATAATAGGAAATTCTTAAAATCTACCTTGAGCAGAAGAGTTGTATACTACAGCGTGGTGTCCAGATTAGCATAAACACTAAAATACATATAAACGTTTGAAATAATCCTAATATATACTATGTATATCCATATGAATAATAGTTGGTGCCATTATTACAACATATACTTTAGATTGCCTTTTATTTTTTTAAATATCACAAGAATTATAACCAATATAAGGAATTGTAATAACTTACAACAATATATGAAGCTATAAATTTATTGAAAATGACTAGAAGTAACAGTTACATGTACTAATTACTAACTTTCCATAGATCATAATTATTGTAGGCTTACAATCTATTGTATATATTAAATGATACAATAAATATATTAACTAGATTGTCTTGGATAGATAATAACTTCATTTTTATAGTACTACTTCCTTTAATCTTAGTACATATAAAGAATTTTTATTAACCTATTTAAAAATCAGTAGATATGTACAAAGTATATAATTATTAAAACTTTAGGATATTCAATTACTCTCAAGGATATAATCCTTCAGAAAAAATGTTACATAATAATGTCTAATATAATAAGAAATTGATTTACACATTAAATACATTAACTAATTTTCTCCATTGTGGTTCTGAAAAATGAAAAATGAATCAGAAAAATTAAGATATAGGTATACTTATATCTTTACTAACAAAGGTTAATACATTGCTATACTTACCACTATATATTGGAATGTAAATGATTAATTGTTTAAGTAGTACTATTAATATAACTATAAGATATCCCACTCCATATACACAGGAAACAAAGCAAAGGGCCAAACTGGAATAGAATAAATTGAAATACATTATTTGTGTACAAAAATCAAGCATGTATACTTTCCAATGTTTTTTACTTACTTGAATTCATAATATACATCATCACAATTTTCAGGCAGGAGTATAGAGCCATATAATATAAAAGGTTGGCAAACACTTGTTAGACCTAAGTTGGTTCCAAACAATAATGTGGCAAATGCAAGGAACTGTCCAGCTAGGAAATAGCCATAATTAAGTTTCAGTACGCAGCAATCCCACCTAAAATGACAAGACTATCAAATTAAAGGAGTAAAGAATTATTTTATCACTTAGGAATATAGCGCACTTACCATATTGAGTGAAAGAACATATCATTTACTTCAATTTGACATATCCGGCAGTAGCAGGAATCTGCAGTTAGGACAGGACTGAAATATTTTAGTTATACACATTATTTGCAAAAATAATGCAGTAAAACACTTTTCCCAAACAATGCCTCAGAGAGTTAATAGTTTGGTAATGATGATCTTCAGCATAGTTTGTGATGCATTATTTGATTTACATAGATAATATAATATTTTATATATTAGATTCAGTATTGGTAATTTTGTTAAAATTAAATTAATATTATTATCTAAGAAACTATATACCATAATTACTTAAAACCTACCTATATTCTTTTCCTTTTGAAGATCCAGCAGTAAGTTCAAAGTCTCCAACAGTTTTCATTTTATAAAAGAAGTAACCAGTAGATATGAATAACATTAGAAATATAAAATTCTCCAGTTGTGTCACTTCCAATAATCCTAATACTCCAATTTCAAATACTAAGAACAAATATAAGCCAGATGATAATGTCCATGAATAGAAAAATGGTGATCTAAAAATAATGAAAATTAGTATAGTCTTAAATATAATAATGTATATAGATGACAATATACATAGGTCACAGTAAGCTTTGGTAGGTACCATAAGGGACTAATTTATTTATTACTGCCTTGGTATCTAAATTTACATGCAGTGAAGAAATTTTGGTAGTACCTATATTATTTTATTCCTTTGAAATAATTGAATGGAACATGAAATTCCTATAATTGTTTTGGTAGCAAATTTCGAAAATTGTTTCAATTTAAGCTAATATGAATATATATATACTTATATGTTATTATATTATAACATTTACGAATTAATACCTGTTTTTTTGACGTGGCCTGGATAATACGTACGATGTACCCATTGCTATAGCTACCATAACTATGATAGTGGTAGCACGGGAAATCGTCGCTATTAATAACAAAATGGGTAAAATTAAAAAGGGTAATATTGCGTCCATATCTATTTTTCGGCTTGGTTTTTTTCTGCTATAACGCAAAATATCTTCAACACTAAGCAATTTATTGACCATTGTAGTTTTATTGAATTATAAATATGTGATCACTTATGTATAATAATAAAATAAGTTCACTGATTAGAACGAAATAAATAGAAATATTACGAATCAAAATTACTACGACAGGACAACTATGCTTTTTTAATATGTATTCAAAATTTCAACATCAAAATTTTTGTCAGTAAAAATCATAGTTATCTATTGGTTAACTATAATAATAACAGTTTAATAGTACAACATAAACTGTTAACATATTTCGCCAATGACATTGACAGTTGACTTTGTGGACACATGTCGCCGAGTCGAGTAGTGGTAGTCATTTTTTTTTGTTTCGGTTTTTCCTTTTAAGAGAAAGATAAAAGGATTCAGCCCATACAGCCAAGTGGTAGTCATTGTGATATGACAGATCCATTGAGCAAGTAATCACTTGTTTGTCAATTTTGATCTATGTACTCCACGATTCGGTAACGATTTGGTATTTGAGATATGGTTATGACATCAGCACTGAGCTTCGTCTAAGTATCCCCATTGAAATGAAGTTACCATTTTAGCTTGCATCAGTCTCCTAGTGCAGATTTCGATCTACCTTCAAGACTAAGATAGATCGATCGAGTGCTAGTGGCACAACCATATGCCGGATATGGAATAAACAATAGCCGTCTTGTTTATTATAAAGTAGCTTCGATCTACCAGTCTACTGAGGAAACATGATTAAAAAAATATTTTATGACCAGTAAGTATAATTTGTTGATAACATTTACAATCAATTAGTCACATGGAATTATTGGCATATATAATTACTATAGATTATGCATTAAATTACTATATTCCATAAATTCTATGACACTTTAAAAACAATGTGCCAATAGCCATTTGGTTAAATTTAATTTGAAAGCTCGCTCGTTCAACAATTTTATATTGTTAGGCAAATGATTGTAAAGAGAGACAGACATTTTTAATATATTTCTCCTATAAATAATTAGTCACATGAATCTAAAATATAGAACGCAAAACGCAAAACTTCATATCAAATTATTATTGAAGTTTGAACCAAAATTGACAAATTTAAATAAATTTTAATGTTTATGTCAATGTTTCCTGTTAGTCCAGTAAAATTTTAAGTTAAACATAATGGTTGGCCAGTTTTGGCGCAATATATGAAGTAAGTCCGTAAATACGTGAATAATAATATCTAATTAAGTATATCGATTTAAGTTAACGAGAAAGGGATGAAAAAAATAGAAAAATGGGTTAAATAATGAAAAAATGAAAAGAATCTGTTTTGTGCAGGTTTTTATTCTTTATAACTTTTATTTAATTTTTTTTTCATATTTTTACCGTTATCGAGTTATTTTGAAAAAAGCTTTTTACAATTATTTTTTAATTTACTAGTAACATAGTATTTAATTATAGATTTTTTAACATGGAAAGATAAATATGTAGTACCTACCTAGAAATAAATTTTTTAGTGATACGTGTCTGTGCAACACGTTCTCAATTGTTTATTTACAAAATAGTTTTTTTAATTTGCTTTGAGAAGCTTTAGCTTACTTAAGAGATGTTTCGTTACTTCGGTAATAAACGGTATGAATTATTAATTATCGGTGCTACTATAAAATATCCCACCGAGGAAAACAAACCCGTAATATTTTTTTTCATATCGGCTAGATTCAATAAACCACTACATAGATATGTAGATATAGACCATGGGGCTCACATTTTACATTTACGTATTTACTACAATTTTTTTTAATTCTATTATACCTGTAGTCGCCACATACCTATATCTATTGTTTAAAAAAAAGAATTAATATACTTGTGAATCGGTTTCCACATTACTTCTTTCCCGCCAGTGTATACTGTTAGCGTAGGTGGGTTTAGCCTATGCTAATATTAAACGCTGGGAGGGTATCAGTGGAGTACCATAGGATTTTGATAAACTTAGATCAGTCAGTCCATTTTGTCGAATTTATCACAAGGGTTTCTAGGTGCAACCGCGTGGAAGTCGATATTGCTAGCAATATTCGCACTACGAACAATCTCTTCCCTGGGGGTAACATAAATAAATGAACAACTGGTGTTGTTCATTTATTGTGATACCAAGATTTTATCCATGAGGAAGAAAGTGACAATATCATACCAATACACCAAAACATGCGATATAGAACTACGTAAGGTGGATGAAGCGATGACCTTAAGTGTCCCTGTATAGGCAGGTTACTTACAGGAAGTTCCTTTTTTCTAAGTCTTTTCTCAAAATTGCATTAATGTGAGACACATAATTGTTTTTATGTCTGAGTTTCGTTAATAATTTTAGTAAGCGTAAGTATCAAAGTAATCAGTGCAATGGATGAATGCTATGCAATGGATTTGCAATTGTTACAGTGCGTTAGTGGTCACTCATCATCTGTGTTATGTATTGCTCAAAGTGTTGATCGTTAGTAGATTCAACCTCTACTTGAACAAGAGGCAAGCAGGGGCTGTGGCGCTCGTTCCACCCGACGCACACATGCGCTATGTCAGTCAACAACAGTCGGCGCGCGCACGCGTATTGTAATATTCTACAGTATTTTTTACCTTATCCACCGGCAAAGACTACGACACTAACCAACAGTATTGATCGGGCGTTCGCCGTGAAACGGCGCTTCAAAAATGCGTTACGAATTTTTCCGTGTTTAATTATCCTTTGATCGAACAAGCATTGGACGCCCAATAATAAAAAAGGGCACTGAAATATGGAAGAGTGAATAAAGTGTTCTGTGATTGGAGTGAGTTCGACGATAATGTCGAAGGTGAGTATTACAAATCATTATTTAGTAACAGAGGGGATAGCAAACGATTGAATGGATGGAGGTAGTTTGTTAAAATCATTGTCAAGGACGATTCTAATTAATGCTGGTTTCGATGTCGATATTATCACGTTGGCACATCTAATCGTTGTCTGATGTAGATCCGAAACATACTTAGTAACAACTACGTCTGACTAATGTTCAAGTACTTAACTACTTATCGTGAAATTATGCCATTTCACTGAGGTAGGTTACCATCGTCGCCATTTATGTTACTCTTCTAAAGAAGTTCCGAAACTTACATATTGTATCTAATGATAGGTAGAGAAGTAATGTTTTTTCTATTCAGATGCAAATTAATCGGATTAGATACTTGATAGTAATTAGTATCAAGTATACCATACCATAGCTGTGTAATTACAGTTATGGTATAGGTATAGGTATAGGTACCTATGTACGAATATACTGTATTATATGCTAACTGATGATCAACGCCAGCAAAACAATATGTACCTATATAGGTCCTTGGTTTCTGTTTTTACTATGTATATATATCAATTTCTAATTTGGACTTGATAGGTCGGTACTGCTAGGGTTCTATGAAACGACATGTCAGTTCGTTTTCTGTTAATATAAACAAAGAATAATTTACAATTTTACTTTGCACACGTAACAATTTACAATAAGCATAAGATATAACCACACTAGGAAATGTAAATTAACAGTCACGAATTCTTCAATTTGGCGTAGGTAGGTAGGTAAGTAGACAATATGTTCTACGAACGTTTAGTCGTGTCGGGTTAGGATCGTGTCTTCTCTCAAGTATCGGCCCTACTGACCCAAACAGGGGGTGTTTGGGTTAGCGTTAATTTATCAGATCAACGCGGACTATCAGCAGGACGACTTTGGATACTAATACCGAATGGTGACAGGGGATTGTTAGTATTGGTGATTTAGGTGATAAAATGTACCTAAATTCTAACGACTATAAATTTACAAAAGCTGTTCAAACAAAATGTTATGAGACGTCAAATGTATGTACTGCCGACTACTGCCTTACACAGAAAAAACATCAAAATTTTAGCTATACATTTTTTATCGTTTTTGTGTTATATTTTTTTTTTGTTTGTAAGTAAGTGCTATAAACGTAGGTAGGTATACAACTTACTTAAAATAAGGTTTCTGTTTAATTCAATGAGACGCTTTGGTACAAATCCTACTTTTTTAGTATCGTTATTGACACTAGATTTTAACTTGGTAATCACGATTTATTAAATAGGTATACAATTTATTATTAATATATTTTGTACAAACAGAGAAACATTGCTGACCGGCTCCATGTATGTATATGGCGACGATAACTATGTAGAGTACAGTTTATGTTGGTAGGTACATTCTAATGATGTACCTGTCTATGGTGAAGAATTATTATAAGTCTTTTGAATGGATGGATAATTCTATTACAAGTAACCATACAAAAAATGAAAAAATCCCTCTTGACAATATTGGTACAAATTTTACCATTCTTGTTAATTGTTATTATCTCTATTAGAATTAGTACGGTGCTAGTTTAAGTTCAACCATTTTGAACCCATTTGTGTTATTGTTATTATTATTTATGTTATTTACATAAAATAATGGCTGTGTCATATACTAGAAACTGTAGTGACCCATGCCTATATAATTCATATAAAGGATTGTACAAGTTATCGATAGTTGTAAGACCGATAAGATAACCCTTTGATAAAAATGACAACGTCCCAATTACTGCCAATCCCGTTTCTTATTTAAGGTTTCCAGTCATTTTTATTTGAATATTGTGAAATTTAGATTTTGTCTTAAAAACTGACTAAATAGTGACAATATTGGTCTAGGAACGGGGACTAAACTTTAGTAATGTAAGGTATAGTCAAAATCGGTTTATTAGGTATTAGGGATACTGTAAGACATTTATAAAAATAAATTAACACTCGCTATTGATAATATACAATTATAAAGGATAACGAAGCGGCTTTGAAATAGATAATAAAGGCCGGCTTAGAAACACGGGTAGATATATTACTTAGATATATGCCTGTAGCCTGTTGCTGTAAATTTTTATACAACCAACTTAACGCATTATTCGAGTAAACATATATTTATATTAATCCATAAAGTTGTCAATAATATTATCATATATAGTACATAATTATTTCTACATTAAATAAATAAATAACGCAATGAAATAATTACTTAATTTATTAAAAGTTTACACTAATTTATTGATTTCAATTAATATTTTTTATTAACTTCGTTCTTCACACATTACCCACAGCATGTCTATTATCTATGTATAGTTAAATTACATATATATGTTCTACTTAGATAACTAGCTGTAATTTATTTTCACATTAGCTGGGCTTCAATGCTTGTAGTATGTAGTGAATTCAGATTGATGCATAATGTGACTATATTTATTTAAAGTGCTGGTTACTCTACGCGTTGTTCATTGTCTGATGTCATGGCCATTCACGGCGTATTAAAACGCGTATACTCTGTACACTCTCAATACGAGTACATATATATCTTCATATTTCAGTATCGTCACAAAGAGTAGGTACCATAATTATATGTCATATTTATTTATAAAATGAAGCAGTAGTCAATTTTATTAATATTATCTTATTAAAATTATAAACGCGAAAGTTTGTGAGTATGGATGGATGGCTATTTGTGCTGAATGGATTTCAATGAAACTTTACTCTAATATAGCTTATACATTAGAATAACACACGCATGAAATTTATAGCCTGTGTTATTCTAATGTATAATTAGAATAACACAGGCTATAAATTTCATGCGCGTGCGACCGCCGGAACAGATAGTACATCATATTATTGTACTCCAATAATTAGAAATATCGAAGAGCAAATTATTTAGACACGTAGTACTTATGTTTAGCCAGGTACTGTGCTACTCCTAATAAGTATTAATGTCGGTTCAGTTTGTTAGTCAGTATTCTCAATTCACGTATTGTATTGCGAATGTTTACAGGGATGACAATATATGTAATTTGGTGGTGGTGCTGTGCATGCATATAGGTAACAGTTACCGCTTATCATCAGGTGGACTGTCAGCTTGTTTCCTATTTAAATAAGCATACAATAAAATTGTTTATTTTAGGCAATAGAAAATATCTGTATAGGTTGGTGATGTAACAAGTAGTAATAGGTATCACAAAAAAAATAAAGATGTAGTAAAGCAATAATTTTTTTCATATGATATTTCATATGATCAATTTCTATAAGTATGTGTAGACGTTCTAAGTCTAAATCTGATAAGGATTTCTTCGCGTTAGACCAAAAATGATTATAAAGTCAGACCACAGGAGTATTAGTTTTACTTAAAAACCGCATATTGTTTTGTTTACACATTTCTGTTATTGTGCATTATCTATGTCTACATACTTCAAACGTCTACATAATACATTTATTTATATTTCGGGTATGAATTTATTACGAGTTACATTTGTTATTTTATAGAATTCCAAGCTGAATCTAGGTACTCACTTAATATCTTATTAAAACCTGCCTAGTTACTTCAGATGTAGTGCTTTCGTCATTGTGAGAAATCTTCCGTGGGTCATTGGCATCGCGTTTGCCATTTTTTGCTCTGTAAGTGATGACGGGATGCGCAAATCTTATACGTAAGATAGGCTTGCAGCCAAAAAAATTAACCGGTTATTGAAATATCAATGTTTGACTGAAGTTGAAGGTTTGATATTTAGTTTTGAAAGGAAACCATTTTAATATTTAATACAGTAATTTCCATATAAAGTCATATTTAGCATGTAAAATGGTTATTTTAAAGTTACTAAGACGACACCAGGACATGGTTATGCAGCAATGAATGATATTTATTGAGAATTAAGCAATAAACCAAGTTAATTAAAATATAATCGATCATTTTAGTACGCGTAAATACACACACACCTATGTACATTACTAATTCAAGTGATAGGATCGGCTTCTTCATGTAGGTAGATAAGTATTTACCTACTTAAAATGTATTTTCGTTATACCACAGTAGTAGTATGTTTTATTATCTTCATGACAAGTTTTGTTATTTCGCTGGACAGCCTGTCGTGTTAATTGCAGTTATAAAATATCGAATTTGCTAGTTGCGCTAACGTGTTGCAAGATTGCAAGCATGGCCGAAGTGTATAGAAGCTTGTTTTTGGAACAATCGATACGGTATAAAAAACCTTGGATAAATATTAATACGACTGGAAAACCGGATCCATCGACCGGTATTTTATTAATTTTCAAACATCATGTCTTGAGTAACAATATTTGATTTTTGCAATATAGCAGAACTAAATGAGTAACAAATATTTTACATACCATAGGTAACATAGCATTATATTGCACCTACATAATTACTCACATTCATATTACTTATTATAAATTTATATATCTGATTATTTCATGTATTACAGATACAAAACTGAATATGTATGTAAAAAGAAAAAAACCGTAAAGCATGAAACCTATTGCGAACTATTATTAATCACACTGTTTCTTAATATTTATATGAAGCTGACTGTACGCACCTGTGTAATATAATAGCACTCATTTATTTATGCACTATTAGTTTGTAGATAAAGATCAATAAATTAATTACAACATTTGTCCTAACAGAACGTTGTCAGTTTCATGAACAATATAAATAAATAAATAAATGAAATAACCCTGGGCAATTAACACAACGCCATCTAGTACCACGGTAAGCAAAACTTTGTGTTATGACAACTGATATAAATACTTAGATTTTTTGTAAATATAAGTATTTATATCAGTTTATATGTACATAATACACATAGAAAACACACAATAAACAAACACAGGCCGATACAAACAATCATATCAAACTCATGAATACAAATGCTTGCACCGGGCGAGGAATCGAACCCGCGACCATCGGATAGAAAGCGATGTGCTAAACCGCTGGACCACCAAAGCTGTCAATATAACTGACTTTCGGCATGGTACACTGTAGAAATATTGACCCATATGTGTGGTACTTCCTTCACAATCAATTGGATAATTTTACAACCGAAGGAAGGAAATTGCTAAAAGTGTATAAATTCGTACGTCATATCTTCGTAAATTCTGTATAAATTGTGTTGCGGTCATAAAATTTTTTAGTATTGTTCACTTTGGTCAGTAATTTTTAATTCATGTACGACTATCTAACGAGATCCGGATTCCGGAGTCATGTCAGTGTAAGTAGGTAGGCAATTAAATGGATACTCACGCGTGCATAACCATTGTATTTGCTAGTCTATCAAATAGTTCTCCTAAGATATCAAACAATGTTAACAGTAGTTAACTATCGCATAGCCTCAACATCAATATCAGTTTACTGTGCTCTTGTTTTATATGTTACTGTTATCTCCTCACCGCAAGCAACCTGAATATGCGACGGTAGATATTGTTTTTATGTAAAATACGAGTATTTTGCATAAATGCTTATCATTGTCGGTATTATAGTACGCTGCATAAATTAATACTAAACTGTAACTGACATTTAAGAGTTCAATGAGGTTGTTACTTATAAATATAAATTTTCCACCGATTTCAAAAACGAGGGTCTCAATTTGACTGTATTATTTTGAGCCCATTAATATGTAAGAAATATTTTGAGAATTTATTTATTGTGTTTATTCGTGATGATTAATTCCAGGTGATGGAGATTCGAGTTGAATTTTTGTGGAACAATATTTTAACATTGTTTTATATATTTGTTTTATTTAGTTTTATAAAAGTGTTTGCCCAATAAATAAAAAATAAATAAATAAATTCTGACTTCACATTGGTTTAATATAATATGCCTAATATTAGGCAGCATTATACATATTTATACCATGGTGGTGGTAATCAAGCATATGGCTCAATAGATTGAAACTAATTAAACAAAAATAATAATATAAAAATGATATATATATCTAATACCATTTGAGTTTCTTGTTAGTTCACTTCAGCTGAAGTTGTTCTCCGAACTTGCATTACTAACCCTTATGCTGGAGTAACATTTTTGCCAATCATGCATAAGGATATATACCTACTATGGCCCTCGTATCGGATATCAGATATTTGTGTACAGTAATATTATAATATTAAGTGGACCCATGTAAATACCCAAACCAAAACCCAAATAATTTTACTAAGCTTCGTTCTCTAGGCAGTGACGTAGTGTAGGTATACAAACTTTGTTATTTCTACAGATACTATTATAGTAATCAGGAAACTATGATACATACACGATATACACCTTGTACTATTTAACCTTCTAACTGCATGGTTTTGCTCGTATTTTACCTTTCATATTTAACAAGGATGAGGTTCTTATTTTTTTTATTACCGATGTTATTGCAGTATACATTAAAGAATCAATTGAATTTAAATCTTATTGTGTTGTATTAGGTTAGAAAATACAGAGTAATGTAAATTCGCT
Organism: Achroia grisella; assembly: GCF_030625045.1. Lineage (NCBI taxonomy): Eukaryota > Metazoa > Arthropoda > Insecta > Lepidoptera > Pyralidae > Achroia > Achroia grisella. The sequence continues at coordinate 1,912,711 of NW_026712703.1, forward strand.
ACCTATTCATATTTATGTTGCGAAATCGTGACTACTCCATACTCCATCTTCCACGATGCAGACCGGTATATATGCTACATCAGCTAAGTATCAAGTTATTCGATATACATATATACCTACTGCAATTTGTATTCAATTTTATTTTTTCAAGCAACTATCAAGTAAATTTTCGACTGTTTTATTATTTTTCCCTTTTATTCATTAAACCACAATAAAACCTCTTACAAAAACGTGTTCTGACTATTCCTTGCTGATATTTTCCTATTTAAAGAATTTAGATGTACTTACGTTCTAAATCCTTAAATAGCCACTTTATTTAAATTGTTATTAAATTTAATTTCAACACGTAATAAAATCATATACGATTACAGTGTACAATTAATAATTTGAGGTAACTTATATTTTGATAATCAAATAAGTACCTATATATTAGCGTTTGCAATTACGAGCATAGATGAAGTAATTTCTAATACTTATTTATGTATAAACGTATCTAACGTATTTGGTTACACTATAGATACCATATCAATTGGCAGAGATAGATATTGCCAACAAATTCAATTAGCAGTATCAGGTATTGGCCATTTTAATTAATTTATATCGGTCGTGAGCTGTATAATTCCTAGTGTTAAAGGTGTGCTTACTTAGTTACGGAAATATCTGGCAATTAATGATACTACATAAATAGCTTGTATCGTTGAAAAGATTATAAGAACACGTACTTCTGAGTTCGGAATTTTAATTGAATTAAATTCAAGGTAACTGGTACCAGTCTAAATGCCGTGAGATCAAAGATCAGGTAAAAGTAGGAATTTTGTGTTGTTTCTACCAATGAATTGGTATTGAAAATGGTCCTAATTATGGACACCTTGAGTTTTGATTTCAGGCCAAAGTATGAAAGTATATCCCTGTATGCTCTGTTATACGGTATACTTTACTCTGCACTATATCATTTCATTTTGCCAGTGCCAGCGACTGCCAGTTTAATAAACAGTCTTATACCCTGACTTAATTTTATTCTTACGTATACTACTGCAGAACTACTATACCTTTGTTGCAGAGAATGTAACTTTCATCTTGAAATGGGAAGCTTCAAAGTTATGTAGCAAAAAAATATTTTTTTGAAACATATCTACATACTCTAGGTGCCTATAATTTTATGAAACAGTTTTTTTGTGTAAGTGATTGCTAATTTGATATTTACAGTTGACAGCTATAAACTGATCAACACCTCAATAAATATTACCACTTTCAGGCAATTACTAATACAATCTTGTCATACAGGTCACTCCAATTGAAACAAACAATGCATTTATTGAAATAGGTTAAACAGGACAAATAGTTACTAGCTATATAATACACTTAGATTCATATAAAACTCTACTATTCATGAAGTTTTTGAATCAAAGACTTGTTTTGTATCAAATATGAATAAAATTTATTAATTAGTTTATTTAAAATAGTTATATCAATGATAACCTACTATAGACAATGCCAGATAATAACCGTTACAAACATATTGTGTAGCGTTAAAATAAAAACGTTTTCATAAGTGAGCATACATAAAATGAAAAGTAGAACACCAGAATTACAGAAACAATTTCAAATACCTATGATAATGGATTGAGTACATAAAATTACAAGCCAGTTATTAACAGTTTCATATTTTTTGTTGTTGCTATGAATAAAAACAATATATTGATTGCGAGGAACAAAGAAAAAGAAACTTCAGAGTTAAGATTAAGAAGGTAAGTTAGTAGTTCTATTTATGTAGAAATTTTATTTAGCTATTGTTTTTAATTATAAAAAGTTTTCTCTGATTACGGATTACTTCTTTATATATGTATATATTTTTTTCATATATTATACTAGCTACTCGCCTCGGCTTCGCACGGGTGTACTATGTTTTATTACATATACATATAAACCTTCCTCTTGAATCACTCTATCTATAAAAAAAACCTTTTCAATATCCGTTGCGTAGTTTTAAAGATTTAAGCATACACAGGACAGACAGCGACAGCGACTTTGTTTTATACTATGTAATAATTATGATGTCTACGAACAGGTACCTAAAAGTTTTTAAAACAAATTTTAGTGATTAAGATTTGTATTCAATTATAATGCCTGAATCGTTTACGTTTTATATTGCATCTGGGTATATCATATTAATAGCGAGTGTTTGATATTTATTGTTCTAACTGGGGTATCAATAATGATTGATGCAATCGTAGTTCATTGAAATATGCTGTATGTGTTTAGTAGAACATCGATTTCTTTTTAACATTGCATAACATTACCTATTTCCTGTGGTTATCGCGACTTCGTTAATGTTTGATAACTACTTAGTAATTTGGTTGTTACGTAGTTACCAGCCGTCATCTATTCACATATAGGTACCTATAGCACAAGCAAATAACGTTACTGTCTAATTGGTAATACTTTCTATTCCTAGAGTGGATAAGTAACTATTATGCTATAGACAAGATTGATGTCTTTAGACAGATTATATATAATTTGTAATATTTAGTTGTTATTGTAAATCTATAAAAAGTTGTGCAGTGAAGTTTGATTTTAAAGTTGGAGTCCTGGGGGATATACAAATTCTAGGATAACAATAACACTTTTATCCCAATTCCACTGGCCGCGGTATATAACTAGTTTTAGATAATTAAGTTTATGAAAAATATGTAATAAATAATTAAAGAGAAATCAAGATTTAATTATTGTATTCTTTTATGACTTTATGTTAGTGGGAAAAATAGAGGTGCATAATAGAGGACATTTAAAACAGGTAAAAAACATAGGAAAAGCGATAATATCTCATTATACAAACGCACGGTCCGGAGAAAAAATAATACACGGATTAACCAATGTAACCTTGCTTTTTGATAATGGCCCATTGATTGTGTTGGAAATAGGTAATGCCTAATTAAATGATTTTTACAGTCTCTCATCCGAGGTTCCCGGGGTAGAAGTTGACGTACCCGGTTCATCTACTAAAACAATAAAAGGATTATGATCAATAGGTGTCCTTATGGAATAGGATATATTACATATATTACTACCTAAAATGAAATTGAAATATATTAATCGCTGAACAAATTCAAATACGTATAAAAAATAAACATTATCAACTAATATTTGAGCTGTATTTTATTAAAAAAATTTAGACTCTTATCATAATTGCACTTGCGAAAAGCGACCCCCCCAAGTCGCATTTAATAAATAATAATAAAAGAAGAACTCAAAGAGACATTACTATTTGTTTATCATATATTGTTATACCCTGTTCATAATATATTACGTATAAAATATAATTACTACGTTCGATTATGTATAAAAGAATTTAATATTTTAAGTTACTTATCCACCTGTGCTAGAGTGGGTACATCGTAGTTTATAACTGTGAGTTAATAAGGCTACAATTTTCGTCAGTTTAAATTAGTAAGCAGGTTAGTAAACCTAAATTAATAGAGATTGAGATTTAATAGTAGAAGCTCACCCTGCTGGATTCTAAAGAGCTAAACGAAATGAAGGGTATTGTAGAGACATAAAGTTGCTGAAATAATATTATACTTATAACTACCTGGACTGATATTGTGCGGGAATTAAAGGAACTTGTATTAGAAGAGATAATAAGTTTATTCAGTTATCTTGTATAGTTTTTAAAAATATCGACTAAGTTTAGCCATAATGACATTTTTATTTCTACTGTAATTTTTATAATCGGAGCTATTAAATGTCGTAACTAGGTGTTTTTCTATTCATGTAATCAGTCTACTAAAGCTATTGTTTTGTTTAATTTGATATTCGCACGATCTTATACGACTATAATAATTACTGTGCCATATAACAGTTCGTTAGTCAGGTTTTGCGCGGAATTATAAAAAGAACGTTCTCACGTATTTTCCAAACAAGTAATTTCAGGTAGTGCTAAGTAACTGTAAGTTAAGGTTAATTAAAAAAGTATTATGATGATTGTGAAACAGATAAAAATTAATGGAAGATTTTAGAGTAGGGATATGACATTTTTGCTTTAAGTCTACAACAAAAATATCTTCTATTGACATACTCTTTTTTGAGTTGGTCATTATTTATACAATTAAGAAAATCACGGGATTAAATAGTAGCAACAACAATGACCTGTGAAGGTAGATATTCATTTACCTATTATAAGGAGGTAGTCCTAATATCCTAAATCCTAAAATAAGGTCAAATATATACCTCTGTCCTTAATTTACTATTACTACTCCTCAGTTTATCCGTGATCATGACGCTTCTATAGTGACTAAGTTTAGGCAAATGCAAAAATAACCAAAATAATCATCGAAAGAGATGTCATGTACACTTGCAACAATATATTTTAGAAAAGGTTTCATATGTAAGTTTGAATAAATATTAAATTGTAATCAACTAATATTTATTAAAACCTCCAGAAACTTAGAATTATGCTATTTGTCTAGGAAATAGAAAAAATATCTGCACTGATTCCTAAGAAACTTACTATATTATATCAAAGAATAGACAGTGTTCAATTGAAATGTTTATTATCATCACGACAAGCCATTATGTCCTCTTGTATACGAGTGGGCCCCTCTCTCCTTATGGGAGGTGGCCATATCAGGCAAATGCTTACTATTGCGGCTCTACTTGGTAAAGCCTTTTTTCGGGTTTTCAAATTCATAGCGCCTGCCGGTCTATTTAACTATACCTACCTAAAAAATCCTATGCAGGGATTGTCACAGGTTTTCTGACCTCTCATATTTAAATAGCAAATAGGTATGTTACTTACTTGTCACTTAAATACTCTTCACATATTATACACCTATTAGTAACTACATTTATGCAATTTGTATGTAACAATTTTTTACTCATAGGTTTCCTTCAACACTTAATATCTAATTCAAATAATGTACCTACACATAACCTTGTTTAATTTACGTGTACTTAAGTCGACTACGAGGTGTAGTGTCTATGTCGTATCTTATCAATCACATCAAAAACCTGTATTTTTCGCGGTTCGGTGTCGTCGGCGCCGTCACGGTGATTTGGTGATTTAAGGCATGCGTGCATTAACCTGCTGTGAGCCCACTACAGCAGGATATGATAGAATTATTAATCTGTTTAAAAAAAACCTTTGTGATTGTTATGCGTGTTTACGATAGTTTAGTTTAGAAAGGTACAGTTTCAAGAATACTATTATTAAAATTTGATCTTGGTATTTTTTCAATTAAAATGCTAGGTGCATAATAGGTTACAGTATTGAGTGCATAAGGATCTAAAAGAAGGTAAGTTTTACCCAAATAGCCCTCGTGAATGATTGAATATTGTTCTAGATACGTAGGCTTTAAGTTAATATTTCTAATAAAACTGTCTAAATAATGTAGCTACTGTCTTTAGTTTTTTAGTAGGTCAAGCCGGGCTTATCAGTTACTATTAAAGTACTGCCAGTGCTTAAACTAATCCCAAATTCAATGACCACATTAATTATGAAGATACATCTAGTTACAATATGAGAACAATTTAAACCCTTCAAACATAATTGCTTATGCATAGTTGTTTTATTAAATGTACAAATAAATATCTAAACAATTATCGATATTATGTAACTACTTATTAGGTCAGTGTAAGTCTAAGTTTAAGATTGCATCATCATCTGCTTCTTCCTTTTCCCATTTATTTGGGGTCGGCGTAATATGTTTTTCTCTTCCATTCATCCATGTTCGCAGTCATCTCGTTATTTACTTCCTTTCTTACCATATCATCTTACACACAGTCAATCCATCTCTTTTTCGGTCTTCCTCTACCCTTATAATCATCCACATTCATATGTAACACCTTCCTTAAATTAAGATTGCATAGCAATAAAATTCAATTATATTAGTAGTGTAGGGGAATTATACTTTACTTAATTAATATATCTATAATGTTAACACTTAGTAATATGTCATAGTATTAACATCATAATAAGACATTATTAGACAAAATGTAAAAAAAATATATATTATATATACAATTATTGTAATACAAGTACCTAAATGTAATCTAATCTTAATATAAACGAGTACGTGATTGTGCAATGCCACAAACAAGTTCTGTTAAACAATATTTTTATAATGTAATAACTAGTAATACTATAAAACTAGTAATAACTAACTTATACGAACATAAGGCAGTCGATAAAGAACTCTATTTTTTGTAAATGCTGGAAAGTATGGAGTAATCTGATGTCAGTGTGTACTTTCCCTCACGCATTGTAAAATATTTATTAAATTATAAAAATCATACTTTGTTATTTTTGTATATCTTTAACTGAAGTTCTATAGCTGACTGTAGTCCGTAGTATTGCTGTGTGATTTAAAAGAAATATTACGTATTAATTTATGGTATGGTCTAGCTATGTATCAAATTTTATTTGAATACGCTCAGTAAGTTTGCCATCAAAAAGTAACAATTATACCTAGACAGTAATATTAACAAAATAGAAAGAATATTAGCCATAATTCATAAACTCCTATTACGAAAAGAACACTGTAGAAACAGGACAAATAATAGTGAAACCATCTATCATCTATCTATGTATGTACATTGATATCTATATATTGTCTTATTTAGATTTAAGGATTTCCGTGATAAATATAACGCCGTGTTTATTTCCTTTGATAAGATAAGTGATAAAATCAAAACGTTTAACGTAAATTACTTAATATAAACATATTGTGTACAGTTGTGTACAATGTACTTAATAAATATCTAATTATGTTTTAAAATAAAATAGTTCAAATAATTTTAAATATACGAGTAACTATTTAAAAATTGGCACCGAAAGAGGAACATAAAATCAATAAGGGCATTTGTATATCACAGTATTTAAATCAATTTTCGTGTGCCATACCTGTATAAGTATGAATATGTACTCGTACCAAGGTCAAAGAAGAATCTTTGTATACAATTCAAGATCAAGTCTAGTAATGTATACAAAGTTTCTCCTATGGTTGGCATCCCTGTTGAAATGAGGATGAGAAGAGTCGATTGCATTCTCTGTCGGGACAATGATTCAGTTGCTTTACACGACAATTCCTATTATTGTGTATAATCAGTATTTTGCGCTCTGATTGATATCTGTCTTTCTCAGTGTGTTCTTTTCTCATCGACGACTAAAATACGATAATGAATGAAATTGCTTATCAACTTAATACTGCAATGAAATAGTGCATTTTCATTTTAATTAATACAATTTATCTCATGTAATACATATTCATGCTAGGACCGGATAGACAGAGATGAATCTCGTTCATCTCGTCGAGAGTTTTATTCATATACAATTAGGAAAACAATGTTGAAATTACATACATTGGCACGTGTGACATTTTTGCTACTAGTCATTATTTTTATGGCATTTCTAATGACAAAAAATTACTTAATTTTGTAAGTAATACGATAAGATGGCTACATGTAGACGCCAATAGAATTTTATTAGGTACTCTTGACATTATAATGCATGAAATGCACGTTCGTTTTATGCAGTATCAATTCACGAGCTATGTATACGAAGCACGTATACTATATAATTTATACAACTGTATAAATGCACTGAAATCACCATGCGTGACCGTGCTGTGAACCGTGATGAGCAATTGGCGGGTATATTGAGGTAATGTAGTAGCAGTAGTTAGACACGTGCCCGAAAGTACTGTTGAATAAGACATTTAAAATATTTTAATTATGTAAGGCACTGTGTAACGATTACACTCTGTAACCATATACAATTTATTAATTTTAGATATAATTTGTTTCAGATTCCTGTGGATAAAAATGGTAGAGTACGATCTATAGAACTACGAGGGATTTATTCCAGTAATCATTCCAAAATAAAAAGTTTAGACTCACTGGATCAAGTTGAAGTAAAAAGGACATCACGTATTTTAGCAAACTCTGAAAATGTTAACGAGATTCCCAAAACAGGACTAAAGGAACATATATTTTCTAAAAGCTATGCATCTCTAATACCAAAAATGAGTTTAAATTTAGAAAAGGTAGTGGAACAAAATCCAAGAATTTTGGATTTACGCGAAAAATTAAATGCGATAACGAGAAAGCAAGATAGAAATGTGGACAAAAAGACAAAAGGACTAATTAATGACATTACCCAACAACTAGTTGATGACAAAGATCAAGATGAATCAGGACCATACAGTCTTTTGTTTGATCTCAAAGCTGATCCTTCTACATCACGTGAAGAAAACACCGATTTAAATGTTTGGAACCCAAAAACAAAAAATACTGATATAAAAACTGAAGACACTTCGGATAATAATTCAGACAGATCACCGAATGTTTTGAACTTCGATGACAAACCAATGAGAGAATTTGAATATTCATGTGAAAATGAAATCAGCCATCCAGTAAAAAAAATATTTAACACACATTCGAGGTCCGATCTGTGCTTACAACTAAAATCCCACATGCATTCACGAAATTTTGATTCTAATTTGAGCCCCAATGACAATTCAATAAGTAGAACTAATGAAGAGAATTCACTAGATGATAGCTTAGGAATTTTAACTCCAGATCAGATGGATGATATTTGTTATCTGGAAAATGCTTTTTCTCCTACAGTGGAAGGTCTTCCAATATTTTGTGGTACTAATGAATCTAATAAAATATCACCAGATAATGGGGACACTCCTTCAACCGATAAGACTGAAAGTAATTCAGCAGCCTCTACTATTCAGAATGATGGGTTTGATAGCATAAACACTGACAATAAAAAGTGTAATGTATTTCAAAATTCACTTCCAAATATAGAAAAAATAAGTACCCAAGGATCTAACTTCCTGACATGTTTTGACTATTCAAATCGAAAGTTGTATGATCAATGTTTAAATACAGAACCCGGAGATAGTTTACCAGAATCCTCAGTTTCTAATTCTGTACAAGACGCGAATTCAGAAAGTCACCAAACTGATTTACCTAAGGATGATAATGTTCCAAATTTGGTTGATGATGAATTTATGCCTTCGATTCACAGTAGCATTTTAGAACCTATTAGTTCCATAGCAGAAAATACAATAAATTTAGAAATACCTCTAAATTCAAAACATGAAAACAATATGACAACGAACCGAATTGATCAAACACCTTCTCCTGAAGATTTACCACTAGATAGCTCAGATATTCATGGTGAAATAAGTACGTACTCTCAGTTTTCTGCCTCTACTTTGCACGATTCTCAAACTTATTCAGACGGTAAAAATGATTATCCTAAGTCAATGGAAACATCAAAAGTATCAAATAGTTTTATCACGAGTATTACTAGTATAACAAGTTTAGATGGGTATCAAGGTGATGGCGAAATGTCAAGGCCAGTAAGTAGGGGAGGTGACCATTCTATAGAGCAGCGTGAAGATGTTCTAGAAATGGACTGGCAAAATGTACCAGTAACTAGAAGAGCAGATCCTATGACAGACTCAGATTTTTTTACAGAGAGCGATGCTGATGGGCTGGATGACCACATGCAAAGAGGAGATCGTAGAGCCCAAGTTATTGATGGAGCATTATATGGAGGAAAGAATGCAAATGGAAATCCGCCTCTACTGGTGAATAGGAATGATGATTCGTGTATGGAATCTAGTGGAGTATATACAGACTTTGAAAACCATAGGTCGTCTCCTGTTTTTCTAAATGTAATTGATGATATGTCACCAGAAGGTTCCACACCATCGACTAGATCAGAATGCAGTCAGAAGAATACTAGTCCTGGAAATGTTGATGCATATTTTGAGCCACTTAATGAAACATTAGATGATAAGAAATCAGTATTAACACACGTTGTTAACGAAGAAGATACTCCAAAAAATGTTAGCAAAAGAAATTCTATAAATAGTGAAAAAGATGTCAGAACTGTTGATAAAAATAAAGAGGAAAAACGGTGTTTCACTTTGAAGAAATATAAAATGCCTAAGCGTGATGTGCCAAGTAAATTAAAAACAATGTTAGCAAACAGGAAAACTGATGCTGATGCTAGTGTACAAAGTAGTCCAAAAATAGTAAAAAAGATGGAAAGACGTGAGATATTATCTAAAAAAAATTCATTAGATATTAAAAACGACTATAAAACAAAATCTTTTAAAGATATAAAGTCTAAGGTAGACTGTGCATTTTCATTACAACGATCACAGACAGCATGCAGTGTTACTAGAATGTTAAGTTCGAAGTCCACAAATACTAATCCGAAGCCGAAGGGGTAAGTTTACATATATAAATATATAATTAATCAAATAAAATATATGTTAAGTTCAAGAACAGCCTACCCGATGGTGAGCGGTGACCGTCGCCTATGCGCCTATAAGCCGTGCCATTGCAGATGACTAAGATGTCATGCCTGTTATCCTTTAATTTCATTGCTCAGTAGAACCAAAACACAGTTTACAAAGCAAACTGCTTGGCGACTGAAATAGGTGGAGCTTAGGTTGTCACGCAGACGACATTAGATGTTTCTAGAGGTAGACTGTAAAATGTCTACCTCTAGAAACATTAGAAATAGTTGCCTATTACTTTCATCTATTTTTATTTTATTCATTCTATTTTTTATTTGTATTTCTTGAAATAAGAACAGGTACAAACATCCATTTTATATCCATTTTTAAATAGTGATGTGTTTTCTATGGGTTCTAGATGAAAACTCTCTTTCCAATTCCTGCATCATTGTAGTATTCGTTACATCGATACAACGATCTAGCGGTAGATAATAATTGTCAATAAACAAATTGTTTATCTGTGTATCGCTAGATGGCGTTGTATACAGAAGAATAAATGTTCGGCGAAGACAGGAAGCAAAATTTCAATTATTGTATTATTATAATGTTAGACTTCATGCTCTAAAATTTTATTAATGTATTTGTATTGTTTATAGCCGTCACATGCGTATGCGCATGGAGATTGGCTCCGCAAACGGCAGCGGGAAGAGCAGTCTGCACAGTTCTCAGAGCGACATTAGCGCTACCAGCACACCGCTTGGGAAGCATTCCTCAAGCCGCTTCCCTTTACTACGTGAGTAATAAGCAAAGATAAGATAATCTAATCTAATCAAGTAACTATTCATTTCCACTCACCTATGGTTTTCTGCTACATTTAGAGTCTTATTATAGCGTACATCACGATGTGAACCATTGTTTTAATAGAGTACTGTCATCCATTTAATATGTACAAGTTATAAAGTGATTATTTGGTTATTTTTATCGTGTAGCTAGTTAATTTCCTTATTATTATATAATTTTTTACCACTAAAAAGAATCCATTTATCGTATCTCCTCAGTTTCAAGACACTCTCCTTGATGTGAAGCAAAATCTCGAGGTCCTTAGCGTTGATATATCCAGTGACGTTCAGTTTTGTGGTCATTTGGAGGACAAGGCTAAAATAGCCTTAAAAAAGCTTGGTGTGCTCAGTAGAGTGGGACGGTATTTCACGGCGGCCTATCGCTTGCAATTATACAAGGCGCAGATCCGGCCGCACATGGAATACTGTTCTCATCTCTGGGCGGGAACACCACAATACCAGCTACTTCCATTTGACCGCATTCAGAACCGAGCAGCCAGAATCATTGGTAATCAACGTCTATGTGACAGACTCGACCCATTGGCTTTGCGGCGTGATATTGCATCTCTGTGCATTTTCTACCGTATATATCACGGGGAGTGTTCTGAGGAATTGTTCGAAATAATACCAGCTGCTGAGTTTCACCACCGTACCACCCGCCAGAAACTGAAATACCATCCTGATCATCTGGATGAATGGCGGTCTTCCACAGTGCGGTTTTCTAGAAACTTTTTGCCTCGCACAACCACATTGTGGAATCACCTTCCAGCAATGGTATTTCCGAACCGATATGATATTGAAACCTTCAAGAAAAGAGCTTATTCCTTTTTAAAAGGCCGACAACGTACTTGCAATTCCCCTGGTGTTGCGGGTGCTCATGGGCGGCGGTAATCACTTACCATCAGGTGAGCCGCATGCTCGTTTGTCACCTGTGTTATAAAAAAAAAAATTGTACAGTATTTTACAAATACCAATTTACTAACTAGGTAGGAAACAATTGCGAGCGTCATTGTGATCAATAACACAACATCCACGTATTTTTTTTATACTCAACCATATCTTCTGTTGTATTCTTTATTAACTCATTCTAATATAAATATTGTCAGTAGACAGAATCGTGGATACAGCTTGAAAAGTGATTATAGAATAGAACATTATAAATAAATATGTTTTGCATATACATATATTTAGGGTTGCTTATGACAAACGCCTGTATAACAGCAAAGGGCAAGAAATTACATGCCTTCGCATTTAGTAAATACTTTTTAAGTCTGACGTGTTCGAGGGAAATTATCCAAGTATATTCTAAAGTTATATATATTTGTATAGAATCAAAAATCTAGTATTATTTTGTAAACGACTTTATAAATTTAAACATTATAGAAATAGATCTGAAAAATATTTTTGTTTGCCGAATGGAATGGCTAAATTTACACAGTAATTATTTGTGTCCAGGAGACGAAAGATTGCTGATTCCTATGGTGAACATATTTATAATTTGTTCGTCTTGTATTTTCTATCATATATTGTTCTTGACATAGAATCATAGACTATGCGACAGTATGCGTTTTTGCTAAACATACAACTCTAGGCGTCTCTGTACAGTACTTAGGTTTGTAGTTATATACGTGTTGTATATTACTAAACAAGACACTATATATAATATTAAATATCTATTAGGATATATATATTTCGGTATGGAGAAAGCATTGCAAGGAAATCTGTGTAGATGTACTGGCTACCGACCAATTATAGAAGCATTCAAAACTCTTGGTGAAGCTTGGAAAAGAAATTACGTAGATGAAAAAGGAAATAATTCATGCGCCATGGGCGAAGATTGTTACCAAAATAAAAAAATATCGGAAAATAATAAAAATGCGGTTCCTAATAAATCAATTTTTGTACCAAATGACTCGAGCCAGGAACCCATATTTCCTCCTGATTTAAAATCGAATAAATATTATAGCAAATCATATTTAACATTTCATCATTCAATCATATTTAGCATATATATTCGCATATATATATGCGAAGAACATAGAACCCTCAGTTTGTTATCACATATCTCAAAAATACTATTAAAAATAATTAAAAACTGAATCAGACCACATACAGAGAGTTTGCTAGGTCCAGATCAATACGGTTTTAGAATAAATAAAGGAACACGTGAAGCAATATTGGCACTTCGTTTAATATTAGATAGAAGATTAGAACTTGGTATTGAGACGAGTGTTGCATTTATAAATTTAGAAAAGGCCTTTGACAACGTAAATTGGAAAAAAAATTTAGTTATTTTTAAAAAAAGCAGGAATAAATTATAAGGATAGGAGAATAATTTACCAACGTTATAAAAGTCAAGAAACCGTAATAGAGATAGGAGAAGAAAAGGAAACTGCAAAAATTAAGCAAGGAGTACGGCAGGGCTGTCCACTCTCACCACTTATAGTCAATATTTTTATAGAAGCTGCAATAAAGGAAATAGTAGAATTAAACGAAGGGGAAATTAAAATAAATGGACAAAAGATACAGTTCATTAGATTTGTTGATGATATAGCTGCATTAGCAGAAAACTACACACAGCTACAAGCACTATTAGAAATTATGAGTACAATTTTAAAAAAATATGGACTCAAAATTAATATAAATAAAACGCAAAAAACAATGAGAATAACAAAAGTTAAGCCCCGCAATAAAACAAATTCAAAAATTAACAAAACACAGTTCGATCATGTAGACTCATTCAAATATTTAGGCAGTTTAATCACCCGCGACTCCAGAAGTACCACATCAAGAGGACATTACAACAAGAATAGCCATGGCAAAAAAAGTATTTAATGACAAAAAATACCTTTTACGTACTAAGATATCCAAGAACTCACGGAAACGATTTATTAAGACCTATATCTGGAGTATAGCTTTGTATGCATGTGAAACATGGACATTAACTCAAAAAGAAAAGGACAAACTGGAAGCTTTTGAAATGTGGTGCTGGAGAAGGATGGAAAGAATTAGCTGTAAAGATAAAGTAAAAAATGAAGAAGTAGTGCACAAGGTGAAAGAATAAAGGCAGATATTGGATGCTATAGAAAGTAGAAGAGGAAAAATGTTGGGGCACTTGATACGGCACGATGAATTTTTGAAACTAATTATTGAGAGAAAAATAGAAGGAAAGAGGGGGAGAGGAAGACCAAGGCACAGTTTCATCAAACAAATCAAAGACATAATTGAAGTCGTGTCCTATCAAGGCTTAAAGAGCATGATAAAAGATCGTAGAAAGTGGCAAGAGCTCCACCGACAAGAGCGTCTCTTAAGTTTATGAATGAATAAATTAGGATATATAATTTATTTATTTGTTACAATTCTATATTATATAAGTCATTCAATTGAATTTCTTGCCAGTTCTTCTCGATTGGATCTATGTACTGAACTAGACGGTAGGAAAAAACTATAATATAAAAAAAATACGTTCATAAGCGGCTAAAATAAATAAATTATTTTTGGATTTAAATTTGAATTATAATTAGTATAAATTATAGAAAAAATAATGTACCTAATATTTATTGAAGCATATTTATTATGATTTCTTTATGCCTATAAGTAGGTACATTTTCATCCTAAGAAAAATAACTTACTGAACCTATAATCAATGGTCTCTGCATAGTGATGTGCATTAAGTAGGTACACACATACCTGTGTGTAACTACTCGTTGCACTGGCATTCCCACGCGTGTGTTACGAGCTCTCCCTATCCAGCTAATTAAAAATCAGCTGTGCTATGACAGTATAAATCGATGCGGAAGGTCAAGTCAACAGTGAGTGGCACAGGGAACAAGTGAGGACCGCATGGTAACTGGCATTTCCTCTCGGTTGGGTTCAGTTCAGTTTGCCAGTAAGCGGTGAGACGTGGCCCGGCGCGCGCCGCCCGTCTGTCGCGGTTGTGACGTCATTTACAGCGCGAAAATCAATGGATTCCCCACTCTCGCTAAGGTTAATCGCATACCGCATTTTCTCGAAGAAAATGTGTAATATGCTAGTGCAGTGTTGACAATCCCGTATGGGAAAATGATCAATGATAATGAGAAGCCGATAAAACACAGAAAGACACGTGAACGGTTAACTTTCAAGTTTACTGTATAGTTTTGTGGTGTTATAATTTATATTAATTCGCCGAATTCACATATAATAACCAACGATAATATTCATGTGTTATTTTTGGGGGATATACGTTTTATTTAGAATATGCGCTATTTAAATATTTAATTTTTTTTTGACGTTTACATGAGGTACTGTAATTAATTATCTAAATTGTACCTAGTAGCTATCTGTATATATATTATAATGACTAAACATCAAATAGAACGCTGAACATTTTTATGTCAACCGCTAGCCGGTTATCTGAACAATTGTGTTGGTTGTACAAGATGTTATTTGTAAAGTAAACAATCGTTAACATTGTTAACTTTGCTTAAATGCGTGTCCTGGCTTCAGATTTAGAGTATAGTATAGTTAGTGTTTGTAGATAACGCAATATTGAACAGGCATAATTATTTCCCTTGAAATCAATTCGTTATTTACTTTGACACATGGTTGAGATGACCATATGATTCGATTTGTATGTTTGGATTTTTTTCTATAATATGTGTTTTTTTCAAAGGGCATCACTTATCACTTATTTCAATAAGAGACAGATAGGCAAACCAGTGTGTATTTATTGATAACTTTTTTGATTTCAGTTGGAAATTAACGTCACTCATTATGCTAGTCACGAAATATTTTTTTTGGACTTAACTGTACACGAAAAACTTGATTGGTTACTTTTAAGGTACCTGCGAAGCTACATCATAAATTATGGTAATTTCAATTAAATACTCAACTTTTTTTATCGTCATAAAAGTCCATTAACGTCCCACTACAGGGCACGGGTTCTTAAAAAATAAAAATAGGATCTATGCCGGTTTACTATTACTGGATTGCACTGATCAAAAGGTTTTATTTGGACTTGTTTTTTTTGGCTATATATCATGAATAAATCCATGATATTTCCCTTAGTTGCCTCTTGAAACTGTCCAGAGATAATAATGCATAAATTTGTTGTTATTAAAATATATAGAAAAATATAAGAAGTACAAGTTGAATTTTCAATTTATAGTACTTTGTAATCATATTAAAACTACACAGTATTGTTAGCTTGCAATTGCGAGACTTATTAGAAATCGATTATTTAATATCGACAGTTACATAAATCAATGTAACACATTTCTTGATATAGAAAATAATAGACTAAATAGAAAGTGTACTGGCGCATGGTCGGTTTACATGCAAGTAATGTGTAGGTACATGCTTGCCTATAAAACTTACATGTGGATTAAGTGCATATTTTTTAATCGATAAATATGTGATGGCACACCTGAGGACGATAGTCGAGGATGAAGTCAGGTCAAATAGGCCATCGTGACAAAATGAGCATTCTAGGACAACACGTGAAAGTTTATCTGTTCCCTGGAGTACCTTGGTAGCAATAGGAATAAAACTCATTACTAATAATTTCACTTTGGTATATGTTAACTCGCTATTCCATATTCTAAAATTTTTATATCCCGTGAAAATTTATATATTTAAGTATGTGTAAATAATTAAAATTAAAAAATAATTGAATAATCTAGATGACGTTAGGTATATATATATATAGGTACCTATGTATGGTGATATTAAGCACATTATGCATAAATGAAGTGTTTCATGGTTACCTTTCACCGTGACTTTGCTTACACGCAAAAAGTAAGTGTACAATTCTTCAAATCTTGTTAATTGATAAAGATACCAATTGGCATTCGAAAGCATATCATTGTGAGAGTTTTAGTATTTTGCGCTCATATACCTAGGTATATACCACTAGCTGTTACTCGCGAGTTCGTTTGCTTTTAAGAAGAAATATAGCCTATATCTGTATGTCGTAATACAACCTATCTTCATATAAAATATTAAAATCAATTCAGCTGTTTAAATATCGTGAAATTGTAACAGACCGACGGACTACTGTACTGTATGTACTTTATACAGCAGTACAGAATAGTTAAAGTTAGTTAGGTAGGTAAGAAATCTACCGCCATTTGGCAGAAAGTTGCGCAATACAAAATGAGGACCCTGATAACCTAAACGAGGTACTTATTACACCTTTGTGGTATACAAATCAGCGCAGATGAGTGAATCATACTATTGTCATTTCAAAAAAAAAATGCAGCTAGGTTGACGGTTCTGTGGTGGTATCTATTATAATTAAAAAAATATGCGAAGAATAGTAATTTTGCAGTTACAGTTTCTAATTTGCAATACTTTATACACCTTATGCCCCTTACTAATTGTCCATTATTTTATACATTAGTTTATGAACAAACGTAGGCGTAGTTGTACTATCCGTAGTGGTTCTAATTAACATAGTACGTACTACATTGTTTGTAAATAAATGTAATTTGTAGAATATCAACTATCATATAGGAGGATTTATGTACTTATTATTTCGAAGTTTTCATGTGAACAGGACATAATAAATATTGAACATTAACAAATAATAAAAATCTAACTCTGTCAAATAGTAAACTATATTAATATATATTTTAATTGTTGCAATATCTTTTGTATTAACATCTAATTGTTGTTAAAATTTCAATGTCATCGTTGTAAAATTAATAATAAAATTTAATAATAAAATAGTAATAAAATTATTTCAATATTACTTAACGATATATGTGTACGTAAAATAACAGAATGTACTATACTGATGTGAATTATGATGAAATGTACATGGTTTCAGTTTCCTTGCTTTTATGGAAATTAAATTCAGCTTCAAGATATAGCAATATAATGTACCTATGTAGATAGGTAGTTTATGTAATTGGTAGGGGTATAATAATTTCAAGTCACTCTAGAAATGAGATGGTTATCATGATTTTATTGCTTTGTTTGTATGTATTTTTCTTTCGAACTACTCGATCGTCTTGGCCGTAGTTGGCCTTTATAGGTTCATCGGACGATAGGTTTGCCAAAATTTAACATTATTTAATCATTATTTTCAATCGATAACTATGTTTTAGTCTTATACTGTTGAAACGACTGACATCGCTATTTGTGAAATAGAAAGTTAAATATTTATTCCAAACGTAAGTAATAATAATTTATTCCTTCATATGTCGGCTTCTTTTTCTTCGGCCTTCCCCTTTAAGTACCGGGTAGATCAATCTCAATGTTAGTAGAATGGAAACAGCACGAAATATCGTGTGCGATACGTATGGGTGAAATCTGCTGGAAGCCGATGCAGTGTAACGGGTTATTCTCGGCGATGGATTTGTTGACGAGCCGAGAATCGTTGACCCCGCCGCTGAAGGCGAAACTGACTGCAGTGCAAACTAGACGAGTAGTTGCTGAGGTTCCAAATGTCATCTGTCTCAATATAAGGCGGTCATCTAAAGATCACCCACTAATTTCATGCGTGTACTGCAGTAAAAATTATAAGAATATATATTTTTTTATTTGTTTACTGTCAAACAGATCCTAATGCCGCTGTACATTCTATAAAATACCAGCTATAGTCCGCTGTTTCATTCGCATACTATTATTTATATTTTGTTTAGCATTCACTCTGATATCCTTTACTGTTTGCACGTACACGTAGTATCTCTTAAGGATCGTAGCGGGACGTTAAATAGCCTAAAACTTTCGTTAAGAAGTAGAATGCGAAAATTTATTAAATATAATAGTAGTTCTAGAGAAATACAGGCAAAGAAACAAACTCTATTTGTTTATTAGTTATATAATTAAATTTGTCTAAACATCTAAATAATTAGATGTCATTTGTTAAATTTTCATGTAACAAAATTTATGAAAAATTGGAATAAGATCAGGACAAAAAATCGATTTAGACCATCTTTCCATTCAAATAAATATCACACTTATCTTAAATGCTATCACAACTTCATGCTTGAAGATTATAAGGTTATCTAACTGAAATATTCGAGATACAATTTATCTTTACTGCGATACTGTCAAGAATTGACAGGTGTAATTTATTAGAAAAGTAGTTGTGCGTCTTTTTTTAAATCAATACCTAATTGTCTCCACCTACATTTAGAAGCAGAGGAAAGTAGTATCAAGTGTTGTAATAGATTTATGATGTTTTTATGGATGTTTTATAGAAACGCCCGCACTTCTAGATATGCGCTGGCCGGTCACCAGAGAGTAATGTTATGGGGATGATTGTTTACCTGATACCATACATTCCATGCAATAAGTCACTAATCCAACTACTAACAATCATCTACTCCGTATAGATGCAGTAGATATGTTAATACTGTGTCATTTAATATTTAGTATAGGGGGAAAGGTATTGCTAGTAATGTGGACTGTTGACCCCCTTGCTAGCAATGTACTATATGTCAAGCTGACCTCTACGCGGTTCCCCCTGGTAACCATTGCGATAAATTCCAGGTGAATTTGTTACGATGGACTAACTGACCTGAGCATGAGGTCCATGCTCATTTTATCATCCTCCACTGGTGCACTGCCAGCGTAAACATTTAGCGTCATATTAGGTATATTCCAGGCAATGGAATAGAATATAATAGAATTTCCATATTATAATAGTTTTCTATAATTTATTTTTATCTGCAATAGAACGCTATAGTTGCCTATTGCTAACAGGAAACACGTTACCTTTTATGATTTGGAAAGTACAAAAGTTGTGTTGAGCTGCTACATAGTACTGTAACATTAATCCTATTAAGCATCTTTATAAGAATATGAGTACAATTTAAAATAGGATGTAACATAGTGTATAATATAGACAACTAGTATAATATATAAATGATGTAACATATAAATCTGTATGTGCGACTTAGTCGAAAAAAAAACTACATAAATATTGAAACTTTTTGTATATATTAACAAAATATGTAGCCTGTATAATTCTTTTAATGAATAATGTACTTTTTAAACAAAGAATATTTTAAGTGTAGTTGTTCTGGAATTTACTCATCATAAAATCTCTTTATAATATTAGCGTCAATATTTCTTTCATTATTAATTATTAATATAAATAAATAGGTCTAAACTCTCTGGATACCCTCTAGGTGTGTTAATATTGTATTAAATACAATAGCAATCATAGCTTGCGCTCTACGGATTTAGTTCATCGTGTCCTTAGATGACTTCAATTCCATTTTATAACCTGTTTTGCGACAGGCTCAGCATGCTGTTTGTGCAGCACTGTAGACGTTTATTCATCAGCTGTGTATTTACTTACTCGCAAGTTGAATATAATTTACATAACACTATTTAATAAACTTAATGTTTATTGACATTTGACTAAAAAAATAAATTAAATCGAGAAATATGAATGTAAATTTTAAATTAAATTATAGTAAATACATATTAAATATAGTTGTGTGCTAAAACTTGATTATAGTATAAAGTTATCGTCTCATGTATTAATAAGGGTACGAATCCATTAAATAGCCATAAAAGGAGTACCAGAGCATATTATAGTACAAAATGTAATTTTCTTGCACTTTATCCAGTAATTATATTCGTACTGCGGTCGTGCAGATCGTTGAGCGTTCGTCTTGTATATATTAGGGGGTTCTTCCTTAATTTCAATACACAAGGTTTATTCCAATACTTACGCTATCTTCTTTGATATCTTCTTTATGCTCCATATGCTTAGCTTGATTTCATAAGATAGTTCTTTGTCAAATCGTTTTGATTATGGGTCTACTAATTTTGAGTTGTTTTCGGAATGTTTTCTTTTGTGCTAATTTGTTTGTATTTCTAAAAATCATCGTCCAACTTTCGTTTTACGTAAGTTGATTAAATTAGATGACTAAGAACTTCACAAGTTCAACACAAAACTTGGATTAATTCTAATACCGTCACGTTTATGTCTAATCATAATAGTCTAATACCGTCTGATATTATGTGCTGCATCTTGCAGGTATATGAATTTGTTGATTTCTGTGTGATGTTTCTTTCACCTGCAACTTTTCCTTTAGTGAGATAAGGACAATGACAAAAGCATCACAGTTATTAAAGGCAAAATTGGTCTCATTTATATTTGATTCTTCTCATTACTCGTTGTAGTTATGAAAAAAATAATATAAAAAACTTCGTTTCTATTGAGAGTTCCCATTTTACATTGCATAATGTCGATTTTCACATAACCCGAAGCGGTACAAAGACCTTGCCTGACCCACATAAACCCGCCACGATCAATGGCCCGAATGCCTACGTGACATTACCTTAAAACCGTATTATCATTACTTTAAAATGAATTGTAGGTATCATATAGAATAGAGCTAGTATTCTATTTCATTACATTTCGCCCACTTGAACAACCTACACTCGTGTACTTGAACCTTAGTCCAAATATGCTAACTGCATTTAAAAGTTCAATGAAATATTAGAAACCAACACTAAAAAGGCATCTCCTTTTTATTGTTATAATATAATATTTAACTGTTATTTTCATTTTACGCAAAGCGTCACTTTCTTGACTAAAATTTTCATTATTCTTTTTTAATCCAATATTGTGTCAAAGTTCCCAAAATTACTTTTTTAAGTAAGTGGTTTTATTGAAGATGAGAAATGAATAATATGAAATTATATTTAACAGCGGTTAACGTAATAAAGAAATCGTTAGTTCCTTGTACTTTTTGAATATTTAAACATATACACTTTTACTTCATAAATCGCGAATTTTAAATATGTGGATATATTTGGAACAAAAATGTACATCAAAGTAGCGGTAATCTATTAGTTTTTTGATTAAAAAATACACTGTTATACAAAATTGAATTAGTTATGTTATTTTGTCCGCATTCTACATTTCTCATATAGGAGGTAGATATACCTAAATGTATATGCTTAAATATATTATACATTTGTAATCACATACTTTTGTAATCACCGATTTTAACATTTACTGCTATTGGTGTTGGTAGGTAGACTAATTCCACAATAACCTACATAAAACCTTCGATCCATAGTTCGATAAGTTTTGAGGGCATTAAATTTGGGTTAATCATACAATATATTAACTCATGAAAATTATATAAACGTGTAACCGATTTCATTGAAATAGGTTAAATTTGAAGTGTCGATTCAGAATCATAATTATTATAAACCTTTTTCTGTAATATTCGTGAAGCTTTTTACGGTTGAAATTTAAGGTCATATTTGGGTTAAGTATGTTTTTAATAACACCGGTATACATATGTTAGTTAGTATGTCAACTGTAAGTAAGACGACATATTTACCAATTTATTGTACAGATAATTGTTATACTCTTTGAATACAAAAACTAAACGGTTCATAGTTACTGCTTACCGTTTCAGTTCTGAGTACAGTTTCCCGTTGATTGTTCGATGCTAAGTTGAGTCAGCATCCCACGAGCTATTTTGTTACAATCACACAAACAGTTGCAGTCGGCACCGGTTCTACGAAATGACACATTATCGTTATATCCATTGAATGTGCTGAGTACTAAGTATGTTGCTTAGTAAAGATTAGCGTACGTAATAAAATTTAACATGTCGTAATTAATTAAAATAACGATATAAATCATAGTTAACGTTGCAAGATAACATCCAGTTGTAGGATAAGTCATAATTCACAGAATGACATTACACATTCTATGGTCTATTCTAATTGCTGCAACGTTTGCTTTCTTTAGATATCTTTATTTTAAATAATACCAATCAATTCAATAATGAACGTTGTCTGTTTATTTGTAGGATAGTTGATATTTATGCAAATAAATTCCCTCTAGCTTGTGCTGTGCTGTAAGTGAATAACTCAACGTTATGTGCCCGCGGAAATATATTAATGCCAATAACAACAAACGAATAAACATTTCCTAGCATGCACTATTATCTTCAGCTCTTGAAAGTGTGACGACTACCTTTTTGTGTGGTTTGGTGACCGCAACGAACCGGTCTCGGTGCAAGATAGTTACAGGTGATTCCTATAAAGAACAGGTTTGTGTATTGTTGAAAATTTACCTCTTTGTGTCTACATTCACGCAACGAATACATCGTGGTGAACGAACCAATATTATTTGTCTGAGTAAGGACTACTTTTACTTTAACAAGGGAAGTCGACTTATGGCGTAATTGAGAACATTCGTAAAGAAATAATTATCTTCGAAAGCTGCACAGTCTCTTTAATATAGAGGTACTCGTATAATATTGTTGCTATAAATGTACCTTTACTTAATATAAACTATATTATACCTCTACAAAACGCCTTGCTACCCGTGTGGTAGATGTTATTTATCTGCAAAGTTCTTTAGATTAAGTCGTCAAATGACAAGGTATTCCGTTGACTTGGATATATCATAATATTAATAAGTGAATCTTCCTTCTAACTCCTTTGTTTCCTGTTTTCGATGAAATGGAAGACGAAATCAATTTGTCTATTTTTTCTTGCACTTATAACTAATTTATTTAAATTTGATATTCATGTATAAAAAGATTAGAGATGATTTTTGATTAGACATGATAAATGGACATGATTTATCTGTAATTATCCTATCACTTTTGTACATCATGTTTGAAGGTGAAATTACCCGTATGTCCATAGAAGTTTTTGTACTCCAATTTAATTATCGACTGTGCAACACTTCTGTTAGATTTTTTTTGTCAGCTGTGGCATATACACGATTATTCACTTACGATAATATTCTAACTAAAGCAATTAATCACCTTTCTACTCTGTTAATAACAATAATTATTTTTACTTTAACCATCATGAAATAACTTAATACGAGCCACTTAGTTAATTATTCATTAATTAATATATTTATTTAATTTTAAGGTAAAAGAAAGTTAAGCATATGTTCTAAATCTTCTGAATAGGAATTACTACATAATTGTCGTTTGCATAATGTAAATACTACATTTTCGTCTGTTATCTTTATGACTATAGAAGATAATAATAATCCACGCCTACAATCCAGCCTAAATCTAATTTAGAAAAAAAAAAATTTGTATTTAATCTTTTTTAATATTATAAATGCTAAAGTAACTCGTGTCTGTCTGTCTGTGTCGCTTTCACGCCGAAACCACTGAACCGATTTAAAAGAAATTTGGTACACTGAAAGTGTAGACTTTGACAAAGGACATAGGCTACTTTACAATGCAAATAAAGGGTTGTAAGGGGTTGAAAGAGGATGAAAGGTTATATGTAAATATCGTCATTTTACGCGGACGAAGTCGCGGGAACAGCTAGTATTAAATATGTCATAAATATATATATATATATATTGGATAAAATAAAGTCATTGATAGTTGATACGTGTAACATATATGAAAATATATTGGAAAAGATTACAATTTAACTTAGCATGTTATCAAGTGCATTCTTATATAAGTGGGCGTCAATAACTACCGAAGGCTTAGGTTTTGATTTATTTGTCGTATTACATCACATATAAAAGTGATTTTTCAACACCCATTCACAGTGTTTCTAAGTCGTCGTGGGCTGTGAAAAAAATTTTGCTCCAAATTGGCCATGTTTCATACAAAGCCTTTTTGCTGTAGGTATCTGAATTTCGGGGTAGAACATTAGATAGGACATATTCTATGTTTTGTTTGTTGTGCCTATAGTATTCTCTACTTATGTGCAAGAGGTCTGTTGGGAATAAAGCGGAGTCGTTTGCATGCCGGATGCTAATCTATGTTCATGTCCTCACGCTGCGAGCTGTGATTTAATCTTACTCACAGTATGTACATACTTATGTGTCGGGTGCGAGTTAAGGTCATCACTATGTATGCACGACTTGCTTTGTGTTTATCTACAAATCTGAATATTGTCGAAGTACGCCATCATAAAAAGACCACCTAAGACGGTGAAATACTTGTATATTACACATATGAAGCAGTTGAATAAAGAATTATTGGTAAAAGTAATTTGATATGTTGGTTAATAAATAAAGAAAAAGTATAATAAAACCTTTTGTGGGTTGTATCAATTAAAAATAAAAGTATGTATTAATATATATATATTTTTTATAAAAGTTTGTCCCGCTGAGCAGACAATCCAGCTGTTCCCTTCGATGCAATTGGCACAAAGCCAGCTTGCCTCCGTGATGTTTTGTTTATTACGAAATTCCGCCAAAACTGTTGCAGTAGTACGACCTCATTTTCGTTTATGAGATATTAGTTTGTATTTATACTATCAATAGACATATTTAAACTTTATGAAGTAACATAGGTATTTATCCGTTATGTTCTTTCGTCCATTTTGGACTCATCGTTGTTAATTCGCAAATGCTGCATTGGTTTTAGGGTATGAAATCGTATGTGTAAAGGTGGGCACGCCAAGTGACTGAATGTTTGTTTTCCTTTTTCCTTGTTTAGAGTAAACGTGCTGAAGTCATTCTAAGAAAATAGTAGACTGTCGCCACTGTTTTAAAACTCCACTCCATTTGTAAACAATTTTGTGTTTCTTAGTATTGTTCTTTTAGTCTATCTAAACTTACCTTATTCTACTTTTTTTGCACGCAATATACTAAATAATTCCTAGTCCAATACGATATTCGACCAGAGATTATTTCAATTTACATTGTTTCTTAGAACGGTGCAATTAATATTCACCGTTATCGATATCTTAGCGTGACCGAGTAGTCGATCTACTTGTAAATCACTAGGATATATGTATATTATTCAATAGTTCCGTTTGTAGAACATATAGAACTGGCCATTGACCTTTTTTTTCTAAAGAAATGTGTACTCATGTATGTATAAATCATTACTGCAGTGATGACATATTAGTTTGAAAGATTATATTTATAAAGACATTTTTCACGTTTTTTTGCAGTTTTAGTTATAGCATAGATAATATAATATTACACAGTTATAGTAACTTTGCAGTATATTTGGTTAAAATATTAAATAACAAATAAAATATCAAAGACATCTTACTAATTTAAAGTCTTATCTATCTTATTCAACATATAATTTTGAGTCTTACAATTGTCTATATTTGTAGACTACATATGTATTAGAAAAACTTAAACCAAAGAAATAAAAATGTTACAGCAACATAAGACTGTATTTACAATATTCTACATTTTCAAATGTATACAAATAGACATTTAAATGCTAAAGAAGTCGATATTTTAAATCATAGTCACAGCCCATCGACGTCAGCTATTTTTGTTGCAGTCACCACCATTTCATTTCGAAATCTCTTTCCATTTGTCTATCTCTGCAGAATATTTTTGAGTAGGAGTTGATTTATATTAATTTTTAATGTTTGGATGTTCTTTCATGTTAGCTTGTTTAGTTGTGCTCTTAAAATTATAAATAACTAATATTGTTTTACATTATCATATCTTGGTTAGTTTATGTATCTGTGAGGATTGAAATATGGTTTAGATTAACTTTTTGTAATACAAGGTTGTAGAGTATCCATTATTAGTTGTAGCGACGACCTTAAATATATTATGCAATGAATTAATGGATGTAGGTAGCTCGGTAATGTTCCTATTGACAGCCCTAGTGACAGTGGCAGTGGCTTACCTACATATGTTCAGCAATGAAGAATGAAAGATGACGGTGATTTCCATTCCGATATTGTAGTGTTTGAACAATAGATATAAACCATTGCATGTGACTTCAAAAGTCAGGCACAGCAATGATTAATGAATAAATAATTAACGACAAATAAGTTTTTAGTCGTTGTTTTTAGAACACAAAATTACCAAAATTGTGGAATTTGAAATAAAATGAATAATTTAAGTAATAAGATACAAATTACTTCTGACTACATTACCAGTTTTTGCGTGACATTAAAAACATAAGTATAATTTGCACACATGTGTAATACCGCAATGTATGAGGCACTTATCTCACATCGTATTCGAAGATCCGCATGGTTGGGTTTTCTAGCCTATTAACCAGCTAACCTGAACATTTGAATGATAAGTACAGCAGTAGGACGTATGCCTGAACTCTTAACTTTGTTCAAGTAACAGTTGTGCCAAATCGTGTGACTGAACAAGCCGCACCCGTGGCAGAATTGGTCCTCAGTATTTGTTTTATGGGTAAGTTGCTGTGACGGAATTATGGACATCTAGAAGCTTCTATAATATATAGAAGCTACTAACGACTAATATATGTTATTCCGTCTCTAATGTCACGTTGTGTTCATTGTTTTTTAGTAGAACATTATTCTTATCTTTATTAGTTTTTATTTCTTTGGTATTACGACTAAATCTATATATATTTATAGTATTTGTATGTATATGTATTTAGTATTTATATCATATACTATCTAACTTTTTCTAGTGCGCCACCTACCTTTCCCTTACCGTAAGATATGCTTCTTTTTTTATTTCCTTTTTGTAATTATTTGTTTCTTTTATGCACGATATTTCTTTTATACAAGAGTTTTATTATTATTATTATATATATATATATTTATTATATCTCCCTTTTTACGGGGGTAATATATTCAAACACGCAAAATTATTATTATTATTAAATCAACTACCTTACAGATTATATTTATGGCAATAGACAAATGCTCTTCAGATAAAATTGTTATACGTATAACAATTTTATCTTATTAGGTATAGGTACATACATTAATATTCGTTTTACCTGAACATAGATATTACCTGTGATATTACTTAAACTCAATGTACTATACGTTGTTTAACTCTGGCATCATCTGATAGCTATTTTTGTCGATTGTCTGTACTAAGCAAATTAACTACTAGTTGTGACTACATACTTATGACATAATGACCTTTAAAGTTGCATGTGCTGTATTCAAATTTGAATGATACGTAAATTTGGTATAATATTCGCATTGATTTACTTGATGATGCGTAATTTTATTAAATTAGGACTATGGAATGTTTTCACATGAATACGTCTCATTAGCTGTTATACATATAACCCGTTAAAGAAATGACAAATACATAAATTTACTTAGAATTAATTGTAAGTAAATTTAAGTAATTGTGATTACTACTAATAGTACTTAGTACAAGATAATATTACAAGTGATTTAAAACTATGCTAGATATTTCTTATTATAAATTTGTAATCACTTAAACTGCAAATTGCGTGTACACTACATAGTACTTAAGATGTTATCTGCCTAGTGATCACAGAGCTGCACATATGAAAATTGTTAATTTTTTAGTTACATCTTATTCTATTCAAGCGAAGCCTGGGTGGGGTACTAGAATAGCAACGCAGCAACTGGTAGACAATCCTCAGTCATTCGCGATGGTTGCTTCTAGTATCATATACTTGTAAACGGACTTTGAATTGTGGTTTAGTGAAATAAAATATAAATATTATAAAATTCATTGCATGTTAATTGATTTCGTGAAATAAGTTACGTGCATATTAATTATTTCGTAAACTGTGATTTAAATTTGAATGGAACTATGTCGTGTCTATGTTAATTTTCATGCGAGCCATAATATTTTTCTGTTCGGATTATGATTAATCTTACAGCGTGAAATTTATAACTGTTTTGTGATTATAATGAAAAAAGTGGCAAACTAGAATTTGGGTGATTAATGTATACATATATTTCATAACAGCTATTGAATGACATATTGATAGTGCAGATAGACTATAAACTGAACAATATTGTAGGTGTTAATCTATTTTTAAGACTACATACATATATGATAACTATCTGTAACCCGCAACTTTGTCCAAGTGGATCCGATCCGTCCAACCGTTCCAGACAAGTACAAAAAGACAAAAATATTTAAAATTATTTTTTTACGTAATCACTGTAAATGCTTTCAAATGCATTTAGTGAAAAGCGGTTAATTTGAAATTACAAGCAATGTCTGCTTTTCTGCTCAATTTTATATATTTGTATAGATGACATTGAAATTTGTGTTTGCAGAAACAAGTATAATGTATGAACAATATACGTAATTATATAAACATAAGTAAGATACGGCAATGTAGACAGAGTAGGTATTGAATAAAAATATAATTGCAATAAAAATAATGTTCTCATTGAATATCATTGACAAATCTAATATTACTTTCATCATCACCGTAGACGACGAATTATACGAGTGCTGGTTTAGTTTTGTAGTATATTTAGGTACATTGCAAAAGCATTTCAAAACAAACGTAAACCATATTTTACGCCCGCATCCATCTTAACGCTTTTATTGCGAATGTTCAACGAGCTGCTGATCTTAATAGAATAAGAGCTTTAATACATACGATTGTGTACTTATTTATACTCTGTAATTTATATAAGTAGTGTTAACTTAATGAAGATTCTGAAGTAATAGAAAGGAAGTAGGTAGAAAATACCAAAATAATATTAATATGGCAGGCGAATCATTTGTAATACGGTTAGAATCTACAGTGATCTTTTAGTTAAAAACTGATTCTCTATTGATTATATATAGAAATAGAAATAGAAATAATCTTTATTCAAATAAACTCATTACAAGCACTTTTGAATAGTCATATTTTGATTCTACCACTCATTCGGAATGCAGATTCATCACAAGAAGAATGAGCAAGAAACTTGTGTGTTGCTCTTTTCAATAGATGTTTTTTTTTATATAAATAATTACAGTGTAACAAGTAAGAGGCATGCGACAATCAACATAGAAATCGCTACGCACTCATTATTGGTGTAATCAGATAATATTGTCAGTGCTATGTATTTAAAATTTTTTCTACAAAAACATTATTATCGTTAACGAATTCTTCAATTTTATAGTAAACTTTTTTGCAAAGGAAGTGTTTTATTTGACATTTAAATCTTTTTTCTGGCAGATTTATAACAGACTCTGGTATTTTATTGTAAAACCTTACGCAATTGCCATAAAACGAATTACTAACTTTAGCCAAACGACATTTAGGTAAAATCAGTTTGTTATTGTTACGTAAGCTTTTATTAGTGCAATCACTAACTCTTTTGAAACTGTCTATATTCTTCCTGGCATACATGATATTTTCATAAATATATTGAGAAGCAACGGTGAGGATATTTGAATCCTTAAAGCACTCTCGCAAAGACTCCCTGGAACCCATGCTATAAATGGAGCGAATGGCCCTCTTTTGTAAAATATATATATCTCATGATTGATATTGGATTATTGTTGATCATAGATTATGATACAATTTCTTTCCAAAACATGTATATAAAAATACAAAGTAATAATACATAACTATTTGTTAAATGTTAATAAATTATATTAATAATCATATGTGCAATTTAACGTCAAATGAAACTATAAAATCAAATTTCGGAGAAGTTTAAATAGGATGTAGTATGTACGTAAGTTATTTAACCCTGAAAGTAAGTACACTGAAATAGAATCAGAGTACCTACTGGGCAATGCTCGCGAGTGACTAATATACAACTATTAGGGCTAAACTTACGGGTTTCTGCTGTATTCAATAACATTCGTCTTAATTAACGAAACTAAGTGACTTAATAAATTTATGTATTGCTACAAAATACAAGTTGCAACAACTAACATAATAATAAGTTACATAATTTAATATGTAGAAATCATCAATATTCAATCTTTACAACATTTTATAAATTTTATTAGGTATGTAATGTCATTTTTCTTTTCGTTATAATATACGTTGTTTATAAAATAAATATCAACTTCAAAGTAATTGTGGTAAAGAGAACACCCGTGATATTTTTAACCATTAACCTAAAAAGAGGAGTGTTATAAGTTTCCAAGTTTTTATTTGTCATAGCTCCCAAATAGATAAACCTACTTATACAAGATCTTTTTGTTTGAAGTGTTTTTGTGTTTATGCGGGTATTTTTGATGTCGGTTTGGTAAAATTAATATCGGTTTCAGCAGCTATAGGTACTATTCACGAATCTAGGAGTAATCAAATATGTAATAATATAAATCGAAAAACAACGGGATACTCTTGAAATAATTTTGTTCATAATAATGTTCTTTTTAATTTCTTAATGCAAAATATAGTTGTAGAACTTTATAAGATTATTTAGTTACGATTATAACATACAATTAAATGTAACATAATGCTCGTATAAAAAACTATATTTTAATTCGTTTTTAAAATCCGAAACAAACTGCACGCGTGACAATAACGTTAATTTGATGCATTATATATACACCGGCGAACCAAGTCTAAACTGGGATCAATTAGCTGAGCTAATTATAAAATATCCAAACTTGGAGCTCCTCGGCATGTTTTTAAGAAACCGTTGAAATGTTTATCGTCTTATATCACATGTACCTAATTATAATAAAACTATCTGTTACCGGTTGTTAAGTAATTTAATCCCGGATTGCCATTTCCCGGATTAAAATGAGACATTGATAGATGTGATAGATTTTGTCAAATATGTGTCAATGCAGTCAATGTATTATTACAGCTTTTAGGATACTATTGCCGTATAGTTTAATTTTCGATATCCATATATATACATACTCTCCATACATATTATGTAAGTATATAAGGCTAGGCAGATTTAATTTTGTTACGATGAATTCATAAATAACATTTTTCAATTAAATATATTTTGTATACTTACCTATAGATACAAACTAATGCTCTCTTTTTTTTAATAACGTCACTTTAAGCATTCATTGCTTGAATTAAATTACTCCTTCGTGGTATTTGGCGTATAAGCTTATTTTTATATTAGTTTATAAATTGTTTTATTCTCTTCTTTCATATACTTTTGAATATGGAAAATAAAACTTCAATATCTATTACTTTTGTGATTATTATAAATTAACTCATGTATTTTTAAAAGCTTCTTGGCTGTTTATCTATCTAGTTTGTATAGCTAGTCTGGTTTTGCATAATTTTCTAGATCGATTAATAGAAGTGTGAACGACCCGTTCTATAACTTGACTGAAAGCGGCGCTTGGTTATCTCCGGTCGGAAATTAAGCAGTCGCTTGGTCAGCTTCATGTTATCTCTTCCACCTAGTATTAATTTTGAACACATTACGTCCCGTTCCCTTTGCAGTATGGAATTCAGGAATCTATTATTTTGAATGGCTACGTCATAAAATAAATTTATATCAATATATCAGGCTATACTATTACTAAATAAGCTGTAAACGTGTAGAATCATATCGGATGATTTCAGTCATTGAAACATGTAATTTGCATTAAAGTAAAGAGCAGTGATGAATATTAACATTTAAAAAATATTAATATAATATTTTCACACATATTTTTACACGTTTATCAATGACTAAACGCTTTGAAATCACAAAGCATACTTAGTGTAATAATGTAACGTTGAATGACAAATGACTGGTTTAAGCAGCTCTCAGAAGTTCCTTTTTAAGTAGCAGATGAATAATATATGCGAAATTACCATTCTACTAAGACCTGCAGTATTTCACTTAATTATAAATTCATTTGTTGTTTAATGTTAGTGTCATACATTCATAGCAGGGTCATTTTATATTGGACTCATGTTAGTGAGTCGACCACGAAAATAGATTAAAGCATTGCAATAATTATATCAGCAAAAGGGCTTTGTTGATCGTCGTAACCTTACAACGTGTGTGTACCTACTCTGAACAAAAATATATATCTAACAAAACCAACATGATTTTTCTTTCTACCTAAATTTTGTAATAGAAACAAATCAATGAATTGTAATAATGGTGTAGCAATGAGGGGTTTAATAGAGATTATAACACCAATATTCATATTTTTTTAAATTGCTCAAGATCGTTGAAATTCTTATATTCGTTGTTATAATTATAATTAAATCTTACTTGAACACGGCATGGAAATAATTTTATATATGTGATATTAAAGTATTCAGAGACAATAGTGATATGTGAACGAAGTTAACAGAAACAGTAATGTGACATTTAAGTGAAGTGCCCAAACAAACTATGTAGTTCCTACCCTACACATACCTAGAAAACATTTGAATATTAAATAATGAAAATATATTAGGATGCCTTGAATATTAATGAAGAAACCGAAGATGGGCGCACATGGTTCAAAAGAGAAGCTCTATAGAAGTAATTCTGAGAAATATCCGTCCAAACTGCCGGTTCCCAATGATAAAAAGTATAAGATAGCGGTAAATCGAGAAAGATTTGGATCTTTCGGCGCCAGAGGTAAACATTTTGTTAATCTAATCATTGTAGGTATCAGTTGAAAAATGTGTGTACTGTTTAAAAGTCATCGAATACTCATATAAACCTGTTACATATAATTAACTTAATAATAAGTGATGTTATTTAAGTAATTAATTTATTATTCACTGCCCTGTATTTCGACTTTGTCACGGGTGGAACAATACAATATATATTAGCATGTATTATATATACAAAGTCTTGAAAATATTTTTAAATGATAGTAAAACCACCTAAAATTGTTATGTGGTTTAGACAAAGTAAGCTGAGAAACAGAAGTCAACGACTGTGTTTTATACTACACAGAAATCTATTTTTGCATCTGTTTTTTCAATTATAATGATTTATATTAAACACTTTCATTCAGTCGTTTAATACACATACAATTTGGTTATATCGTGTGATAGGGTTCAAATACTTTTGACCGTGGAATATTAATAATAAATCAGGTTCATTGGCTTAACTGCTTTTATACTACAAAATACCTGATACCTCACGGTCATTGACATTTAATATAATTTTCTTTTTTAAATAAAACTGTACTAGCGACAGGTAAGACTTATAGACGAATGAATATATTAATTTTACATAGTCATAGGTATTTTTACTTAATGTAGTAAAATTGAAAATACCTAAAAGTCATTCATTTGCACTGTGAGGTATCAATTATATATATAATTCTTCTATACAAAGAATTATTATTTAAACCTAACTCCTTTTAAATGACTGGACGAATGTGGGTGTGGTTTTGTGTATATACCTATTTCAATAGGTTTCTGGATGGTTTAAAAATACAATTGGATGTGTTAGGTGGCGCTATTTTTCTGGGCAGTAAGTACCACCTCGGTCTGCTAATAAATATATAAATATCAATTTTAATAAAATTCCATTGGTCTAGTTAAAATTGATGCATAGAGGTCGAGGTACAGGTCGAGGCTTTGAAATTCTGACGTATTTAGCAACCAATTTTAAGTGTACTTTAGTGAAACTATTTTGTAGTACGTTAACTATTAAAAAATATTATCGCCGTATACTTACCCAATCCGTATATCGGTGGCTGAATCCTGAATATAATTTTGATACTATTGTTTCACATATGTAAAATTCTGACTATTATTGTTAGTTTTTTGAGACTAATACATCCATATAATTGTTTCATGGTTTTTTAAAATAATGTTTATATACGAATCTCGCTCCAATGAAACCATACCATTAGACACCATTCATCCGGATATTATTATTGCATGTGTATTTAGTTTAACGTAACGTAATCTCAAATTGACATTTAATATATATAGAAAAATAAAGTAACCAAATAGATATAAAATTATAATGAATTCGCATTGCATTATGTTACGAGGTTACGTAACCTTCATGACAAATATATGCGAGACGAAATATTTAGATAGGTATTTTTAATTAATATCGTGTAATTCATGTGACGAGAGTATTAAAAAATAAATAATAAACGTTAGATGCCGTGAAATGTAGGACCTTATTTAAAAAAACTACAGGTAGGTATTTAAAATTGAAAAATATTTAAAGTACAATAAATACAGTCGAATTAAACCTTTTCTATTTTAAAGTAGGGAGTTTAGAAATTAATACTAAACAGCTATCTAACTTGTTGTTTACTTACTGTTGACTGAAATTTAATCTAATTAATATAAAGACACCTTGTTTATGTTCTCATTAAATTTGTATCAAAAAGATGCATCTGCTCCTATGTAGACTAAGTAATTATTATGTTTATTCCGATAACAATCGCGACGTGTCACAAAACTGATAAAAAGTTACCTATTTACGCTTTTCTTGCTCGTGTTCTTTATGTTTACGCAACAAGTGTCTTCCCACGATATCGTCTGTTGGATGTAAAGAGATAGATGCCCGATTACAATGTGTCGTAACGAAAACAATGAACTTTTCCTTTAATATCTTTAGTATTATTTAGAAAGTTTCTTCATGAATGATTTAAATTGAATTCTATGTTCTCCATAGATTCAATATTTAATTTCTTTAACCGATTTCGATTGTCTTCCTTCTACTAAATAAAAGTAAGTAATGAGAAAATTGAATAGTCAATTAAAGTATTCAGTATCTATTAATAATTATTCGTGAGTTGTGTGTTTTCCATCTTTAAAAGCAATTCATTTTCCATGCAAGTTTTGTGATATATACTATGGTAATTGTAGGGTAATTGCAGCACAAGAGTATCATGCTTTACGGTGCCGTAGGAACTTCACAGGTTCACAGGACTTCTTAAATGTCTAATCACACAATAGTTAATAATATTATTAAACGTGTATAGCGTAGATGTATATTAATATAAATGGACGAAGCAGTAAATGTTACAGATACAAATACTATTATGCAAGTCATTTAGCGTGAAGATAGAGATAACATTTATTTTTTTCTGTACAATAGTTCTATAAGAACCTTTCTCACGTGAATTGAAATGTTTAAGTGGCACGTTTCCAACAAACATACATACTGTATTATTTTGATTGATAAACAGAAATTCTTGTAAAGCAGATCCTTACTATATTTTTGCGATATTTGTAACAATGAGTATAGATTTACTAAGTAATAATAGGTGTACTATATACATGAATATAATATCGTATAGTCTTCATAAATATTTGTCTGCGCCTTCACCCTCGACTAGGATAATTACTAAGATTTACGAGTATATGGTTTACATAATTACAAGAAGGATTAATTTTATATCTAGATTCGTTTGATCAAATCCGATAAAATATGGTTCACATCAGATTTAAGTTAGTCGAATATAAAGTTTTTTAGATAACATTAACTATTTTTTGTTGGCAATTTACTTTACTCAATGCTTTATTTCAATTCCAGGGAACGGCAAGAAACGGGAGAGCGTCCCGGCACAAAATAACCCTGCCCGCCCTCCGCCTACTCCGCCACAGCCGCAACCCCCTAATATTCAGGGTGAGTCACTTACTGCGTCATGTTTTCTGTATAGAGGGTGTTATACCGCAACACTGATTGAAGTGCTTAAACGTTTATAATGGGTACATGATTTCTAACTTGTACTTATCATTTGTTAAAGAAAGAAACTTCTTCAAACATAAGGTGAAGGGTGAAGTAAAGGGGATTTCTAAACCAAATCGTGGAATTGATAACATCATACATTACTCAACAATTTAGTAAAACGATATCATTTTATAAGTTTCACAATGTTTTATAAACATACCGTGATATGCTAGACCAAATCAATTACTTGATGATATGAGCGAGTAAACACATAAGTTGTTACATGATATTGTCAGATCATATTGAAAAAGAGTTTTATTATTCACCGCTGGTGACGTTAATAGCGTGTTATTTGTCTGTATGTTACCATGTTGTTCATTGTTATTATTATATGATACAAAATGGCGGCGGCAAACAATGTCGGTTATCTTGTCTTTAAAGTTTAAAAGAATCCTATAATTAAAGAAGAAAATACAGTGAAATTTCAATAAATAAGTAATAACTTTGTGGAGTAGATTTTTTTTCTTTGTATTTAACGTTATGTTAAATATAGTACACTATTTTCACGACATCTACGCATTACCTGTAAATTTTGAGTCCATTAAAAAATACTTAATTTGAACATAATTTGATTTTATAGCCAATACGTTTACTGAAGTTTTACGTCCTTTAGGTCCTTTCGATGAAGTATTGAAAATTGATAGTGATCAGTATGGATGATAACTTCGTAGGTTTATTACATAATATTGTGCTACCATCAACAAGGAAGGAAATCAAGTGACTGGATATCTACAACGAGTCTGTAAGTAGACAGTTAGCGTACGGCCACGAAATAGTCATTGGAGCGAATAAACTTCGGAATCAGTTCAACGATTATAGGAAATTGTTGAATCATCATTCCCACTCGATAAGATGGAGACAATATCTGATTTGATCATTACTTTATATATTTAAAAACATTTTTGCTAATATAATAATGAGATAAAGGCAAGGCAATGATGATAAACGTTAATTTTAGTTATAGTACAGTGAGCCACTTCCAATATACTTAATCACAGTCACGGACTGCAAATAAAAATCCTTACAAACAATACTACTTTATTTACGACACGAGTTTCGTAACACTAGTTACGTAAGTTTTGTCTATGGCATAAACAATAGCGCCTGCGCATACGGTTGTCCTTTTAAAAGTGTGTCAAATTGGAACTGGTTCGATCTTGTGCTATGCTTCATTGTTGTATTAAGGTTCGATGAAGAAAACATGAAGAAAGAAAACTTGAAAGAGAAAAGATTGTATTTTAAAAATAATATCGCAGCAAATTTTCCTCCATATTTAAAATCTACTAATATACTAAACATCAAATTAATATTTAACTCAAAGATTTTTTTCTATTGGCAGTCAAATGATTTAGGAATAGAAAGTCTCCTCGGTTTGGAAGTTGTTTGACTTTAAGTTTGATTAAAAGATCGTGGCTCCAGGATCGCACGCATTTAATTTATTAATTATAGTTCTGTAGATTGTAGCCTAGAATTAGAGTCTATGCAAAGTACAGACACTACTTGTAAATTAAATTAACAGATCTGTGTAAATTGTTTCAGCTAAGAAAAATGGTGTGGTTCAAAAACTGTCTGCGTCACCTGTGTCATTGCGCGCGCGCACGTCCCTCGCTCCGCCTCCCTCGCCACGGAAACCTGCCCCCCACCGGACACCTGCGCAGCGGCCGACGACTTTGCCTACCAATAAAGGTAAGTTAGTGACCATAAGCAATTATATTGACGTGAACAGAAATTGATGGGTACGATACTGTTCGTTCAGCGTGGTTATAGTATTTAATGGATATTATCTTGCTTTAATCAAAATAGTTTTTAGATGAGGGTTCTAAAAGCAGAACATAAAAAAGTGAATCTGAGATTCTAGGAGACAACAGTGATAGGCCGTTTTATAGGATTAAACGATTTTATTTTTAGAGTATAATAGATTGTTATTGTTTAGATTATTAACAACTGTATTATTTTACTAGTTTAGACTACGACTTTGTAATCACGCTAAACGGAAAAGCAATAGTTTCCTTTGTTAACCGATTTGAATACAGGAACAAAATTTTAAGTAAAGATTACCACAATACATTAGTAAAAAGCACATTCAAATCAGTTAAGCCGATTAACAGATAACCATTATTCAATAATTTGGTATTGATAAAGTTCGCCCTAAATAGTCATTCCTATTTACAGACAGCAACCATATTTTTATTTTACATACCGGAATCATTATTCATATGCAGTGTTCATTATTCAAAGTACCTAGGTATCATACCTATATTTGCCTGTGCAAATCAATGTCAAATGTCAGTACATTTGACGGCTCGTTCCTCGTTTGAACAGATATTGCGTACAATACCTATATATTGTAATAGATATTGCGTACTAATACAAGCGCACAAATTCAATAATTTTGACTATACACTCGATATTTTATCTAATTAATAGTTAGTTGTATTATCTATTATTCAATACTAACCGTAACAAAGCTATGCGACTTTATTAAATATTAAAGATGACTATACAGTCTTATTTGGATACTAACGCCATCTATTGAGAGGATAGGATTGTGTTACACATATTTTCTTCAAGTAGCGCCATCTGCTTTTGTAGCCGGACATTTGATGAGTGGTGCTATCTAGTTCTCATATTATTAACTAGATGGCACCACTGAGTTTTATTTTCTTCTCTACGTTATAGATGTCACGTGTAGAGACAAAATCTTTTAATTCGACTGTATTTTCTATGTGACTGTTCTTTGTAGATCCAAAACTAGACCAACGGGGCAAGAGGATTGTTAGCAATGTCGACTAATAACCCTACTGCTAGCAATGTCAGGTTGACCTCCACACGCTACCCCTTGGAAATTGTAATAAATTCCTGTTGAATTTGCCACGATGAGCTGATTGACTTGGCCACATATTAATTTTATTATCATCCACTGGAGCACCACCAGCATAAACAAATCAAATCAAACCAAAAATCATTTATTAATGTAGGACATTTTAGTCCCTTGTGAACATAAAATTTTTGTATCTAGACACGCGGTAGCGTGTCAAGCCGAGTTTCAAGTAAACTGGCAAGCAGCACCGTGTGTATATTTACACGAACCATTTGGAGCCACTTTTGACCCCCTCATAACTCAAAAACTCTTTCACACAAACCTGTCAAATTTGGTTCATATATTGAGATTTGCGAGATAAATATGTGTTCCAAATTTCATAAACATATCTCAAACGGTTATTTATATATTAATGTCCAAAAATCGTCATTTTTATCACTGATCAACTATAGATCAAAATTATAACCCACTTCCAGATGACCTAGGAAGTTCAAATTTGGCATGCAGATAGGTAATTAGGTGAATATAAAGGAAAAAATCTGAAACTGGTAAATTGTTATCATTTTACTATAATTTTTCACTTTAATTGATTCTATTTCAACTTATACTGGACGAATACTAAAATTCTATGAAAACGTCGATAGCCACCAATTGGCATTGATCCCTGGCGAAAATATCTAATCTTGTTCTGGACGAAAGTAATATTGTATGAAAACGTCGATCATTACCAATCTACGTTGACCCCTTCACATCAGTGTCGATAACTAGCAAACTTCAAATATTGCATTGAGCGGTAAACACTAGTTGCTATAATTCAGATTCTGTCTAAAATATACTCGTACTTATAACTAAGAGTATAGTCGAATTTCGTATTTATTATGTTATTAACTGAGATTTGGTATTAATTATTGTTTCAATATTTAGCGCACTTCGATACTCAAACATTTAAAAGTTTCAAGAAAATATAGAAAATATCATTTCTTATAACTTAGGATAATATACTGTAGCCTAAGGTCTAACTTGGCTAGTTTTCATATACGAAATATACTGTAGCCTTCGCAAGTTCTAAACATGTTACTTGTCGGTTCCTATTTTATTATTATTAGTAACTAGCAATCGAAAGTAATAATACCAAATATGAGAACTGGCCAAGTCAGACCTTAGGCTACAGTATATTATCCTAAGTTATAAGAAATGATATTTTATATTGTTAGAAATACATTTCAGGACAGACCATTGAACTTGGCACCCATTAGATCTCACCTCTTTTGTCGTAGAAGTGAACAATCAAGGCATATATCATAATATTAAACTCGGCTATCATTTCACATTTATGTTTTTGATGGGATTAATATTTTTTCCCCACCGCTTAAACCATCAACGAAGGCGGTATAAGTAATAATCAATTTTCGATGATTCTTTTATTGCAAAAGTGAACCCATCTTAGTGAACCCTATGGATTGACATAGGGTTCACTAAGGTGCCATATTGTTTATTTTTTAAGTAACTGGAATGCAAAAGAACTGACGGCCAACCTGATACACGTAAACTTTCGCCTACCTTTAGTATATACATATATGAACAGCACTACGGATATCATGTTATCATGGGACGTCTGTGATAACACGCATGTATTGCCATTCCAGAGGATTATAGTCAGACAGGATAATATACTCTTACCCTGTATTTTCATTGCTTAATACCCTACAACTGAAATATAGCATAGAAAGCAAGCTGGTTGGCGACTGAAATAGGATGAAACTGAGGTGTACACAGACGACTAGTTAGAGGGACCAAATATAGAGAATATTACACACTAATATAAAATTAATTGAATTATCTACTCTCTAAAGCACTGAAATGTGGCGTTGGGTTGAATCAATTCTTGTCGTGGTTAAAGATCGAATCAATACTCTTAGGTGAGAAACAAACTATAAACTAAATCTTTGATATCAGAAGAAATAATACTGTAAACTAATTAAATTACTTGTACTTCAGCTACGAACATCAACCTGACGCTTAATTTACTAAATGTTTTGCGTTATTATTTCTCTCGGAAGATTTCGTTTTATATGATCTCCGTCATATACACTGTTCATTCCTGCGAAGTCGAGGTAGAACGCTGGTATGATATAGAATGGAATACGCTACCAATTCAAGTGCTGGTTCCCTTACCCGTTATCCGTTAAAATCAATGCAGACGTACTGCTTTATTTTTTTTACCAGGGGCTATTAGCTTCTTTGGAATTCAGTGGTATAAAAAGAAAATTTTGTGAGCATACCAAATAAGTGTTTATTTATCATGTGTGCTGAATAGATTCTTATTTAATTAGCTGCGTAGTCAGGACAAACAGAGAGATAGCTTCACTATAATGTGTTTTGTAATCTTCTTAACAATGTCCGATGTACAGATACAGAACGTAAAATGTTACAAATTATTAATATTGCAGACCTAATTAAAAAAGCAAGCAATTTCCCTAGCAATTCAACGTGGAAATGCTGCGAGCGTTATGGGAACCTTTAAGCCGGGTACGATACGGGACAATAATAGCAATTAACTTTTAGATGTTTTTTTTTTATTGTATGTATTAATGTAATTAAAAAAAATAAAAAAAAAGAAAGTTGAAATGCCATAATTTCGTCGTTGCTCATGTTACGTATTCATTCGAGATTTACGATGGATATAAAAAATAGTCGCAATTAAAATTAAAAGAAAATGCTCAGATTTTAAATAACTATCATATAATTGTATAATTGAGAAGAGTTTATATAAAAGTTGCCTTTAATTGTATTCTTTATTTTTAGATTTCATATAATTTATTCAGATAATTTATCAGTTGATAACTAAATAATTAATTCCAAACATATCATTTATTTATTTTAATTTCGCTCCCATTAATCTCCCATTAGTCCCTATAAGAATATTCATGGTGAAAATTTATTCAAAACAAAAAAAAATACATATGATGTATATGTACATTAATTATGAATTTATTGTAATCGAAATTTATTGTAGTGTATGTATTAAATTAAACCAACATTTTTTAAATTGAAACATACAGAGTGGATTAGGTTGAAAAATATCATTTTTAAGGTCAATGAACTATGTTTCAGTCATTACAACAGCACAGTAACTAATTTATACGGTATTATTGCAAGCATGACGAGTATCTCTGAATTTTTATAATGAGCCTGAATTTAGAATTAAACTGCTTTATGAAAAGTAAACTCTTCGTTGGCCTGTAAGCGAGTTCTAAACCTGACGCTGCTTATCTACTAATAGATCAAGTCTATGGTGAATAGATGGGTAAGCGCGCTACATGCTAAGTCAAGCCTTCATTTCCCATCAGCTGAGGTAAAACCAAGCGCAAACCCAAATAATCTCTTTTGCATATTAAAAACGAGTTAGAGTTTGTAAAAAGTCGCATACCTTTATATTACCTATTTCAACAGCCTAAGCATATTACATTGTAAGCTGTATTTCTGTTGTAGGATGAGATTAGGTAGTGCAATTATAGGTTAAAACAGCATTACATCCTAATCCTTAAACATGACAACCCAGGTGTGATATCACAGGGGTCACATGATATAGTGATGACCAAGGTGCTGTTGATGTTTGTGTATAGGCGATAGTTAACATTTACCATCAGATTGGGAGTCACTTTGTAAATATGAATTACCATAAGAAAAGAAATGTCTTGCACCATGTGCTAGCATGCACTGTAGCTAGTCTGCCGGGAATAGATTACTGACTACATACTGTCACGCGGACACGACTTTTAGTCTTTTTGATTGGGAAGTTTCTGTTCATTTATGGAATTGTTTGGAAGAATATAACAAAAAAAATTAACATTTATTGGTAACGTGTGAAAAGTTACAAAGTCATCGGTTTTACAAATAAAATTACTTTATTGTAAACTAATATAAGCGTTTTTTTTAATAAGAAAGAGTCTAGTAGTAGTTGTCACTACTTCAATGATCATGGGGTGATATGCTTATCATATATTTATATATAATTACTTAATTATACAGATATAACTAACAATACTGTCCCTAGTATTTTCGTTCCTATTATTGTCGTGTATCGTGTTTGGATATATTTAAAAAGTAGAAAATGTTTACGTCTTTATATAAAATGTTGTATTACCTCATATTAAATATGTACAGGTTATTAAATCACGTCATTACTTAATCCTACATTAAAATATGCAGTTCGCTTAAAAATATCGACACTCATTTGACTTTTATATCCAGGGTGAACGGTAACCAATGAAAGCTCTTTTGCAGCTGAAGAAAGTAGATTCGTAATAGGCAAAGATCGGCGGGCGACATTGTCGCACGCGCCTCGGACTGGTGACGACAAAAAAACGGTCACCGTCTCACAATCCTCTGTACTCGTGTTTAATGCAACTCATTCTTTTGATGTAACGGACTTTAGTAAATTTTTGTTTTTTTAAATTTTTAGTTTATATCTGTACATTTTGTTGTTAAATTCTCATTATTGAATGATATATTACCATATGTTATTTATATAAATATTTGAACTTTTTGTACCTTTAAGGGTAGTAAAGTGTTAGTGATAATGAATCCACTCCATAAGTTAGTGTCACTGTTTCAACCTGATTCAAAAATCAATCGGAAAAAGTTCTCAAGTGAACTGAACATTTGCAGTGATATTGCGGAATTTAAGAAGAATCAATGGATTACTCTTACTGAATATAGAAGAATTAAAGGTAATACAGATAGCCTTTAAAATTAATTTTTAATGTAAATTAAGTAAGTACGTAACTACGTAGTACGTCTACTTGTATAATAATTTACAATGTAGACTAATTAAACTATTATAGTATAAATAAAAACTTTATAATTAGGTACTTATTACAATATTAGTTATAAATAATGGTTGTAGTACACGGATAAGTAATATTATCTGCTAGTTCTGCGTTCCAATTTTCATTAGTTTAATTTTTTTTGGTTTATAATATATATTTATTTAAAAATATTAACACTTTATAATAAATACACATGTAAAAATTTATTCTTCTCTCAGTTAAATGTTGTATTTATAATAACACACAACAATAGATATGGATACAGCTATATGCTAATACAGGAATTAATGTCATGTTAGAAATGAGGCTTAACATGTTTTTAAATTTTGCTAACTTGCAACTTCTGTTTTCTAGCTGATTCAAGTTATTTCTATTTTTTTAATGGACTAAAAAAGAAAGGGATTGCTAATACTATTTACTTTGTGTATTGTGTGTAGGAGGACGAATATTTAGGAACTATATGCAAACGAAATGGTTTCTTTCAGTTAGTCCCATATAAATGTTACGATGTTTCAGTTACATTTTTTTCAAATATAGTTATTCCTTTGATAGATTAATTTCATATTTTTAATTTTGAAGATATGTATTGACTGTTTCGGACACATTTATTCTCCTATTGGTGTCGTAATGTTATCACACTAATGTCAACAAT
Source organism: Achroia grisella (assembly GCF_030625045.1). NCBI lineage: Eukaryota > Metazoa > Arthropoda > Insecta > Lepidoptera > Pyralidae > Achroia > Achroia grisella. Next base: position 1,957,341 of record NW_026712703.1, read on the forward strand.
TTTAGTCGAACAAAATCTTAAAATATATAAATAATTCGGCTAGTTGTGTATACCGACGTCCCAGTCTTATTAGTATTAATTTATTTGGATTTAATTTCTACTGTAAATATATACATATATCTACTAAAATTGGTGTAGATAGATATTGCAACGCATTACATTTTGTTTGCACCTGTGCATTCAATATTGATTTTCTTTGGAATACCTTTTTTACCCAATAGTATTGCAACATAACATGTTTAGTGTCTGCTTGAAGTAAATACGTTGCGGCAAGCTTCCGATAAGTGGATAAATACTAGTTTTTAAAACTCTCTAGCGGATTAGAAACCGCTTCATAAATGTGTAACTTAAATGTATGTATAATATGACATGAACTGGTAGCAAACTTTAGAAATTTATATTATAATCATGTAGTAAGTACATACCACATGTGAGATAGTACACTGGCTATAGTAATGTGGTACGCAAACTACATTTTTGAATGACTTTACAAGTCATAAAAAAATGCCAGTAGAAACCATCTCACGAGTCTTTTTACGTGGCAAGATATTCCAAGTAGAGTGTAGTAATGGAGATCACCCACCACGGTTCAGCCACTTGATAACTTACTATTACTGACCTGACTTATCCTATAATGCTCTACTGGTGGCCGGCTTGAACATACATATCGTTATAACCATTCTGGGTTCATCATTTATTAATGTAGAATGTACATTATTTAATTGACCGGGTTATAAAGAAACCTATCAAGTACCTACTAATACTACAAGTATCTATTTGTAGATGCTCGTATAGTTCTTTTTTTTATTGATGATAATGGAATGCTACACACGCCTGCGCTAACGATTTATGCTGGCAAGGGTGTCGGGTTAGTTAGCCCATGACAAATTCACCAGGAATTCCTGGTTCATGATGGTTTCCAGGAAGAACCGTGTTGAGGTCGACTTGTTTGCCAAATTTTACGATTAATTCAATTGCTCCATTACGAATACAACAGGGTACAAACAAGAAAGGATATGTGACATATGCATTAAGATTTTATGCAAATTTTAAGACCAAAAACACATATTTAAAGTTATATTTGTTTCCAAGGTTAGGTAAAGTTTAATACTACTCCTTTTTGCTTCCTTTCAACCTCTACAATTGACCTTTATAGTATTAAATTGTCAAACATTGCCTGATTCAATGTGTATATAATATGAAACCAACACTAACAAGATTTACAAACTAGCAATTACACAAAGAATAATTAAAATTTAACGAAATTATCCACACAAATAATTTCTTTTGAGCTATTCTAATGCGGTTGGCCGCAGTTGGCCTTTACAGTTTCACTGAAGGATAGCCCTAAACATGTAAAGCTGTGTGTATTATCCAGGCTAGCAACACAAATATCTGTCACATATTTATACCGTTAACCGGGTCTAAATACGAATAATTTATTGGTAAACAAAACTATTTCACACTAAACGTCGCGGCGTCGGAGAGGTAAATACCTTTATTTACCATAAAATTATTTGTGTTAAGACCCGGTTAACCATATAAATAATATATATTAAACACGAAACTTTAAAAATAACCATCTGTCACTTAGGTAACTAAAAATAAATAAGAAAGAATAACACAGTATTCCTTGCATCTCATTCACTCGGATAGGTATGTGCAGTAGTAAACGTCGATGTTTATGTTGAAATTGTTTGTTTGCCACTTGTATTGAGTATAATAGTAAAAAGGAAACAAAAGTAATCCATTAATAAACGTTTGCTCTCATCAAACAATTGGTGTCACGTTATCGACATAAACGCATTAAAGTGTCTGTCATACAACGGATGTGCAAGCGCACTGCCATTTATGATCAATGTGGCATCTAAAATGGTCTACGTGGGTGGCATCACCTCTTTCACTAATTATCGCTATACCGTCGTATTCATCAGCAATTGAATATATTATATTGCCGAAAATTAATAGCTCTTTTTTTATTTACTTTGTTCTATTGAAGATAAAATTGAGTCGTGTCGTATCAACATTTAACGACCATGTTGGAAAATCGTCGAAGACGACAAGAGGAGCTCTTGTCGTTGTAAAAGAGCGACAAATTTTAAATTATGAATGAATGAATACTTATGAAATATTAAAAACAAAATCTAATTCGATCACCTATTTTTTATTTTTATCCATGACATACAAATGAAATATCAAATCTTGCTTTCTTTATAGTATTAGAATAGACTAGTAAATCAATGCCGATTTTGTTCGAATTGATATGTACCGATATATATGCATAATTGTCCTCTACACACACACACACAATTGTCATAAAATACGCAGATATTAATAGATATAAAATAGAATACCGATTCCGAGATATTAGTTTAGATATTTTCAATACTAAGATCCATTCTTTGTATTCAAAGTAGTTTCCTAATCTAGATTCGTGATTGTTATTTTATCCACCTAATTAAAATTATGTGCTGTAGTAATTTCTAAATCATATAAATATTCATTGGATTAACAAAATAACCAAGAAACCAGTCAAATGAAAATAGGTACCTACATCGATACATCGTAACATCTAACTCTAGTTATGTAAGATACCGATTTAGCAACACTAATATGAAGTAGTTTCACTCATTGAATTTATACTGCTTTTTGTATTTGTAAATATATGTATTTAGATAAATGTGGTTGTGAAAAACAAACAATATTTATTAAATGAATTTAAGAGTTCTATTCGTTTTAGGTACCTAGCATATGTTGTCCAATTGAGTACTATATAGTATAGTATACTTTATTATTAACGCCCTATTTTGTCTTAACTCTTAAATATTTTGCTATACTAATGTATAATATATTTTTTTTCCGATATTTTTCATCCATTAATATGGATGAAAAATATCGGAAGTGAATGCCGAAGATATAATGAATTATATGTGTGAACGATATGTAAAAGGAGAGCGAAAGGAGTTCGTCCGCATAAAACTTAACTTTATTTTTTAATAAAATAAATAAAAATTCTAAAATAACATTAGCTATTTCCGAGCGAAAGACCCGTCAAAATCGGTCCAGCCGTTTCAGAGATTGGCAAGAACATAAAATAATATTTTTAAAATATTTATGTCAGTCTCATATATATTATTTTATGTAAGTATCGTATATATATAAATAAACACTTCAGAAAGTACTAACAGACACGTCAATTTTATTTATTTGTATAGATTTGTAGCAATGTTATGCAATAAATGAGTCTTTAATAAATATGTAGGCCTGGTTTTAAATTATTAACAAGTTATTTATCAACTCTAGCCATAGCTGCCTAATATTGTCACTGTCTTATTACCTCCTATTAATTTATTATATTTGTATGTATAAAATGAATAAACAAATAAGAAGTACTATTCTGAAGCATATGGTACCTACGAATAAGCAATTTTGATATGAATATCCGAGAAATGACATAACTTTTATTTGTAAATTACAAATGATAATAAAATACTATCTTATTTTGAAATAATACGGGAAAGCGATGACAGTACATATGTAGTTTTATGGCTACTTTTTCTGGTTGTAGAATTCTATATTCGTAATTTTATTAATTATAAAAAGGACTATAATTAAAGTTTTGTCTAATGATTAACTTTTACGAATACGATTTCGTCGGTGAATATACAAAAACACCTATTATGTCTTGTGAAAACTGACGTTTTTATATTCTTCAGTTGCAAGTATATTAAGGAAAATAAACTGTAATTATATTTAAAATTTGGCACATTAAAATACCACTAATATGATCACCAGTTACTGCCGGAACAGTTTTCGTAATGGGCTATCAGCTCACTTTATAGTAATAATTCATCAGTATTTTTATATACTTGAATATGAATTGCTCGTTAATCTTTCATTACGTAACAATAAAAACACAGAAGTTTCCGCCTTCGTTTGAAACCAGTCATGATTCGTGTCAATATACTCGCGTGGGTTTATTCATTGAATGAAAGAAAGTATACATAAGTGCATCATAAACGTAGGCGAAACTGCTCTTGAAATTAGGAAATATTGAATCCTTAATACGATTGACGCTAAATAACATGACTAACTTTAAGTATTAATTACTATTATTTTTTTTGAAGAACGTAATACATTGCATAATTTTGTAAGTTCATGATTCATTTTATTTAACTTTGAGACTGCACTACTATCTATTTTTGGCTGTTAATTATCCACACCTCTGTCGTCAACTCTTCAATTTCATCCTCTTAAAAGGAACGTTTCAAAGCACCTCCGGGAATCCTATCACGCACAGACACTCCCACACTTTATTTATCACTTCCTTACTTTCTATATTCTTCTTAGAAATAGTTACGTATCTTTTTGTGGATGATAATTGATTACTCATATTTATACGAGTACATAAATCCGAATTTTGTTCACCTATTGTATAATGCGTAGGATGTTCTTTAGTGGGTTTAATTTATTAGATTATTGTATTTTGTAAATTTTATTGTTCTTATTTTTAGGTCCTATCTATAAATTTAAGTTGAATGCTTGAAAGGACAAAATAATTAATGGATCATTAGGTGCAATTTAGATTTACTTTGGAGGATCAAGGTTGCAGTGTTTTTTTTTAACAGATATTAATTTTGTTTCGATAATTCTTTCTCATGTATAATGGATGACCCATGATTCAGTCATAGGTTTGTTCATCCAAGATACATATATTATTATCCTAAACATAAAAGTTTTGTTTAAGTTTCGGCACTGTTTGGTCATTTCTATTAACATATTGTTATATTAATTTACTTGTATATATATTGACTGTTATGTGCCAAGATATATATAAAAAAATGTCTATTATATATTCATTAAATTATTTAAAATTCATTCATAACTTATTTGTGTAATTATAAATTAGCAAATAATAAAGCATTGTTGCAAATTTAACATTCGATTTTTATCCAAGATTATCCAAGCTTACAAAATATTTAATTTTAAACGTAGCTATTTAAATTCTAAAACAGTTTGTATTTTTCTAAAAAATTCCGATTAGCCATTAACACTTGTGTTACGCTTTGAACTTCCTATAGATTTACATCCATCTCGAGCTTTTCCCGTTTTAGCCGTGTCACTAATTAATGCATTTTTTCATGTCGTGTCTTACGATTCTTCTAAATCTTTAAATAATTCTTTTGTTTAATGTGACACTGCAGACTAATTGCCGTGGCGTTTTTAAGTAATTAATCCAGAATACTCACAATGAAGTGATTAAAGACACTTATTGTTTCAACTTAATTGAGATCATAATTATACAAGTGACTGTTAATTAGTTATATTCAGGGGACATGTGTGATATTGACAAAACTGTTTACTCATTATCAAAATCTTGTTATTGTATATTTTTACTTAAGTCAGGAATCATAAAAATTATAAATTTAGATATAAATAGCTAGTGAACCGATTACAATCACGAAAATTCCATAAATAATAGCTACTATGCTTATATAGACAATTAGTGTAAAAATCACGATTTTATAATCAATCTATATAAAAGTGCATTCGTCCGTTTATAGTAGAGAGTTATTATTGGTAGTACTATCCAATTTTTTCTATTTATAAAGTATAGTATAGTGTTGTTTTGTGTTGTTTGTATAGTATAGTTTTAGTATAGTAAATATCATCGTCTGGTTTAGATTCAAGTATTACATCATATTATCGTTGTTCTATGCTTTTACTTTTGTGAATATTCAATATTAGATAAACTCAAACTGTAAATAGCGTCTAATGATGTACTAATAGTTTAAGCGATTACAGTTAAAACAAGTTAGATGCAATTTCGATTAAAATGCACTCACACTTAACAAACAATATAGATAATATATATATGTAATTATATAATTTTCATGTCACAACGTTTGTAACAAAACTCCTGAGCTGACGGTCTCTAGTACTATAGAGGATGATAGAATGACCTTATGTCAGTTACTCCATCATGATCTATTTACTACGAATAATCAAAACTAAATAAAATAAATAATATTGTTTCAAGGCGGGCACCGCGTGAAACTTCCCCCCAAACTTTTCCATTACTATTTATTGCGGTTTGGATCACTCCTATAGTTTAAGAAAAGCATCAGAAAATATCAATTCTTTGCTATTTAAATTTAGTTAATATTTCAAGGTAAGGTAAGGTGAAGTAGCAGCTGTTTACATATGTACTGATACAAAAACAGCTTAACGCTTTCTACAGTCGTTGTCAGAATTGTGATAATCAGGTCACAAGTCACAGTACCTAAGTACTTGAGCAATTATGGAATACACGGGGCTAAAGTTGTAAATTAAAACGATTACAGTTGCGTATACATATTTTTTATACAACCACACTACATCGCCGTTAATTAAACTTTTCAAGCTATATGTATATCCATCATTGTCCCTCTTCTCTACTGACTAAGTTTTTAGTGCATTAATTATGTTATCTAATATTTTTTGTTACATCTATAAATACTTTATAGAAAAAGGCCTGAGTTTATAAAATATAATTTATCCAACGACGTGGTGGCATCGAGAAAGGCAGGTCAGCTCTATATCCTCAGTTAACGCCTGGTTACACAACGCGGCCGGCTGCTGCTAGGCAATTGTTTGGAAAGCCTTTAACATCACTGCATGCTCAATAAATCTCAGCATTCCTTTGTTACTTTGTCTTCGCTAATTTCAATGGGACTACATGTATAATCTAGTACGTTTTTAGTGAAATTAAGTAAACAATCAGTCAATGTTAGTTGCTATTCACAAGATTGCACACGTTGTTTTCCAATGCTTTTTTTATTGTAGGTAGTATTTATTTCACAGACTACAAGAAGAGGGAAGTTCTTAAGAGGCGGGCTTTTCCGTATATACTATATTATATACCATTACATTTATAGTACTTATAAACCATCTGGTCTAGTGGTTTACCACCCTGAATAAGAACTTTGTGACATAGTGGTGTAATTCAGGGTAGTAGTTTTCTACACAGATTTACCCTCAGGTGGTCGAGAGTACCAACCTGGCTGACACAAAAAAATGTTTCAATTCATAACATCGACAGTTGAGAATGCCTCTGGCTACCCAACAGGGATAGCAGTCGTAACAGTATATCTTTCCAAGTAAATGTATATAAAGAGTAAACAGTTACATAACATAAAATTTGTGTAGGAAAATTAACTCATTTTGATGATTCTTCAAACTTTTACTCGGGTTTTCTTTTGCAGAATATTTAATTTAGAGTATTACTATTGAGTAAAATTTAATGTATAATCTGTATTTGTTTCAGGTGAGATCATGGTCTTTACTGCACATACATATAGTGAACGTCAGTAATATGTAAGTAATAGGTTGTAATTAACATAAGATAATTAACATAAATGAGTTGCCAGTTCTTCTGATGTTTCCGGGTGTTTTGGCCTGTGATATATAATGATTGAATATTTAAAAATATATTTTATAATATACATAACAATAAAATAAATATACAAAACATATGAATAATTAAATATTTAGTCGCTTATTACAGTAGATCGAGATCTATATACGAGTATAATAGATATAGTATCCATACTATACGATAGTATATACACTATATAATAGTATAAATCTGAAAGTGTACTTATTTGTGTCTATTTTGGTACTTACTGCTATTTTTGTTGACGACTATACGACTAATATAATAAAAAAAAATCGATATGAATATAGACTATATCCAGGACGAAATTGGACTCTCTTTTATCACAAAAAAAATCTGAAAGGGATGAAAGTTTGAAGCGGGCGAAGTCGTAACAACAAGTATTAATTCTACGATACGATACGATAGTACTGCAGAAATCTTATTCACAGGTATAGACTGCGCAACTTTAGCGATTGTTTTATTTATCTGTATAATCTGTACATTGTCTGCGTTCCTGTTGGCCATGGCCGAAAATATCAGAATTAATAACACATATCCGGTGCGAAATTATAAAATTTCCCCGCCATATTACCCGTCGTGGGCACTGTTTATTGACACTGATACGATTATTAATTTCAAGGTTAATAATGCTACATTGGGTGTCTCTATAATTTACTGTAGCTTACCACGTTATCGTACGATATTTAAAATATGTTACACACATGCAACGCTATTTTATTTTATTTCAAGATTGAAACTGATTAAATAATATATATTAAAATGTACTATACTATACTACTGTAAACATGACAAGATCTTTTACTAATATAGGACAGTTTCGGCTGCTTACCAAAATTCTCCTATATTACTTATTAAATGATTTTGATTGATTTATTATTGTAAGGATAATACTAACGATAAGAACAAGACTAATGGGTAAATACAATTTACATGCAAGCCGTTGAATGAAGAAAACTATATAATTAAAATTTTTCGTCTTTAAATAAAAACGATATGCCGCACTGCTTTAGATGTATACATTATTATACATATACAAATTATAAAAGGCCTAAATCTTTTTAATCTGTACCAAAATGATTGTAATGATGAAAGTATTGGGTTTTTTTCTCTGTAATGGATACACTTGAATATTACTTTATCGCCATTAGAAATATATTATTGACGAGTAACGTATTGCTTTGTGTGAAACCGGGTCCAGTCGCTAGTTATATGTTATGAACTTTGACGATAACGATATTAACTTGAAAGTGATCTTTTGCACCAAATTTAGACATGAAAGTGTATCAATACATTATTCGAATGTTCTTAAGTATCCAGATGTACATTTTATCATTTTTGGCCAGTTTTCAAGTGCTAAAGCCATTAGAGTTGTACGCGTTGGGAATAAATAATGCGTTTGTAATGGTTGTTTTTGCATCCATCCATCCATTTATTGATGGCTAGTTTTCAGCTGCGACTTCGTGCGTTTGACCGGGATATATTGATTACTCGGTATGTGACCTAAGTCAGCCATCTCTATTATTACATACTTTGTATATTTTTTTAATATGTATATATATACTATGTATTGTATATATATACTATGTATTAAATAAACAAATTCACTTTCATGTTTCTGATTAATTAATAGTTGAATTAATATTTTTATTTATTACCTTCTTTAGCGTGGGTAAATTTAAATGTTTGCCGACTGACTATTGCCTAATCTTTTTTTTTCTAACTTAACTCTACATCTCTGTCTTATCTGAACATTTTCTCATAATTTGCAGAGATAGTAGTATAATGTGTACGACTTTACTTATAGATTAATTTCTGATTTTCCCATTTTTGTTTATCGTGTAGAATAACATAACTACTTTCTGCTCCTTTTGCGGAATAGATAATACGGACTATATTGCTTTATATTAGTTTACACATAAACGATGTTTTAAAATCGGAAACGCCGTATTCCGTTACCGAATAAAATTCGTTACACAATTTTTATGACTAATATATTCGCATGCAAACAGTACATATTTCAAGTTCTTCAACTTAAATATTATATAAACGTATTGAATACCCACTAACCTAGCTTACGTTTACTATTAAGAAGAGGTTCATTGCGCTAGTTTTATTTGTATATACTTCACATACTGTCATGTGATAAACGAGTATCGTTTAATATTTAAATTAAATTTTTATTTACTATGGATAGTGTATATCTCTAGTGACTGCTATATATTGAAACCAGCTGTGTTGCGTGTCTGTATCCGTGTGAATTGGGGTAATAGTTTCTATGTTAATACTCAATAGGTACGATTCATCTGTGAAGCCAAATGAAATATAAATCAGTCCAGACGTTTAATACGATAACGACATCCAAAAATCGTCCTGTGTTTATAATAATATTAATAGTTATCAATTCCAATGCAGTCTGTAGGTATAGATTATTCTTTTAAAGTTAATTTATCTAGGCACTATCTAATAGGTATTAGAGACGCTATTCAACAAATAACAAATGTCAAATAATAGCAGTTGACTGCGACAACTCAATAGCAATTATTTACTTAGGAACTCTTCACTTCGCTTTCTTTTGGAGATATTGTGAATCAATATATTGGGTTAGGCGATGTTTAATAATAAAAGTATGTTTGCGAATATTAAAATTGTTATATCATATATTATATGCCTGGTGCATATAATAAATGATATAACAATTTTAACTTGCCGAATTTCATTAAAAACTTTCACATTAAATAAAATTGTACCTACATTGTGTTTAAATGGAACTTTGTGTTTTATTGATTTTATATAAACTTCAACTAAAGATTATAACAGCTTTGAGTCAACATTGCACGTTGAGTAATACTATGTTATCTTTTTATGTGTCTTAGCATTAATTCAGATACGAATAGTCATGTATCGCGGTAATGCTAATTGACACAGACAGATGATGTTGCACCGTGTGTTGAGCTCATATTAACTGATGCAAAATAAATTGCTTCGTATTATATTAAAGCGCATAATCACATTGCCGTAAATAAGTATCAAGCTATAAAAATGCGCAATTTTATTAAATTCTGAGTATGAATAAAATTGCAGATTTTAATAATTTGATATTTATATCTTAGTTACATAAAATTGTCGATGGTGTGAAATGTTATATTTAAATAAGCTTCTGTTCGCGCCCTCCTTCACTAGTATATATTAATTAATTGACTTATATATTTTTTACTATAGTTATAAGCTTTGCATACATGAAGTGTCAGTCAAATTTCAAGACAATTCGTCGGACCGTTAGCCGCTAGGAGACAATAAACAAAAACTTTCACCTTTATGATCATAGCAATGATGACGTGTTAACACCACGTAAGCGATACATAGATATACTTACTCAAAGGTTTACGTTTTCTATCTCTTTTCTGAAAGTAACGACTACTCAGAAACATATTTTTATTTTTAAATTTAAAATGTGAAATTCTGTGATTTACATTTGACATATACATAGTGTTGTAGTGCGTGATCGTTGATTGCTATTATTTTTACTATATTATAATATTAGTTTATATACTAAGTGATATATTATAATTTAGCGGGATATACCAGCTGTAAAATTATTGCTTATCTCATGATTACTAATAAAACATTTGTTAACAACTTTTACCATATCAAAATTCGTATGAGTTCATAAGATGCTAAGGTAACATAGGAGAATTAATTATGGAATATAGAATGCAATAAAAACATAAAATTAATAAGAATCGTCTTGTTATACCTCTGTCGTTTGAAAAAAATGAAATTCATTTTCTTTAATGATAAATAAATTTACCGTTGTGGCCAACGAACTAATTGTTTAAAAGTGAAATAGAAATGAAATGCGTGGCGGCGCCTCCATGACTCCGTAGATGTTGGCATCAACCCACTATAAACGATTATCATGTCAGACTTTCTGTCGTTGTTTTTTTATGTCAACAACTCAACATTTAACATGCGGGCAAACAGCTTATCGATATTTTCACGTCAATTGAATTAAGTCCCCAGTTTACTGCACTATGTATATACATATTTATGCAGGTACTTGTATGTAAATACGAGCCTTAAATGCCTATCTTATTAATATTATTAACTTCGCTTTAATAATATTAATAAGATAGTTTTGCGAGTATGGGTGGATGTTTGTTACTATTTCACATAACAACTACTGAACGGATTTTAATAAAACTTTACTGTAATATAGATTATGCATCAGAAAAACATATAGGCTATTAATTTCACGCGGGTGAAACTGCGGGCACAGCACAGCTAGTATAATATAAAATTATATTTTGAAAACCTTACACCTTATTTCATCGCTCTACATGCAATGCAAGGAAATTACAGTGTACGCGGTGATATGTAATTTTATATATTTTATGAAACTTTAATATTGCATAACCTCAATATAACGAATATTTTTGTTCAAAAAATTTAACCCGGCCAGGACGATCAGGTTTTTTTTTGAACCAAAACGGTAGGTCGGCTTTCAATTACAACCAAAAACGCATAAAGAATATTAGGTTGTACTTCACTAGCGAGTGTAATTAACAGACTATTACATTGCTTTTATAACCTCTATTTACTGCTGCACATTAAATTAGCTTTATTTGTTGACACATGGGTACGCTGTCGAACACTAAGATAAATACCATCGTTATTTTAACAAATGGTAGAAAAAAGTGCTTCGCGCTATTGTATTTTGATTAAAAGTTTATGTCTAATATGCGTTTATTTTCCATCATTAAAACAACAAATGCTGCGTCTGTCTACCCCTGTTGGTTTTTATGACAAGTAGGCCAGGAATAGAATGACGACCTATTTGTGAAATTTGTTTATTATCATTTTATGCGTCCCAACCATTCAGGTTTAATATAAAGAAAAGAGGAATCAATAGCAGACTACAATTGAATCGCCATCTATAAATAAAATAACTGCTATGATTGTTGTGCTGTGGAACTTTGTTTCTTTTGTTATTGCTATTCCTTTCCTTTCTTTGAATCTGTAACACACATATACTCTAATTAAGTATATATTAATTTTCTATTCATCTACATTTTGTTAAAATATTTTTCTTGTCATAATCACTTCGATATCTTCAGTAAGTAGTTACGAAATAACCATGAAAATCACATCACAGATTTTCATGGTTATTTCGTTACTCTAAACTATGTGCTCTTGGTGTCAATGTTGTGTCTTACTAAATGTCTTGAGGTTTTTTTTTAATTTTATTTTAAAATAAAATAAATCAATAATTAGATGTAGGCTATTGATATAAATCTGGTACTGAATACTGAAATGATCTGAACATTATAATCGCTACCTTTGTTACAAACAGCTTGTTTCAATGTCACCCCAATCAATCATCGGTTCGTCATGCGAGTGTTTCGTCGGCGACGCGCGGTTCCGTCCAGTCCGCCTATTTATGTACTTTTCATTAGTTCTCAGAACTAAACCGGCGAGGAAGTCGAGGTTTTTGTATCGGAAACGATACGTTTGCTCCTTTTTTACACTGTCTCCGTGCACTGAACGGTATAGTTCTGTGTAAAACGGCTTTTATGTCTGTCCATTAACAGAGGGTTGGCGAATTTCATTTTAAACAATCACCGTTTTGCAACTAGTACACTCATTTGAATTAGTCTTGATAAGCTCTAAATGTAGTTTTCTCATATTTTTTACATTTTTAGTTAGTAACATGTTTTGTTCTATTTAGTAGTCATTCGTCATAAGCATTTTTTCTCTCTCTTTATTTTTTTGGGATTTTTGTGTACAAAATGTGACGATAATAAGACCCATGTTACCTATATTAAATTACAAAAAAAAAAATTATTTAAAAACTTAAAGTAATGTGATACCTTCCAGAACAATAATTCGGTTCGGTCAAGCTAGACTATAAAATAATTCAGATGATCTTGAGACCGCAATACTGTAAGGTAGGTACAGTTGATACGAATGCAGCCGGTACTTGAAATAACATGTTTCAAGGTTTTCAGTTTCTTGATGTGGTTATATGTGCAGCCATTTCTTGCGGCCTGAAACCGTGTTCTGTACGCAAGAATGTAAACGGTGCGTTTGTTTGATCTCTAATATAACGAGGCTTCATAATATTTTGGATACGGCATCTCGATTTGTATAGATTGTAGTTATTATTTAAATAATAATTAATGTATAATATAAAATTACGCTCTTATTAAATTATTTTCTTTCAGTTCCTTTTTAATATATGTTGTAAAATTTTGAAAGTAAGATTTCAGTCAAGTCCCTTTATCTAGATTGGCAGATATCAACTTGGTTAAAAATGGATTCAGTGTTAATTGTAGTTTGATCTATACTTTTTTCTGTCGTTATTAAGTTATAGGGAATTGAATATAAAAATAAATATTATTATATAACACATTTCTTAAAATCACTCAGTGAGTGACTACTGAACTGACCTAAAGCCATTCCTATACGTGGAACTATTTTGAAATCGATCATCGTGTTTCACATTCCAAGGCACATAGGTATCGTAGTTCAGCCATGTTTAGACTTTGCAGCTCCTTTATTCAGCTTACTGGCAAAATTATTGTGAGTTATAAGCCCAGTGTGGCCAATTCTGTGAGGTATTTCATATACATCCGTCGAAAAACTAGAACCGGTACGTAAATAGTCATAAGTAATAATTTAATGGAGATTAATTACACATATCGTTTATTAAACGCGATCAACATAATGTGAGCCTATAATAATTTAGTTCATTTACATATACATACTGTATAGGGCTTCTTATAAAGCACTTACAAAATACGTCCTGGATCTATGGATTTCATGTGCTTTTTTTTTAGATGAAATATGTATAACCCATGTACGAGTACGTTCTCGTGATGCATTCTATTCTCTTGTCAAGTTTAATTAAAATCCGTTCAGTCGTTTAATCCTGAAAAGGTTACAGGCAAACAGACAGACACTCTTTAGAATTTTTAATTTCTTTTCAGAAACTAATAGAATTAAGTTGGACAGATACCGGATACGGTGTCTGAAATATAAAGTTACTATTATCTTTCCTTTATTGTTTCAAGATAACCATCGCCTTGTGACTCTTCTCCATCTAGTTCTCTTCACTTGAAATGAAGTACAGAAATTTTCTTATATAAATAATACTTGTTCTCATTTTTGTTGCCCAACTTAGTACAGTACCATTAGTTATGTGATAAGATACTAAATATTAAGTTTAATATTTACATAGTTGACGACGTTAACGGAATTGTTCATTGCATGAGAACAGACCTACATTTTTTGCTCATGTTAATAAACAACAATTATTCGTAGGTAAGTAGAAAATTCCACGAAATTGTCCACAATACGCGTTTTCTTGAAATTTGAGTGTTGTTGAGCAACAAAGAAAATTTTCACGTGTCACTGCAGTGGCAGCAAGCAATTTTGGTTTATATATATATAAGCAATAAGCAATTCTTCTATTATTATTATCTATTGACGGCCTCGGTGGTCTAGTGGTTTAGCACACCGCTTTACTTCCGATGATGGCGGGTTCGATTCCTCTCACGGTGCAAACATTTGTATTCATGAGTATGATTCTTTGTACTGGTCTGGGTGTTTTAAATGTAGCTATATTATGAGTGTATTTACAAATAAAAAGTATCTAAGTATTTATATCAATTATATAGTATCTACTCATAACACAAGTTCTGCTTACCGTTTGACTAGATGGAGCTGTCGTAATTGTCTGGGGTTTTTTTATTACTATATATATATATATGTATATATACTATATAATAGATATTAGTTCTTTTCTATTTTCTTCCAATAGAGTGATTTTCTTGTATGCTAAACTTAAAGTGTAAAATCAGCGAAAAGAATATGTTAGTATATAATCAAAGAAATCAGAAAACACACATTTAGATAATAAAACTTTTAATTTCACCCTAAACTGCATTTAAATGTCTTCTTAATGGTTCACATTAGCAACTGTTTTAAGCCATAAACCAGGAATGATGCCAATAGACGTAATAAATAAAGTCCAGTTAGCTATAGCTAAGCTTTGTGACGAAACTTTTGTGTAAAAATAAACTATCCATCGGTATCGGCTCTTGCCACACTCGCCGCCCATTTGTCTAGGTAATCTGTTAACTAAATAAGCTAATTTATAATATAAGAAAAAGGAAAAGTCTCTTCTCGTTTATATTTCAACTGTATTACGATATATTAAGGCATTAAATGGAATAAAAGGAAATTATTCCACAACTTGAATCTCATATATATTGGTCCTAATATTTATATTAGGGTATGGAAATATAGACAGACACTGAAAATATTTATTGGTTATCAATTGAATTTAATTACACTGTCCTTACTTAATGATATATATACAAATAAAATGGTCATGACTCAGTTACTATACACAGTAAAAATTATACAGTCTGGAATGTTCTTTGGAAGAAGGATTTGTTTTAGAATTTAATAATATCGTAAGAAAGTATATATGAAAATATCAACGTGTACACTCGCGCGGTTAGCTTGTCGTTCTAATATTATAATCAGTAAAGATTTATATTTTTGTATGATTGTAACGAATAAATGTAAAAATTACTGGACCGTTTTCAAAAATAGCCGGTACGGTCCAATAATATAGAATATAGAGAAAATAATTCAGATCAATGTTTGTATATTATCTTACATGAGTTGCATACTATAACTGAAACGAGATTTTAACGCAATACCAATTTCTGTAATAATCCACATGCTTTTTATGTAAACGAGATTTTAAGATACGTTTCGAATGTCATTTAATTACGAAATGAGCTACTTCACTTTATTTTGCAAGTTGCTTGAAACCTTAAAACAGATATATTATTCATAAATCATACATAAAGATATTGACATAAATATGATAGTCGTAAATCATTGAATTCATCTATTTCATGATAAGAAGAATTCCGTCGCCAAAAAAAGTGTTGTTCTTGTAGGTTATTTATGTAAGCTAGAAATATAGTAAAATGTAAGAGAAGAGGACTGTGTTAAAATACTATTAGATCACAGTTTATACAGATAAAGTCTGGCCTATTGTTGAGAGGATGTTACGCAATGTTATTATTTTAGCACAGTATTTTTGATTTCAATGCTCGGAGTATTATTGTATCGTCCCACGAATGTTGAGAAGTTTTTTTAAATAGAACTTTCGCATAAGTAATTTGTTTTAGAGGTTTTATATTTATCGTGTTAGTAACTCGTGTAGACTTCAGGTGCCGGCCAAATGCTGAACAACATCAAGAAATGACATTTCACACTCTCGGCCTCACGTTTTACGATGATTCATCTGCGTTACAAAATTAGAGTTCATTCTACAATGTTACTAGGTAGTATTTTCCTTACATAACTCTCAGTTACGTTACGTTATGTTCATTAAAATATTATGAATATAAATAGATATTTCCGAACGTATATACGTACGTAATGACTACAGATTTAACTAACCGCAGAATGAAAAAATAGCGTGAACCGTTCCATAGAATAGAACTGTAGAGTAGGAATTTAGTTTTCAATAAACTATTTTGTCATACGCTACAGCGTTAATTGCCACTAAAAATAAAAAGCAAATTCAATGGTGGACAAATAGGTGATACCATGCTGTTTATGTCCTCGGTTATCACTTTCGTCGTGGGTCGTAAGCTATATAAAATAATTTTGGAAGAAAATTGGATAGGGTAATTTTAATATTGACAAAAAAAACTAATGTACTAAACTAATGTAACAAAGTAAATGACGTCATTACGGTTTTATTAAAATAACAATAAACTTCTATCAGTTTATTTGCATATAAAGTTATATATATATATAGGTACTAAGTGTGATTCACGCTTAAATCCATATTGGTTAATTATTTATAATACGTAGGAGTCTATCACATAAGAACATTATATTCCTGTGTCCAGTTTTGCGGTTTTGGCATAATTTGGCATAAAAGGCATTTGTTACCTATACTTAAATGCGTAAAGTAATATTATATCAAAAAATGCACAATGGTGAGTAATGCAAACATAATAATTTTTCAGTATACATTAATAACTAATATATAAAATTGAATGCAGAATGTACTGTCTGACAGTACATTTTGCATACAATTTTAGAAATGTATTAGTTTTCATTAATATAATAATATACTTCATGAAACTTGTCAAGAGATCATGACCTTATGAATCTTATATGTAGGGCATTTTTCTGCCCTCCATTAATATTATAGATTATAAAATATTAATGTAAATATACAACTAGAAAGTAAAGTTTAAAAATAGATAACTCTGACAATAGTCTAGATAGCTCTATCTAGAAATATACTAATGGCTTTATTATAATCATTATTAACTAGCTAGTAGTATCTTAAAATAAACAGTCTACAAATGTTATTATTTAACTCGACTTTACTCACGCGAAAACCTTCATCATGCGAAGCCATCAAATTAAAAAAATCATTCTCTCCTTACATATAACTACAAACTGAAAGAAATAAATCAAGAAGATTAGTTAGCTATTTTCAAAACAATTGTCATAAATATGAATAGGTACATATTTATCTACTTTCTGCGGATTGGAAGGAAAGTAAAATTCTTTGTAATTGGAGCGTAGCGGAATTTTCATATTACTCTTTTTCTGTCGATCTTCACTATTACATTCGTTTTGTTCCTTTATTTGATTTTCGCAATGTGAACTGTCACTAAAAGTATAAACAATAGTAAACTAGATCTATCTTATTTTTTACAGGAGCATAGTCAAATAGGTGGAAAGTATTATTACTAGAATCTTACCAAACAATATCTGTATACATAGGTTAAGTAAGATTTAATTATTTGCATAAATACTATGGAATGGAATGATGTCTTCATAGTCTTGAGTACAAATAATAAGTATAGGTTCCACTACCATAAAACAGTCATAAGCACGTATATTGCATAACAATGAGTCGATGTAAGGAGCAGTGTTGCCTGGTAACTCCGTCTTACGTTCTATCAAATGTCTGAAATAGAGTAGTATTGTAGGAGAGAACATATACTATTACTAGAATACCGTACGTAACATGTGACATACACTCGTATTCTATTTAAATATTTAACAGATTTATTAAGGTTGTTCTACATTTTTTAGGCAAGTATTTCAAAGTGCGTCTCACAAAATTATTACTTTTTAATTATCCACAAAGCATGTTTGTTACCTCAGACTTCTTCAATGCCATTAAAAATTCGCTCATTTTTGATACCCTAATCTGACAACACTATTAAGGTGGCCTTATGTGACACAGTAATAGTTTTTGGATATCGTGCGTAGTTTATGTAACGATTTATAGATTCTACGTGAGTAGATCTATGGGCTCAACTCATGGTACTTGTTTAGTACATTATTTAGTTGAATGGGTACAGGATTAGCATTCTCCATGTGCTATGTAACTTGACATTAATAGTTTTTCATTAACTACCATAATCAACGATGGTTTTCATGCCCTGTGTATAATTATATATTGGTGACATATGATTTTGTTATTGATATAATTTGTATTATTGATAGGAATATGAAATATGGCCGATGGCCACTCTAGTGAAAAGTGCTAAGCGTCGTTTACAAGAGTAGCGTGGACTCAAAAATGCGGATGCGGATCCCGATAGCTATAATGATTTCTCTCTTATATCACAGCACATTACACTGGCACTATATTTTTAACCTGTAGAACATAACAATGCGTTACCTGAAAGAGTCCCATGAGAGTAACGGTAGTAGTTTATTGTTTCACTGATTACTCGAGAATTAATTACATTATTTAACAAAAATATGAATTAAATATTATTAAAACTTCATTTTGCCGTCAAGCAGTTTGTTCGCGTGCCTGTGAGTGTGTGTGTGTGTGTTAAACACTAACATTAAATTATCACTCCACTACTTTTTAGTCCTCTAAAGAAATAGAAATAATCTCTATTCATATAAACCTCATATAAACTCTTTTGAATATTTCTATTTTTTTATTTACAAATTCATTGGGAACCCAGAATCATTTCAAGAAGATTGAAAAAGAAACTTGCAAGTTGCCATCCAAAAGTGATTGCACTTGACGGTCAGTATGTAACTTGTAATGCTGAAATCAAATAAATCAAAAACCTGTTTATTCATTTAGTTCTCCATCAATTATAGATATTTACAAGTTAAATATACCGTCAGTACGAAGTACTTTCGAGCTAAGAACAACTGACAGGAAACTCAGTTCTTCTTTTCAAATGAGTTTGTACATGATTAGAAAAATACGGATTCATGTTTAAATGTATTAGTGAGAATGTAGTGACCACTAGCATGCCATTTCATTTTTGTCAAAATGAAATAACAGACCAGTCCCCACAAGCAGTTCACGAGTATGACGGACACGTACAGTTTATATCTATATAGGTAGTGATTGTCACTTTCTACTAAGTTTCCAAGTCATACAAAAAGTCTTATAATTGACACGCATCTTGTTACTTAATTATTTAAATTATGCATAGGCACATAATTCTACATGACAATCGTATTAAATGTAGTCAATAAATTGTTTCGTATAACACGCATCAGTGCGAGTAGACAAGAGATTGAATGTGTGAAATTGTAATGAACGTCAAGTGCAAAGAAAGTTGAGTTTTCATGTACATATACATATGTATGGAATAAGAGGTGGACGCGGGCACCCAACCGAGACTTGAAAGACTGTACTGGCTAGCTATATTTTAATATAATATATTCATGGCACTTATGTAAACCTGAACGTTTGAGCCAAATGTGTCTAGTATGTAGGTATATTTTATACGTTTTAATTTAATTATTATTTAATTCATCTTGAGAAGTGGAATATGGATACAGCAATAAAACAAAATAATGTTTTTCTGAGTATGCTGTATATGTACTGGTTTTATCTATATTCTATCTATTTACAATCAAGTTGAAATAATTTAAAAAAATATATACAAATGCCATATTAGTAATTGTTCAGCGTATACTTTAATTACCTCTGGCGTTATATTACTAGAGCAATAAAGCCTAAGTTGTCATGGCATGACTGCTTATTTGATTTTGTTCGCCTATACGGAACTAACGGATGCACTTGCCGAGGTATTCTTTACACGTCACAAATAGTTTCCGGTACAGTTATTGACTGAGACTAGTATGCGTTAATTGTCGCATAGAACATTAGTGACGCCATATTAGGACCATGCAATTTGGATGTTTGCTTTATAGACAATTTGTTGATTATTCTTGTAACTTGTTTGATCAATAAGAGCTCCTTGAGAAAGCGGAAGAGCATGCTCCACATCTTAGATTGGGCATGAAGCTCAGGTGCTTGTATTACGTGCAAGTGTATTCACAGTGGTTTACCCACTGTGAATACACTTGCACGTAATTTGCAACTTTGCAACTTTGGATAATTATTTTTGGTACATGTTTTTAAGTGGATTAAAAATTATAAGATTTTATAATGGAATATTATACTCTATAACAAAGTAGGATATAATACATAATATGTCGATAACTTGTTATGTGTCGTCCGTCAACTTTTCTTACAACCACAACATACGTTCATTGAACCGCAAGCAACATGGTTCAAAAAGGAAAAGTTTCACCTATGAAAGTATGCGTGCAATTTGTATGCACTTGTTTTCTTGTACTGATTTATCTGGTTTCACTAAAGACAAGCTTGCTCTCATTTCAACATCGATAAGTTACTGTAAGTAACTTCTTGAAACGGTAGTTTACCGTGAGCTACCGTTCGCATAATTTATTGCCACGATTCTTTAAGTATGATTACTGAATTTCATTCGTTGTAGATAAATTAATTGCGATTTTTTCTGTGTTATGCTTTCTGCTGTTTGATCGGAGTCAATGAAGAAGACCATTCAAATATATCGCAACGCACGTCAGTTCAACACATAGCGTGACTTGGAACGCACGTCGGACGTACTGTGTTGCGTACGATTATATTGTTTGTGGTGTGGCTAACGTTGGAACAAATATTTGTAATACAAAATGTACATACGCTATAGTGAAGTGATGGTCGAGTGGTGCGGAGGATTAACTATAAGGCTAAACATGAGTTAGTTTACACTGTTCATCGCAAATGTTTGTGGACGGACGAGGTTAGTCCTGGATTATTGGGTATCAAGCAATCTAGACTTAATCTGGGATTAGTAACAATGTTAGAAGATTATTGATTACTCATATGTAAAAAATATTATAAAAAGTGTCTAGTGCCTTTACTAGGTAAATATCTAAGGATGGAACTTAAAATGATATTGGTACTACTACTATAATTTTAATTTGCTTATGAGATCTCCCACTTTGTGTAATTGTATGGAAAAAAGAATGTACAATTAAGTTTAAAGCAATTCGGTAATACCTTCTCATGGTCTAATATTCATGATTGTTTGTATTCAATAGGGTGTTGTCTGTGTATAATTATATTTGTATTTAATAAAAATATCCATATTTCCATCAGTTGTTTAGTCTCTATAACAGGACGGTACAGGTTACGGTAGATTGTGGGTTTTGAACACCACCGTATCGTAAGATTTCTGATATGTATATTCTTGAAAACGGTCTATTAAAACTCAATACTAAAGAGATGTTCATACTTAAATACAAATTTTACAACTGTAATGTATATATGTGTGAAATAATTAGACAATCATACAATAAAATCATAAACAAAAATTAAATAAATGTTCCGAATATTATCGACGTAAAACCGTTGTTACTAAATTTTTCTCCTTTTGGTTAGCCCCGAAACGCTACTTCTATTCTTATTCTTCTATATTAGATATTATTTTGAATTTCTTGCCTTCATTTGGTACCTTTGATAGCTAATATTGACGGAGATTAAATACCGTACCTATATAGGTGGTAAACTTGAAAGTTTCCGTTTGGCCTTGTCCTAGTCAAGGTTACAGTTTTCCACGGATTTTTTACCGCAACGAGCATTTTCGTTAGAATGACCTATTGTTATAGTAATAGTAGCAATGGCTTGCTCAGCTCAGTATTTTAAGGTTTCAAAGTTTTACGGTTTTGTTCATAAATACAGCCAAACATCAAATAAACATTAGTTATTAGCCGTTACACGTAGATTTGTTAACATAGCCGTAATATAATCTTGTCAAATTACATTAAAATCCGCTCAGCCAATTAATCGTGAAAAGGTAACAAACAGTCATACACCTCATTTATAATATAAGTATAGATTTATAAAGACCAATACCAGTAATAGTTCTTAGGTTATTGAATTATTTTGCTGTTTTATTTCGATATGTATAATATAAGATACAATATGATCCATCTTTGTCAGTCCTTTCGTCGATTTCGTTCATAGCCGTGTGAGAATAAAACATCGTTACACCTTTACAAGCTTTCACATCATATTATAGAGATTACGGCGACGCTATTATCTTCACATCAAATTTTTATTAAGTATATATTATCTTATCTGTAATACAACTAAATCGAAAACCATTTTTGAATTACTATTTTGACGTGAGAATAACAGCATAGTTGTTGCATTAAAAAGTATTTTGAGGTATAAAATACTTTTTAGAAAATACTTTAATGCAACAACAATATACCTACGGTAATATAGTTTCTTAATTCAGTTTATTTTGTTCAATGTTAGTGATAATTTGATGTCAGGGTGAATCGTAATTTCTTTGGGGTTCATTTTTCTGTTAAAAATAATGATTATTTTTAATGCCTTTGAAGTAACACTAACTGTCTACCTGTAATATATATTTAATATCTAACTATTAGATAAATAATTTCTGGCACTGTTTTCTTAGTTCATTTTTACATCAACATTGGAGTGTTGCCAAGAATACACAATACCTGTCCATTCGCCACAGATCACAAGGTCAACTCATGTTAAACCAAAACCAATCTAGTATTCCGTAGAGCATGAAGCTGGGGCTAAGAATGGGAATGTTGAAATTACTACCGCCAAGGTAAAAAAAAACAATAAATAGGTACAAAATTATTCTAAACATTTGACAAACGTAAAAATGACCTTGACTTTTCAATAAACATTATATTTCGAGTTTAACTGTTTTTTTTACTCCAAATTCTTTGCAAATTTTATATCAGTTTTATTGATGGAATTAATTGTTTTCATATATTCGGTTTTTTTTACAAGAACTAAATAATTAATAGTGACATATACGGGAGTTGGTTACAGAGACTCTGTTTGTGCTATTGTAAATTTGAGAACTCGCACTGATCATAAAATTCTATTAGTCTTGTGTACGATACCTAACCAGAATGATCTTGTGCAAAATAAATAGCCAACTTACTTGAGCTTAACTGCTCAGTTCATTGTCTTCGTTATGGTGAAACAACATGCTTAGCTTTCAGACTTTCTCCTATTATATGTACATTATCGTATTGCAATGCAGTAAACATTTGATTTTAGTAATAAGTCGTAAACATGTAAAAGATGAGCACAGTCATTTTGTTTGACGATTTCATGATAATAATGTAGTATTGGCTAGAATAATATTTATATTGTACCATATAATCATACTGTTAGTAATGGTAGTAGTGTGTTATGTTTGATGATTTTATTAAGTAAATGATGAAATAATTTAAATAAAAGGAATACTAATTACGTCTGTGTGTAAATGGTCGTAACATGAATTACAGTGTGTCTTTTGTGACCACACGCAGCCATTGTGTTAATATTTCGCATCTCATTGTTACGGGCAGAGGAAATTTCGTAATCGGTAGTCATGTTGTTTCATATATATATATATATATATATATATATATATGTTTTAAATAACCTCTAGGGTTTTGTTTTCGTTTGCATTGAAATTATAGAATAATGTCATTTTACATAGCTACCGATGCAACATTTGGTATAACTACCGATTTTGATTCATACTCGCAGAAAACCTAACACGTTTCATAAGTATAGTTTTATCACATTATAATGGCCATGAATAATCATAATTATCCTCTTAGAAACCTTATTTATAACAGTAAATTTTGGTTTGTTTGTTTATTACAATTATCCACAAATTTTCCTTATACAACAGTATGAGTTCTAAAATATGTGAAATAATTGTTATCACGAGATTTTACTATATGTGTATACGTGAATACAATGATTGTAAAATAGAAGTTTTCGTTTCCTAGGTATTTGGCTCATACATTATGTAATATCGTTTTTGGTTGTAAAAAGTTAAAAATAAACACTATAATTTAGTAATAAAATTCTTTTAAATTAGAACTATGAAGTATTATAATGTTGGTTTTTGGGTACTACTGATTATGTGTCGAAGCATTTAGCATCGAAAGTATGTATATATATATATATACTAATTTGGTACTTTTTCGCTGATACTTTTAAAACAGTATTCTAAATATGTATGTCATATTACGCTAGCAGGAGTTATTTGTACATACATATTTGCTAGAACGTAGAGTAAATGTAACGATTTCGAAGTTGTAAATGTCATGCGCGCATACTTTGTGCGAGGAATTGCAATCGGGGCCCACATGTCGATAGTGTCGTATTGAAATTAGACATGTTTACAACGTAAACCGCGTTTACATCCGGATAGCTAGCTGTAAAAGTATACACAAGTACCTACTTAGTTTTTTTGACTTTCTCACTTGAATTATACTCAGGTCTTCCCGAGATCTGTAAAACATGTTGTGCCCATACAAATTGAATTATTATTTATATAGAGTCTAATTTGTGTCACTTTACTGGACTAAGGTGTCCTCTTCTCAAAACTTTACCACCAAAGTGGTAACAGATTGATTAACGCAAAATTAAAATTGATCAAAGAGAAATTCGACAGAAACTAATTTTTATGTTTTAAGACATCTACGTTCAAAAATATATTACAACATTTAGCAATATACCAACGAGAGATAATTCGAGTCTAAAGTCATAAGAAACAGTTAAACCTAGAAGAGTTCGCTATTTAACGATAAGGGGCCTCATTGTTACATCTTTGTCATCCTTCTTGTAACACTTCGTTTTATCTTATCTACATATAATTTTATATAAATGTATCTTTCTTTGAGGACAACAAAGAGTTTTTTACATTGATAAATAAGAACCGCTCTTACGACTACATTAAAATAATACAGAGTAATAGTTAATTACATGAATAATATTTATGTAAAAATAGAATTTCATTGTATAGTTTTAGTATTCTTACGGTAAGTCTATTAGGAGATCTAATCTCTAAAAGACTTTTTACAGTAACGAAATATTTATAGAGGAGCAATACCACGTATTGCTCCTCTATAAATATTTCGTAACCCTACATTAATAAAACCTAAAACTAAACCCTATCATTTACAAAAATAATCATTGAAATATAGAAAAGTTATCGAAGATGTTTCGTAACATAGCTAACACACATACAAACAGATGAAGTCAAACTGAATAACTCTTCTTTGAAGTCGGTTGAAAATATTGCGCCTGCGCAACGCATAGAGATATTATCGCGCAGTTGGGCAGATGACCCTTCTAGGGCGGGCGGACGACGCGCCGCGGCCCCCTGACATACATACAAACACATCTATTTTTAGATTTGTGATTCTCACGCACACTGTACGCTAGACACAAACAGATTAATATTATTATTGCGTTGAACGATGAAAATATAAATGAACGGCAATGGTCGAACTCGTGGTAGAGTTAGTACATACGGTTTCTTGCGTTTTAATAAATTAATAAAAAACTTATTTCACCTATGCGTGACAATAAAATAGATCATTTATTTTATAAAAAAATTGGTATTCCTATAATAACTACTACTTCATTCAAGTGAAGCTGAACCATTAGTACGCTTATAAAATACAATACGTGGCACGTGCGCAACTGACGATTGTTATGAAAATTGAAAGACAAATATTGATTACTTTTCTTTGTTATGCGATACTATGATCATTACTTATTTTCTCAGAAGAGGAAGGAAACGTTTTTTATGTCAATATTGATGGCTATAAATATTTGTACGCCGAACCCTTTGATGGACGGCGATGAGTCTATTATATGGCCCATTCATATTTACTTATAAATATTTATATTTGGACTATTAGTTACCCGTTTAACTCGTCTGTGTTATTTGAGTATATCGAGTATACTTAAATATACACTTGTGCTTATGCTCTCACCATTTCTAAATACGAAATAGACTATAGATAGTAGACATGTAGATAATCGTTTGCAAATTTCTAAGACACAGTACCCAATACTTCTGTCTCTATTTCTCCCGGCATATAGCCTGTGTTGTATGCTTCTTTAGGTTGGGTTAGATATGGCAGTGAAATAAGAGTCTACACATTATAACCCTCAGTACAACATAAGAAATTTGAAATGTTATATCTGAATATTTTCTTTAATCGACTTCATATGTTATACCCTTTTAAGTTGTAACCATGATATTTGCACGAATTTTGAAACAGTTTTGTTGTTTCATTATTTTATCCACGAGACCTTTAATTTCTTTGTTGTAACCATATTGATATATGATATATTGATTGATTTGACGACCTCGGTGGTCTAGCGGTCCAGCACACCGCTTCACGTCTGATGGTCGCGGGTTCGATTCCTCGCACTGCATAAACATTTGTATTCAAGAATATGATTGTTTGTATCGGTCTGGGTATTTTCTATGTATAATATGTATGTATTTACGAAAAAAAATCTATGTATTTGTATCAGTTGTCACCCATAACATAAGCTTTAGCTAGCTTAACTTGGGTCTAGATGGCGCTGTGTGAATTGTCCTGACATTATTATTATTATTGATAAAATTCTACTTCTACTTTGAAACAAAATCTTATTCTTGTACTATATTAACTATTAAAGATTATGATTTATGCAAATGTCGGCGCTGCTGCGGAAACATTTAGTATAGAACTCTGTATATCCTATTGTAGTTGATCGCTGGTCTATACTGTAGTATACAATGGTATCCTATGGCGTATTCAAACCACGGCCGTAACGGTGTCCCGTTACCCCACTCTCTAAGTAGAATATTGATACAAACGCTCAACGTGACGATCCAGTCATGAGAGTAATGACCGTCTTTGTGGCTTTCATCACGGATTGAGATTCATCATTTAGCTTACTGTAAATGCAATTGGCATCTATCGTGTTTTTTGCGGAAAACAGTTATAAAGATATAATTAACATCCTGCTGTTTATAAAAGTTATGACACCTCTATATATTGATGAGTTATTTATCAGTAAGGAAGAAGTAAATTATGACTGATGTTAAGGCACGGACATCAAAAAGATCTTTGGCTTATGGTATGCATATATTATATATTTTTTAATATTCAGTTACTAAGTGAGATGAGCTGTATCTACATAAACAAAAAATATGTTCCAAAAACGGACTGACCGCATTTTCCTCAAAAACTATATCGAACATTAATTTATCTTCAAATTGTAATTTTCATACAATTTGATAACTGAATATGATACTTAAATTTAAATGTGTTATAATATAGTTAAATTATAAGTTAAACAGTGAAATATATATTACGTAATAGTAACAGTACCGTACTAGTTTAATTTAAAAAGATACTCAACGGATATATATGTAAATATGAGTATAAATTACATATGTTCCAGTTTATGTTGTATAAGATACGTTTTTCAATATTAAAAAGTGACAGCAATCAACTAGTCAAACGCACTACGCTGTGCGTAGGCGCATCACTCATAAATCTACTCAGGGTACTATAGAATTCTTGTATAATATTCGTAGGGTCGGCACAAGGTAGATTACTTAAGTTTATGAAGGGATGAAGTCTATTAATGAAGGACATAAAAACGTTTATCTTCTACTGTGATAGTCTTTATGATTTCGGATGTGGTAAAATGTAATACTTATTTTTAACTTTCATTCCATTCAGAGTAGTAAAATGTTATAAATTTCGGCAAAAGAATTATTTTTTTTCCACAATAAGAACGATTATGACAATACCTAAAATAGGAGTAAACTACACTAAACATTAAAATTGGTGGCCAATAAAGTCTAACGTAAAATATGTAATAAAATAATAATAATAACCACATTTTCAGAATTACGTATTTAGTGAATATCTTTAAATGTACCATAAATAGATGCCAATGTGAATGTTGTAATATTTAATTTTGACATCCCTAAAAGTGCGTTAATTTGACGTTTCAACAACGTTCCCAATTGGTGCCCACGCAGCCCGTCGCCTGACCCTCCAACTGGCTATTCATAAAATTACTATTGAGACATCATCCGCAATAATTATGCCCTATGAGTCCATTGACTATAACCAATGCATGCTATAAACTCTCTAACAATAGCTGGAACTTCGCTTTATGACGCTAAAAGTACTAGGTATTGTTTTTACAACACCGGAGTTGTCATTGACGTACTCAATGCGTTGGGCCTTATAGCATACGTAATTACATACTAATTGTAAGATAATGTTCAATGGACTATATAGAAACGGATTTTGTGTCGTTTAAAGCCAATAACTGGTTGATGATTGTAGTTTTTGTATTAAGATTTAGTAACCGTTATAAATCTAATTAATTTAATGCGGCGGCGGATGACTTATTAATCATAAGTACTCACTCGTTTAACGAGCGTTACTCGTAAAGACTGCCGTAACCTACTAAACTACGTCATCCTATTATCTGCACTAACATTATAAATGTCCTGTCTGTTTGTTTACTATACTGTATTTAATAAATTTTGAAATATGTACTGATAGGTAACATTTTGAAAAATCTGCAATATCTCTCGAAGCTATTTTCTGAATAGTGTATATATAAAAACACTAATTTATAAGTTTCAGTATATTTTGGTATAGAATATATAATATAGCTGTTCTATACTAATGAGTTTTTTTTTATTTCTAGCGTCCATTGACTATTAATTATCTCATTTATACACTTTAATACCCAAATTTTTAACTTTTGACAATTTATTATGTATTAGAGCGGATTGTTTGCTTTTATTAATTTTTAAATGTTTTCATATGCAACGGAAATTGGTGATTGTGAAGGATTTAATGGCGCGTGAACACTAACGGATATTAGCAATGTGTGCGTGGGAAAAACTATTTAGTAAATATTTCCAATTGGAATAGCAAAAGCATTCATTCGGAAAATTTTATTTATTTGGACCTTACAATTGAATGACGAAAATAAAGGCTATTTTTTTATTTCTAATTACAGAAAGTCTTTAATGTAGAATTAATTTCCTGAATAGCTTTGACCGAGAATTCATCCTGGAAAATGAACAAAGCAACTATTATTCTAATTTAACGGTTTTAGAAAAACCATATTTGATAGATATATAGATATCCTGAGGTCGATTTTGTAGTGAATATTAAGTTTCGACATCTTAGATACTATTATTACTCAGAATTACGGTATTTAGATCTTATTAGGCTTGGAGAAATGATCCAGATATTAATTAATTTATAAATATTGTATTGATAGGTACATCTTTACACATTTTTTAAATGTCACTTTGTACTTGTTTGTGAACCCTCTTGGGAATTATACACACCTTTACAATTATTCAGTTTTTTAATAAATAGTTGTTGTGTTCTCACTCCAGTCACAACGTCGTTTATAAAATTTGTACTCTGTTTCACAATATTTCTGTATTTTTATACTACTTTAATTTTTCTAATTATTTAACTAGTAAGTATGAAGTTATTTACTTTTTAACGTCACGTACATTTTTTAGAAAGTTCTGTCCATTCTACGGATTAAAAAAATGGTACTTTATTTACTGTGTTTTAAAGTCGTTACTAGCTAACTTTAATTGTATATTCTTTTGTCGTACAGTTTAACATTATTATTTTGACATGTGCCCTACAGGACGTGATAAAAATGTTAAGATGTATTCAATATATAAAATATATAATTAATTATGTAACTCGTGAGAGGAATTATATTATCTGCCTTTATCGTTTTCACTTCATGGTAGCGGTTTTCACTGAACCTCAGTGAGCCAGTCGACAAAATACGAAAGTTTTACATAATATCACTTGTGTATAAATTGGTACTTACTGCATACTTCGTCAAATAATTTGTATAATAGTACAGTGAAAAATAAATACTATACCTAGTAATACTAACGAAATATACAGCAAGTCATTTGTGAATGTGTGACAATACTGAATTTAATGATAACTATTGTTGGCTAGAAGGTGAATATGATTATATAATAGCCATAGGAAAGCAATTCAATATTCGAATCAAATAGCAAGAGAAAATTTAGAATAGATATGTCTTAATTAAACAAATTTTACAATAGGTTCGTTTAAAGTTTCATACTTAACTCTGGGATGATCGTGTACTTTTCCCCTTATATATGTATGTTGTACCATCATTATTTAATATTTTTGTGAAAAAAAAGTAACTTTCTCAACCGGATGTCATCTTCATTTGCTTCTTTACTAACGACACGATTCGTTCAGCGGTTATTGCGGACACAAATCAAACCCGTAGATATAATCCCTACTTCAATGAACAGATGATTAACAATAAATTGATTCGTCGCAGCTCTGACATAATGTTAACATAATGCCATTTTTTTAATTTTAGCATTATAAAGACAGGTATATGATTTATGTTCAAGTGTTTGTAACATGCAGATATATAAATAATTTAGGTATATCAACTGCGACATATATTTCGGAGTATAATAGTGTAATAGCGAGTAAAATTATGAAATAAAAAAATGTTAGATACAGAGAATATAGAGAGATTAGTTAATTCAATGTTTGCTTTAAATATCAGAATTAATTATTAAATTTCAGTCATTCACAACATAATCATTATTATATGAACTAGTGCCTTCCTTCGCATGGCTATTCCAATAAATTTTCATAAAACTGTAATAAAATATACAATTATAATAAAGTCTCAGTAATCTCTCTGTTTATGAAAACGGTATAAAATATGTTCAGTACTTTTTTAACAATTGTGAACAGTTAACATATCATCACAACGTAGATAGTAGACTTTGCCATACGACTATCCCGAATGGGATTACATTCGTGTAGACGTATAAGTGTGTAAAATTAAATTTAAAATTACCATACCATACGTATGACAAACTTGATAGGTCTTACATCTACTGTTACATTTGAAATACTAATAAACCCAATATGTAATTGACATGTCCTAGTTTTTCCTAGCAATTGTATTTATTAGATTCGCTACTATGATAATATGGTTTTCTTATGTTAATCATTAATAATAATTATTTAAAGAATGGTCATTATTATTGAACGTTTTGTGTACTATGTACAATTACTTATGTATGCTTAGAAAGAGAACATTTATAATTGACATATAGATTGCGTTTTACGTAACCATTTACCGATAGGTAAATTCATTAATTTATATTTTATTTATTTATATTGTTTGAAATACTACTTTTTTTTATTAAATATCAACACCAATATTTTACTTCTATTGAGAATAGTTCATATATATTTTCCACGCAATGAAAACTTAGCTTCTGTAAGAATAACTAATTAGAAGTTAATAACATATTATTTTATCTAAAATAACAGTATTGAGTATCACATAATTACTATATGTGGACAGTATCGCCGAATACATAGTCCTACTACCATCTGACTTCAGATTAGATTCCATGAACTGATAGCAGAAACAATGGAATACTATTTTGACTTCTGTATTGTTTCCTGTAGTAAACACTTATTGTCTCTTACATGTTGTGGGAAATGTTACGTTGTGTAATTTTTGAACAAACAGAGGAAGCAGGCTAGTTTCTATTAGCATATATTTCTCAACGTATACTGTCAACCAGTGATTAATTTATAATGTACTAGCTTTAGCTCGCGGCGTTGCCCGCGAATTTCTGTAATAAAGTATCCTACACAATGGATAAAGCATGTGAAAGAATATGTGTACCAAATTTCATTCAGTAATTTTTGTATGTAAGAGCATTCTAATTCATCCGCACAAGCTATCGTGGTTATAATACTAGTGAGATTTTGGAAAAATATTTTTTTAGTGGAATTTTATCTTTCAGAACTTGCAGATAGTGTATATTCTAAATTATGTTTCTTTTAAATAATGTATTTTAAAATTTGTTTATTAATTTACAGAGCCGCCACGAGTGGCAGCGGCAGTCGGGCCACGCGGCAAGCGGGTACAGACGCCACAAGCAGTGCGGACGCCCCCAGTTGCACTCGCCGCACCACTGCCCGCTCAGCTGCCCGCACGCGTGGAGCAGGTCGCCGCTCTTGCACACGCTGCCAAAGGTGTCGAAGCCTTGGGAGTGTTAGTCCAGTATTTAGTATTCCGTGTAAGTACCTATTTTGTTAAGTTTAGTAATTTGCTGTTTAGTGCGAAGATTTTACAGAGGTACACATTGGTTTGATATATCACTCATCTGCCTTGCTATGAACCCATTTTTAAAAAGCAGCTTATTGTAACTGAATCAAGAATGTTTAGCAGGTGTACATTGTACAAAATCGTTTACGTGGGTACTTCCGTCTTACTTATTTCAGCCACCAAAAACCTTGTTATGTAAAAGTTGTATTTCGGTTTATAAGGTAGCGATCAGGCAGTGAAATTACAGGGTACGGAGACATGATTTCTTAGTCCTAAAGAATGCTAACGCACGAATATACTGGAGAGATCTTAAAAAAAAGATGGTAACTATTCCGTTTATATAACGAGTACTATATGCTTCATATAAGGTGTGTTTTATTTTCAGTTGGATGCATTAAATGGTGGGTCATGGCGATTAGAAGCAGAAAAATGGCGAGGAGTGGCAGCAGCGGAACGCAGCAGTGCCGCTCGAGCCGACAGAGATCGTCAGCAACGCGCTCAGAAAGATCTCGATACAAGTAAGCTGAGTAAAAAAGAAATCATAAATTAGTCATTGTAATTTTGTTTCGATAAATTTCTCCCATTTTTGTTAATGTTGTAGTTGCAGAATGCCTGAGCAAGATATCAGAGCTGGAGATAGAAGTGTCGTCAAAAGAAGAAGCTAATGCTCGTCTCCAGGCCACACATATTGAAGAAGTTGCTGGTCTTGCAAATGATATTAAAGGACTTAAGGTACAGAAAAATTGCAGAAATTTACTTATTGTAAATATAAAAATTATATTACATAAATATTAAAAGTAATTAACATATTGTTTTCAGGATAATATAGAGTCTTTAAAACATGAAGTTGCCGAGAGTAGGGCGCGATTACATGCGCACAGCGAAATCGAGCGAACTTTGCGCGCGCAGCTTGAAGCAGCGCGGGCGGAGGTAGAATGCAGCAAGCAACAAGCGCGTGCAACGGCCGACGCAGCGTGTGATAAATCTTGTACTATGTGTGACGCCGCTTGCGATCCGGTCCGGTGCGAAGCGGAAGATTGTGAGCTGCGATTATCTGCGAATGAGGAACTGAGCACAGATGCCAACGAATTGGCTGCTGAGGTGAATATCTATTTGTGTAGAACTTAACAAATATTGGCATGCTAAAGTCTGATATATCTTCTTGTACTGATGCAGCAGCTGTAATTTTGGCTTGATATTACGATGTTAAAATTACTTTAGACAATATTATGTCGTTTAAATATAATTTAACCAATTTATAAGTCGGTCTAGTATACTGCTTCATACACAAAGGAACCGTAAAGTACAAGTCTATGTTAAATTTCGTATCTATAATATATAATAGATTATACCTTACGAAAGAGTAGTACATCTAATCTAGCGAATAAACTTTGTCGATCTGGCGACCTTCCAAACGAAACATAAGTCAAAATTTGACCGTTTCTTAGTTACTTAGTCGATTCAATATAAAATATAATTTACTGGTTCATTTTTGTAAATAGGTACGATCTCTGAGGGCGGTAATAGAATTAAAGCAAGCGGAGATGGCGTCACTTCGCGATGCTCGTTCAGAATTGTCTGCTGAGCGAGAACGACGTGTAGCGGCAGAGCGCGATGCTCGTGCCGCACGACACGCCGCTGAAGAGTTAAGGGAGCGGGCCGCCGCACGACAACGCGACGCCGACAGGTTGCGCGACGAGAACAGAAGGCTGCGCGACGCGGCCGCCCGCGACAGAGACCACGCCACGAGATTGGCTGCTTTGAACGAGGAGCTCAGATACAAGCTTAGGCAGAAATCTCAGGTAAATTTAGATTTTAGTTAAAAATAACTTACTATAAATCCGCAAGTACTGTTCTTTTATATTATTTCTAATAATGTTCAACTATTTTGATCAATGATTATATATTTATATTCTGATCGTATATTTCAATGTTGCATATAATAACAATAACTGCCGTCATTCATCCATAAGGGCCTACTAGGGGAACCAAACAGGTTTTAGTGTACAAGCTGTGGGGTTAGCATGACAACTTACATAATACTATTCTTTTCTTATAGGTGATGATATCAGATCACAGACAGTGAGATCATAATTTTATGACATTGATAAAACTGGTTATTTTTAAACTTTCGTGTTTATTGCACTACCGTATTGCAATTGATAAACTATTCTTGTTAAAACCTGGTTTACAATATAAACAATGTTATAACACTGTTCTACAATTATTATGGATGACTGTTCTATTCGCTAAAAGTATACGTTAATTAGTGTATTTGTTATTATTATAGGTGGTATCCCTATTGGCTGGCGGAGGTTACATAGAGCGCACGCCAATGCGTACACGAACATCGTCTGGCGACTCAGTGCGGTCAACGTCCCCGCCGCCCGACTCTCCGCCGTCACCAGCGGCATCCCCCGCACCGGATACGCCCCCATTACCTGCTGTCAAAGGAGTCGTTGAGAAGCACGATTCGGTCAGTTGGGTGCTTGAAATAGAAGAAACTCCCGAGGAAGTGGCCTCGAGGTAAATAATGACTATTGCCTTAACAAATATTAATGAAATTAAAATTTGCATAATATTTTTGGAATAGAATATCAGAGTAGTCTAATGTGTAGCAATAAGTATAATCTACACAATTAATATTTATTTTTTTTACTATGCGACGACCAAACCTACAAACATCGGAAGGTGAGATAGTGAGTAAAACCGCTACACCACTGATCGTCTCCCTGCTTTATATATTTACGTATATGTGTAGTTTTATATATTACGACGTAACTAGATATATATAAATTTTGATGGATTCAGGTTAGCGAGAAGATCATCGTTCCGCACTGCTGCCTCCCCAAGCGGGGTAAAACGCCGCGGAGGTGGCTCACCGGGCAGTGGTTCGCCGGCACCAGCATCTCCCGCACCTAATGCCTCCAAACTATTCAGGCCAGGAGACCTCGATTTCCCACCGCCGCCTCCCCCACTGAAGGAATCAGCTGGGGAAGCGATTTACATTTATGATGACCGTCAGTATTGATACAGATGAAGTATGAAATGGAGAAGTATGAAGGAATTATGGTTCGTGAAATACTAGTCTCGCGCTCGTGGAGTCGGTTGATAGTAGGCCGTGAGTAGGCGCATGGAATATCAAAACGTGAGAAGCCGTGACAAGACTTAATTTGATATTCTTGCCGAATTTCTAGTACTGCACGTTACACAGTCATAGATTAAAAAATGTGGGACCCAACAGGTATGTTCGCAATTTAGTATTAAATGTAACATTATGAAATAATGATGCGTCATATTAAGGATTTGATTGCTAATGGTTTTGCAAAGTTCGTTGTAGAGTAAAACTGAATTGTGCATAGGATTTGGGTTCGACTGCGCGAAGTATCGTAACGTACCTATTAATTTAATGGACTACGACTTATTTATGTAATGTGCTTGGATATATTTCATGTAATTTAAAATGCAAGTTTGCTCTTCTGAAAGTTTAGCTTGGAGTTATGATGCATTATTCTCGTAAATGATATTACAAACAATACCTTAGATACTTTGTAGATATTATGTAGATAAAATGGAGTTACATACATAATTTGTTTCGATTTATCTCTGCTTACATTTCTGGTTTTTGTGAGTGGAATAATAAATGAAATGAGTTATGTCTGTAGCATACACCCACGTTAATGATAAGTATCTGCTTTTCCCCAAATTATGGCCTTGAACGTTTGTAATATGTATCTATATGAATTTGGCTACATTTTGAAGAAAAGTGTTTATGTACCTGTAAATTGCTCCAATGAATAAACGTATTGCATTTGGTAATGGAAATGATGTCAATGTTTATCATATCAGTAAACCGCATTTCTAGTATACCAGCAAACGACATGTCTACATATTATCACTTCTAAAGATGTATCCCTATAGCTTAGATATAAAATTATTCTACTCTTCCTTCTAATACTTTCTTCTATATTTCTTTATTTCCCTTTGCCGTCTTATTCTTTATTCATTGGTGCAATTATTCTTGATTCTGATATTATCTGTTTATTAACTGTTAATTATAAGAAAATTAAATAAAAAATGTTGTGCCCTGTCTACGGCGTGTCAGCTAGCAGGTTGTTGTCTGCATTAATTAGCAATAGAGTGATCTTAAATGTTTATATTGTTTTGTATCCATTGTATTTACAACTTAATTGTTATAGTTTATCGTGGTTGTTGGCACTGTATTATTTTTATGTACAAATAACAATTTTAATGATGAAAAAAATTAACTTAGCTCTAAGTAAAACATAGTCTGCTAATTGTCCCTGCAAGATATATTGATGCTGATTGTTTTAAGATTGGTAAATGCTTTTGCAGTGATGTGTTTTAAATTAACATTTTAGGTGTTTTAATTTGTATTCATAAAAATAAAGATTTCTCCTGGAAATCGTTTTAACATCCATATTTAAACCAAAGAGTGATTGTGTCAACTCTTTGTCATGTTCCTTATTTGTTGCTGAGCATGCATGCTGGGCAAACGATTTGCATGCGTTGGTTAAAGTTGTAAATTCAAGTAACTTTTTATTTATTTTTTAAGCTAAACAATATAAATAATACCATTCCAAATTAAGAATTGTAAGCGAAAATAATTATTACTTGATTACGGAGGATATTAATATAAAAATAAAAATCGTACGTTAAAGAATTGAGTGGTTTTATTCAAAGTAGTATTTCTATTATACATTATCCTTGTCGATCCATTTTGAGAGAGAAATAAATATGCCTGGTCTTTCTCGCACATGCGCAAACCTAGATATCGTTTTTAAATAGAGCTGTAGCCACACACTGACCCAATTAGGTTTAAGTGGCACATTGAATGAAAACTATATTACAATTTTAATGTAAAATATATGTAATTTCATAAATAAATAAATAAATAAAACATTATATTTAAAATATAGGAGAAAAAAATACCTACTTTTTCTGGTTCGGTTTAATAGAAACCATCACACATATCTCTAATTCCTTTTGTCCCTTCTTAGTGCCAGTAGTGATGAGTGCCAGTAGTATGTGAATAATTATTTATATACATACATGCTTCTGTATTGGAGTCGTGATTCAGTCAGATCATTCTGCTTGAAAGTCGTACAGATATAGTAATCTGCACGACTTTCAAGTTTTACTTCTTATGTAGTAATAAGTAGTAAGTTAGTTTTCTTTGGTATAAATCTGTGATTCAATTCGTATATGTAGTTATTTCATATATGATTTGTTTAAAAAATACTTTAAAATCATATAAAATAACTTTGAAGTTTTTACACCTGATGAAAATAACTTCAGTTTCTTAATCTGGCACTAAATCGACACTAATCATCGTAATACAATTATCTTCGGAACGTTGCCTAAAGGGACCCCTTTTAATAATATATTTTAGTCATCATATTATTTTTTTTTTTAAGCTTTTTATTTTAGGTTCTTAGTTGTACAATTAGGTTATGTAAATACTAGTTATATAATAATATGTATATAAATATTAATGAAATTAATAAATATTATTAAATGTATATTATGATTGTCAAATGGAACATTAGGTACTGACCGAAATCAAAGAAAAGTTGTTAATATCATTATCAATATATATTAATATAATAATCATTGTTATTTTAATACTCATACCGATCTCGTACCTTTTAAATAGGTTTAGGCGTTCTCCATGTCATACTTGATTACTTAATGCCATTCTTTCCTTTTTTTTTCCTATTTGATTAGATAATACTTCTACGTACTTTATTATAATGTTTGTGTTTTTTTTTATTCAAATAGTCACCGGTGAAATAAATACATACATTGTAATCCAAATTAATTTATAGCGTAGGTAGGGGTATTCTTATCATTAAATGATGTACCGCGTACAGGCATCTCGGCAAAAAGTACTGGTTAATATGTTTATTTTCTGATAATTTATAGCTTTATTTTAATAATGCGTGTAATCAGTGATATGTGCCAAGGCGAGTATGAAATATTGTAAGTGGCGAGGACATGCTGATATCAACCTTTATATAACCATTCCATATGCTACCGAGGGACAATTCGTGGTAGTTTCAAAATGAACAGTAGTTTGTACGTATATTATTTATTGCTGGGTGTAGGTAAGTTTATTCATATTCATAATAATAATAATATATAAATTGAAATCATAAACGGCGTATACTTAACATTAAAATCAGGGGTAATATTGGAGCAGTAGTGACAAGCGGCCTAGATCGCCTAGTGTGTAGCAAAAATGAGGCCGATATTTCTCCTACATATATTGTTATCATATAATGTTTTTCTTAAACATGTGTCTACAGGGAACAAGAGTGTTATGTCTATAGAAGAAAGAAACAAAACTTTACACCATCAGAAGGTTGAATATATTGCTGTGGTATTTAGGTGTATTGGTTGTGCGTACGTGTGCTGATGAAATAAAACATGTGTCATCACTATTTTTTGTCCACCCTGTAAAAGTAATCGCCTCTTTATTTAAATTTATCGTAAGCTTTTGATATAGTGTGTTATGAGATGCTATGGGAGAAGATTCAAAGGCAAAATATTTCCAGACTACTTGTGACAATACTTAAGTGCCGGTATGATAACCAAATTAATATTATTCACTGGCTGAAATGTTTTCTAATGAATATAAATTGGAGTGAAACCCACATTTTGATAGCCTGATAGCTGAACTTAGCAACATGCATACGGGCTGTCATATAGACGGAATTGCCGTTAATAGTCTGAGTTATGCTGATGACATGGTTTTGCAAAGTTCATCGATTAGTCCGCTACGTAAAATCTCAAATGTTTGTAAGTAATACGCTGAAAAATTAGGCTTCTTGTATCTATATATAACACAGTAAAACGCGAATATATATTATTCGGCCTAGGTCGTAAAAAATCTACAATTCCACAAATTGTGTTGAATATGAATAATTCCCTATTAATAGAGTAGCCAAGTTTAAATATTTAGGACATATGATTGCTGATCACTAAAAAGATAATGTTGATATATTATACGTGAACGAAGAGCGGTGCCCGTAAGGGGTAATATGTTGTCTCGCGGATTCGCACGTTGTTCGACTGAAGTAAAAATAACATTACTTAAAGCTTACTGTAAATCTTTCTTCACCAGCTTTTTCTGGGTCAACTGTTCATAGAAGGCATATAATTTTTATTTTATTTTTATGAATGATAATGGATTAGTGCACCCGCCTGCGGTCATGGTTTCCACTGGCGGGGCATCAGTGGATGATGATAAAATGAGATGAGGTCAGGTCAGTTAGCCCATCGTGACAAATTCATCAAGAATTTATCACGATGGTTTCCAGGAGGAACCGCGTGGAGTTCAACCGGACATGGCACGTTGCTAGCAATGGGGTCAAGAATATATACTACTAATAATCCCCTACCTCCCAAACATAACTATTTTAGGTACGTATCAATTCTTTTATTATACACTGCAGTTGTAACACGATCGATATTGAAAAATATTATCGGGAGTTAGTAGTAAGTAAATGAAACTTACATCTTTATTTTTTTTTTTGTTTTTAAACTATTTAACACGACTTTAGTAACAGAGTGATAAACAATCTGATGGACTTTTCTACGGAAAGTGGTGAGCATCGCCTATACTCATAAATAACATCATAGATATTATGAATAAATTATGAAGCTCTCGGCTGTATCTTCTAACCATCAAACTGTTCAGATCGAAACCTAGCAAGAAACAAAAAGATTAATTTACTAATTTTTGATTTAATAAATTAGATTTATATAAGACTAATTTACTAATTTATATTGTAAATTCTAACGTAAAACCTAGAATTACCACCAAGTGACTCACACTACTATACATGTACACTACTGTAGCATAACTAACCTCGATAGGTAGGTACATCGCCGATTTTCAATGAGTGTCCCATTGAAAATCGGTCATGAGTGTATAGTAGTATTTCAATGTCTCTTAAAAGACAGGATAATGTGACTTTTCATAAAATCATAGAGTTATGTTATCTTCAAACATATTTTACAATATCCTCACAGTACATTTATCGTAACCATCTAGGTTTACATACCATTAAAGAATAACCAATATCGATGTATTCGGTTCGATACGGAGTTCTAAAAGTAGAGCATAGCTTACATATGAACATTTGACATAATCCTATAAAGTAGGCACATACGTAAGCTTACAAAGGGTTTTCAATTTATTGTAAATAAAATAATTATTAGGCACCTCGTATACTTATTATGTAAATATAAAATGAAGTCCCAACTCTCTCTTAACTAATAATCTCATTATTTATGTAATTAGATATTTAGTAATGACAGAATGTTATTTTTCTTAGTAAAATTTAATAACAATTTTAAATAATGATGGTAGATAAAGATGATGATGAATGAAAAAAGCTTATTCATTCTTAAACGGCCGTTATCTCACCTTCAATTCTCCTGGAGTTGTGGGTGATGAGCCGCCAATGAGCACCCGCTCATTGGCGGCGGTGATTAGTTACCAGTGTTTGACAATCTCGTTTGTCGCTGCTTAAAAGAATAATATTTCCGTTTAATTAAAAAATATATATTAAATTGAAAAGACTAGAATAACGAACAGGTATTTAAGGTATTTCTAAGTAAAAGCAACAAAGCCGAACAAAAATATTTTATAAATACTATCTATCGGTTTTAAATATAATAATACTGTTTGTATTAGGTATATTGCTATAGCATAAAATGTAGTACAAAGTATAGACTTATTACAACAGGCACATTTAATATCAGTTAAAATTATGCAGTAAAAGAATCGTAAATATTTCTCAAACAACTTCTCATTAAACTGCATACATAACTGAACTCTAGATTCGATTCGTGGTAATAAAATCCAACCAAACGGAAGCTAAACACAAACTAGTTTACAACTAATTTCAGAAAGGAATCACATACCTACATAATAATAAAATTTAACATTAATCTTCCTAAAATAAATAAATTAGCCCGTAAGAATGAAAATTGCCTATACATATTTAAGACATTTAAACAGATACCCACTCAGATGATAC
Organism: Achroia grisella; assembly: GCF_030625045.1. Taxonomy (NCBI): domain Eukaryota; kingdom Metazoa; phylum Arthropoda; class Insecta; order Lepidoptera; family Pyralidae; genus Achroia; species Achroia grisella. Next base: position 1,999,246 of record NW_026712703.1, read on the forward strand.
TTGGCCAAATTAATTGCTACAAGTATTAAGCAAATAAATAATTTTCATTTCATAGTATAATAATATTTTTGCTTCTAAAGAAATATTCGCACTATAGATAAATTTTATATAGATAATATAAATATTTCTTGGGACTAAAAAAATTGCTATGTATACGTATTATTATTACTTGAGTCATTTAAGTAAAAAAATAGAGACAAATGTGACAGAACTAAGTAATTTTGATGACTTACAATATTTGGTTTACCAAAATTCTTTACGTTATTTAAGTTTATTATGGTAGATATTAAGAGTTAACTCAGTGGCTCACAGTAGGTATATTTATAACTTATTTTATGGCAATATAACTTTTATATCTAAGTAAGATCCAATAACACGTTTCCTCAAGCGAATTAGAACTGGTTAGCTATTTATTTTTATAGCTTCAGTGTTCAAGATGTATCTCAGTTACAAAGTGTTTAAGTTATTAATATTTAATTGTGCTTTTGTTCTAGTTATATGCGACGACTCACCCTTACTAAGATTTTATTATAGGTAAGACTTATAAACTTACATTCACGAATAATCCTGCTATAATATAAGATATCCCATAGATAATATTATCGGGTCGAATATTTTTTTTATAGTTCTATAAGAAGTTGATAGAAAACACTTAAGGGAAAATCTAGTGCCTTTAACCAAGTTGCAGTTACTGATGCTTTTATTAAAAAAATATGTTTTTTTTCAGGTCTATTGATGACTACAAAGAATTTAACTTCAGTGAAGCTTATCAAGTACTTTCTACACAATGGTATAATCCTAATCGAACTACTGTTATATTTACCCACGGATTTCGAGGTTCGTTATGTTCGTAATATTTTATTAATAATATACTGAAATATGGTAAATAATATGTTATTGTTTATCTTGAATAACAACAAATACACATGAAATTAAAATCATACCTTAGTCCATAGCGCAGAGTATAATCTGTGGTGTGGTGAAGTCTTTATCTATGTGAGCCTTGAGCTCGCTTGCTACATACAGTAGATACTTAATTTATAAAAAGTTAGAACGTTATTTATCTATATTTAAACCGATTTCAATATAAGGCATAAAAATGAATACATACAAGTAGTATCCATAGAATAAACATGTAATTATTTAGTTTAATATTAAACCTAAAAATTGATACGTAAGGAAAAAGATGAATAAATAAAAAGTTAAAATTCTAATAAATGCTCCTGTTGATATAGTAATAGCAATATCGTACTCTAAACCTATATGTTTCTTTTTATACAGCTCATATTATCAATTTTAACCACAACGGTTTTTACAAAAACCTAATGAAACAAGGATATTTGTATTTCATTTTTATTCCAGTATAGTGCAGTGTAAAAGCAGAGCCAGGAAAAAACAACATATCTACTTCCACATAAAACACTAATATTGGAAAATGAGGATTCATTCTATCTAATATCATGATTGTACTGAAAAAATTATCTGCCTTTACTAATAATTTCGAATGTAGTCTACATTTGAAATTATTATTAAAGGTGGTTTATATTCGCCTTATTATATAAATAACAGTCTTTATTATCCTATTTAATTTTTTCGAAATATAAAAACAACGACGTTATCTTCATTTATTTCTATGGCTAGTTCTGTTTTTATATTGTTTTATCAATAATATATTTTGTAGGTAATCCCCAAGGGCCAGCTGTAACTGCCGTAATAAAGTCTTATTTGGAACAAGGAAAAAGCAATGTTGCATTGTTAAATTGGGAAAAGTTGGCAGCACCAGTGCTTCCTAGTGTGTTCAATTCTTATGCAAATTGGGCTGCACCTAATGCTAGAAAGGTATGGTATCAGAATAATATAAAAGTTAAACAAATTTATATACCTACTTTACATTATATTAACAAGATTTCTTTATATTATACCTTTTTCAAAGTTAACTTGGGACCATTGAGAAGTCGTACAAAGAGACTATAAAAGTATTATTCATGAAGTAATTTAAAAGTATCGATTTTATTAAGATAGAATAAAAAAGAAATGTTGAAATGAAGGATTTTTTCCAGGTGGGGCAATATTTTGCTGAAACTCTGCTAAACCTGTCGGATGCTGGACTTAATTTAGATAACATACACCTAATCGGCCACTCTTTAGGCGCTCATCTATTCGGTATAGCTGGAAATACGTTGTCTAAAGAAGGAACTCAAGTACCATGGTGAGCTTTGTAAGGGAGCTTTTTTAATTAAAATTAAAAGCTCTAAAAACAACAAGATATAATGTAGCGCATTATTTTCTACCCTGTGTTTGGTAAATACGGTTTAATATCTGTAGCTGCAATGTTTGCTATTTCATTACCTCAGCATCGTGTTTCCACCGAGAAAACATACTTTAAATGTATTTATTTGGATATAGTATAGATAGAGTTTACACCAAAGTATTCATAAAAAAAATCCGTTTATACTGTTATATAAAGTATAAAAGGAACGCTAGATTTTTGTTTCTGTACATGACCGATATTTATCATAATAGAAATGTATTGCAGGTTTACGAATATGCGATATCATAATATGATTATTTATAGAAACGGAGTAGAAAGTAGCGATTTTTTTAAACAATCCATTAGGAGTTCGTTTATATGGCCGCTTGAATAATATGGACGTTACATCTAAGAGCATATTTGATAGATAGGGTTTATAAACAGAAAGCAAAAAATTTCATTAATTAACAATACGATATATAAGGCAGTCCCAAGTAATTTAATAAATACAATTGCATTTTACTCGTGAGTCTTTATATAAACAAAGGTCTTACCTTTATATCAACAATTATTTTGTGTATAAAAATAATAATATAGAGATTTGAACTATATTAGAAACTTATATTCTTAGGGAATTGAAATTTTAAGAAAAAACGTAATCACTTTTTTAATATATCTAATTTATTAGAAACTTTACAGAAACTAGATTACTTTAGTTAAACAAAAAATCCACACAAATATGGTATTAGTACAGATGTTGTAATATTATTTTTTCAGGATAACAGGTTTAGATCCCGCCTCAGTCGGGTTTGAGACTAGACCCTTGTCATCTAAATTACACGCGGGCTCCGCAGGCTTCGTAGATGTCATTCACTCGGACCCTGACCGATACGGGTACAAACGACAAATGGGTACAGTTGACTTCTGGCCTAATTATCGAACTCTGGGGCCTGTCATACAGCCGGGATGTGACAATCGACAACATTCTACATTCAGTATGGAAGGTACATATTTTTCGTGATAATTTTAGTTGAAGTAAATTAAATCATAAATTATAAATAAATGACATTATTAGATTAAGGCAATTACACTACAATACACTGAGATATACACTAAGAGATCGATATTAATGTTCCCTAATGACTTTTTCTCATTAAGCTTTGTTCATGCCTATCAAAGTAACTATGATATACTCGTAATATAACTTGGAAAGCGGAGGTGTAGATGTAATAATATAATACGTTAATAATGATCATAACGGCATGGCGGCATTATTGTTAAAGTAAAGAAATTATTATGTATGCGTTCTAACAGGCAACCTTTGAATAATATAACTTCAGAAAAGAGATTCTCATAAATGTAATTGGATAGCTTTTGAATCTGTATTGTTGTTGGTATTCCTCGTATCCAATTAGTTAACGGTGTTTACGACTGTAACCAGACAAGTGATTGCTACTTACTATTTTTTTGCGAAACCTAAATATTGTATGTTACACATTATGGATACACATTGTTTTAAAATAACTAATTCAATATCTCTTTTTCTGTTAAATATTGGTTGTAGCTAAACAGACAATTGACATTTTAGTTATTTCAATAGTCTGTAATAATTCGTTGTTAAACTCGGTTAAGTGTATTTGTCACGTTCTTTATAAGTAAGAAATACTTTTGGAAATAAAAATATTTCTTCTTAGTTTTTTGTCTATTCTTTTTACATCTTACAAAACTTAGAAAAAGATTATTTCTAGGAGAAATGATTAATTATTTCTATAGAGTTCATTCCTTCCTATTTAATTTATATTGTTATTAAAACAAAAATGAAAAGCGTCAAATATAATTTCAGCTATATTTTTATTTCTATATCGAACATATTGGATAGTATATCCAATATGTTCGATAAACAATAATTCCCTATTGCATATGTATATTAATTTATTTATTTAGTTGAAGACTAACTGATTTATTTTAAATTTTAAGACTATATATGATAAAAATTTAATTTTTGTTCCGGAATTTGTGTGTATTCTCTTATTAAACTGAAAGTATTTTACAAGGAAAATTAATACAAAGAGACTTTATAAAGAGGAAAACAGAATGCTCCAACGTAAGCCTACTACATAAACTTAATCTGATAAACAATAACAGGGTATTTACCAAATTGTTTTCCAGATTTATGTAATCACAATAGAAGTTGGCAGATTTTGGTGGACACTTTAAAATACCCAGGCACCATAATTGGGCGGTTTGCAGAGAATTATAGAAAATGGAAGAACTATTCACAACAAGATGGAGATGCTATAGTATTGGAAATTGGAGTTTGTTTGGAAAATATGTAAGTATTTTAGTAAATTCATTTTATAATTAATTGTAAGACAATCTGGAGGCATATTTTGTATGTAGAATTTTTGACAGTGTAGAGTAAGTGCGGTCCACTAGATGGAAAGTAGGCTTGGTTATTTTTATACATTAACAGTACTGTTATAATTTTAGAATGTGATTACTTTGACTTTCTTCCTATCCTAATACTGCATTCCATTTCTGAAAGAGAACTAAATTACAAGTAATTTCAATATCACTTAATCTGATATAACAGTATGAGTTACATCTGCTTAGCAGCAAAGACAAAGGCAGTATGTAGAGTAAGGAGCAACTTTTTACAAAATCATTATGAACAGTTTTTCCAAATTTAATGGTGATTATGATGCTATTATATATATTGTATATAATTTGTTGATATTTCATTTTCGAAACTTTTATCGAATTGACAGTACCTATATGAAGTAAAAACGTTTATTTACTGAAATTATGTTTCAGAGTCCCAGGAAATTATTATTTTAGAACATTTGCTGAATCTCCGTACGGAATGGGCAGTGGTGGTTTATATCCATAGGAGCAAGCCCGGCCTAATTATTACTCACATTAAAATGAAAACAACATCAATTATTATATTGACTAAATTATTATTTTCATTTATTGACTGGAACGATAACAAATGTATCGTTATCGTTACAGTCAATTTAAGCCTTAATTCAAACTAAAGCAGCAGGTCTTATCTGGAGTATGATCTTAATATGAATTTTAATTTAATACATATTTGTAATGTTCTTTTGAAACGTAATATATAACTACAGCAACATAATAAGCGGAATAAATCGACAACAATAACGGTAAATTCTTTTATTGACTGCTAGTTTATAATTTAATTATATAAGATGGTGTTAGAGGGTGTAAACAATGTCATTGTAGAGTCATGGTATACATTACATAATATTAGTTTCATAGTTTAAATGTAGCCTTTCCTTATACATGTGTACTCGAAGTCATAGAAAATGGATCTATAAGAATATCTACTAAGAGTTTGCCATCGATATAATGATTTGTTATTCATCAAGAATTGGATAGATTAATCACCCGGGAATTTTTTCACAAATCATTATAGCACTTAAAAAGAAAATGGATTCCTTGATGAGAATGCCAAATAATACCGCACTTTTGTATTGCAAAATTATACTCTACTTAATTTTTTACTTTAACGTATAGTTTTTATATACTTTACTATTTGTAATAAATCAACAATATCTCTACCATTATTGGTCCCGATAAAACTTCATCATATACCGTAGTGGGTACTTAAAAAAATATAGTAAAAAAATATTAATAAATTAATCATTGAAGGATTAAAATTTAATTATTGTTATACATATATATATATTAAAACAGTTAATACAGCTATGAAGTTTAAAATTGTATCACGTATAATTGTTAAAACCGTGATACCCTTATTCTGGTTAGATTACGTAAATAATTCGTAACATACACTAAGAAATTTAATGATTTTTGGTATCTGTACTGAGTAGGTACAAACTTTGTTTTTCTATTTTCTAGTCAAGATCGAGACTAGAGGCATATAAAAAGTATTTAGAATATTGTACACATATGAGTATTGTAGACATGTACCTACCGATCTTGCTTGAGGAGCTGACTCCTTTCCTTGAAATGGTTTTCATTTCGAAATGTCTGTTTGTACAACACGGTTCACTGTGAGGCAGCCGCTGGCCCTAGCAGCCCAAGGGAATCTTCTGTTTATGGACTACTTCTTTTGAATAAACTCTTGATAGTCTTTTGACATTAAAATGTCTTGTCGTATCTTTATTATTCACTATACAATTGTAGCATTACAAATAAGAAATTGTGAACGAAATTGTGAAGATGTATTTATCTTTTTAATAATCTCATAATTATGTGTATATATTATGTCATACAAGTATTATATAAATTTGATTATGTTGTAACGTAATATTACACTTAGTCAGCGAATAAAAAGATACAGTTTAACAACTCAATTGCGGACAAAGAAAAATAGTTCGTCAACCTGACTGCCGGACATACAGTCGAATTTTAATAATAATAATAATCTTAGGACATTTCACACAGCGCTATCTAGACCCAAGTTAAGCTAGTTAAAGCTTGTGTTATGGATAACTGATACAAATGCAAAGATTTTTTTTCGTAAATACATTCATATTGTACATAGAAAACACCCAGACCGATACAAGCAATCATACTCATGAATACAAATGTTTGTGCCGTACGAGGAATCGAACCCGCGACCATGGGACGTAAAGCTGAACCGCTAGACCACCGACGTTGTCGAATTTTGCTAAGTAACACATGATTATGTGGACAGGTGATTTCTGACATAGGGTAAGGATAAAAAAACTTTACAACTGTAACATTCCACTGAAGCAAATATTTGGCGCAAACAGAGCTGCCACAAATAACTAGTTAAGAACAAGATTGATAAAAATTGTTACATTAAAATTTAAAACATTTCACAAGTATCTCTTTTGTAATTATTTCACATGGATATTTATTTAGGTAAAAGATATTTTCATTCTCAATAATAAGATTTTATAACAGGAAAGAGGGATAGAATCCACGTCAATCCAATTACATTCAGCTTTTATTTTTCATCACGTTTCTAGCAGGTGTTGTTAGAGAAAATATTTGCCTATAATTCCGAAATTGGATATTTGAAATCTAACATCCATTTTAGAATATAGAACAGCAAAATATAGTCATAAATGTTTTAGTAAAATTTTAAAATGTCGATGTCTAATTTTCAGAACAACTTATTTCCGAGTGCGTATTGTTAAATTATTTCGCTCAATTAAAATTTTCCTGTTTCCAAACTGTTTTAAAAAAGTTTAATTGATATAATGAAAGTAGTTACATAATGAAATTCGACTGGCTGGTCTGTGTTTGGCAAATATTTTTTTGCCAAAACAAAGAGATCATACTATTGTTTTTTCTATATAGTTGGTGTTACCTCATCGGATATCACATTTTCATATATATATTATGTGTTTATGTTTATGTTTACGTATATAGGTCACAGTTGTCACCACTGAGTTCCAGTTATAAAAAAAAAGTCAGAAAATTCATATTTTACTGCTCTGATTCTCAAACAAATAACTCATCAATGACAACCCTATTAACGAAATACCAAAATAGGGATTGTGATTTATTCATCTCTATCTAACCATTATGTGTTTACTGTTGTGTGGATCTTTGTATATTTCAATACAAATAACTATACTACTGTAACTTATCTACTAGCTCCACAGTTTTTATTTATATAAATTTGAAATTTAATATTGAGATTTAGACTGTAGTTCTGTCTATCGGGTGCAAAGTCGATTCGATCGTAAATGTTTTAACCCTTCCATTTCTATCAGAATTTTTCAATTACAATTTCTCATACTTGACGTCACTTTGCCGACGTTGACGTATTATGACCTCTTTCTCACGGCTAAAGTAAATTATAGTACCACCAATGGGAGTGTCTACAGAAGTGATGGCTTAATGATAGACTAACTCCGCGGTGAAAAAGGTGTTGTTTGAACCACACTTCGAATATTTTAAAAACACTGAATTATCAGGTGTTTTTATTTTAATGTGTAAAATAATTTCAGTGTATGGATATTATTAATGTAGCTAATAAATACTTAATACCACAAATTTTATTTCTTTTTGTGAAAGTAAACCTAAAATTAAACTTATTTTAATACTTAGGTACCTACTACTACCAAAATGGCAGTTAGCGCCTATATTTTCCAATTAACAACAGGTAAAGTATTTAGCTACACAAACACAACTTTATTGAATGCTACAAGCTTATAAAGTTATAACAAGCCCCATTGAAGCATCTGCCTCTACCAACTTGACTAATTGTTCTAATTCTGATCTATTATCTTCAGTAACCTAAGGTAGTACAATTTAATTACATTGCTACAATAATATTTCAATATCACAAAAGGTCGTTCAGAGCGACGTGGTTTAAACAATATTCATCAGCAAATATGTGTGCACATTTTTTGTTTATCGCAGATTTAATCAAAGTTGTATCTAACACATATATCTAGCATCATTGCCAATTGGTTTATGGCCAAAAGTCCCGAGTTCTAATGTAATGTCTAATGCTTTATGTGTTTATTTATACTCGTAATTCGGACTAACTCTCAGGTGATGGTGGTTACAGTTAACAATGTCTATGACTACGTCATCAGAGATAACAGCCATGAAAGTAGGTCTATGATTATTATAAAAAAGTTTTCTCAGTTATATTGATTTAATGACTTATTTGTCGAATAAGAAGTTTTTCTACCGGCGGCATCTACTTGAGGTCAGCAAGAAAGTTTCAAGTTTGCCTAATAAATTATTTTGTTGTTGCCGTGTTCCAGAGCCTCACACACGCACATCCTAATCACTGTAATAATCGGCATCGGTAGCGGTAATCTATTTTACGGAGTTTCTGTTTGTATAGAAAGATTATTTTATCGACTTTTTAATTCAGACGACCCTGACAGTGCCATATTTTATTCTCAATACACTATTAGAAAGTGGTGTTTGTTAAATTTGCTGCTGCATAATCTACACTATTATACTATTATAGATTCTACTGTCTACAGACTGTGAGAGTCATAAAAAGTTTTCATTTAGTTAAGTTTAGCTTATAAGTTCTATATTAATCATATAAGTAATCTACAATTTGGAATATTATTTATCTACTTAGTAATATCCAAATGTTGTTACGAGTATATCTAAAAACTGTACATATTGGTTCTATATTTTTCATACTTAAAAAAACTACTATTTATGAATTTTCGGTCTATGCGAGGTTAGATATATTTTTCATATTTTATTTTTTCAGGAAGCTTTATCAACGCAATTATATTAATAAGGTTTTTATACACAAATAAATGAAGTCTCAATCAGCATAAAAGCTTACAAAATTGTGAGGAGGGTATACCTACGGCAATTTTCATTGCGTTTTAAAACAGGCGGTACGCAACCGAAGTCGTTCGCTACATCTGTTTGACAATTTACGCTTTTAATAATGGCCGACACTGCCTTTGAATCGGTCGCGCACGAATTAACAAGCGGCTAAATTAAAGCCTTCAAAGTTTTTGCAGTGCAAACGGTCTGGTACGCCCCCGAGTTCGTTTTGTCCTAATTCAGCCGCGGGATTGAAGAAAATTAGAAAGGGCCTAAATCGGTTTCACTAAAATGAATACAGTATCGGCGCCGCGGCGGGGTGAACCAGACTGGTGTAAATAGCACAGCTGTTCCACGACATAATGACATTTTAATAGGCCGTTATTATGTAGGACATCAAATCAAACAACACACGAGATTTCATTCAAAAAGTTATTGGATAATGTCACAATTATATGCGACGTTTATAAACGATTAACAATGGAATCTGGCTTTAAGAATATCAAACTACAAATAATAAAATTCAAACCAATTGATAGGTACAATCGTGATAATTATAAATCACAGTGGTTGCTTACATTCGTTTAAATTTTAATGAGACCATTGTATGCGACGAAAATACGCTTTTACAAACATTTTTTTTATAAAATTGATATTTGATGAAAGAAAATAAATATGATGTATTTCTTTGACCGTCGTAGCAAGGAATGGTAACAGTAAGTTGCTCGCATAGTAGTTAGATGTAATTATAGACTGGAGAGCTTGCTAAATTATCCCCTAGGTCTATTATTTTCATAATTTATGCAAGCCAAAGTGCAGGGCAGAAACGTCAACCAACTATAAGTTTAGTCAATTACCTACAGTTTACTGTCGATATTCATGTTATCAAATATATATAGTAATTGTAGGGGATTACAAACCATATTTGCTATTCCACTGTCATTGATACTCGTACTATAACGTTAAAAAATAATATCTATCGATTAATTCCACTTTTGTCCATGCTACATATGATACAAGTAGTAGAAAATAATTTTCTAACTTACGTGTCCTACTTAAAATTAATGTATATTTAAGTATGCATACGTACGTAAGTACTATTTATTTCATTTTAATATTATTTTACATTTTCAGATTCAATATGTTATTATGTGTGTGTGTACATGTAATTTATTTTTATTGCGTGTTATGACTTGACACGTCTTCAACCATTTATTCTTAATATAAACATGCTAAATGCCTTAATTGTAGATTAAGTCGTCGCAATAAGTTTTCGTGGCAAACACTCTCGCGTGTAACACGACATAAATATTTTGTTTAGTCATCAAAATAAAACAAAGTCATGCGTGAACATGTATTCTTAAACATTTGACTTCAAAATTAGCATAGCAAGGTCAATTAAAGTCACAAGTTTAACATTCTGTAAGACTTAGAAAAAGCTATTAACTGTTGCCACTTGTAACAATTTACTTTCAGGTGAGGTATAGATATTGTATGCCAGACGCCATACAAGGAATGACACTCGAAAGCCTGCTGCCATTAGGCCCCAGTTCAATGATTTATATGTAATTTTTCTTTAATTTTATAAAACTAAAATGCCATCTGATCTACTGGTAAGTGGTAACCGTCGTCTATGTACATAAACAGCATTAGAACATCGCATACATACATCCGTACTACCACTCATACGGTGCCCTTCAGGAGGACTAAGATGTCTCCGTGCCTTGTAATTGCACTGCCTTATACTCTTTAACCGCAACACATCTTATTAGGCAAGTACTTTGGCAGCTGAAATTGGTGACATAAAGGTACTCACGCAGGCTTTGTACAATGTCTACTTCGTTAAAAATTTGTTAATTTTTATTAAAAACATAACTTGTTTTTTTATATTATGACCATGAGATCAATCGACAAAGTAAAGTAGATCATTCTCTAAGATACCTAATGGTAACATTTTATTATACAGTCAGTAAATCAGTGGGACTGGACCAGACAGAAAATATGTCCAAAATTGCTACTATAAGCAGCACGATAAATAACTTCGATAAATATTATCATCTACCAATTGCTTTTTCTCTTTACGATAACATGAAATCATATGAATAAATTTGTATCGGTATAACTGATCTATTTACTTTCAATGACCATTATTATCATCATGTTGTATCTATATATTGGATACATAACTATAGTAATTCCAAGAAATAAAACATACGTAAATGTCTATTTTATGTACTTACATGTAAATCTATTTTATGTACATGTAAATAATTAATCTTGGATAATTCGTTCTCTAGTCCAAAGTTAAGAAGAGCTCATAATTATATGTACTAAATGACAAATGGAAATAGTTTAATGCATATTTTGCATAGAAAAACGTCAAGTCGAACAAGCGGATTTAAACCTTTAATTTTTCGTCATGTTGGATGTAAGTCATACGTACAAAGTGCATGCATTATACACAATAGGTATCTTTTCCTATATTATTATTAGAATAATAAAGAAGCTCAAAGGTATATATAAATATGAGTAAAGAATAAACACCTAATTGTATTTCATTAGCCTAAGTCAATATTAGTTTTATAATCTGTTTAGAATTAGCTGCTTTACTTTACTTTTTACAGAATCCGGAAATCTCTATACCCGTGGGATTTTCTAAAAATCATTTCTCTGTGTAAAATTTGGAGTATCTATCCCCAAAAGAAATGTACATGCCAAATCTCAGTTACATAGATTAAATATTGAGAGGACTTGATTATTGATTTAGTGATGTTTTTATTAACAAAGCTTTTTGGTTTTTCTAAGTTACGGTTTGTGACTCCAATTTTATAGAACTTACAGATGTATAATATTCGTACTTCTTGGTAAAAATGTAAGATACCAAAGATCAATGGAATTAGACCAATCAGGTAAAATTGAGCGTTAAAATATTTTCTTCTTAGTAATATAATTTACAAGTAGATTACTAACACAATATCGATCATAATTTAAAAATTTATCAAAATTAAATATATAATATAAATTAAATAAATAACTATAAATTATGTAACTTTAAAGAGCGACAATATACCAACGAATGTTCTTGCGATGCTTTAAATTTTCCAGTTACATTAAATATACATTGATGGGTTGGGTCACTTGATCAAGGGCTAGCAGTATTTCCGGTTAAATGTAACGCGACGCCGTCAAACTTATTGACCATCGTTAGTCATTCTAATGTGAACATAAATTGTGGCGGCCAAGTCGTTTTATTTAACATCCACTATATTGCATTTCATTATTAAAAAAGTAAGTACTCATATATGAGGACGCCGAGGGTAGCGGCCTAGGTATTATCGCAAAATATAGTGTCGGTGACAAAAAACTTTATGTGACAATTTCTAACTAATTCTTCAATGATGAAAAGACAACAAACCAAAATTAATTATAGAAGTTGAAGCTTGCCTTCTGATATGTTTTAATCAAATATTCTCATTGAAAATGTCGGCATGTTAAGTGTTACGTTCATTATAATAGCGGCCAGTTGATAAAACTGAGTAAATAAGATACGTGTTAAATACATTTTATATTCTCTACGAATAACTGTTCTTATGCTTGTAGATTGTATGTAAATATATACAATAATTGTTTCATTTTGTTTTTTTGTAATTGTTATTTTATAAATTGTGGTCATGAAGTTATTTAGATTTTCAATTATTTTATATTTCTCAAAAAGTTTTTCTTATTTTGTTTATATATCAGGTATATTTAGGTATGTGATAGATCTACAGCGGATGCGATATTTCCTGAAGAATTTCCTGTAGATAATTGAAAGATAATGAGTAGTCACTAATCCCTAAAATCTAATTTAGGAAATTTTGTGTACATACTCCTTAAGAATGTATTATTTAATAAAATATTTTATATTTAAGGTCTATTAAAATATTTGATAATAAATTCTAATTACTGCAATAATTAAATATTAAATAAAATTTACATGAAATATTTCTGAGAGACACGAAATAAATAACCTTAAAATAGGGCTAAATGGTTAAACCCTTAAGATATGACAGAGGTCAGTAAGCATTCGCCCCATCAAACCTCGTCAAACGTTAAAGAGAACAGAATATATCATATTTCTACGTTTATATCAGTGTCTACCCTATTTAAATATACATACATTCGAATCCCTTTTTTTAAATATCTATCTATAACATATATATATACAAATGCTCAAATTGAAACAAATTTCTTTCGCTTCTACTGCAGTTATTAATCTGTAATTACACTAGGTATTTAATTAAAATTCACTGTACAGTTAAAAACTATTATGAGTCTCAGTAGATTGCTACTTATTGTCAATACAAAAAGGTTATTTGTTACTTACAATTGGCTCTGTACCAAAGTGAGGAAAATATTGGATTGTATTGGCAAGAAAAAATGCTTGTTCTTCGTTGTTAGGATTTAGTACCATTAAATTGCTAATAAATATGTAAATAAATTTATTTTTATAAAACGTATCATAAAATTAAGAAACTCATGTTTAGTATACTTGTTAATTCGTTAATAAAAAAACAATTTTAACTATTATTTTTTCGCATAAATCGGACTCTATATATTTTATTTGATTTAAAATATAGCAATTAATTCTAAATATGATATTGATATGTAGTATCCCAAATATCATATTTGTATTCTCAAATTGAATGAAATGAATTTTAATATTAAAAAATGAAATTTTAATATTAGGATACAAAATTTTTTTCACTAACATAATAATTCTTAGTAAATTAGCTGCATACTTTAATACTATAACACTGTTGTATTTGAATCATCGACGGATTTCTATATTTTAGTATAAGGTTCCGTTTTTTTAGGAATAACTTAATTATGTAGAAGAAAAGAAGACTTTTTTGTTAGTTCTTCTCGACTCATACTAAATTCAGAACTTATGGTAAATTTAACTTATCATACAGTGTCTATAATACATCTGTCTGAATAAGGATATTTGCTATGATTTGAACATAATTATATAGACAAAACTGAAAAGCTTTATTAATATTAGACTTCGATACAAAATAAGTATCTTAGTCATGTAACGTTCTATGATATGTGAAACTAACCTGAAAGACATCAGATGGTTGTTCAAAACTATCACAAAGTGTAACATATGGGTTTATATATTGTTGTTTAGGTACTGACGCTTTCAAAGTATCTAGCTATTAACATACTAGTATTGTTAAATTATTACTTACAATACCAGTGAGATTCAATTTTTTATGAAACTCTGATAAAATTAAGACTTCGCAGAAATGGGTAATTTGAAAATTATAATTGTTTATGAGAAATAAATCAAGGTTGTTACGTATATATATATATATATATATATATATATATATATATATATATATACATATTGACCGGAAGATTGTGGTTCTGGGGGAAGATTTCCAGGGGCAAAGCTCATTGCCACCACACGCGTCGCAGGTTGCGGATAGCGAACGGCCTTCAGATATGGAGGTTAGCTGCGAATAACAACCAAGCAGTCGCGGACAATGCAGCGGTCTGTCGGAGAGGTGCTGGGGAGCCCATGGCGGGGTATACCTTTATAAATAGCGCGCAAAACTCCATGATGACGGATGGCAGTGGTGAATTAGGGCCACCACTATAAACAAAACTTTTGTGTCCGGGGAGTTGGACTTCGTCAACCTTGGTTGGTAGTTCAAATAGGAGAAGGAAAACTCCGATTTCGAACCAAACAAGCCCTCCTGGAAGAATACTGTGAGGTGAGGCTACCGGGGAAGATCAAGAAAAGAATAATAACCCGAGATAGCAGGTATAATAACTTGCATCCTACTATTCCCAAGGAGGGTTGACGTCAGGCAGGCGGCCGGTCAAAAAAACTGAAGCCAAAACCATTCTCTCGTAATATGAATTTGAGTGAAAGAATTGATGATCGGACTAGGGCGTACCCCCGAGGCGACGCGCAGGAGCAGCACCCGGCCACTGCGAGAAATGGAAAAGGGTTGTTGCACCACAACGGGCGGGTGCAACGTAAGAAGCAAGTCCAAAAAATAAGAGAAGTATGTATGAGGTGTGTTAGTTGGAATGTAGGTTCAATGACTGGAAGAGGAAGAGAGCTAGCGGAGGTATTAAAGAGGCGAAGAATAAATGTGGCGTGTGTACAGGAGACTAAATGGAAAGGAGCGAAAACTAAAGAGATTGGGGAAGGATATAAGTTTTACTACATAGGAAATGATGGAAAACGGAATGGGGTTGGAATAGTGCTAGATAATGAACTGAAAAATTGTGTGACAGATATAAAAAGGATAAGTGATAGAATAATAGCTGTGAAAGTGATAGTCGAGAGCATGATTCTGAATGTCATTAGTGTGTATGCTCCTCAGACAGGAAGTGATGACGATGTGAAAGCAATGTTTTGGGAAGATTTTGATGGCTTGATGATAAGTATCCCAGAAAGTGAAGAGCTATATGTTGGGGGTGATTTTAATGGACATGTAGGCGTACAAAATGTAAACTATGATAGGGTTCATGGGGGGAGGGCAATTGGCAACCGAAACGAGGACGGCGAAACTTTATTGGAAACTGCTTCCGCATTTGACCTAGCTATAATAAACACTTGGTTTAAGAAGAAAGAGGAACACCTTATCACCTATAAAAGTGGCCAGTATGCGACACAAATAGACTTTTTCCTGACGAGAAGAAACAAGTTACTACTGTGAAAGACTGTAAAGTGCTGCCGGGGGAAGATCTAGTTACACAACACAGACTATTACTAATAGAAATAAAAATTAAAGTACAGATACATAAAAATAGGAAATGCCCCCCACCTAGAACTAAATGGCGAATGATAGAATAAAACGAGTATGTAAGTAGATTCAAGAAAGAAGTTGTAGATAAAATGATTAGTATGAAAGACATGAAAGGAAAAACAGTAAATGAATGTTGGGATGAAATAGCACATTGTATAAGAATGGTAGCAAAGCAGGTCTTTGGAGAAAGTAAGGGAAAGTGTATAATAGATAAGGATACATGGTGGTGGAGTGAAGAAGTACAAAAAATATTAAAAGAAAAGAAGAATGCTTTCAAAGATTGGCAAAAGGTACCTACAGAGAATGAACGGCTGAAAGAAGAGAAAAAGATAATGTATAAAAAATTTAAAAAGGAAGCAAAAAAAGTAGTTGCAATAGCTAGAACAAGAGCCCTAGATAAAATATATAGGTCACTTGATGACCCTAGTGGCCAAAAAGAACTATACCGGATAACCAAAATGAGAGAAGAAAGAGCGAAAGATATGAAGCATGTAAAATGTATAAAAGATGATACAGGACAAATTTTGTTGAAAGATGATGACATAAAAGCACGTTGGAAGGGATATTTCAATAAACTTATGAATGAAGAAAATGTGTGGGATGATGCTCTAAAAGATGTCTCAGTAAACATTGGTGTAGTGAATGAGATTAGTATGGATGAAGTAAGAAAAGCAGTGAAAAGTATGAAGAATGGGAAAGCAGTCGGGCCAGATGGTATACCAGTAGAAGTATGGAAATTATTAGGAGATGATGGCTGCAGGTGGCTGGCTTTATTCTTTAATAAATTATTGCAAGAAGTGGCGATACCTGAGGAATGGTGCAATAGCTCACTAGTGCCCATTTTTAAGAATAAGGGTTATGTACAGGATTGCAATAATTATCGGGGAATAAAGCTAATGTCGCACAGTATGAAAGTATGGGAGAAAGTGATAGAGAAGCGATTGCGTGAAGAGACGGATATCACCCAAAACCAGTTTGGATTTATGCCAGGCCGAAGTACCACAGATGCCATATTTTCACTGCGTCAGCTGTGTGAAAAATACAGACGTGCTCACAAGAACTTGCACATGGTGTTCGTCGACCTGGAAAAGGCGTACGATAAAGTACCCCGACCGGTTTTGTGGTGGGCCTTGAAAGATAGAGGAGTGCCAGTGAAGTATGTGGAGTTAATCCGTGCTATGTACAGTCAACCTTGTACATATGTGCGGTCGGCCGCTGGAAACACCAGCGAGTTCAGTGTGGCTGTAGGCTTGCATCAGGGATCGGCTTTAAGCCCGTACCTCTTTTTGTTGATAATGGATGCCTTGACGTCGGAGATACAAGAAGAGGCACCCTGGTGCATGCTATTTGCAGATGACATTGTGCTCGTTGGTGAGGAGGGGGCTGGGATACAGAGTAGATTGGCGATGTGGCAGCAAAAGCTGGAAAACGGGGGCTTAAAAATTAGTGTTTCCAAAACGGAATACATGTTTTGTGATTTTGGCGGTCTTTCTGGCTCTGCAGCCATATCACTAAATGGTGCTCAATTACCGATTTGCTCCGATTTCCGGTATAGGTTCTCTCCTCCAAAGCAAATTAGACAGGGCCATAAAGCATAGAATTAACGCAGGATGGATGAAGTGGCGGCAGGTTACGGCAACGACATGTGACTCGCGTGTTCCCCTTAAGCTTAAGGGGAAAATTTACAAGGCCATGATCCGGCCTGCTGTCTTGTATGGATCAGAGTGCAGGCCCGTAAAGGCGACGGATGAAAGACGACTGCATGCAACTGAAATGAGAATGTTGAGGTGGATGTGTGGTGTGACAAGAATGGATAAGATAAAGAATGAATACATTAGAGGAAGTATGAAAGTGGCACCGGTGTCAGAGAGGTTGAAGAGTAATCGTCTATCATGGTATGGACATGTAATGCGTAGGAACGAGGATAATATTTTAAGAAAGATGTTACAAATGAATGTGGATGGTTATAAGGGCAGAGGAAGGCCAAAAAAGAGATGGATGGACTGTGTGAAAGATGATATGGTAAGAAAGGAAGTAAATAACGCGATGACTGCGAACAGGGATGAATGGAAGCGAAAAACATATTACGCCGACCCCAAATAAATGGGATAAGGAAGAAGCAGATGATTTGCGCTATATATATTGTGAAGGTATATTCAGATATATTAAGTTACTTAAATTTTTCTCTTATTGAATTTCCTGTTTTTATGACAATTTCACAAAATACAGAAATTTTCATATAGTACTGAACTAAAAGCTGTTTTTTGTTTTCTGTATATTGATGGATCTTTCAATACATTTCTTTTTATTATACTCTACGTATAGACCATTTAAGAAACAAACCAAGCCTCTCCAACCGTTATGTATGTTAAAAAAGAACAAGTATTTTCTTCTTTGAATTGCTCTTAGTTTTTTCTGTTTGCTTTTGAGGAACCTGCTCGTGAAATAAATAAATAGCATTAAAACGTATACTTATAAATTGTATATTTAAATTAATAGTTCGTATTTTTCATGTGACTAGGATGGTAAACAATCTGCCGGCTCACCTAACATTAAGTGATAACCGTCGCCTACATACATAAACATATATAATCTTAATTTTATATTCGTAGTAATTTTCTTGCATTTTGGCGTACTAAGATGTCATGCTTCCGTCTCCTATAATTTTACTGTTATATCTCACACCTTTTACCCAAACACAACTTACAGACGGTACCCGCGTAGATAACTTTTACAATTTGTATCTAGGTGAAATTGTATTTTTTATCATTCAGTGTTGTAAATTTAATTGCTGCATGCTGTATACTTTTTTACAAGTAAAATTCAACAGGCTACCAACAGGCATGCGCAGAGCAACTCCAAAATGCCTACATGTATAGGAAGTTTTCAGTTCGTGCTTGTATATAGTTTTGCGTGGATGTTCCCCGCGTATCACAAGCTTTTCGGCTTAAACTTCGTGGTGTACCGAAAAAGTTGTACGTTGTGTTCGAAATAGTTCGGTCATGGACTAAAGAACTATGGATTATTTTGGACAGTTCGTGTTACTAATATTCTGTTCCAGTTTGTATCGATTGCACTAATATGTAAATGTTGTGCTTTATGTTTGTCGGTGTTTTGTTGCGTGCTAAAAGTTTCGCCGCGTGTAATTTCCTCGCTATCCCACTTTCTAATTTAGACGGGTTTGCTTCAGTAATGTCGTGTTTATATGAAATCCATTAACATGTTTATATTGGTGCTTTGTTTACTATCACGTACGTAAAAGTTAGTTTGTTACTATCTAAGATAAATAAAGTGATTACTACGCAGACAGAATCCAATCTCATCCTGACAACTATATAATATATAATACAAATATACATTTACAATAAGTATCTAAATTCTCATTCCAAAGGTATCATGTGACAGGCAAGTTCTCAGTCACCTTTTTTGTCTATTCGTCTGTTGCGACGAAAATATATTTTGATTTATAACTTAGTGATTATGAAGACTGTTCTGTGCGATATATTAGGAGTGTATTGTTGAGAACAGTGTTACTAGAATATTTCGTAATATTTCTCTTTTCTCTTTTGAACTTTTAGATTCCTTTCTTTTGAACGTCACCTTTTCATGTTATTCGTAAAGTTAAATAAATGAAGTTGTATGATATACTTATTGTATAATGTTATTTATGAAGCCATCTGCTGTTTGAAATTTAAACGCGATTTATAGACGTAAAGTTTCTTATAAAACACTACAAAGAATGAAATGTGGTCATTGTGTCAATTTGACAACACTCCTATAACTTCCAACATAATATAAAAATTTGGTCTTATGTATCCAACTGTAATTTATTAATGTACAGACAATAAGCTATTTTCGGTACTTTTTACTTGGTTGTCAAAGTGTCAATATATAAGATATTTACTCTGACATCATTGCATAATATAAAATAAAGTCGCTGTCGCTATCTGTCCGTCCCTATATATGCTTAAATCTTTAAAACTACGCAACGGATTTTGAAGCGATTTTTTTTAATAGATAGAGAGATTCTAACGTAAGGTTTATATATATAATATATCTACATTCGGGCAAAACCTATAAAAGTCAGATATTTCTTTTTACAAACAGATAAGTTTTAATTTCATTTACAGATTAGTTAACTTTTACTTTTTCTATAAGTAGAAATTAATCAAAATATTTTTATTCATATAGGTTTATTACAGACTTTTATTATATGTTTAATCTACTATATGTTCGTTGTGCTTTCGATCTAAGAAGAACTGACTAGAAATTCGGCTCTTAATAAAGTAGCAGTAGCAAATAAAAGATAAATAGATAATCATGAAAAACACACATTCTAATAATATATAAATATTCGTAAATAACCATGATACCAAAACGGAGTATTATATATACAGTAGTGAATATTTGTTTCTTTGTGCAATATCCATTGATACTCAAAAGCCTTTGTGAACCATTATTGCTATTATAGTGAAAGTGTATCTCCGGAAGTATATCATTACATAGTATAAAACAAAGTCGCTGTCGCTGTACGTCCTTATGTATGCTTAAATCTTTAAAACTACGCAACGGATTTTGAAGTGGTTGCTTTTTATAGATAGAGTAATTCAAGAGGAAGGTTTATATGTATAATACATCTATGAGAAGCCGGGATGGATAGCTAGTAAATATAAATTATGAATATATCCATCAACATTTAAATTTCTCAACAACTCTAACCGAATATTTCAGCATTATTACAATTTCATAGAGCATGAAAATAAAATTACATAAATTGTAATAACTGTCATTAATTGCAGTAGGTAATTAAGAAAGAACTATGAAATCTATTTTTATTACCGAGATAATTAATATATTTTAACAAGTAAGACTTTGTCCCTTTTAGGTTACTAGACGGTTAGTTACTTAGCTTACTGAGATGTATTTGTTTGTTTTCTAAGACAGTGAAATTACAGTCTACATACATAACATCATATATATGTATAGACATGTTGTAGCTTTCTTGTCTTTATAGTTACGTAAAAAAAGAATATTATTAAAGTAATATTTAGTTCTTTCTTGTTCGGTAGTCATTTGAATTCCAAGCAAATGTAGCCACATTTAAACGGTTGGATAAATTACTCCTCTTGTATTATATAGCCCTAGTAACAGCTTTTCAATTAGGATCAAATTACATTGAAATTATTGATAGATAATATGTGATATATATTTATAGCGAAATAGTTGACAATAAATTTAATTTCTTATTAAATATAGAATTAAATAAAATTAAATAATAGCCTACAATTATTTTAGTATTTATATTGGAAAGTACTATCAAATACAAACCTTTAACTATTTGGTAGTGCATTTTAATGTAAAATTTATTCACAGACAAGCGTAAGCGATATCATAAGCAATCTTGGGACAATAATTCTTTATGTGTACAAATAAACGTTTTGCTTCAAACATACAGTCGATAGCTTTCGATTTTATATATAGGTAGTTACGACATAAAGTGCCTTTACGCGTGGCTTATTTTACAAAAGCCCTCCCAATGGAATGTGACGGGGTTGTACTGTACATACATACATACATAATGTTGTATCCGGAGAACTTTGAAACATCAACGTTAAAGGATCTTTAAGTGTCAGTACATATGTTACAATCGTAAGTACTTACTAGTGATTCAGTATTGCTATTTAGTGTATTAAAATTTAGCAGCAAAACGTTTATATATATATTATTCAAGTCAAAATTTATATTACTATCCCTACCGCCCAAACATACGAAAGTGCTCGTTGAAATAATTCCATAATTATAATACCTATTCATAACTTCAATAATATCGACTCAGACATGACGAATCACTGAGTCAGTTAGGACTTATTCTCTTTATAATATTGGTATAGATTCATGTACTAAAATAATAAACGTTTAAATATTGAATTCATTTACCCCGATATGAAGGAAAATAACCACTTGAAATCTGTTCAATTTTCATTATAGTCATCGAAGTTGTTTCCACGAAAGCTTATATAATTAAAATATTTTAATACTTGTATATTAATTAGTTTATTGAATCGAAGGAAAGTTGAGTGTAGTGTTTACCAAAATGAAATGGCAACATTCAAGTAATTGCTTGATAACCATAGGCGGTTAAACGATTTTTTTCTACAGATGTAATGTTTCTTACTCTGTCGGATTTTATCATTAATGACAAATATAATATATTTGTCAGACTTTATCATAAATGAC
Source organism: Achroia grisella (assembly GCF_030625045.1). NCBI lineage: Eukaryota > Metazoa > Arthropoda > Insecta > Lepidoptera > Pyralidae > Achroia > Achroia grisella. The sequence goes on from NW_026712703.1 coordinate 2,021,824, forward strand.
AACAGTATATCGTATAGTCTTATTCTAGATTGGCATACATTTTTATGATTATTCACTTGAGCAACGGCGAGGTATAAGCTATACCTCGTTCCTTCTTATCATAGGAGTTTGCCTACAATATCTTCGTAAATGCCTACGAAATATTCTTACATTCATGCATTGCCATAATACACCAGCGTTCATGATTAGAGATATCAGTCAATCAATGAAAGCAATTCTATGATGTAGCATAGAGAAAAAAACAAATAAAAAAATATTAGTTTATAGGATTGCTGCTCACTAATTGGGCGATTTGTTTTAATCTATTACGTCATTTATTTTGTTTAAAAAAGTTAACAAAAGTTAAAAAAGTTTCACTCGCCGTTATTCGCATATATAATCTTTACATAATATAATTTAGGTGCGATTGCTTCCACTTCCCTATACCTTCGATCTTAGTACCCAGTAGTGAGTATCTAATATAATATGGCGATCTGAACACAACCATCTCACCCCAAAATTCACATATCTTTCGAACCCAATGAACCGTACCAATAGTAAGTATGTAATATTGTATTGGGACTTTTACCAGAAAACAATATGTTGCGTAATTTCCTGTGCTTAACAGCCCGAGGGCAAACTTCCTCTTTATGTCATTTGTTACTATTCTGGCCATCTTTTTATTTTGATTAATTAAATACTTAATTAGAAGTTATTTCCATTATTCACTGCTAATAGGGAAGTTGCCTGTAGTTTTGTTGATTGCCAGCCTTATCATTAACCTTAGTCTACTGCTACTCTATTCCATATTTTATAATCTATATAAATATTTATTTATATCTTCAAACTTGGACGATTTTTTAGCTTATACGAGTCTAACTACGTATATTACATGACTAAGCGAACAATGAAAGCAAGGGTAAAGGCAACAAGGGACAAAAGTAATAATGCATTTTTTTATCATAACAATATTATAGCCTTGTTTATATGTAGGTATATTAGAATAATAATATTTTTTATTTATGTTTAAGCATTCCAACACTCACATAATCTAATGCATAAGATATATATTATTATTATATAATTACATTTGACTAAGCAATTACCTATGCCAGAAATTTAAATTTGAACTGACAGATATACCAACTAATTAAATCTAGTATAGTAGAAAAGATATATGGATACTACTCATATATTTAATGGCCTTTTCATCAGTTTGTAAAGGTAAATTAGGTAATACAAGGTTGACGCCAGAAATTCGCGAGCTAATTTTAATTATGTTATGTATTTTCGGAATGTGGCTGAAGTTCGTGATTTTCAACTCATAATTGACAAACATGGTAATTATGTCATTATTGTTATTAATTTAATTACTTTTACTCATTGAAACGACATCAGAATAATATTACTTCCTTAGTCTTCATGTTTAATAATATGTAGAAGTATTTTATATGTGCGTAGTTCTATGTGCAGACTGTCGATTTACTTCATTCTCATGGTCTTCTAATCACTTGACGAAGGTAAGTAAAGGTCTATATACTTAATGAAAATGCACTGAATAACGTATCGACAGTAATATACTCGTATTTTAATAGCTATGTTTTAAAGTTTTATTCGAACACAAATATCCTTATGAATTCATTAGTATAAAAAGTAATTATACACCTATAACCTGGAAACCGAAAAAATTACTATAAAAATATTTTTGTATTTATTTACAACCGACAGATAAAATGACGAAACCGTAATTGAGTGTCTTTTTATGTGAATGTTACACAATTACTGCGTCAAATAAGTTGATATTGTTTTTGACGCACGCCACTTATAGATTTTTTTAGGATCGGTTATTATTACTCTAATACTAACACTCACACTAATACTCACACCGTCATTGTACTCTTGTCAATACGCAAGATGATTTTAAGACGTCTTTTGTATTTAAAAAAGAAAGTTGACTGAATAATTTGATTGAATTGTTGATAATAATTTCATTGAATACAGTTTACCATACGTACGTTTGTAAGAGATAAAATGTCAACTGGCACCCACATCAATATAGTAGTAGTACATGTATGATAGATTTTCAAGTCAGTGAAACGTGGGCAAGCGTGTTACGTAGATATCTACTAAATTCTATAACAATATCTGATGTTATTATAAAATAATTGAGACCACAAATGTGGATCCTTTCCCTCTTTAGTACAAATGAATGTTGCAAATTCTGCTTACTGTAAAATACATACTTAATGTATATTTTTCTTTACCCGTCTACTCGTGATTAACCAAACCAGAGATAAATTAAGCTGAGTAAGGCAAGTCGAGAGACAACATTCATATATTATCTGTACACTAAATACAGGGTTTTGTTTGATTTGTCGTTAACCCATAATAATAAGAATAATAAGCAATCCACACGTACTCGAATAGATACAATAACATTCCAGTACGTTTCAATTTCCCTGAAAGCCTGTGGTTGTTATATTAACAATACATTATTCATAGACTATTTGAGGATATGAACTGCCAAAACAGTGTCCTTATCATAACTATTAGATACGATATAATACATTAACTTAAGGGCTACATCATTCCTCGCAATGCTAACGCACTCTGTTTATAACTACTCGTACATATTTATCATCACTCAGAATTTCTTATGTTTCTGTAAATGTCTGTCTTCTAAATTCTTCTAATAGTGTCTTCTAAGGTTTTCGTCGTGTCAATGTCTCTGATAATATTAGGGGTTACAAAAACAGTCAATATATACAAAAATACCTGTTCCATAAAACGAGGTAGTAACTTACAGGACTGATAGACTTATACGTCAATAATTCCTGCTATAATAAACTACAAATTTTTGGTAACTTTTGGTGACAGTACCATGTACATTTTCATTTTATTTATAGTCACTTTATAGACGAGTACTGCCGAAGATCTACTCATAATATGATATTTGTCGTGCCTTTTAGTTTGAAGTAAAATTATTTCTTGCTACATATTCTATTGTATATTACCTACTTGTAGTGCGGATTGCATTTCGAAGAATTATATCATGTCTGTGTCAATACATGAAACTCTGAAACAACTTGTCGTCTCTTACAACAACGAAGCTTATCCCCACTCTTTAGTGCGTTTTCCATCAAATCAAATCAAAAATCATTTAGGTATTTTTTTTAAATGAAAGTGTCTTATGAACCTCTTATAAACAGATTTATAAATATGAAATGTTTTTAGAATATTTATTTAATATGAATAATGTATTTGATATATTCAATAACATTCAATAGTAATTATTTACAATGATCTGCTCAATACGTGTATCAACTTATTTTAGAAAACCGCTGTGATATAAAAATCGTAGTAAAATAGATGTCGTTTCTATTTTACTACTTTTTAATCTGAAACTATAATATTAAAATGCCTTAATATGCTAAGTCCACCATTTTAATTTTTTAAATAAATGAATACATATTAGAAAGGCGTAAACAATTTCAAAGCTTAATGCATTTTATTATTAAAGTAATAATATGCATGAAACATTATGAAGAAAGTATTCTTGTACAGGAAGTATTCGAAGTAATTTCTCAGATTTTTTTGTAATTTTCACGGGTTCCAAAATGAAAGGATTTCTTATAGAGGAAAATAATTGATGTTCGCAAACAGAGATTAACTTATTTTCCGTCACAAGGATGAAACATAAATATTATTCCACAAAAGACTGTTTCTTTATTACAGTCGTGATGTTATTACTTACTCGTATAAATAACGTCGTTATATTTTCCTAATTATTTTGTAAACCTGTTTGTATTTTATAAAATTATTTCATATGGAATTCTATAAGAGGGGTGTTTGCAATAATATTTTGTATATTTTCGTTATAAATAGCTAAACAATAATGAATTATATGATGTATGTTATTATTTAGTTTTGAGTATTGCTATGCCTTTTTTATTTCTCTAGACCATTCCTGCGCCATCTACCACTTTCTATCTTCTCTCCTCTACCCAAAGGTTGTCTGGAAGAGATTGCTTACGCGATAAGACCGCCTTTTGTGCCTTATTATTATAGTTATTATGTACATATATGTTATTACATATGTTCTTTGTAATATACTTCTGACATAAAGAATAAATAAATATATTTTGTATGTCGGTATCTACAATTTCTATCTATTTTTGTGTTAAGTCTACTTCCAAACATTACAAAGTTGAGTAGATATGGTATATACACAGTAAGTAACAATTGCTGAAACTTAGATACTAATTTTATTTTGTAGTTTAACTTAAGTTTTCATGAATACGTATTTACAGAATGTCCATTATATTCATTTTGTAAGTTCTAAACCAATTTCAGTGTAAATATTATTGTTTAAGATTCAGAATATTAACTTCTATTTTGTGATAATATTTATTCTCAGCGGAAGTTATGAGAGTTCAGAAATTATTTAAGTTTAGTTAATATTTATTGAAAAAAATAGCAAATTCAATTATTTTTATGAGCTAACTTACTGACTTGGAATATTTCATTATGTACAGCAGAAAAGCTATAAATCGGGTATTCAGATGAAGTAATATTAATGGCATGGCTTAAAAATAAGTCATAAGTCGCCTTAAAAATATAATAAGTTAAAATAATGACTTCTTATATCTATACCATTATTATATTTTATGGTAGACAACTGTTAGATGCGAAGTTTCGCCAATAGTTTTTTGATATATTCATGCCTGCATTGTCATTACAGTCGGATTTTCAAAATTTGGTAACAGTAGGTATAGATGTAGCGTAATGTCAGAGGCTGCTTCATTTAAAATACAAAACAGTCAGCAGGTATGCGCTGCGGTTACTGATCCAATTAATAACGTACCGATAGATATAACGATAGGTCGTTATTGACTGACTGATATAACCGTATTGATAGCTGTCCCGTATGTATGTGTAATTATAAATATTACTAAATTGTCGGCAGAATGCATAGCAGTGAATATAACGCGTATACAAGTACCGTCGTTGGTGGAGACAGGGACAGAGTTCGTAATCCTCGATTGCGAGTACAGTACTGGGTCGGTGACACCGGGCCCTGGACTCGTGATGAAGTGGTTCTTCAATGGTTCTGCTGGCTTAGTCTACCAATGGATACCGCCAATGCAACCTCAAGTCATTGGCCTGCTCAAGGGGAAGGTTGATATAGGTTTTCGAATATCTGGTGAGTTATTTTTTTAAGATAGGTACATATGTAGATATAGAATACCGATGAATTGGTCAGTAAGCAATATGTAAGATTGGGGTAGATGTGTTTCTTTCTACCTATTTCTCCCCCTAAACGCTTCATGTAATTTATAGATGAATATAATGATAGAATTAACCACGATGGTTTTCAGCGGCAAACCGATTAGATGAGTGTATATTATATCTAAATATAAAGTACATTGCATGACTGCCACGTTGGTCTAGCGGTTTATCGCACCGCCTTATTTCCAATGGTCGCGAGTTCGATTCCTTGTACTATGCAAACATTTGTATTCATAAATATGAATGTTTGTAAAGATCTGGGTGCTTTCTATATAATTTATTATTATATATATTATTATAACATATTGTTTTTTTGTAAATACATACATTACAAAATAAATAAAATGTTCAAGTATTTCTATCAGTTATCGCTGTGAGAATGTGTGAGTTCCTGGGTTATTATTCTTATTGCTAGCAATGATGCACCCGCCTGTGTTGGCAAATGGCAATTTACCACGATAGTTTCCAGGGACAACCGCGTGGAGGTCAACCTGACATGATACATTGCTAGCAATGAGGGTTGTTAGTCCACATTACTAACAATCCTTTTTCCCCTTATCTGGTGAGTTGTGAAAGTGGAACTCATTTTGAAGTTGTTTCTAATATGAAATTCCTCCAGCGAGGACATACTAATTTAAACTTGAGTGTCGAGTGTAAAGTTAGTAACTAAATATTAGTTTTCGCGAAAGTTAATTTCTTACTTAGCATCGTTCAGTAAATAAAACAAGCTATAAAAACAGTCCTATGAGACAATGTCGAAATTACGAAGTAGAAGAAAAAGTTAATTAGTTTATTTGCAAACAAGACCGAAATTGTTAGAGGTCGTCTCAATGGTTGGACAAGACCATAACAACTTATATATCGTTGTGTAAATGTAGCAAATGTAGGTGCAAAATTAAATACCATATTAAGAACGCGGTAGTTGAGAGATCTAATTAGACCAAAGTAAATATATTTAAGACTGATTCTTTGGTTATGTAAACACCAATAAAAATCAAATTATTCCGAATATGGGCAGTAGGATGCCGCCTGATAGTTTTGCATATACTTAGCATATAGCTATATTATATATGCAGGTATACAATCCAAATACATATCCGTCGCAGCCCTTAGATTTTTTTTCGAACTATTGTAATGTTGTGGGCAGGCTGACCTTTACACTTTTACCGACTGAAAAAGGATACCACATCATACTGAGGACACAATTTAAGGGTTAAAACCTAGCTTCAGGACGTCGTCATTTCGTTCCAGAGAACAGGGATCGAAATTACGACGTTAGGAGAGGCAAATATAGATATACCTCTGACTACCCGAACTGACAGCCGTGAAGGTATAAATTAGATACAATATTTATTTAATTTAGTACTTAAATATTCTACTATACATGACTGTACCAATGATTAATGTAAGTATTACATTCAAAATGATTTTTGCAGACGAACCACTTCAAGCTTATCGTGCTATAAAAATTATAAGGCCGACCACGGATTTAAGTGGAAACTATACTTGCGTTGTGTCCACCTTCATGCAGGAGGATCGTCAAACCAAACCTATGCTTGTTTATAGTAAGTATTTTGTATTTTTAAATGCATCAATGCTTTCGCTAAAGAGTCTGTACTGTAGAATAAGAGCAAGCAACGCTTATACCTCTTTTAAGTGGCCACGGGAGTAATATTAGCGTTTACCCGAGAACAAATAAATAACTGATTCCGACCAGAATCTCTAATACCTATCCAAAACCTACCAAAACTAACTTAGATATATATACCTAAGTTATTGATTAATTAATACAGCATAAACAGTACAAATAGGAACGAAGAAAATTATTATTAATGCAGCAATGTATCACTTCAACTCGATTTCCACGTGGTGAGACTCTGGAAACTATTCCTGATGTTCCTGGTGAATCTGCCACGATAGACTCGTGGTCCACTGGTGGCCTGCATGCGTATACCTTTAGAGTAGGAGGATTCTATTATTACTTATAGAAAAATTGGCTATACTTCATAATTGTAATTTTTTTGGTTCTTGAAATTTTCTCAAACAAACACCTTATCTCAAACATACCAATACAGAAATTATTTCATTTTATATATCCACAACGCAGCCATCATAGAGATTAAGAATATTACGGATTCATTAAATTAACTCATCCCAACTTCTTAAATAAATTACATATATGTTACCTATTAATATACGAAGTTCCGCGTAAGTTAATATACGCGAGTATTCCGGCGTTCTTCAGTAAATTAAAATTGACAGCAACGAAAAAGAAGGGTCCGTGTCGGTTCGTTCCAGTGTAAATTCGGCTAAAAGCTTAAAATAAGTAGATGTATACTTAAAATAGTATACCTACTGTTATTTCAAGGTTTTCACATTAATCTCTCCACAAATATTTAATTGCATTTATTTTTTTAGTCACTACAATGGCAAACAGCAATTCAGAAATATATAAAGCAGTAGGAACTGGTGTCTTTATACAAAACAGCATTAATCAATCTAATGTGTCATTCCTGTGGTTTGAAGTTATATATAGATATGATTAATACCAATTATGTCAACAATTTAAATTCTACTTTTATTAAAAATTATCAGTAGTATATAATAAATAATATAAATAACATACATAAATCTCAGAAATAATAAAAAAACTAATATAAAGTTAAATTCTGTTCGGATTAAACACCACAGTAATCGACATTGGGCGGAACCGCTACACACCCAAAAAGGAGTAAGAAATTAGCGTGGGTATAATGAAGACCGTTTTTGCTATTATAATAAGGAAGCTCCCGAGAGTGTTCATCGCTGTACCAGCGAGTAGCGACCGCCTATTGGAACAGGTAGCTACCCACGTAATTAGCACAATGAGCTGGCTGAGTTAAGTGGCTAATTACCAGGCCTCAGTGAATGAGTTTAAAAGCAGCTTTGAAATTATGTTTGCACATTATCCATCGTTAAAACGATAAGCTTATTACTCGTCCCCGAAATATTAAATTCCCTATTATTACATACTATTTAACTATGCGGTGTACTTGCTGAAAACTACTGAAAGGCCTTCAGAAAGTTTCGTGTTTATAAAGTAATTTATTAGAGTACATACGTAATCATAAAGACATTTCCATCAGTTTAGCTTAACTATACAATAGATAGGTAAATTTATCACAACTACCAATAGTGGTTCATAACATCTGCATCAGCAATTTTATCTGCGTCATGTATGCGAGAGGAACCTTTCAAAAATAATACGTTTACTCCATTTTTGCAATATTTTTCATTGATGCTCTGCTCCCATTATTGGTAGTGTGATATTATGCAGCCGTTCTCATCAAATTGTCTATCCAATTCTGAATGATTTTTTAAAATTAGAATCAGTATTCCTGTGATTAAAGTATTCAACTATACAAATTTTCATGAGATTAGCGTATTTAACTAAACAATCAAACGATTTCGTCAGATTTGTTAGGTATACGTAATATTACTATGTATTTAGGAGCTTCACAAGACAAACCAATAACGGGTTATATTATATGTAGGGTATATATAAATTATAAACGTACATATATTGTAAAATAAAATAAAATTATGATACTTACTATGGCTAAGTTTTTAAACATATTACGTGTATGTACTCATAATATATGGATTCGAAAACTCCATTAATAAACAGACTGTAAGTATGAAATAATATTACTTGGTGTCTGGTCTAAATACAAAAGTACAAACCAATCTTTCTGAATAGTATTATAACAGCCAAGATCATTTGACATACGAGTAATATAAAGAAAAGGCCAAACTCAATCCAACCCTTACAATATATATTTTTTGAAACATCCTCATCGTAAATCATTTAGCATTCACTAGACTGAACGTTATGGCATGGCCATCTTTTCGGTAGTTACTAACTCTCACACTAACGAACGATACACGCCTTGCACAACAAACAAAGTATTCACATAAATCAGATAGTAGTTTCAGATATTATTATTGCTCAAATATACGTATAAAACTTAGAGCATGTAGTCATCTAGTCAACTATATGATAGACGTCCGGTGTTTTAGCGATTTATCTCACTGTCTCGTCTTAAGGTGGTTGTGGGTTTGATTTATGTACTATAAAAAATTTGTAATCATTATTATTTACATTAGCTTGAATATTTTTGTATGGAACAAAAACATATTTATATATTTCAGTTAACTCGGGAGTACCTCAATACTCTTAGTAGATCGGAACCTAAAGTTTGGGGGAGCTATATGATCTGTTTAAAATAATTTATTTTAACTACGTAAAGGTACCAAGACAAAAGAAACTGTTTTCCAAATTAATAAAAAATAATGTATATAAAAAAGTTTCATGTTCTACTTATGTGCATAAGTAGAACTTGCAAGTTTTTTATTTACTACTTTTGTAGTTATACCCAGTTAGACAATATATGTTTTTGCAACTTTCAGTGAGCATATTACTTAACTAATCATAACACCGCTAATATTTGTCCGCTGATAATATACACTAAGTTATATGTTTTTCTATTTGTTTTCAGGTCCCGGAAAGAGCTTCCATTTTGTTCAAGAGAAAAAATATGTGTTCTTAGTGACGCTCATTTGTGTGGCTGAAAATTTATATCCTAAACCCATTATGGTCATTTTATCACAGGGGTGAGTATTTAAATTCCGTTCCAGTCCATTGTAAATTAAAAATATGTATTACGTTTACTTCTGATTCATATAATGGTATGTTTTGAAATTGTCATTTTAATTAGATTGATAAAATCCAGCTACTTCACGTAAATGTAAATTTGTATCTAGAAAACCATTGGAGCAAGCAGTGACTGAAATTAGAATGGATTCTTGGGGTCTATATACAGTGGAGACGAGAGCTCTTGTTCATGACGACGACGTCACAAGTCCGTGGGAAGAATTTGTGTGTGTACTGAAATTGCCGCCTGCGAACTACATAGTCAACAGAACGACAGTTTATTACCCTGGTATGACTATAAAACATTATCCATATTCATAATATAAATGCGAAAGAACGTCTGTTTAATTATTACTTCTCCATTCCACTAAACGATTGCACAAATTTAAATGAAATTAGAAATTTATATAGATTACTGACTGTCATAAAGACATATTTTATCTCAAAAAAAAAACCATTTCATCTAGTCCTCTGTAGAATACATATTATTATATATTAATCCATATTAACCGATTTCATTATATGTACGTTTTAATTTATTTTAAGTGTTAACTATCGTGTGACGCACCATTAATTGAAAATGGTAAAGTCAATAATCATGTAACCTGAAACGGAACGTCAGAGGCCAGAGCCAAAGTAATCTATGTGACATTGACAAGTGGATGACGGATGATTGAACGTAGGCAGCGGGAGTTTTGGAGCGAAAAAGTTGGAGTGTTTATATTATTATAAAAACAAATAAGAGATAGGTAATTGTGAATATTGTAGGCATTGAGGTGTTTCTCTCCCTGACTAACCGGTATTACGCCTAAGTCGTCAGGATACTAGTGATTTTAAAAGTTCAGAAGCGGTACCAATCCCGCCTACAAATTCGACCGTAAGGTAATTCAGACTAGAAGTTGTGGTAAGTGAATTTACGTTAATAACACGCATACCATTAAACGCAGTGTCTCACTTGTTTTTTTGAACTTTTGGATGAATTGCTTTCTACATATTAAATAGATTTAGTATGTACGATAACTTGCGAGAGTAATGACATGACATGTAGCACGATATTGAGGTATACAATATACCTAAGAAAGAAGTATTATGAATACATTAAGTATAAAACAACATGGATATCTAATTAGTTTAAAATACAGAGTAACTATTGTTATGTTATTAATGCCTATGATACGAGTATGATAGGATATCAACAGATTAGAAACAGTTACATTAACTATGTTGACATACAGGTTGAACATGAGAACACATACCATGTTATACATATAAACAGTGTAATGGTATTGCTGAGTTTGTTGCTAATTCACAGTAAATTAGTCAAACTTACTGTTCAGTTTTGTGTGTTTGTTCTACGTGAATTGAATTGAAGAATTGTTATTATTTCTTTACATAGGTACACATATATGTTTGATGATCCCATTTCAGATAAATGACAATCACAGGCATAGTCCAGGTATATGTCTTAATTGTGGTTATAGTCCCAAATTGAGATACTGTCATATATATATTATATTGGCTGATACTTTGATATGTGTTTATTAATGAATTATAAAGCATATTAATATAGATAGACACAGTATATTGTTGACATAAACTGATACAAGCTACATAACATGTTATATTATTTTTTTTTTTTTTTTTTTTTTTTTTTTTTTTTTTTTCTGGTGAGGTTGTAACGGTGACATACATTCAAAAGTGCTCCAACTTAAAATTATAATTAAAAATAGTAGTACTATTTTAAAACTTTTAATTTTATGTGCAAAATAATCTAGTAAGAGTACACTTCACCTGCCAACTTTCACTATCACATATTTCTCACTGGTTCACGTAAATCCACGATGTATAATCAAAAACTGAGCTTACAAGACACCAGAGCAGAGTTTGCACAGAGGATGGAAGAATTTGAAAAACGTCTCCAAAAGGCTTCATCCTCAAATTCCGACACGACTGCTATAGCCGAGGATTTTGCGACTTTCAAGGAATTCACCCTTAAGAGTCTTGCTGCACTACAACACCAGGTGGACTTGCTTGTGCTCGAGGTAGACCGACAGGAAATGCGCAGCCGCAAGAGGATTTTGCTCATACATGGAGTTCCAGAGGCCAGGCAAGAAGACACAGCCTCAGTCGTTGAAGGTGTAGTTGTCGACCAGCTGAAAGTGATTGATTTCACAGCTGCCAACATTAGCCGATGCCACAGGATGGGACGACTAAATTCAGCGAAATCTCGCCCTATTTTGGTTAAGATGTGTGATACTGGCATTCGTGATAAAATATGGTTTGCCAAAACGAACTTGAAGGGATCAAGCATTACTGTGTCGGAGTTTTTAACGAAACTTCGTCATGACACCTTCATGATGGCCAGGCAACGATTTGGAGTCAAGAAGTGCTGGTCACGAGATGGCTTCATCCACATTTTGTGCCCTGATGGATCTAAACATCGCGTTAGCAGCTTGGCCGAGTTAGAAAAGGTCGCGCCGCCGCGGCCGGTCCCAGAACAGCAAAAGATAGCCCCACAGGTGAAAGATAACGTTGCTGCATCCAAAACGAGGCGCGCCAATGTTAAAAAATAGGTCTAATGATGTATCTTGTTTACTATTTTCGCTTTGTCTAAATTTTAGTTCCCTACACTTCAATTTCATTCAACAATCTTAGATCCAACAACTATATTGTATATATTTCTCTCTAATCTATTGCCAACATAACTCACTTGTTCTACCCACTTTTGTATCACTTTTTTTTTTTATACATTATCTTTGGTCTCAGATTTAATATTGTCAATTCACCCTGATGGCAGCTCACAGCATAGTGTAGTTGTAAATTTTTAAACCGATTGTCATTGTTAAATGTCAATTTTAACCACAGTGTAATAAGTCAATCTTGCAAGTGTAGGTGAAGTTTTTATTTATTCTGTTTTTGGATACCAGCTCTTTGCACTTATGTTATAGTAAATTATGGTTATATTCAATTATATGTGATATATTGTCATATTAATTTAGCGTTTTGTTCTTACAACTGGCGGGTGGAGTGCCCATGTAATGATAGTACTTTCTAGAATACATATTTATTTATATTTTTTTTTATTATTTTTTAAAGTATATTTATATATATATATATATATTTAGGTGTGATATATATATATATATATATTTTTATTATATATTTAAACATTAATTTATACATATACAATGCTAAATAATATTGATAGTGACGGTGATGAAGACGATTTTTTCTCCATATCATCGCATAATTTAAGCAGTAACAGTAGCATGTTTAGTTTTCCTTGTTTGTCTGATGTCTTGACTGGTTGTTTTTCAGATGTTCCTAAGAATTTTAACGTTATTCACATTAACGCCCAAAGTATTCCGGCACATTATTCAGATTTATTGGCGTCCCTCGACCAGCATAATGTACATGCTATACTAGTTTCCGAATCTTGGCTGAAACCTTGTCTCCTCTCCTCATCTTATTGTCTTCCAGGATTTCAACTTATTCGCAATGATAGAACCAGCGGCGGTGGTGGTGGTGTTGCCATATATTTACGTTCTCACCTTCCATTTTCTATAATTAGCATGTCTGCACAGCCACCGCCACCAGATGCTGGTGAACACTTGTTTGTTGAAGTCCTGCTATCCCATTCAAAAATACTTCTTGGAGTCTACTATTGCCCTTCCATGCACATCAACTATTTTTCCTCCTTGGAAAAGTTGCTTGAAGACTTCACACTAAATTTCCGTCATACAATTATAATGGGCGATTTTAATACATGTCTGCTTAAAAGAGATAATCGGTCTACTACATTACAATCTACAGTGCAAGCTTGTAACATGTATATTCTACCTCTTACAGCTACTCACCATTTCCCCAACTCCGCTCCATCTCTTCTTGATTTAATATTCGTCTCCTCCTTGGAACATGTGGAAAAACATGGTCAATGTGATGCTGATGCTTTCTCTTACCATGATCTTATTTATTTGTCTTACAAAATCCGACCTCCTAAAGATAAACCCAAAATTATTTTTCAGCGTAATTTTGGTGGTATGGACATTGAGGGATTGCGTAGTGACGCCGTGGAGACGGACTGGTCACCTGTTATGGCAGCTGATTCTATTGACGACAAAGTAATGCAATTCAACATTATAGTGACTAAGTTGTATGATGTACATGCACCTTTAAGAGCCATTAAAATAAAGCATACTCCTGCTCCATGGCTCACAGATGAAATTAGGGCACTTATGCACAAAAAAGTTACAACCAAGGCCAAATTTAAACGTCGTCCAACTAACGATAACAAAATGAAGTACTATGAAGCCAGAAATCGCTGCAATAGAATGTGTAGGGATGCACAACGTCGCTATATTCATAACTCAATTTCTGATCAGGAACCTGCTAAAGCTTGGAAATTCCTTAGATCACTTGGAGTCGGCAAGATCCGTCACAAAAATTTGCATCGAAACTTAGACATAAATTCTCTCAATCAGCATTTTTCCTCGTCGTCCATTATTATGGATATAGATGACAAAACTAGTACAATTTCTTATCTTTCATCACTTCCGACTCCAAACTATTCTCCTTTCGTTTTTAATCAATTCACAGAGTGTGATGTTAAGAAAAGCATTATAGCAATTTCCTCTAGCGCTGTTGGTGTTGACTGTATCAGTCGCAATATGATTCTTCCTATCCTCGATCAGATCCTATCAATTATTTGCCATATCCTTAATCACTCCGTAATAACTAGTGTTTATCCTAAAATCTGGAAAGAAGCGCAAATAATCCCTCTTCCAAAAAAGGCCAATCCCGCATCTCATTCTGATTTCCGTCCCATCTGTATTCTACCTTTCCTTTCCAAAGTCCTTGAACGTTTGATTCACAACCAATTCACCTCGTTCCTTAACAAAAACAACCTAATAAATCCTCTTCAGTCTGGTTTCCGACCTGGTCACAGTACAACAACTGCTCTCGTTAAAATCACTGACGATATCAGACTAGGTATGGAAAAAAGTCAGTTAACTATCCTTACACTCCTTGACTTTAGTAACGCCTTTAATACCGTAGATTTTGATATCCTCGAGGAATTGCTACGCTCTCTTAACATATCTCCACCTGTAGTTGAATGGTTTCACAATTATTTGTCTGGACGTCGGCAGCAAATCCGCATTGATGATACATTTTCATCATGGTGTGATACGTTTGCCGGTGTTCCACAAGGTGGCGTTTTATCTCCCTTACTTTTCACAGTTTTTATAAACTCAATTTCTAACTTACTAACTTCTTCCTACCATCTATATGCAGACGACTTACAAATTTATTATCAGGCTCCACTAGAAAACTTCAATGACGCTATTTCCGTAGTTAATAGTGATTTGACATATATTACAAACTGGAGTAAAGCTTTTGGATTAACAATTAATGCTACAAAAACTCAAGTCATTATAGTAGGCAGCTCCAGGCTAATTAACAGGATCGACTGGTCGACTATCGCTGAAATTAAAGTGAATGACGAAGTAATTCCCTTTAGTACTTCTGTCAAAAACCTGGGCATTCATATTGACAGCTTTTTTAATTGGAGACCGCAAATTCAAGCAGTTAGCAGGAAAATATTTGCAGCGTTGGGGTCATTACGGAGGTTGCGCAATTTCCTGCCCATTGCTACCAAAATTACGCTATCTCAATCTCTTCTTCATCCCATACTTGATTACGCCGATACATGTTACTCTAATCTTACAGAAGACCAACTTAATAAGCTTGAGCGACTTCAAAATACTCTTATAAGATTTATTTTCGGTCTTCGAAAATTTGATCATGTTTCCGAGTTTCGCACTAAACTCAAGTGGCTTCCTATTCGCTTTCGCCGGAATACTCACATTCTTTCCCTTCTCCATAATATCCTTTATAACCCTTCAACTCCTAACTATCTGAAGGAGCGGTTTGTTTTCCTTCATAGCTCTAATAACGCCAATCTTAGGTCATCGGAGAATCTCCAGTTAAAGACACCAGTACATCATACTGCTTTTTACGACATGTCCTTCACGGTACTTGCTGTCCGACTATGGAACGATCTGCCACTTCCCATACGTAAATTGACATCACTGCCTGCTTTTAAATCGAGCGTTAAAAAATATTATTCACGAAACTTATCTGCATAGTAACGTCGCTATTGTATAGATATTATTTAATTTATTTATATGTATATATGTATGTATATATGTGTGTGTATGTATATTTTATATATAATGATTATTATGTAGTTATATGTATGTGTATATAATATGTAAATTGTACATCCAACAACGAATTGTTATACCTCGACCAGACACAGTCTAATCACTCCTCTCCATCCTAAGGTTGCCTGGAAGAAATCGCTATTTAGCGATAAGGCCGCCCATTGTTACCTCTATATTATAATTATTTTGTTATTATTTTCATATTTAATGTACATATTAATTTATGTAATTACTCTTTCTGTGAGAGGAACAATAAAGTGTTTTTCATTTCATTCATTCATTATATTTCATAATATTACATATTAAAGACATTTTAGATGCTATCTCATGATTAGCTGTGAAGCTCTCAGTGAAAATAGTACTTAACTCTGATAGTACAATTATTATATTTATTTCTTGCTGTGTTTTGAATTTTATAAATGTATATATATATGTATATATATATAGCAATGGCTAACAATTGGTAGTAAACTCCAATGTTAAAAACTGAATAACTGTAAACTATTATTATTAATAGTTCCTAATTTAATTATTAATTAGTATAAAATCCAATTGAGATCTATTAGGATGCTCAAGGTTATCATAATCATATGATATTGATTATTAATGTGTTGAAAAAGCACCTAGAGATGATATCCAATTCCTCAAAGGTGTCATATTATGCTGGAATTATATATTATATGTATGCTCATAATGAATGTATTATATGTTTGAGCAATTGGTTCACTTCTTTGATGCTTCTCTTGAAATTCATTAGAATGGCCCTTAGCAGCCATTGTTGATCAATAAAGGTACTTAAAGGTCCTGTACAGGTACCTGTAGCTACGTACATTTGTCATTTCAGACAATGTTTAGTAAGTGATTGTTGGAATTTATAAGCACCCAATTAATATGTGACATGTTAGAAAGTGATAGATTACAGGTAAGACTATTCTTACATGGTTCAGTTTTGTAAACTATGAAGTTGTCTTTTAACCTAAAGAAAGGCTTTTGGTAAAGCCAGAAATGGATGTTGTTGGGTCTTGATTGTACAAAAGACCTGTTGACTTTAGTTTAGTTTTATAATTTATGAAGTTGTCTTTTAACCTAAAGAAAAGCTTTTGGTAAAGCGAGAAATTAATGTTGTTGGCTCTTGATTGTATTATTGTTTGTACAAGAAACCTCTTGAATTTTCTAAACAATACTTGAGCAACAAGTTTGTCTTTAAATTTACTATTAGTGTTATGAATATGAATAAAAGTTTTTGGAAATAAGTTAATATTTGTGTACATACAGAATGTTTGGATATATATATTGAGTCGCAACAGTGAGAGTATTTGCCTTTTGATGAGTTATAACTCTCCATACAGTAAATTGCACAAAATGTCATGATTTTATAATATGAATATGTACAACATAAGACAATTGTTATCACAATAATGAAAATAGACTATTGTAATATATTGCAATGTATTGCTATATTGTCCAATCTTGTGTACTGCATAAGCTAATGAACTGAAGATTTGCTGCAAGGATCTGAGCTTAAGTTATCCATTGAGTTTTATTATTTAGTGTCATTTGTAGAATGACAGTACTAAGAAACTATAAAGTGGACAGATTCATTGTTAAATCTGTATTGGAATTGAAATGTCAACCAAGGAGGAAATCATAATTGTTTAAATTCAAATTGTATTATATATTTGTGAAGTACAGATAATAAAAAAAAAAATAGAATATATAGAATATATTATTGAATATTAATATAAATAAATGTATATCAGAAGATGATAATAACTGATTTAAAGCATTCATGAGTTAATAATGAACTCATCTTGAAGTTAGCACATGGATTGTGTCAAACAGTGTGGTCTAGAATTGTGAAATTTGGATAATAAACTTTATAATTCAGATATTATGGCAGGAAAATGGAAATAAATGAGTGCATAGCACTCTTTTGTTGTATATAGGTATGGACAGATGGGAGAGAATTAAGTGAATACATGTAAACTGTGATATGGTGAAATAGAGGAGAAAGGAAAAATTGGATACTATTTTTAAATGGTTTATGTAACTTACCTTTTATGTATTTGTATACTACAGGATTATAAAATATTTTATGATTTGACTAATGAAGTTTCTGTATATTAATTAGTTATTATTAAATAGTCTCTGTGGGAGGCAATGTTAAGATATTCAAAGTACATAAGCTTTAAAATTATTATAGAGGAAAATTATGAGACACAGACAGACAAGATTGTTAGGAAAGTAAAGAGATATGGATATTCTAGAAAACTTTGCTGATGACCTTGGTAATGTGGTTATTAATAGGCTGCATAACTTTCCATGCATGGAAATTCGTTCCCATTCTATACAACCGTTATATATTTATGAGAATTCCTGATTGTTGGTGTTTTATGCTATGCCTTTATAAGCATGTGGTTTGTTTTATTTAATATAACTTTGTTACCAAAGAGGATGAGACTGAAGTTAGTCAGTTTTATGAAGATAGCACTCCTATACTGTGCCACACTTCCAATTATCTTCTGTGAATCTACTGTACTGTAGAGGACAGTGCATGGCGATATAGCTATAACAGGAATATATAAGTAAAAAAAAAAAAAAAAAAAGAAGAATAGGAAAAATCCTCAATATCTTGTGAACACAAGTTAATCACTGCAAATGTAACTTAGATTGAAAGTGAGATGTTGGTATCCGTTGGGATGAACAGTGATTCACAAGCACAGTATCAGAAAAAAATATAAATAGCAATGATTCAAAAGAAGATTGTATCATATGTACAGGTATAAATACATATAGTAATGCCTATTTAACATTTAAATAGTATTGTGATTGATTGGATTGTATGACGCCATATAATGAAATGAAAAATTTATAAGCCAAGAGACCAGTGATAGCCAAAGAATATATATAAGAAAATGGCAGAGACAACAGACAAAAGAAAAGTAGGACAGCAGAAAAAAAGATAAGCAGATGCCATAAGAAAAAAAAAAAAAGGAAACAGCAGGAAAAGACTGGATGCAAACTTCCATAGGGAGAGACGTGGATAGTCAGTATGGACGAGCTGGTTTATGAATATGGATACTGGCGTAATTTATGAGATTTTTATATGGTTTACTGATGGATAATAAACTACTTTATGAATAGCATATATGTAGAATGAAAAATAAATACTGCATGGTCTAAGTTGTAAGTTTTACATGTTATAGAGAAGTATTTGTTGAGAAAATGTTTGCGAGCTGAGCCATTGTTCTTTAATTATAATGGTATTATAGTGAATACAAATTTAAGAAGCACAGGTAGTTAAAAGAAAAAAAAAAACAAAAGGACAATTGATTGTTGTTAAATGTATGAGCATTAAAGTTTTGAAAAGTGTACATGGGTATACTAGATTTAAATTGAAAGGATCCTATTGAACCTATAACTGTTTTAAGAGACCTTTATATCCAATGCAAATAAAATGAGAGAGAATATAAGTTGTGGAAGTAAGGCTATATCTGTCAATTTAATCCCAGGAATATATAAGAAAAGTTACTAGAGGACATAAATGAAAGTTAAGATATAAGAAAGTTAAATATTGTTAAGGATTACAGTTTACAGTTATAAATTACTGTTGTAGATGGTTTTGCCAATTTTATTAATTTCTAGTTAACCTTTGTTAAATCTTGAGATATTGTATCTATTAAGATTTTAATTGATTAAAAAAAAAAAGAGAATAATCGAAGCGTATAATGCTAAATTAACGAGCATGTAAGAATTGTTGGTATACATGTTGACTCAATTGACTTGAATATGAGATTGGATGTGTTGTATTTAGACCATTGTAACTTTTGACATAGTTGTTGAGTTGAAGTAAAATTGAAGTAAAATCAACATATAAGAATTGATGTTGTCACTTGCATAGCATACGAGAACGGATGTATTAAATAAGTGAGGGTGTTTTAATGTTGAATTGTACAAAATTACAGGTGTAGAGATATTGGAAATTTATAATAATAACGGTGATGTTGTTTTCAAATATTTGGTTAAGTTAAAATTTTTATAAGTAATGATCAACGCAATCAAATGCTGGGCATTTGATTCCATAGATTAGTCT
This sequence comes from Achroia grisella, assembly GCF_030625045.1. Lineage (NCBI taxonomy): Eukaryota > Metazoa > Arthropoda > Insecta > Lepidoptera > Pyralidae > Achroia > Achroia grisella. Next base: position 2,042,102 of record NW_026712703.1, read on the forward strand.
GAGCACCTATATGCACTTGTATGTGTGGCTGAACGCTCTTTGGAGAAATCGGATTGACTATTGTACTAACTAAATAGTTTAAATTGAAATTAATCCTTTCAGAACTGATTTTATGTGTCTGGAATTTAAATATAACTAATGGCTTGATAACATGGTCTGCTAGTAAGCAGAAAGTTACAGCCGAATACGCAGAATATTTTAGAAAATGTGTTGTAATTAATGGGAAATTAGAAGAGGTGCTAATTTATAGAACCCAGACACCGTATACAGACACTTTAGAAATATTATGAATAAAGCGCTCGAGGTGTACAAGATAGTTACACTGCAAGATTGTAGTAAGGACGATCACAAGGTAAAATTTGATACACCTCGATGGAAAATAGTCGGTAAATATACGCGGTGAAGAGTTGTACATGAACGAATAGATCTGAAAGATTAAGGAATGCTAGTGATACAATGATGAGTTACAATCGACGACAAGCTGAATTTCATAATTCAAAATGGCTAATAGAACGGGCGGTTGATATGACAATGAAAAATGATTTGAAATACTTTGATGAAATTATGAGATTAATATAATAATTATATGACTATGAATACGATTTATGGATTTTAAGGTAAATGATGGTGATTTAGATTTGATGATATACTGATGAGATGATTGCACTGAGATCGCGGCTGATGGTTCCGTATACGTTAGTTCACGGAGAAAATGGGGATCCGCGTGTGCTCAATGCGACGTACAACGAACGACTCGCTTTTTGTTGATGCTACTCAAGATTTGGTAGATAATAATAGGAGTAAGGTATGTGGTAGTAATATATTGCAAGTTCGTTCAGAAATTGATAGATATATATCAACCAGATATATAATTCGAATTTGGTACATAATTAAATTGAATTAACTTATGATTAAATGTTATAAAGTCCTTTAAAGCGTTGGAGAAATAGTAAAATGGAACCAGGAAATCCAGTTCTTAAAGTAATGTAATAGAATAAAAAGTAATAGTAAAATTTGATGGGAGTGCATATAACCCATAGTTGAGTTGCAATGTAGAGCACTTGAGGCTGAAGTAAAAATAGCATAGTACCATAAAGAATATGACTAGTTGGAGGCCGTAACTCCTTGCGTGCGCAAGCTGTGAATGCCTCATTGAGAAAATGACCAGTTGTTAAATATTTGATGTGTTTCAGTTGGAGGCCGTAGTTCCTTGTGGCGGCAAGCGGTGGCTGAGTCTAATGAGAATCTGACCAGTTTGAGGCCGTAGCTCCTTGTGTGGGCAAGCGGTGGCTGAGTCTAATGAGAATTTGACCAGTTTGAGGCCGTAGCTCCTTGTGCGGGCAAGCGGTGGCTGAGTCTAATAAAATCCAGATCTGTTGAGACCGTAGCTCATAGTGGGCAAGCGGTGGCATTTTTTTAATGTTTTGTTTTAACAGGTATTTCACTAATTAGCTAGGCAGCCGTGTTTGCAGAGATGCTGACTAGTACCTGGTGTGAAAAATTAAGTGATACAACTTAAGGCGGAAAAATATAACAAAGACTGAATTCATGATGTTGAAATGTAATGTGTAGTTGTCAGTGGCAACTTTCATATTTTAAGTATGTAAATTATCTCAAACTAAATTTTATATGATTTTAATTTTATTATATTACCCGATGTTAACTGTTATGATAATATCGAATGAGGCCCTTCGATAACGTTGGATGGCCGAAGTGGCTACGAATACCATCGATTAAATATAAAGTGAATAGTAGGCTTACTAAACTCACGTTCGTTTGACGAAAGTTAGTAATTTGTTTTATGGAAATTGCGCAAGGTTTTACAACAAACTCCCAGAGTCTGTACTCAATTTGCCAGAAAAAGAAATCAAATGTGTCCTAAAATATTTTCTTTGTAAAAAAAAAAGCTTATTATAAAATTGAAGAATTTATAAATGTCATCATTTATAAATCAGTGTTTTTTAGAAAATCTCTAACTTGAAATTCATAGCGCTGTCAATGTTGTCTGATTGAACGGAGATTAAGTGCGTAGCGGATTTTATGTTGATTGCCGCATGCCTAATCCTTGTTGTTAATTAAATATAAGTAAATCAATATTTATTTAAAAGAGCAACACACAGGTTTCTTGTTTATTCTTCTTGTGATGAGACTGCGTTCCGAATGGGCGATAGATTCTGAAAACTTGACTACTCAAAAGTGCTTGTGTTGAGTTTATTTGAATAAAGATTATTTCTAATTCACATTAATCTGGAACAGTGGGTTTTGGTTTATGTTAAACTGGTGTTGTAAAGAAAATTGAGATCAGTATCTACAATCATTTATAGTCCCCTAAATGTACAGGGTTCAAAGGGTGCAATAGATTACTTGACCAGTGAGCTGATGGTATTATTAAGTAAATCATAACTGAAATTCAATGAATTATGTTAGATTAAAATAATTCTCTGGTAAATCAAGAGTATCATCGAAGTAAAATAGTAGTAGTAGTATTGAGGGTATTAGAACCACTTGAATAATATTGACCTGTTATTTTCTATTGGTTAGGTGAAGGCAGGCAGCGATTTTGTTCTAATTTTATGTCACGAGAATATTACTTTCTCTTTATATTTTTTTCTCTATATACGTAGGTAATTAAGTTTTACCTTTTGTAATGTGATATGTTAAATTTATCCGTTAAAATATTCATGACGAGAAATGTCAAGTTCTATTTTGGAGGTATAAAAAAAAAATGCAATGTTCATAAGATCGGAAACTTACATTGTAATGGTGATATGTTACAGACTGACTCATAGAAGTCAATCACCGCAAAATAATTGTTTGTTACTCTAAAAGGTTGTTCATGTTTTTGGGTGATTTGGATTATGTAAATTAATATAGGTATGTTATGTTATATTTTGTGCATTTCTTAATGCATGCCGAAACTTAGCTCTGTTAGTATTGATTTTAGATTGTAAACCTTTGACAGTATACTAAGATAGTCAATGTTATGAAAGTAATGTGTATCTTTAGTTTATTTAGTTTAGTATTTGTTATATGATCCTGTAGACACTATATCCTTTGATAAGCATGACTACGCTCATCAGTTACCTATGTGTCTGGGCCAGACACTATTGCAGGATGGCCGACTGTTAACTATCGTGTGACGCACCATTAATTGAAAATGGTAAAGTCAATAATCATGTAACCTGAAACGGAACGTCAGAGGCCAGAGCCAAAGTAATCTATGTGACATTGACAAGTGGATGACGGACGATTGAACGGAGGCAGCGGGAGTTTTGGAGCGAAAAAGTTGGAGTGTTTATATTATTATAAAAACAAATAAGAGATAGGTAATTGTGAATATTGTAGGCATTGAGGTGTTTCTCTCCCTGACTAACCGGTATTACGCCTAAGTCGTCAGGATACTAGTGATTTTAAAATAAGTATATTCTATTATTTACATAATTAGGGATTAAAATTTAGTATTAATGAAAGAGAATGCACTCCTTTCGAAACTATCTTCTTCTCTGTAATAAATATGATCATTGTGTATTCTGTCAAGTTCGGTCATGAACACAGAGTATAAAGATGCAAATTTGTATTGAGCAGAATATTTTTTATGTCTTTTCTTGATTTTTACAGGTTTAATGCCAACAGCTTATAGTATTGCTGCAATAGAAGTTGAAAAACCCCAGGAGCGACACGCGCATAGTAAGTATTAATAAATATGTATAGATCTATTACCATGATAGAAAATTAACAATTTTGACTAGGGTATGTAAGTACTTTATATCTATATTATCATTAAATCTGATCGGGATACGATGATCTCTATAATATTTTTTATATTATATGTATATTAAATTAGGCTGGTATAGGAATAGTATAATCGAATTCATTAGCTGTTTATAGAAAATAGTTGAAGGCATATAAGTATCTATCTACATTTTATAATGGAGATTAAACTTAAAAACTATCATTATGTTTTATCATAATCGGTGAAGCAGATCATGCAATTTAATGTAAGACATAATACAAAGTAAGTGTGAAATAAATATTCCTAAATATATATATATTTAGGAATATTTTATTATATTTCGCTTATACCTTGAATTTATTTAAAATAGTATCTACCTATGTGATCATGACATTTGAGGGCGTAGTTTGTGTCGAGTACATTTTACTCAGGCCGTATACATATTTTATTAAATTTCCAGCAAGAAAGTATCACTCATCCACCGCTTTAGGTGTAAATAAAATAGTAGCCAGTTTTATGAATCAACTTATATCGAGAATACCTATTCTTCAGTGTAAGTGTATGGTTGCTATAGCATCGTAACTCGTGCCATTAGACGGATACCTTTCTTCTCTTGCTATAGCATTATGTATGAGTATACTAGTACATATTGCTACATTAGGTGTGATAAAATTAAATGCTTTATAAGACGTGCTATTATATTTAATGGAAAATCTATTATGTTTTGTATCAAATATTTCTTGGTATCAAATATACTGGTTGATTTTATTAAAATATCAGAATATTTCTATTTGTATTATAATAGCATTTTATATTATTGTACTATAAGATCACAAAATTACTTATACTGAGCAGAATAAAGTGATATTTTAGGTACTAATTTTATTTTTATTGCCTATGTATCTTTTACTTTGGCTTTTTTTGCTTAAATTAAGGTTAATTTAATGCACATTTAACAACACACATTTACTATTTTTATTGTGAGATAAAAGGATGTCACTAATTGTTATAGGCTTTGGAACTTATAGTATCCGATAAAAAATATTTAGTTATTTAATATAACGCAAACATACCTATTACCTATATTAGATTTTTGTTATAAAAATGATATGGAATTTATTATTTCAGAAAGTCGAGCTGTTGCACCATCCGTCACGTCTGTGCTTTATTTGGTGTGTGCTTATATTTATAGAATAATTATATAAGAATAAAATGATATATAATGTATATAAAATATATTATACATATGTAGTATGTTATACATTAGTGATATCGTTCAAAGATTCATTGAATTATTATAATAAGTACAAGTACCAATAACGTTTATATACCTATAGGTAATTGTTTAAGTGTAATTTTATTAATGTATTGTTAATTTCGTTTCATTTAATTTAGTATCTGATATAATGGAGTTTATACTAGATAAATACCGTATTTATAACTGTATACAATTTTATACACAATTTATGCAGTAGCTGCCGTATGTAAGATGTTTCGTAAATGATTATTGCAACCTATGAACCCACAAAGAAAACCTTTAACCATGTTGGTCTCCATATATCCCTTGAGGACTCTTAACCAAACTTGGCAAACTAACTGCGTCGCTGTATTGTAGTGGTGTACTACACTTATAATAAAAATATAACAAGTATAGCTGATACCTAATGAAATACATATATTGTGGTACTCTATCAATGTAACAGTAACTAATACAATTATTATTAGACTATGCGTTTACTTATAATTAAATACTATGAATAAATTTCAAATTTACATTTAATTGTTTGTAGTTTTGATTTCATTTTTAATTTTAATTTTTGTTAATATTATTTGTTTATCCTGTAAATAAACATAAATGTTATTCAGTAGTCAGTAATGTTCAGTAGTCAGTAATATTTGTTAAGAGATTAGAGAAACTGTTTCATAAATGTGATAAACCCACCTACTATATACCTATTATGTATCTAAATTATAATAAAAGTAAGTTAAGGATAAAATCGGCCTCTAAAAATGTATGAAGTAACATTATTTTAGATTGCTGTATTATAAATAGAAAATTTATAGGTACCTATCTATTTATAATTGTTATTATAATGAAATAATTTCTATTATACATTAATGTATAAAGTATATAAATGATATAACGTAAGTATTTAATAAAGCAAAAGGGTCGTGGGATAGAGGCCTTTTAACGAAGTAAATAGTAAAAAAATCTATCTATGTATTTATATCAGGTGTCTAGTATCCATAACACGGTTTTGCTTAACCTGGGACAAGATGGCACTGTGTGAATTGTTCTGGGATATTATTATTATATATGTATGATAATTAAAAACAATTTATAAAGAACTGTAAATTATTATACAATATCGTACAATTCACATAATATGTACTTATATATTAAGCATTTATTTTAAAGCAACATGTATGTCTTTAACATTCTTTTTATTTTTACCTAATTTCGCCTTTGAAATCTGATGAAAATAATTACAGTTAACGTAAGTGTTAAATGAAATGACTGTTAGTTAAGGTAATATAAGTTGATGTAATCAAGCATTTATGTTAAGGTAAAAGATGTAAATAAAAATTTTCTTACTTATGCGTTATTTTTGTTTATCTTAAAAATCTGCTATATACATGAAAGGAGCCATGCTCTAATAGTTTACTACCCATCTGAAAAAAATTTTTTTTAAATGGTTGATACTGATGTGGCGCTGCCGCTTGCAATAACGCTGATATGTGCTGTTAGGGAACCAATAGAGGAGAACAAAATGAGCATGAAGTCAGGACATTTAGTCCATTGGAAAATTCAATAAGAATAATTATCACGGTATTTTTCAGGAGAAACCCCGTGGAGGACAACAACACGATGTAGATACCGATCCCAATACATTGCTACTACTACTATTGATCCCATTACATACAGTATTATCAGATCAGGTTTACCTTCACACGATATATCCTGATGTGAGTTCACCATGATAGGCTGACTGACTTCCTCTAGTGCCCGCTAGCGTATACCGACCGATGCAAATGCATAATTCCATATTCATTATTAAAAAATATCTCCAATCATACATACCAAAATATCGATAAAAATCAGAGTTAGTGAAATTCTTGCTCCTAGGTAAGGAAGATTTTAATGTTCAGCGAAATATGACCATAACAAGCTACGTTTACGACAAGATGGCATAGAAACATTCTACATTGATATTATAAGAATATAAATAAACGTAAAAATATTACTAAATTTAATACTGCTTTAGTAATCTTATCTTAATTACCAATTAATTAACTTTACAGAAAAAAGTTGCAAAACGTTACAATTGTCATTATTTTACAGTTAAAAACTCATTTATGGATGGACGGGTAACAAGTTTAATTTGTATTCCATTATTTAGACTTTATATGCAAATTTTATTATATAACAGATTTGTTTTATTTCTACTAATATTATAAATATGAATGATATTAAAAATAACTGTTAGTCAATAATGCTTAAATGGTTACATTACCTACATATAATAATTTTTATTTTAGCACAATACTACTTGACAATATATATATATATATACATATTATTTTATTAATATTAAATACTATAATGCCTACTTTTATGGTGGTGCACTTAATATAATTGTTAATTATAAACCAAAATAGTCTCCCTTTTTTAGTTCTGATTTTAATCAAACAGGGAGACTATTTAGGTTAACCAAAATAACAATCGGGGCAAGATAGGAAGGGATCATTAGGACAGTACCTCAATCCCATCGATTGCATAAATAAATATCGAATTCAGTATAAAATTTGTAAAGACATCATAGTACAAATACCAACCAAAAACACCATCCTCTAGAGAAATCTTCTTTGGAAAATGTTTATTTTTGTCAATACCTACTGTTAGCTTTGCATATTATAATGATTCCAATGGGGTTAGAATGTCAGTTAGTACTGTAAGATTCAGCAGTAAGTGGTAAGTTTTGTGTCAGTATCTCAGGCGATAAGTTCCTAATTGCACTTCACTTTACGGAAATGGAGTGGAGCGGGCAACGTTGGGCAGACACGTCCCGGAGTACGTGTCTTGAAATGTACTCTGCTGTAATGCGAATGACACTCGGCACAGTGGATTGTCGAGCTGTTATTTATTTATAAGTTTTGTTTTGTTCCGCATCTGATATATTATGTATTCCTGCTTTCTCCTCGGCGTTATTTCCATTATCCCGGGATCTCCTGTCTAAACTAAAAAAGGATACAATGAGGATGCCTACTGGAATTTTACACAGCAAATTACTATTTGGTTCGTATTCCGTAACAGATTTATCTTGATGGAGGAATATCAATCAGTAACATACATACAGAATACAACGTTGGAAACAGTTTCACATATTTACCTACAATAATTACTATGGAGGGAAAAGAAAACAATCTTCTACATATTTTATTTTTAAGTTTTTTTTTTATTATTAAGATGAAGATGTACGTATGGAAAGGCCATATTATTTTATATATTATTTACATATTATTGGAAAGATAAACAAGCTCACGACTCACGATGATTTTCATTTTCCAATAGGTAGCTATTGGAAAATCGTAACCTATATGAATGTCACCAAGTCTCAAAAAACATATAAAGTATTATAATGCTTTGCTTCTTTTAGGCACTAATCAAATTCGACAACAGTACCGCAAATAACTTAGTATCAAAAAGAGATAATGCAGAGATACCAATATAGAAAACTCAAACTATAAAATAATACTCTGTAATAGCTCTACAATCGAAACATTTTTGTCATCCGTATGTAAGTTCTGTAAACGAACTTTTACAGAACGCGAGTGGTGATCTTTTGCTCAGACAACACTGATTGCTTTAAGGAAAACGAAAAACTGTCAGCGCTCGCAACAAGTCCTTGGAACCAGCTTCTATGTATTTGTGTTTTTTGTGTGTAGAATAATAAGTTAACACATAAAGACGTGAACAAGATTATAGCATTAGCATGAAGTTACAGAAAATGTAAATACCTAATAGGATGAGATAGGCAAGTGATTAGTAGCTTAGAAAGTGATTAGTATGCATCTTTGTCTTGAAATAAAAGAGATAAGCTTATTAAATATCAATGCCGTATTGTGTATATAAGTATAGTAAAGTGCTTCTTTGATGAAACATAAACAAAGTTAAATACAAATAGAGTAAATTTTTAATCTCAAGGGATTTTTCATAACATTAAGAATTTTATAAAATAAAGTAATAAAATATATAGCTGGATAACAACCTCGTTTATTAAAGCGGAGACCACTGACCTAACTAGTCCTGAAAAGCTTAATAAGTCAAAGGGACAACTTCAACTGAGTTTAATATTTCTTTTAATTAATTCCTAGCAACTAATTCTAACGTATTTTTGTAAAGAAAAGTACGTAATCGAGTAATTCCTTCTATTTACATATGTAAATAGAAGGAATATACGAGTAGAATACGCATAGAATGGAGAACTTCTATATGATTATAATTTGATATGTATGAAGTTAAATCTAATTAGGACCGGCATAATACAGTAATTACAGAAATATTGTGAGTAAAACAGTTTATATAGAAAATAAAAGAATTTCTATACCTTCTGTACATACCTAAATCAGGTATCAATTTATAAGACAGATAAAATTTATTTTCAAATTTAGTTTTTCTATGGCATTCAAATTGCAAACAAGCTCAAGGCTCACCTAATGGCATCTAAAGTGTAAACGTTCTGTATTCACAGACGATGACATCTTTCTTATCTCATCTTTCAACCGAAGATGTAAGTAGCAGATACAATTGAAGTATATAATTTTACATATATTTAAACTCTTGTAAGATAAATAAATTTAATGTACCTAGGAGTTACGCATTACTTATTGAAGGTTGACTACCCACCCCCGGGAGCCGTAGCCAGCGATGCACACAATCGTGTCGTATTGTATGTGACAGTCCCAAATAATGGCTGGAGTACCTAACGTTGCCAATCAGCGACCCATATCTATCACGAGACAATATTTTCATTTTACACGGAAATTGTAATTTGTAATTTTAAAGGAAATATCTATAATATAATGATATAATTAATAAAATAAAACTAATAAATCTTTTATGCTTCCAGATTATGAGGAGAACATTTGTACTCTGTTGTATATCTTTGAAAATAAAAACAAGTATACTAGACTACAAGTAAAATAAATTACCTACATATATAAATAAAGTCATGGTTCAATCGTATTAGCTCAGCAGGTAGAAGTCTCTATAACATCAGAGCAGGTCTCCTGGCCTGGAGATGGTGGTTTCGGTATCATAATTGGATATGGAATTTAATAAAGGACCGCATTGTAACATAATTATATTACAATTTTATTAATAAATAAATAATAAAAGATATAATATATTAATACTACACAAGTACATAAGAAAACTTAAAATATTAATACTGTTTACAAGATTAGGTAGCTACATAGAAATTTTCAAATATCCCTTGTTAGCGGATGCATGCTTTATACTATAAACCTATGTTCCAAAAAGTTTTATGAATTATCCTTAATCAGTGAGGACAAACGATTTAATACTGTAATTCTTTGGTAATCGCATAAACTTGATAAGCATTATGTAAATAATACATGTTGACAATAATTCTTACATTATTCTATTGTTTAGGTTCAAGTTTCATCAAATAAGGCTTTGTAAATATCTGTTTCTACGCCCACGATATAGACAAAAAGATATCATGTTTATTATTTCCTTTAAATATTAGCTTTACAAAAGGCTCCGACGACTTACGGATGCTTGAAGAGCATTAAAATATATTGGCTTATTGCTTGGCTTTTACAGCCATTGTCTCTCTTATAATATTTGGCAGATTGTATTCATGAAAAATGTTAAATATGAAATGCAGGGCAATATATATTTAAAAACCTCAAGTTTTTTTCCTTTTTTTGAGTCTACAAACCGAATGAGCGGTAGAACCAAAAAAAATTTACTATTAAAAAGTATGTATATTAAGTTTATTGCCATACACATAATTTTACATCTATTTCACTCACGTACTTGTATTAAATTTTGTAAGTTATAATTATCTAAAAATATCTGCATACTAATTATACAAACATCTGATAATATACTGTTCGTAAATAGTGTCTATTTAGAATGTAATTGCACTACATAAAATATTCCAATTTCCTATAGTAATAGTGTATTAATGACTTTTTCCGGTCACAGTACCGTGAAATTGGTAGCTCTGTCGTGCGACTAAAGAGACAAGAATGTAAACTTTTATTTAGATTTGAACAATATAATTTAATTAAATAAATATACTTTCTAATCTACGTTTGAAGTAAATACTACAAGTGTTTATTTAAAAAAAATTACTTCTACAAATGCGGAAAATATCGATATCAGAAACTGCGTATACAGATAAATAAAATATTTTTTTGTAAAGTTCAGAATATGTAACTTTATGTTTACCTTTAACCAGTTATTATTAAGTAGGTACTATTCAAAATTAGAAATAGTTAACTTTAATTGCTTTTTGCTAGATATATTTATTAAAATTAATATTTATTGCATCCTACTTTATCCAACCTGTACATTTCAGAGGAAATTACTCATACGAGTTAAATGATTATGCAAGTAAATTTTACTATTTACTATTTTTTGTTGTATCACGCTTGCACAGTAATACCTTTGATTTCCTTAATTTAGTGTAATAATGCTTTTTGCATTTAATAAAACATAAAATCTGCAAGACCTTAATATTTCTGCTAGAGCACGTATTAATAATAGCAATGAATGATTGGTTTTCACGTATAATTTACCATAAATAACTATTATGAGTTATCCAAATTCAGCAAAATAAAGGGTCAAGCATTAACTGATTAGCTAGCTACCCTTTTCAAAGGGGCCTTGGCTGTAGACAGCAAAAACGCAACCCGTCGGGGCCTGGCTTATATGATGCTCGTAAAAAATATGCCTACGACTCGTATGTAAAGCGAAGATTCAAATTTGTTTCTTATATCGAACCTTATTACTCTAATACTTTACTAGTAAGTAATACAAGTAACGTCACAGTCGACTACTAGTTTTTTTTCACTGCTGTGCAACTATGTTTCATTCTGATGTACCATAAGTACTAAGTGTAGCGAAAATGATATAGGTACCACTTTATATGAGGTTTCTCGAATTATTCTAATATTATTGATTAGCTGTCATTCTCCCTTAGATTCACCGGAAGTATTGATTATAATACAACTTTAAGGCACAGCTCTTAGAATATGATAGGTGTTTTTTTATGGATGATAATGGAATGGTGCACCCATTGCAAGCTATTTGAGCGTATAAGCTATATAGCCGCAAGATTTGCAAAACATTTATACCAGGAAGGCCCGAATATATCAGATGTGTAGTTTGGGTTTCGTGAAAGTCGTTCTACCATAGATGCCATATCGCGCGTCAAAGCCATCTCTGACCAAGCAGTGTCCAGGGGCGGCGTATTGCTAGCAGTTTCACTAGATATAGTAAATGCTTTCAATACTCTGCCATGAAGCAGTCTTAGAGAGGCACTGCGCTACCACAGGGTACCGTAATATTTGCAGGGGATCGTCGGAGATTATCTCCAGGGTAGAGGCATTGTATGTGGGTCAGAGTGGAGAGTTGTTTCGTAGGAGCATGTCCTGCGGTGTCCCACAGGGGTCAGTCTTAGGGCCGCTCTTGTGGAACATTGGTTATGACTGGGTTTTGCGTGACACCTTCCTGCATGGAGTAGAACTCACATGCTACGCCGATGACACGTTGATAACTACTCACGGAGATACCTTTGAGGCGGCAGCTCGCCTAGCCACAGAGGGAGTAGCCCAGGTCGTGGACCGTATTCGTCGATTGGGTCTGCAGGTGGCCCTTAGTAAGTCCGAGACCTTGTGCTTTCATGGGCTCAAAAAAGCGCCACCACCGGGATCCCACATCATAGTGTCCGGGTAGAGGTGAGATCTGAAATAAGGTAAACTCCAAACTCCGTGGCAGTCAATGCTTTAAGTCGTCTACTGTCGAATATAGGTGGACTAAATGCGTGCTGTCGCCACTTATATATGGGGGTAGTACGCTCTATGGCCTTATATGGGGCTCCTATTTAGCATAGTGCTCTAACTCAGAGAAATATCGCACTTCTATGACGGCACAGAGGGTGATGGCTATTAGAATTATCCGGGGATATCGGACCATATCCTTTGGAGGAAGCATGTGCTCTAGCTGGTTGTCCCCCGTGGGATTTGGAGGCAAAGGCAAAGGCCCAGTCAGCGTTGTATCAGTGGCGTGCGAGCTTTATAGACGTGGCGAGGATTTCGAGGTGAGGGATGCCGTCCTACAAAGGTCTAATCTTCAGCAATCCCTGATGCAGGAGTGGAAAATGAGGCTGCCTGAACCGACAGCAGGACGTGATACGATTGAGGCTATCCGCTCAGTGTTCAAGCAGTGGACAAATAAACGGCGGTAACCCCTAACTTTTCGGCTTACACAGGTGCTGTTTGGGCTCGTTGACTGTTTCGGAAAATATCTATGCCAAATAGCCAGAACCAACTATAACATGTCATCATTGCGTAAATTGTGAGGTGGATACGGCACAACATACCATACACACACAACATATAGAACATAGCCAGTCAATCTTAAGATTTACATAATTATCTAATAGAAATCTGACATAGCCAATAAATATAAAAAAAGGGCTTCAAAAATTATTCATTATTTAAAACAATATTAGATTCTATAATGCATACTTTAGAAACTAAAAATCGCAAACATCAGAAAATTTGTGAATAATAATAATACTGTATAATAAAACTTTAGGTTTTTAAATGAATACTTGAGCGGGTGTCTATGTGGTTTATGAATCCTTAAAACCAAGTCAACCTAAATACATTAGGTACAGCTCCTCTTCTTTCTTTCCAAGTACCCAATAAAATGAACCTCAGGATGAAATGCAAAGGTTTTTTTAAATATTCAGCTGTTGGAAACAGCTTTTTATGTTAAAAACAATAAAGTGTGTTAAAAGTAATAGAAAAATATAGCATAGCTACTATATTGGGAATACTTATATACCTTTCAAAAATACTCATCAAATATGGCCTGTAGAAAAATATTTCGTAACAACAAACTCCACTTATGTTTTGAAATAATTTTTAAATATAAAACTAATTCTGTATGTGTATATTATATAAAACATCGAAAATAATTAATTTTACTCGAAAAATTCATTCTGTAATTTTTAATAGAAGAATATGTAAATACAATGAATTTTGATGAAGGCACAGACAACAGGTATTTAAATAAAAAAACACAATCAGATGGATAGAATGAAAGAAAAATATTTGTTTAGTGTTTCAGTTGGAAAATCTGAAGAGACCCTCGTCCTTTTAGCAATTGGTATGCATAATTAACAAGATATATCGTAAAATTCTGTAAACTGCTATCTATTGAGTAAAAGGAAATACTTTTTCAGTATTTTATGACTCAGCATTTTGTTTGTGTTCTTTCCTTCTTTGCGCATTTTTAGCAAGAATGTTGCTCTGGTTTCTTGTATCTTAGTACATGTACACGCCACTAGATGGCATTAATATGAATAGAACCACGTCGGATAAAGAATATATAGTAACAACCTTGGTACCTACCCTTATCCTAAGATATACAATTAAGCAGTTAAATTTCCGATATATCTCTGACGTTTTGTTGTTGATTTCAAAGTCAAGCAACGCTAAGATAATATATTCGAAAGTGTTCCTGTATATTTGTGTATGTACAACTATATATGTGTATTCACGAGTAAACAGTTGAATGAATGACTACATTGTATCTTAAAGAAACCAGACGAGATCGTATGTATTAGTAAATATTTGTTATATCACTAATTAATTACATATGTTTGTAAAATTTACATAGAAAAGAAAATATAAATAGGCTACGTGATGCCTCAGCCTACAGTTTTAAGGCAGTTTTCCTTTTATCTTTTTGGTCTTCATAAAATAAGGTGTAAAGTATATATATTATATAAAAAATACGTAATCTCACTTGCCTGCCGAATTATTAGAATTCACGAACAGTTTGCGGTTGTTTCAGTTGGATGCTAAACCCGTTGATGGCCTAACAAGATAAGCATTTACCGTTCAAAAAATATAAAACCTTTTTTTATACTAGGGACTGGGTTCCGCTTTATTCTAGTTTAGAAAATGATATCTATATTCAATATTAGAATTTTATTAGTATAAAATATTAGAATTCTGTAAGTAAAATACTACGAGTAGTAAGATGAACTGTATATTAGAGTAGATAAATAATAATTAAAGCTAATCTAATCTGGTCTTATCCGGAATAATACATAGAATTCGAAAGAGAAATCTATATTTTATCTATATGTGAAACAAAAACAACAAAAACTGTACGAACCCCTTTTTACGAAAATTTTACCGACGGCGACAGATGAGTATGAAATTTCGCATACTTTTAATTTATATAGAAAACATATGCAGAATGGTAATATATCTTTAAAGTTATGAATACATTAAATCAATTAAAAATATTGCTCTTCCATATATTGACACACACACACTTATATACTCTTATGTTTCTTGTTAAAGTCTGTGAACAAATTAAGAATAGGTTAATATTGTTTGTATTTAAAATTACTTGTCTATAGTTTTACTGAATTTTAAATTAATTATAGTTCCATTTCGACCACTGGGCGACCACTTGTATTAATAAATCTGTCTCCTTGTTTGGATCATTACTAAATGGCTGAATCGTTTAGAATGAAATTTGATGAGATGATAGATAGGTATATATTCATAGGTTATCATATACACATTTTCTCAAAAAACACTTAATGTTACAGTTAACAGCTGATTAAGTAGTAATACCCAAATTAGTATTTTTCAAAATTAGTCAATGTTGTTACGTTATTCCGAAAAATTACAAGACATCAACATTATTTTACAATTAAGTATCCAGATATAACTGTATCCAAACAGCGGTGTACATAAAATATATTTTATAAGAATGGGTCTGCCTGAATATAAGATAAACCTTGACCTCTTTATTAATACGATGCTGTGGAGAATTTAGAGCCTTTTAAGAATTGAATGCTTTTGTTTGGGAACGAGAAAAATTATGTTTTTGCACAGAAATTCTAATTGAGTATAAAAGAAAAGTTTTCCCGAAATTTTTTAGTGATCTTTGAGAGATCAATTTATTATGATTCATTGTTTTTCTTATATAGTGGAAAACAGATAACCAGTGTGACTGGTACCCACATATTTTATAATAATTACATTTTTACAGGTACATGATAATTACAATTTGAATAGTAATATGCAATACGGTATACCGGTTACGGCGATATCTTTATAATTAATTTTTATGTCTTTTACGATATATTACATTAAAATCTTCAACCTCCAGGGGTAACATACGTATGTACGTACAACCGGCAGTGTCTCTTGAACTTAAAGATTACTATTTTTTCATGTAATTATTTATTGGGCTATTATCATAATAATTATTATGATATGGCTATTATCATAATAAAATAGCAGAGAGGGTGGACTCACTCGCTCCTCTGAGTTGCTGATAGTATATCTCGATTAATACCTTTTTAATTTTATTACAAGCAGAAATTGTTTCAAATTTGAGACAAGTAAAGATTATTATATTATTATAAATCCTCCACAAATATCATGTTTGGGTTATTTAGTTACGTAAGTAAATTTTTAAAATATATTGTGGAAGTTTCGTGGAAATCTTTAAAAGTAATCGTTAAAAATACGAATCGTAAAAAAATACGATTCAGCAAATCGGTATGGTACAGCACTACCCTGCTACGGGTAGTGTAAACAGTACAGTAATAAGAAAAATTGCGTTTATATCTGTAAAGTTATTATCTAAAATTAAATTGCAGACTATAATATAACAAATTATGCATTACAGTAGTATTTTTAGACACTATTTCAATTTATGGCACTGTCAAGTTATATCAAATATTTATTTTGCAATTACGTAAGACTCTAAGTAGTCCTCCCTATTTACCAGACAAACAAAAGTATTATTATATGTATAAATACAATAAGCAGTTAGCAAGAGCAATGCCCTTGACTTTGTTTGCGTCGATTATAAAATTAAACTCTTGAAATGTACCTATATCTGCTTAGTGTTAACCGAAACAAAAATCCTCATAAATTTAATATCAAATACTACTCAAATGAAACAGAGTTTTAAGACATGATAATAAATACCCTTTAAAAATCATTTTTTCTGTTAGGCGATCGAATTTACACAGTGGAGTAATATATATTATTTTTTATATATTACTCCACTGTGTGTAAGATTACTTAAACTTAAATAAAAGAAAAATATGTAATTACAATTTTTAATCAATAATCAATAAATGCTACTTTTTCCAAGATAAAGAATGTATTTATTATCATGCCAACTTTTGGTCATGACAGTGGAATTTGATTCTGTTTCATTCGACTCTCCACCTATAAGTACTCTAAGTAGTATTTGATTGTTAATTATTAAACCATACAAATGCATGATTCTAATGCACATGAGATTCAAGATACTCGTATTTGTTGTGTTAACACAGAATGTAACTATGTCATGACTTAAATACCCATATACAATCAGCTACTATTGAATAGAGAATATATGTATTTTAATCACATACATCTTTATTATTCTCTACAGAGTATAATAAAATGAAGTCGCTTCCGCTGTCTGTTTGTTTATATCTTTTAAATTACGCAACGGATTTTAATGCAATTTTCAGCAATGAATAGAGTGATTCAAGAGGGAGTTTATATATATATAATAATACACGTAGAAACGTGCGACACAAGGGCGAGTAGCTAGTCATTAATAGTTTAAAATATATAAAATGAAGTCGCCGACTTTGTTCGCTTATATCTTTTAAACTACGCAATAGATTTTATTGCAGTTTTTACCAATAAATAATAATTTGCGCATCAGTGCGAGCCGGGAGGGGTTGCTAGTTACATTTAAGCTTTGTTCTTACTCACGTATTTTATAAGTCAATTACTATTTAAGTAGTGTACTCACTTGCAAGGAGAAGTATTCTTGACAATCATTCAAGTTCACATGCATATAACATAACCTTCATAATATTCCATACGTTCATAATATATTTGAAGTCATTTGTACCACAGATAACATAATATTTCCGCGTTTATATATATATATATATATATATATATATATATATATATTCTAAAATAAAAGTAGTCATTAATAGTTTAAAATAGTTCGCCGACTTTGTTCCTATTACTTTTCAACTACAATAGTATTGCAGTTTTTACCAATAAATAATAAAGAGCCGGGACGGGTTGCTAGTTCAAAATCGTATTTTATAAGTCCAGCCATTTCAGAGATTAGCCAGAACAAACACACAGACAGACAAAACTTGTAAAAAAATATCATTTGTACTAATACTTTAATGTAGAGACTAGACAATAACTACACCAGAGACTACTTCACTTCATTTTCGAGGTCGTTTTTGAGTAACTAGTTTAATTGCTCCAAACAGATTTAATTGTAATTAATTTAATTTAATTTTAATTCTATATTTATTCTACTATTTATGTATGTACTACTAATATGTATTACTGAAGCTCTCTCTATATATATATATATATATTATACTCTATTTGACAGACATTTTTTATCTTTAGGGTTATTGACACTCATGAAGAATTGTATTAAAACATAGTACCTAGTGATAAAAGTTCTAGTTAATTCTAAAACAAATGTAGCTTTGTCTCATATTTATACAATTCCAAGTTAAAATGGATATACCTAGTAATATCTATATTTCCTTGTTTTGAGATAATTTTATGAAATAAATATAAGGGTTATTGTTAGACTCCTATGAAGGACCGACAATTTTATATTTGATTATTTCGGCGATATTCAGATAGAGTCAATGAACCTAACCACATAGAAGCAATAAGGGCAGCTCCTAAACAATTACTTACAAAATAATACATATGATACCGTTTTAAGTCTATTATACATATGTATATGCATAAATAGTTCTAGAGTGAAATACTGAATTGGAACATTATTATGTTGAACCGGAGACTGTATTCAATTGTGAGCGGGCAGGGGGCATTGATATTCGCGACATAGTTTTCTTATTCTATTGAAAACTATTGCCGTTTATTGAAGTACATGAATGTATAAACAATAAAATATTTTGTTTTTATTATTTATGTTATTAAACTCATAGTTTCTGTGTTTTTTTTTATTACTCGTTTTATAACCATTGCATGCAGTGAATCGTAATCATGACTAACACAATAATTTATTAAAAAACAATGTCATTTTATACAGTAACTATGATGATGACCTTTAGTGTTATTAACTGAACGATCATTTGGGATGTTATAAAACATGCACCATATTAACTGTACCATCTGCATGAGTTCACAAAAGCTAGCATCGGTCAGTGAACTTATAACTTACCTACTAACAAACAGGTGCCCGATAACTGCAGCCGTTAACTTACTCAGCTAACATGAACCATCATGCCTACTGTCGGTGTACCGTTTTCTATTGATTAACCGTATATTGTCTCGAAAAGGTAAATTGATAATAATATAACTAGTAAGCATCGAGGTAGACTGTTTTTTTTCTTATTTGGTGAAATACTTATTACGTACGTACCTACTTAAGTATTTAGGAAAAAATATAGTATTTATTTATTATTTTCAATAAAAGATATATTTTTATGTCAACCCAATATCTAGTAAATCTTTTATAGTTTCATTCGATTTATGAAAATACAATAATATTTTATAATAGATACTCATTATTTTTGATAATATACCTTATCTATGAACGGACTCTACCCAACATTGGCACGGTTTATTTTGTTAAATTTCTAGTTTTATTATCGCGACATAATAGGTGACTAATTAATAATCTTTAATATTTATAATTTTATCAAAAACATTTCTACTGTAACAATTTTCCGATAAAATCATTAACTGATAGCAAATGCCTAACATTGTTTACCAACAAACATGTAGAACAAAAACTAGAAAAAGGCAAATTTATATTATTCGATAATAGAATACACTTATTTACTTGTCATTAATATACCTACGTCGATAACAACCGTTAATAACAGATTGTTGTCAGATATAAAATAACGATTTATATTTATAATGTGCGTCAAATATATGTAGTAAATATTGTTATTATAAGTTGACATGGCCTTTGAGTATCCCATTTAGGATATCAATCATGATGATATGCTCAAGTTTTATTTATTAGAAAATAACATTAATGTGTTCATAAGATTTCGGGATAAGTTTATTTAGCTGAAATTACTAAAGTATATTTAGTGCTTATCGTAATCTAAGTAGTGTAACGGCTTAATATATTTAGCTCTGTGGCCGTGAGTTGAAATCCGTTTGACACCAAAATATAAGTAATTAATGACCTCCATTACAGAGGTCATTAACTCTACATTTTTGCTAAGACTTTTGAATAATAATACTAGAAAAATCAGAAGTTTGATTTCTATTTCCATATCATGTCAATTATTTTATTAATGGTAAAAATAGACGGCTCCCCTGGTACAACTTATATTGTATTGTCTCTTAATTATGTAATATCACTGCCTTATTCGTCCTTCACTGAAATACATTGCAAGCAATTTTTTAAATCACTTAATATATTGACTTTACTCGTACATTATTTATGATACGCATGTTTGGAAATTTATTTACCCCTGCATCTAAAAATAAGAACATGCAAAAATGAGCAGGAGTAATAAAAATACCTTACAAATTCTAACATCGAGAGCTATAGCAACATTAATGTTGACTGAAACTACTATTCTGATTTAAAGAATTCTTTTACTAGAATCCTACATTATCTTAAACTAAAAATATTAATAAAAATAATGTAAAATTTATAGTTTATTTCTTAAAATCCGTGCGAAGGCGGGCGGGCCGATAGTATTTCAATAAACTAAACTATATATAATATATTATCTATTACAATGAGTAAGTATACAAATGTATAAAACGACAAATCTTTCTTTAGTATCTAACTTTACGTTCTTTCCTGAATTAATTTATATATATGTAGATACTCATAGCATTTCGTTAGGTAACCACTTATGACCAGGTATATAAAAGGGCGTATGTATCTTTTATGTCAGATCGTTATTCTGTAATAGTAGTTGGTATACCTCACGTCGGTGGATACCACCCTAATGGCTCGTCAATAAATTAAATGAACCGGTCGAAACAACTCGAGCGTTGGAATCCTTCCCGGCGAAAACAAAAAAGACGGCCAAGTGTAAATACAAGATCGTTAAGAATGCAGTGAGGCATTCTAAACGTTTTTGCATGATTTTATATGAGAATATTCTGAAATTAATTTTGATGTGTCCTTTTGTCAGTCAATATCATAATAATTAATATAAACCAACCTCGATCTATTCTTATAATAATTACACATACCATCCCGACTGTAATCCCGGATGGAGTAGTTAGAAATATTGTCAATTTTTGACGTCATTGTGAACCACATTTCTCTGCATAGCAATATTGGAAATCACCGCAGGCGACTAGCCTTTTGTTGTGGTTTTGTTATGAGAGAGTCATTAAGAAATATAAATAGACATATAAAGATTTTTCCTGTCGGTCATCTCGCGTCTTTCTGGACGGAAGTCGTCGTCGTTAATAAATATTATTGAGTTGCGTATATGTATGAATTAAGTGCGTAGGCTATAACGATGATATCTCAAGACAGTTCAAACTGCCACAAGCTAAACAGATCTTCTGCTATAGGGACTGTCAATTATGTATATATCGAATATTTTAGTATTTATGATACGAGTATTAGGATTTTCACATTCTGTATTCTTTCAAAACGCGGGGCTATAAAACACGTTATTTGATATTGATAAGATCAGTCAGATAAGGGTCTAATAGTAAGCAGATATATTATACAACAAAGTTATCCTATATGGGTTAGTTTATTTTGGATTCAAGGCGTGGAGTCCTTACAAATTCCATTCTATTTTGCACTCTCTTGACTAGTTTTCTATAAATAGAAAATGTTGAATAGAAATAAAAAACACGATGCAATATTGGCACGTAGATAATAGGTATATATTAGATTCTTATTCTTTTCTACTTTATTTATATTTAAATATGACATTATGCAGACATATAAGTATATATATAATTACTCAGTACATCAATGATACTCCAAAAACGTCTTCTAAAGAAGTGATTAAAATCTCAGAAATACAGTAATGAAGTTTATTGAAACATGATCTTATCTTGAAGATAAGATCATGTTCTATTCATCAGTATACGCTAATTTAGAACGTTTTTTTATTACTATAGTTAAAAGTAAGGAAAGAGAAAATCACTTAATGTACTGTACGTATTTGGTTTACCGTTTCGAAGGTTCAATGGCGTGAAAGACTATTAAATTAGCGTCAAGTTTATAGATAGTTATATGCATAATCACATGGCAAGAAGTTCGGTCCTTGATATTGGTCATTATGTCAACGTAACGGTACACCATCAGTTCGCTGGCACACGGTCAAGGCTTGTGTGTGCAAAACAACTGCTTTTACTTGTCCTGTTACAGTGGAAATGATCGGACGTACCTCAGTACATTTCACAGTAATATAATTACATATAACAACAATTGGTAAGTCACCATTTCATTTTATTTTTAAATAATTAAATTTTCTGTCTAAAAATCTTCAATAATAACAATATTAATATGGAAACAAATAAAGACAAATATGTCGAATTAAAAAAGAATCATCAGAATTGAAGAGATAGTAAAAATATAATAAAATTGCAAACTGATCCCTCTTAAATTAAATATATTATATTTAACACATATGTATTATTCTGTTTTAGAAAATATGATAGAAATAAGACTGTCTATTTTAATATTAGTTGTGGTATCATTCTTCAATGCACTGGATGCGGATCTTGACGATGATTATATTACTATAGAAAGTTATGATAACAATGAAATTGAATCTAAGGCTGAATTCATCCATCCAAGGAAAGGAAGAATACTTTGGCCCTATCCTGCAAACTATATACCGGAAGATGATAATAATGAGAAAAATAATTCTAGTCAGTCTAAAGGAGAAGATAATAAAAATCGAGAGGAGCGTTTTTTGAAATTTTCATATCCTCAAAGCCCTATCGTGGACCTGATGATGCAGACGGTGGGGGTAAATTACTCTCCGAACACAAACGACCCCTTCGATTTTTTGAGGGACTCCTATCCATTACCTAAAGGTAATTATTTTAATTTATACTTATTTTACTGATTTTCATTAAAGTAAATTAATCTATTCAATTTTAATGTATCTAGTCTTAATTTATGATTTACCGCGTTGTTCTAAGGTTTCATTAAAAACAAGAGAACGTAAATCAACTATTAATAAAAATTTTATGACATTTCATGGTTTTACAAGGGCTGAAAAAGAATTTTATCTGAATTACTTCCGTATAATATTAGTTCATAAAATAACAATAGCTGCAGTTTAATAAAAATCACGTCAAATAGGTACCATTTACGAAAGATCTAACTTTTATCATAAATGAAATCAAAACTAATATTAATTATTTATCTAGGACATTACGAAGGTTAAGTTGTTTCGTATTCATTCTTTTGCCCCCTACTGCCTAATTCAGACTACAGATTCGATCGAGAAAAACTGGCAAGAAACTGATTTTTTTTAAAGCCGTTAAAATATTTTAGTATTAGGTATCTTTGTCTAACATTAAACAAAATGATATCCTGTCTCCCCGTCCCGTATCATCAATCCAGTGCATTATCAACTGTAACTATGCATTTTTATCATTTAAGTGATAGTTTAGTAAACAATATGGACGATAACAGAATTTTTACATATACACAGGTATAATTTATATATATATTGCTGTTTTATGTTTGTTCTGCAATATGTTTAATTTATACGATACGTTTTTATAGTGTTCTTATCATAAAAAAATATCAGCTATAAATATTTATAGCTTTAGGATTAAATAGCAACAAATTAGTGATATTTAGCTATTATATTCAATTTTTACGTATAGTGTAATAGACTTTTTATATTCACTTTATAAATGTACACTAATGCCGCTATATAATATTATTAATGTCGATCTACCCCAATTAATTAAAACACAACAGAAGTATATTAAAACTTTTTCATTCAATTCTTTTTGTTATCTTTTTCAATTTCAGGCTACAGCCAGCCGTTAGAAGAATATGATTATGTAATAGTGGGAGCCGGTACAGCCGGTTCAGTTCTCGCTTCTCGCCTAACTGAAGACAAACCCAGAGCTACGGTACTTGTTATTGAAGCAGGCAAGCCCGAAATGCTGCTATCCGACATTCCAGCATTGACGTATTATTTACAACGCACAGATTACACATGGCAATATTCCATGGAACACCAGCCTGGAGTTTGTATGGGTAAGTTACTCAGGTATAGATATAGTATAGAAGATATACTTTAATGTTTGAGGACAGTTAAATAAAGTTGAAGAAATCTTATTTGCCATTCTATAAAATAAGATTCAATTACATAAACAGTTTGTTCTTAAATAATAATCTCATTCACTTTACCATATTGTTAGTAGACATTTTGCGATTAGATATTTTTTATATAAATTGGACTCTATTCTCGGCATTTAGCCTCTCATTTGGGCCGCTGTGCGTGTAGAGCCGAAACCACTAAAGTAGGTAGCCAAGCGTCTCCCAGAAGCGCAGAAGCCTTCTGGTTCACGGAGCTTCACAAAGAATAGGCGTCACGGAGCGACCTCTCTTATTTTTTTATGTATTTAGAGAAATCAACTTGTTTCAGGTAGTGAAGAACAGCGGTGTTTCTGGCCACGTGGTAAGGCTGTAGGCGGTACTAGTGTTACTAACCTAATGTTATACACTCGAGGACGACCGCAAGATTGGGACAGAATCGCAGCAGATGGAAATTATGGATGGTGTGTTGATTAAATATTTTCAACTCATGAGAGTGAGAAATCTTAGAAATGACGCCTGTGATGTGTGATTTCTCACTGGTAGTAATGACTACCAATAACAATGAACTGATTATGCAGTGCGAATCTAATTGAATTAGGATTGCACTGCATAATCAATCGTTGTGTTATTTATTGATATATTTTAGATGTAAGTGATTGCGTTCAATTAGGTTCATATTAAACGAGAAGTAGCTGCACTACTTGTAAGTTAAAATAATATAACTTATAATTTCTACATTGAATTAACTATTACTTAGTGGATTATCTGATCTATAATTTAGTGGTTTCAATTTATATGATAAATTAGATTTTAGATAAATTGTATGTCAAACTATAAAATACTTCTTAAATATCAATAGTTAAATACTATTTTTTTTATTTACAGGTCATATAACGATGTTTTACATTACTACAAGAAATCTGAAAGAACTGAATTGAAAAAGTATAAAAATGCTGAATACCGTGGCCGAGAAGGTGAACTCACTGTTGAAAATATTCCATTTAAGTAAGTTATTTATCCATACATTCATACTTAATGTAAAAATGTGAAAAAATGTATTTCTGTTTGCTACCTTTTTACGGCTGAACGACTCTTAATGAAAGACATTGTTGTATGACGAGAACGGATATAGGCAATTGTTTATCTCAAAAACGAAGCAGACGAAGTCGCGGGTAACAATTAGTAACAATAACACCAATAACTATTCGCAGTCAAATAACAGTAATGTAAAGTGATCAATATGACACAGTAATATCTATATAAACATAATGTACCAATGCTGTGATTCTCTTTATCTCTGATTTAATATACTATTAAGTATTCTGTGGCTGATATATATAGATAATATCTTCACATATTAATGTCAATGGATTATAGATTAGGTACCATAGCTTGAGATACTTTGCAAGTTAATATTAATACAATCAATAAACCGCAAGGTATACAAAGTTCTCCGCGTTGAATATGATATCCATTTACTAATCAAACACAAGTAAATATGACAATGAAAGTTTACAATATATCTTTGAATTTTAATGACATATCATTTATTATATTTTCAGAACTGGGCTTGTAGAAGCATTTCTACAATCTGGACGTAATTTTGGTCACCCTACAGTAGATTACAATGCTCCTGATCAATTTGGATTCGGATATGCACAAATAACTACTAATAAGGGCCATAGATTAAGTTCTGCAAAAGCATTCCTTCATCCACATAAGCGAAGAAGAAATTTACACATACTTACAGAAACTAGAGCTACAAAGGTTTTGATTGAACCTCAAACCAAGAGAGCCTATGCTGTAGAATATAATCGTAATGGTATTAAGTATACGGCACGTTGTCGAAGAGAAGTTATCTTGTCTGCGGGACCTATAGCCTCACCACAATTATTAATGTTATCTGGTGTGGGACCTAAAGAACATTTGGAAACCTTAGGTATACCAGTTATTGCTGATTTAAAGGTTGGAAGGACTCTCTATGATCACATTGCATTCCCAGGAGTAGTTTTTAAATTAAATAGTACAAATGCTAGTCTTTTAGAACCAAAAGTCGCTACTTTACCAAATTTAATGCAGTGGCTTCAATTTGGTGATGGACTTTTAACCACCCCTGGTCTAGTTGAAGCTTTGGGTTATATAAAAACTTCACAATCTGAAGATCCAGATCTTGTTCCGGATATTGAATTAATAAGTTTGGGGGGTTCTTTAACTTCAGATGCTGGAGGGGCCACAAGAAAAGCCTGGAAAATTTCTGATAAGACTTATTATAATGCTTTCGGATCTTTAAGTGGATCTGATACATGGTCGGCTGTTCCTGTACTTTTACAACCAAAATCTAAGGGGTATCTTGAACTTAGGGACAACAATCCATACTCTTATCCCAAATTATATGGTAATTATTTAACAGATCCAAAAGATTTGGCAACCTTGAAAGAAGCTATTAAGTATATTATTAATCTAGGAGAATCTGATGCTTTTAAGAAATATGCCCCTAAGTTGCATTTGGCTGAGTATCCAACATGTAAAATTCATGCACCAGGATCTGATTCATATTGGGAATGTGCTGTAAGGACTATGTTGATTTCAGTCCATCATCAAATAGCAACATGTAAAATGGGACCAGCACATGACCCCGATGCCATTGTAGATCCTGAACTAAGGGTATACGGAATAAGTGGATTAAGAATTGTAGATTCTAGTATTATTCCTAGGCCAACTAGTGCACATACTAATGCACCTGCACTCATGATAGGAGAAAAGGGAGCAGACTTAATTAAACAATCGTGGTTGAACGTAGTTTAATAATGAATTTATTGTATACAACTACGTTAATTTACTATAGACAATAAAATATTTAACTATTAAGTATAATATACTATAATGAATTATGATAAGACCCTAATTATTAGGTAAATTCAATGTTTTATTGAAGAATTTTAATTATGTATAACGATCACTTACTTTGATTTTTATAACATGGTTTGTGAAAAAAATATTCTATAAATTGGAAAGCAAACATACGTACCAAAGTAGCAAAGAGTGAATAGAATTTTAACAATATAAGTGATAAGTGTCGGTGTGCACACGTTTCTTTATATTATTATTGTATTTTTTCTTTGTCCTATTCTATTTCTACAATACAGTCTTGCCCAACAGTGACCATCGTTTTTCTTTACTTAAAATTATATACGTCCTTAGAAATCTTTCGGTAAAGTTGGAATATCACAGAAATTGGAATGATTGATAAATTAGTGTGTTACTTATCTATACGAAATCTTGTAGATGTTGAACAAATCTTTTAAATTAATTGGGTAGCCCCAACAGCAACGCTTGCGAGGATTTAATTGAACATTACAAGGACAGTTAATTTCAGGCTTCCATACTAATTTTGTCTAAAAACGAATTTCGTTCCAGCTAATTACAAAAACTTATTTTTAAATTACATAGAGGATTTTGGGGGTTATTCTAACGTCCATTTGTATGTCGTGTAATTTCATTCCAAGGTGTCCAATATTATAATATTAGGATATTATATTTTAAAACAAAGTATACAAATAATACGTAGATTTATTTTATTGACTAAAATTTTTGATTGAC
Source organism: Achroia grisella (assembly GCF_030625045.1). Classification (NCBI taxonomy): domain Eukaryota; kingdom Metazoa; phylum Arthropoda; class Insecta; order Lepidoptera; family Pyralidae; genus Achroia; species Achroia grisella. The sequence goes on from NW_026712703.1 coordinate 2,070,052, forward strand.
AGAAACGCCTTCTCTATCATGAATCTGAAAATATTATGGATTATTCTTTATAAGACGAATAATCAAATAAACGGGCATCGTTTCATTATACTAATAGGAACAGGGCGTGAGAAAGGGTTTTGTGCCAAGTCACGTTACCCCAAATAATAAAATTAATGGTTCCTCTATACAGAGATCCATTACGGGCGAAAAGTATTCACAGTGTTTGTGTCAGTATTGCCGAAATTCTTATAGAAAGTAAGTCTCTATATTAGCTTATTATCAGAGTTTTATTACAAATTTTCCATCCATGCAATGTTACTAAATAGTACTGTTTGATAATTTTAACGATAGTTGTATACTCATCCGCTGATTTTTCCAATAGCTTTCAAAAATATCATAACAAATAACACAGATACATAAAGATGTTCACCTTTGCGCATGAGATACTGACTATTTTACTTATGTTTTATGTAATAATTTAGTGCATTAAACATAAGTAAAACGGTTGGGCACATAAGGACTTAATCCAGAGATGTTAAATATAATAAGAAGATTAAAAAACAATTTCAAACTATCATATATTATTTTAATTAAATTTAATAAAAATAAGTTCTGTTTACCACATTTATTATAGTTTTAGCCTAATCAACGCCACCTAAGTCTAACATTGTATTAACAGATGTAACGTCATACAAGACTTCTACTTGTATCAAACAAATAAAAGACATCTTATAATAATTCATTCCACCTCGATTTCGGACGGGTTTGAAATGAAATAATCATAATTATAATGAAATTCGTGTCAAAATCTGTATCGTGATTTAGACAAAATTGTCAATGTGTTGTGCATACCGTTAATCCTAATTACTGTAAGAAAAATATATAGAGCTACTTCAGCAATATTAAATTCTGATATATCAGAATTTAATATTTATGATTATCACAGCATTTTTGATATTGGTATATTACAGATATGACATTTAGTTTATAGTACTTTTAGAACTAAATAGAATTACGTGGGTTGAATTCAAGAACCTAAGAGTTAAATTAATTTAATCACATAACCCAAACTTAAGTTTGGTAACTAAAATCTGAATAGTACAGAGACAGTTCACAGTATGTTTTGGGGACTTTAGTTGGAATCGGTATTATAAACTTACACATACATATACTAACTGATGCTCATATAGGTATACTATGCGTAGCTTAGTATGTATTTGTAGTAGTAGTATGTAGAGTTTAATTTGTCTATTATCACTAAATAGAATACTTTCCCTCAAATCAAAGTGAATGAACCAAAAAATATGCGTAAAGTAGATATACTTTAGCACCCATTGCATAGGCAGAGGCCTACCATATCATAAAACTGGCATGAATATAAATAGTATAATTTAGTCTGATAACTTCAAGAAACAAATATAACAAGTCAGTTATTAACACAGCGTACGTTTTTGGTGTACGTGGTTAAAACAAGAAGTAACTTTGCAAATATAATTTAATTCGTTCAAAGTTGGTTTGCCAAATCGGATTTCGTTTATGCGTGTCAGTAAACTGTTACCAAGTCAATGGTTTTCTTACCAACGATAATATACCCACGCTCCTTGAAATAAGGTACAAAATGTAGCATAGTATTAAAAAAGTTAATGTGCCCAATGAGAATCAAAGGCAACGATGGAATCACGATAGGCAGTAATCTTTAAAGCACCTTTAAACCAAACCAATTTAAAGAGCGGCCCATACAAAACTTTACCTGCATCTATGAACAGAAATTTGTACTTCTTATATTAAAGATACTTATAGTTAACATTCAAACAAAGTTTAATAATAGGATTTCAGAGAAAATTGCATTATTATCCCTCGTTTCCCCTCGCACCATATTGTGAAATTCGCAATTTATTATTCTGGTAACGACTTCCGAAATGGTGAGCTGGTGTAATTTTACATTTTCTTTTCATTGCTGTTATAATTTTGTAATACCTATTATGCTTTTGTTGGGATTTAAAAAACTTAATTTTTAGTGACGTACCTACTAGTGATTCTAGGCCTAGATATACTTTCGGCGAGGAGGCATTGCGGTACATAGGCTACGGTAACCGTTTACCATCAGATGGGTCGTAAGTTTATTTGCCTCCTAAGTTGTATAAAAAAAACTATTGACAGGTATAACCACAGCGCTTGACATGCCCACATTTCGCCCATATTTTAATCCAACGGTACGTGGTAGGTAGTCAGCTAATAATAGTATCTAGGACCAATTTATTTCGTCGACAGTATTTACATGACCAAAGAGAATGTGAGCCAAAAATATAAATTAACATACACAAGGTATTTTTTTGTTAGTCGGATTGAGAACTTTTTAATGTACATTATCTGATTAGTACAGAAATCGAAGTTTTTTTTTGCTGACGAAAATGGAAACCAGTATCTTGATGTAGATTAGGTGACCCTTTTTGACTGGAAATTACGACCAAAGTTTGCAAGACAGAATCCTTAAAATGTAAACGATTTTCAACAGGCTTCGAAAAAGAAGTGGGTTGGTATATTATAAATCAAGTTTAATCATACTTTTTGAATTCGATTTATTTTTCATCCCGTACCTATTAATTTAATTAACTATAAAGTTTTCTTAAATTAATGAGTAAATCTAGATACATCGTTTATTATTACAAGTTTATTATATGTATAAAACTTACTTAACTATTGAACAAAGATTTATGTATACATAACAATATTATAAAGGTGAAAGTGTATCTGTTTGTGTATATTTGTGTGTTACCTTTTTACTGCTATTAAAATCCATTGTCATGCAAATATAATTATATTATACATATATGTAGATGATATCATGACAATTAACATAGGCTAATTTTTACCTCAAAATTTAATCTGGAACTGATGAAATAGGCATTACAAGCGGGTAACAGTTAGCGTAAAATAATTATATGCATGTGCGTAAAACTGTCGAGACGCGGAACATAAATCATCATCACGAACTGATTGTTATGAATATGATTTATTTTTATATTACTGGAGTATACTGGAGTATACATGCAGATAGCCCACCTAGTAGAATATGGGAGTGTCATATGTAGGCATTGACAGCGCCACAGAAAATACGCCTTCCAGTGACTCCCGTGGATCTCAATGGTTGCCATTCTGGCATTCCCGCAACGCATAAAGACTAAGGTATCTGACAAAACTCCGGTCTCTGTTTTTCACTCCCATATAAACCGTACCGCTTATAATGTAAATTGATTAGCGGTATAATTGGGTATCTATCTATTTTTCAAATATCTCAATATTATTTACCCTACCCTATATATATTGGCGTTATGAATTGACACTACAATATTTGTGATTCAATTTATGCTACACGACTAGTAGACTGTCCCAGCTTCACTCGGGTCACACTTATTATAATTTTGTGAATTTTATACTTATAGATATTACCATAATAAATAGTCTATATCAATCTGGAATAGTGTACCATTCAAACAATGAAAAATTTTCTCAAATCTCAGATCTTATAAAATCCATCCTTCATTTTTAATAACTATACTACTCATAATTGTCGATATCGTAGATATGGATAATGAAAAAAATGTGAAATGCCACTGCTACTATGTCTGTATGTATAACTTTAATTAATGAAGAGGCAGATTGCCTAAAATGAAAGATGTCATCTTATGACTATAGAAATGTCGACTATCAAGTAAGAAAAGTACAGTGGTGGTATATTGTCACAAATTGTATTATTACCGTTGATATTTCCGTAAAAAAGAAAATACATAATATGCTAGTATGTACAAAGGTAAATGGAAAAGAGAAAAAACATTACCACATAGTATGGTACGCGTGATAGATTAGTTATCTTGACGTGTGTGAAGGGCATCATGTTAATAAAATATAATGTAAGCGACATTTCGGATTTCATATTTCTGGTTATTTATTATATTTATTTGTCACAATAGCTATTTAAATAGGAGACTTCTTCTTCTTAGGGGTGTGTGTAAAACAAATCTGGGAATTATAATTGTATTTTATTTATTTATACTGATATAAATAAATATTGTAATGTAATATTTATTAATAAAAATTATCGTAAGTTACACATTTATTTTTTTTTACAATTTATAAATGTATATATACATATAAGCAAACATAATAGTTTGTTGTATGAAAAATTTGAGAACGATATATGGTAAACGGTTGTGAAGGTATTGAATAAAAAAAGAGGTGTTCCAGTTATTGATTTTTTTAAATAATGAACAAATACTGTTCTTTACAACTATAATACGTCCAAGTGTAATAATAATAAAATTTTAAGTTATCGAGTTGAGGGATTTAAAAATTGTATTAGTCAGACATTTAATATTTCTTTACAAGTCGCTTGCTTGGATATCTCAAAACTTACACACTACCAAAATTACACTACTGAAAATTAATATTTTGCTCATTGACTAATTTATACACTGAGTAGATTAACTCTTTCATATTCAAATAAATAAATAAAAAGTGTTTAAATGCTATTTAGATACATTCTCTACAAACATAAATTATATAAATTTTGGAAAAGTATATCATTGGCTTTAAAGCAAAAAGCTAAAGCAGTTAAACAAGATCAATAGATATAGTTAACAAATGTCAGTTATTTCCTAACATTACTCGATTTTTATTACGGTGAGTCACAAGCTGCATCACGATCTCATGAGAATTTGTCTCAGGTCAATCCTCTAAAGTCAGTATGTAGATTTAGAATTGCAACGTCTGATATACTAAAATATAGTGGCTCGCCGTGGCGATATGTACGGAGAGTTTATTGTGCAAAAGAATTAATCGGACAACTTGTTTTCTAGTTAAACGATTCGGCTAGACCTTTCCAAATTATCAAAGTAACTCAGAATGGTTGCTCTTGGTGATAACCTACTAGTACCTAATAGTTCATTGACTCAGACAACCAACATTCAGCCCTAAAAGATTACAAAAAATAGAGCATTGGCGACGGCACAAATACCGGCAGTACTAGAGCCTAGTGGCATTGTCCGCGAAGACGGGAAACGGCCTGACGGTATGACCCTGGTCCCGTGGAAACTCGGAAAATGTTTAGTATGGGATGCCACGTGTGTGGATACATTGGCACCAAGTCATGTGTCTGGATCGTCCTCTCGTCCTGGCACGGCAGCAACAAAGGCGGCAATTTTAAAAAGACGAAAATTAAGGAATCTGGAGGGTTCGTATTGGTTTTTACCATTTGCCGTGGAGACGTTGGGCCCATGGAGCCCGGAAGCCAAATTGTTTTTAACATATATTTCAGCGCGGCTCATTGAGGTTACTTGTGACCCGAGAGCTGGTAGCTATTTTGCCCAAAGGCTAAGTATGGCCATTCAAAGAGGCAACGCTGCCAGTGTCTTGGGTACGCTGCCTCGATGTGCCGCGTTGGATTACAATGATTGTTTTTTGTAATTGTTTATATAGAAAATTGATATTGCGGTGTTTGATAATTTAGAATGTTAGCATATATGTTTTATTACAAAAAATTAACACTACTATGTTATATTTTTCTATGTCTAATTTAAGTTAGGTCGGTACAATTTTTCTTTAATTGTAGTACAATTTCACATTATACAATTTCAAGTATTATAAACGTAAATATTGATCTTGTGTGAAACAAGAGGATGAATCTTTGTGCAGACGAAATCTCAAATAATCACTAGTTATATTATAAACCTTTTTACCTCTAAACGGCTGAACAGATATTAATGAAATTTGACGTGAAAATACATTTATCACGAGTACGGCCGTAAATTAAACTTTTATTTTTTAAAAGTAGATAACCTCGTATTTGTTTTTTTTATAAATTATTTGAGCTTTTCATTAATTCTTTATATATTTCTTTCGAATTATTAAACTGTATCCATTCTATAATCTGTAGGTTTAATGTCCATTTAGATATTGTCTGACTGAACATATAAATACCTTCATAATAAATAAATAGCCACGTTTTATTACCTACTGCTATTTGCATTACGGGGAAAAAGGCTGTATATTAAACTCACCGCAAGCAGCGCACATATTTTTAAATTTAATTCAGACATTAGTTAGCCAACAGCGGACAAGGTAACATCTAAGCACTTTATTGTACAAAAGCACGGAATGATACGAAGATTATATTTGTAAGCAAATATGTATAACGCAGACAAATTTTAAATATTAAATAACAGGATAAAAATTCAGTGGTTAGTCAGAAAGTTGATACAGCAAAATCTAGTTCTAAACCTTTACAAGTGTAAGATCTCGTTCATCCAGGAAGCCAACAATATCAAAATTCAATGTGCTTTCAAAATGAAACAAATATTTTTTTTAAATTAGCTTGTCTATCTATTCATTACAATATGATTAAATAATCGTATTTCAATATTTTTTATCTATACCTTTGTTAATAATGTAAAAAGAGTGAGTGCTTTAGTTACAAAGAAAGTAAACTTCGGAACTATTGTATTGATTTGAGAAATTCTATGTTAATTGTCGTAACAAAGTAGGTCCGAGGTGGTCCGAGTAAGTAGTTTATTAAATAATTATGTTTGATTGATGAAGTAAATAGTAAATTAATCTTACGTTGAGTAAATTACCGTTATGGTAATGAAGTTCAAAACACTGATTGTTAAATTGTCTGTTTGCATATGATTTTATGTACACTAATCTCAAAATAGCTTTACTGGTTTGGGTGCGATTTCAAGTAATGTATTTTGTAAGATTAACTTAAAACTTATATTTTGTTTTATTTGAAACAACTTACAAACAAATACTTGTAGGTACTTATTTTATTGAACTTCAACAATTCATTCATATCTAAATAAAAGACGAGAAATAAATACATAGCAGGTAAAATGTTTAAAGAGATTGGTTTATTAAATTTATACATCGTAAAAATTTATATTGCGGATTGAGATTGCACTTCCGGGCTTAGATATTTTTGTAGGAAACATTCTATGAAATTTTCAAAGTTACGATTGGTTACAATTGTAAACGCGGTATCTTACTGTAAGGCAGGCACTACGTAAAGAACATGAAAGCACGCCCACACGGCCTTTGATATATAACTACGAGTTTGCGAAAATATATCAAAGTACGTTATCATTAAAAGTTTGAGTTTAACCCACTCATTAAGTAGATACTCATTTAGTATAAACGTATCTGATTTTACTTAATATTATTTTGGAAAGATTGTATATAAATATACTATTTTCGCTTAGTCTCTAACTTTTACTGTGCTTATTCAATAAAATAGGCACTTATTCAAGTATTAAAATTTATTATCTTAAATTTATATCTAAAATAAACTTAGACTGATTATTTGCTTGTATTTTTTCTTAAATTAGGTGTACCTCTTTTACTATATATCACTTTTAACAATCTTGCAAGCATTTTAGTGAAATATTTACTCAAATGATTCCTATTTATTTTTAATGTTTTTACATTGTTTTTACTAGTAACATTATATTATCCATTATCTTTGATAAATAAAAGATGATAATTTTATTATTAGTTTCTTCACAAATATGTCAATTTTAAATTACTATTAGGTTATTATTATATTTTATGAAAACTAAAAATATGCCTATGTTCCAAACATGTTTGATGAAATAAAGGAGAGCCCCTGCTCACATATGTTTATACAAAGAATAAATTACTACCACCTTGAATAAATGTATTCAAGGTGGTAGTAATTAATACCTTTTATTGCTATATATTTTCAAAAGACCGATATAAAAAATAACAACTCTTATGCATAAACTAACAGTTTATGCATAAGAGTTGTTATTTTTGTTACTATACAATTTATTTATTATGATAGTGAGGGCATAATTTTATATATAAGTCAGAATTCATAATTATATAAGAAAAATATTATGTTCTTCAACTTAATTTAATAATTAGTAAGCGATTACTTCTCAAATACAAGTTACTTCTGTATTAGGAGACTAAGTAGTAATTTTTGGACGGTTGCTTATAACAGGTACTACATGAATTTTCGATGTATACACCGTCTATAGTTTTAAATATGAGTAGTGAGTAATAATCACTTAGTTCATAAGCAGTTACAATATCACTTAAATCATTACATTGTCTTTTGACGTCTATAGATATGCAGGTGATATAAAGTTTTATGCATTATTATTAATATGTAATTGGTTGCTTTATATTATTGTGAACAAACTATAAAACAAATTGATATAAAACTTACTCAAAGATAAAACAAAACATTAAATTGACTAATTTTGTATCTTAAATGTACTGCACATTAAGATCCACAGTTTAACTTTCTCATATCGAAATAACAAAGTGAAAAATTGGGTCGAGTTTATATCGAGAGTCCAATAGTAATTTCGCCCAGTTCAATGAATGGGCGGGAAGCGCAGTCGCCCACGCTCCGTCGAGCGCGCGAACGTTCGAAGCAAATATCAGTAGCGCACCCCTCAACAAGTGGGCTAGCAAATATTCTCTATAAGTTCGGCGGCGTAATAAAAATAATAAAAAGTACAAATATTTATCATTTAATAATTGAGGTAATTTTTGTGAAGTTTTTTTTTAAAGTGAAAGTAACTTTTTTTTGTGAGAAGTGAAATACCACGGTGATTTTATGGAAAGCACGCGTAAGGTGAAATTTTTGACGCAGAACAAAATTAGGCGGCGGTTGCATAAATTATTCATTCATAATCCTTTGGCTTAATAAGATTTTATCAGTTATACAAACAACAAAGATGCGTCTTAAAAGGTTATAGGTAACAACCACGAACGTTTTAAATCCTTTGTTAGCAGATAACACGTTTGGTATTAAACTAGTTCGTAAAAAAATTATAAAAAGTTGCGTTAGTTAGCTATATTACACGGAAATATTATACTTTTATTTGTATAATTCGATTTGTAGTTGAATTACATTTCATATGCAAAGAACACAAGTAGCCTTGCAGATTTTTGCAAATAATATAAAACTTAGTTATTTCTTTCGGAGTTACTCAGTGAATTCGAGTAAATAGTATAATGTGTGTTAGTATAAGATGTTATCAGTATACCATGTTTTATGAGTTAGAATAGAGTCCCAATTCGTATTTAAACATGAAATACCAAATATTTGTTACTTAGTCATGTTTAACCAACCTTATTTTTTCACATTAACAATATTATCTCAAGAGTAGTACTATAAAAAGGTGCAACTCTTTTGAAATCAATATTAAATATTAAAAAAATATTTTTGTATAGGTAAGGATAAGTAGATTTTAGTTAATTTTTAAGGGCTCCAAAACTAAAATATTTTATGTATATTCTGTCTGTTAGACAGATCAACTCTTAATCTTCATCTGAACGAAGTCAGGTCCTGACTACCATTATAAGTAATAAGTCCTTATTGTACTAGCACTATGCTACTATTACTTTATAATTTCATAGCTACGATTTATGGTGTGTATATACAATGTAAAATATAACAATAAACTAAATACATTTATATAGCATAGACAACATAATATTACATGTCCATACATATTTCTTAGTACCGCATACATTCTCTATATACATGTTATGTATAGTAGATAAATCTAATACTAGCATCCAAATTTCTTATAATATGTTTGTAATAGATAATTTGATTTACTTATAGTATCTAAAGAGGAGAATGAAAATTTAATACTAATACAATTTCGTAGTCTTACGTGAAAACTATTGCAATAAAATCTTCTTTTATTGTATAAAAATGTATATGCAAATAACAGGAGAATATACTTTTTTAATCAATAAACCTATCCATCGCAATGGGTAAAAATACAAATCTAAAACTCTAGATAACTAAAGCTAAAATTTTCCAGTTCAGCTGAAAATGTTTCTACATTTTTAGCAGATCTAGTAGTGATCGAAATTTAATTTCTAACAAGCACTACAAAATAACAAAGTGAAAAAATATTTTTAACATCGGAACGAAATGCGAATTGCGAAAGATGCATGCAAAATTCTCTTGGAAAAGAAATATAAGAGAAACAGTAGCGTGCAAATGAAGCGATACTTTTATATTGAATTTAAACTTCAACTGCAGAAATCAGAACCAATCATTTGAAGATGCCAAGTTATACCAAAAGATGTTTTTAATTAATTAAATACGTTTCAAAGAATATATTACAATGTGCAATTTAGTATTAAACAATTAATATACATAATTAAAACTATATATATACTGTCGCATAGCATAATTATGAGTATATTCGAAAAAGATGAGAAAAGCAAGATAAATAAAATGCTTACAAAGTCAGTTTGCAAAGGAGTACATAAAAAGTCTAAATTACGCATGGTATTTAAAAAATAGTTATTGTTATCTCAATATTACTATACAAATACATATACACATAATTTAAATTAAAAAACTTCATTAGACTCAATATTGATCTAATTAACAAATAGTTAAGAGCTTGTAAGTATAAATTTATATATTATATATAGTATTATATAGATAAGTATTTAATTAATTTACTGGCTTTTGTCAACAATTATAATTATTATTGTTTACAAAAGGTAATTGAACATCTATGGTACATATCCATATGTTATCATGAATTATTTATGTATGTACTTAGGTGAGTGACATGGGTACGTCAAGCTTACTAATTGACTTTACCTGATGGTGGTATCGCTTTAGCATAATTTAGTTTCAATCTAAGTGTAAGGCTAAGCTATACCACAGATAACCTAATATTACATAGATGTACCTACCTATAGTGGAAAAATACATAAATAGTGAAAAGAAATACTTACATGTAAAGATTGGTGTAGATAATTCTATGTATGTCATAAAGCTAACTACATACCATTAACTTTATTCGTATATACAATAGATATACAAAGTTTTACTTGTTAAGTTTTTTTTAGAGTACTAGCCTGTATTTTGTTACTGAGTAAAGTGGATTATGGTTTGAAATTGATTACAAATGACAATGCCAATCCAAAATCATCATAAAATGTGTCGTAGGTGATATAAAATTCTCCGTGACCGTATTTGCATAATAATTATATTACAAATAATACACAGCACGATTTTATTTGACTTAAATTACATACAGCAATGATAGGCCTCTGTATTAATACTATAGCTAAACAAAGCGAAGCTCATCCATAAGAAATTTATTAAGAAAGGTTCCGAATAGGCCTTCGGAAAGTAATGGCTACCGGAACCGAGAATGGGAGGAACAAAAGATACGCGGCCAACCGCACTTTACCAACGTTCGTTAACGAACTGGCTGGCCCTTAGTGAAACAAAAAAATATTTGAATACCTATAGTAATTACTTTCTTGGCGATAATTTAAAAACCCTCTTCGTTGGATATAACTGTAATTTATTTAAGATCCCCATTTTGCTCACCTTTTCCATTCTTTATTTAATGTATCGTACCCAAAATTTTAAAATGTATCATCTCATGATCAAATCATGTCTGAAACAAACGTACATTTTAAAAGAATATAATTCAAGTAAATTATTAATGGGAAAGAAATTATTATTAAGTGCCATTTATTAGTTTTCTAAATACGTTGAAGCGTTTACAGTAGAGTTCTTCAGGGGTTACGGTATGTTTTTAGGCGCTACCTAAGGGCAAATATTTCCTTTCATAAAATCGAAGGAGGCCATACTAAAAATCTCGAAGGAAATCCTCAATTCTAATGGCTACAGTTTGTAACATAATTATGAAACAGTTTGTTGTTACGCTTTAGAATATTAGATGCGCTCTATACAATTCTGTTTCAGTTATATCAAATGTTTTCAATTTACGAAAAACAAGTCGTGGAATGTTCTTACGTAGTTATTTTAAGTTTCAAACTGAATCTTACCAATATACACCCGATAGTCTAGTTGTCAAATCCAATAAAAAGTCAAGAATAAAATAACCATTGATACTATTCTTTACATATAAATATAAAGTGTACTTTATAAAATAAAAGTTATATTGTTATAAAGCATTTATAATAGAAAATAATAAGTTTAATTTATTCAAACAATTTAAAATTAAAATATTAAACATTTTTAGTGTGTAAATAACAATGAATTTTAAACCTTCAAATTTACTATTATTTATCATTAAGTGATGGAATACAAAAATTCGTTGTAATTATTCACATAACGGTAAATAATAACAAAACTAATATTTTTTTAAACTAAATACTAAATTATATTTATCCCTAAGAAACAGTCATGAGGTTATCAAATAATTTATACTAAACTTTATCATACACTAGGTCCACAGATATTCCCAACGGAAATTATATTAAAAGACTTAGGACTTAAAATTGTTTATTAAAGTTAAATATAAAACCAGTTTTATAATTTAAAATATACCAGAACGAGGTGTTTGCCTCGTTCTGGTATATAAAACACATATCACGCATCTACACAAATAGTGTCACTAAATATTTTTTTTTCTTTTAAAGGTAATGCGTAACCTTACAAAACTGAAATGTCTAGAAGCATCTCCTCGCTACTTACACTTTTGTACGTAGTAGTTTTTCTATTTAACTTGTTAGGTTTATATCTAGTATTGGGTGTACCTGTCAAGGTCCAACTGGTATCGTACGTGAAGCCATTACCACGTAGAACGTGAAATACGACATAAACGTACGAGTTACGGCTCTGGTCGTTTCTATAGCCCATATAATGCGCCCTAGCTACGATAAATTGAAATTGGTACATTTATCATCGTGCCGTTTGATTGTGTTTTTTATTGCATCGAGATGGCCAATGCAATCTCTGATACAAGAGGCCTGATATATTAATCTCTACCGAGGCAGACTTTGTACGACGCAGAGTTGACAGATCTATTGAAAACTACCGTAAAAGGAGCAGGCGCAAGGGAAGTAAGATTTCTTAATATATTAATATTATATTTGTCTTAGCTCATACACGCTTTTAGCGTTAACATATTCTCTTTTACTACGTGTACTGTGCATTCCGCGATATGAGATGCTGAAAATGCATCGTATGTATATTTAAGTCTTTACCAAGGTGGATTATATCTCAGATTTTAAGTCGTTTAGTAAGACAAGATAATACCAACCCACACTCATACTTTGTTTTTGTCATACCAAACATCGGACATTATGCTAAAATATCGAACAGTTCAAATTGGGCTTTACGAGTAGGTATGTGTCTCAATACTCAGGAAATATACAACATAACAGTGTAATGTGTTGTTTATGCATATAGACGACGGTTGCCACTTACCATCAGGTGGGCTGCAAAGCATTATTTTTTTCATTTAACTGAACAAGCAAACGCCAGTAATTTGCCTTTCCAATTCCATATGAAAAAAAATATGTGCTAGATTAATATCGCTGATTAATATATTGATAATGACTTAGGTACTGATTGTAAAACATTTATATAGCCGAATTTTTTAAAGTGAACTGGACTTTATTCCCTGTTATAAAAATATTTTTTATTTACTGAAAACTATGTAGTTTTTTCTGCAACATATTGACCATACATGTCATGATACGAAGGTATTTCAATTAGATAATTTCATGAACATGTTTGTCTTGATATGTCATTTTATGGTAAGTATTAAGTGGCACGTAACTATGTAGATATTGTAGTTTAATATATAAAAATATATGCTGTAATATACCTAAATAATACTATTGTATACCATAGTATAGTATAACACATAATTTCTGCCAAGTATCAAATAGTTGTATAACTTATTTAAGGCTATGTTGAAAGTTTACGAGATGTTATGGCGTTTGATACCAAAATTTGTATTAAGGAAGAATGTTTCTGATACGAGTGTTTTGAGAATGCATTTCTCAGGCTTTCCAATATTTTAATAACGGTAACCCCAAAATATCGCAAGCAGATTTTGTCATACAAGGTCGACTGCCTGAATAGTCTTATCTATAGGTTCATTCTTTAAATATGGAGCATCCTCGAATGGCATATTAAAGTAATGCTTATATTCATATTACAAGAGCGAGGTAAAATGCTTTATGCGCTACTTGTTTTATCGTCAAGAAAGGCGTATATTATACTTATATTATAAAAAAGAAGACACGGGATTACAACAATGACTTCCAGGACTCAATAGTGAAACCGTTATACAGAAAACATTTAAACAAATGTACATATTTATAATAAACAATTTACAGTTAACAATTCGGGACAAATTTAAATCTAAAATATCAAATTATATAGTGAAATTCTATTTGTTATGCAGAATTTGGTGGCGCGATGGCAAAGTTTTATTAGCTTTCAGTAACTGGGACGGACTAAACTCGTAGTAGTTACCTTACGGTGTAGCGACGTGTTTCTCAGTTATGTTTTGTTCACAATAGTTTTGGAATACGATACGACCCATTTTACTATATATTATGAAGCTCTTGCGGAACTATCGTACTCGTTCGACACTGAAGTATTGTATTCAGATCTGTCTTTAGTCATTTTAAGAAAACAGATATCTTTGACGTTATCATATTTTACATGAAATAGTGTTACCACATTTATACAATCTAAAATGTAATTCACAGTTATAAAACATATAAGTAGATCTGATCTCATCTGAGATCGGGGGAAAATCTACAAATTATAAATACTGAAGATAATAAATTAATTGGGACCGAATATTTTCATATTTTTAAGAATAATAGACTTGGGCATTTTTATAATTCCGAAACGTCAGAATTAAATGATAATACTTACAATAGCTTAAAAATATACTAATATATTAAATAAAATATAATATATAATACTTTTATTACGTATACCAGAATCTGAGTGATTTAATATATTGATTTCAACAATTAATTTGTATACGACGGGACGCAAAGGCCGATTTATTAAAATACTAACAAAATTCGTGTCCGTTTTAAAAATATTATCGTTTTTATAAACAATATGAAGTACTAATCAAAAAGCCTCCACCCCAACACTCCAAAGTATAAATCTTATATATAATTCGTAAATTAATTTCTTGTGTATAATTAGGTGTTGTGTTTTATTGTTAATCAAGCCATTCATTAGACCGCTGTTGGACAAAGGCCTTTTATAGTGTGAATTTGGACCCCTATTCCATCACGAAGGTGAGTTTTGTTTCACAAGTCACCCTCTATTGTTCATTACTTTGTAGAAGATCCCTCTATATACTTATATTTATCTCCCTTCGCCCAATAAATATAAGTTTCAGATTTCCTCCTTTACTATTATGAGTTTGTATTGCATAAATAAAAATGTAGTAAAAATATAATTTTTTAAGCTGTTTCCAAACCTTGTACATATATAGTGTTGCTTTTATATATTATTATTAGTTTATATACTCTGGATAAGTTAGGGTAGGCTAATAATACTAGATATGATAACACATGACAAACTGCAACAATAAGTACAGGTATGAAGTCTTTGCACAAAGTCTACCCGTGGTATTCTATAATTGCACCTATATAAGCTACCAAACAACTTACTCTGTAAGATGTGTTTCGGTTTAAAGGTGAAATATGATAGTGAAATAACAGGGTACGAAGTCTTGGCGCCTTAGTCTTCCAGAATGGCAACGCTTGATGGATACAGTAAGGTCTCGGAACGATTTGATTTGCGTGATGCTATGCTTGTGTTATTGTGTCTAAAAAAAGTATTTGAAGTTTTTATTTAATTTTATATAGATAATTATTTTTATTTGGTGTATATAGATATCTAATACTTGAACTGCTGTTCTTACTATTTCATAAGTAATAAAAAAATAAACAATTTATAAATTCAGTATAGACTGTAGATTCTCAATGTAGCAAACTTATAAAACTCAATTTATAGAACTACAATCCAATGCGGCAAAGGCGAGCCGGGCCAATTAAAAAGTAGAATATTATTTATTAAATTAGTTTAGTAATGACATAACTTTGAAACTGTATGAAACTATTACAGCTAAATATATAATGGGTAGTAATTGTCCTTGCCAACTTTATAGTATGGTATTATTTATTTACTCCTGTGTTTGAAACAATGATGATTAATCAATTAATTTTTTTTTTACAATTACAAATTTTTAAATTGAGTATTGTGACTTAATAATCAATGAACGATGTAGGTGTACTTTTGTATACGAGTACAAAATCTCAATCAATAAATAAGTATAAATCTGTATACATACAATAACATTTTCTTGTTCATTAACGCTGGTTTTCCCTAATAAACCCTAACGAACCGAGCTAAGTCCCCATAGACTCTCATGTAGAAAAAACATATGTTAACGCGATTCCTCGTACTTCGTGTGTATATTTAGGTAGTTGTGGCCTTTTATGAAGCTTCTAACTAAGATGCGTTGAAAGGAACATTCAAGTCAATAGGGTGTTACCATTACCTAGTTGTATGCGTGTGTGTCGCTGCGTCACACATTTTGGCGACGCCTTGTTGCTTAGTCACGCGAGGTTTTTGTTCAATTTTATAAACGACCACCCTACCCTTGCTACTGTACAATAATAATACATGTACGATACTATATAAGAGTTGCAATTTTGTACTGAACCGTTGGTGGTAGTTTTCATAAGTACATCAATTTATTATTCTTTCGCCCGGTACATTTTTAAATCGTAATTTATGAACGACTTCCGTGCAGACGACTCCGACTTTTGGTTTTCAGATCAGGTTAGGCAAATTTATGAAGGTGTCTATTGGGTTTGCAAGGATTCACATCGTTTCATAATATTATTTTATTTATACAAAAAAATATGTATTCAAATAGCCTGATTAAGTATAAAACTACTTTTATCACAATAATTTTAGACCTGAGTATGTATATCAATTAGGGAATTGTATACTGATATTATGAAGAACGGATCTGCGTTTATTAAATTAACTAGAAACTAGCTTTGTAAAAGAAGGATCCTTATAAAATATTATTTTATACTATATTCAATACACAGTAGTAAGTAATGTTATTATGTACATCAAGAATTTAGTAATACACTAATTTTTATCACATGTACGGAAACTGTGCTACTACCATGCTCTTTTTTAACATGAATAACATAAATATACGATAGAAAGTTGACCTACATACAGATTGCAAGCTTCACTCAGTATGCAATATGAAAAATGGTAGGTAATAGTCACCTAAGAACAAGTACCATACAAATTGCATAAAGAATCTGTCTTTCGATGTTAAAATTAAGATTATCAATTGTACTAAAAAAATAAGTATTCAACAAAGCAATACTCACGCGGCAATTAGTTTCGCATGGAAAATAAACATAAATTTTAACAAGGGTTATTTGAGACTAACCTGACAGTAAATAAAACAATACGCTTACACAAGATATAAAATATCATCATCAGCCCACTACAGTCCACAGCTGTACATAGGCCTCTTCCAAGGCACGCCAGTGGGCACGATCTTCAGTTTTCCTTCTCATCCAGTTACTACCCGCAACCCTACGTATGTGGTCGCTCCACCTAGCTGCGGCGCGTCCTACACTACGTTAGCCAAATCGCGGTCTCCACTCCTATTTATCGTTATGACTTATGATGCCGAATATAAAATATCAAACTGACATTATTCACATTCTTGAAGATCGTTCAAAATTTCTACAAATATACGTATATGTCTAGTGATTGTGACATAATGATTAATCTATCCTTGCTTGTTCTAAACAAATATCCACCGTATCTATACACCCAATAAAAATGAAACTGATCGTTATCTGTTACCGTTTGTACATGAAATACATATATATGAGACATATTAAGTCTTTTTCAACGTAATGAAACCTAAATCAATTATTATTAGAATTTTTCTGATAATAATTCTAATTCTATAAATCTGTGCGTTTGTGCGCGTGTAACCACACACAGCTTAACCGAATTGGATGCGGTTTTCGCTAATATACATCAGCATAAACTTCAGCACTTAAATCGGTTATTGGTGGCATACCACCAATAACCGATTTGAGTATAAAATTAACAGCATAGCAAAACAAGCATAAGATTGTATGTGAAGCTTACTTCACATGCAATTTTATGCTTGTTTTATTCCAATACGGTCAATAAAGACAAAACTGTTATATGGGTATGAAGTCGTGGACTCAGCTAATCATATATAGAACTCTTCAATACTTACTGTATTGTATAAGTACTTACTCTTGGGATTATAATATTCTGTCATAGTTTATAACAAAGAAAATATTTTCTTTACCTTTCTAATGGGCAGAGTATCGATATTGTGTGGGAG
The DNA here is from genome assembly GCF_030625045.1 of Achroia grisella. NCBI lineage: Eukaryota > Metazoa > Arthropoda > Insecta > Lepidoptera > Pyralidae > Achroia > Achroia grisella. The sequence continues at coordinate 2,088,276 of NW_026712703.1, forward strand.
TCGCATTCATATTGTCTTATATACTAAATTGTTTCTATAATCCCTCTAGGGAGTAAAACGATACAATAATACAAATCTATTTACGTATTATTTGTATTCTAAAAGTAACCTTTGTCTACAGAAAGGTAACATGAGTGTGCGAATGTGAGCTTTTTATATATTATATACTTTCGTACTTACGACTTTACCACATATAAATAAAATATAAATAAATGTTTTACATAATTGCCGAAGACACTAAATTATTCTAGTTGTTTCTTATATAAAATTCAGTTTATTTTAAGTTTCTTTTTCTAATTAATTGAATGACATTATTTACCACGGATACACAACAAAATATGTTGTACCACTCATACATAGCCATTTTTAAATATTAAGGCATCCTACGTACTCTATAAATAATTATAATTATATATCTCATTCCTTTTAGATACTAAAAATATTGGTCGTATGCCACTATTTCTGTCGCATTATAGTTTTTCTATAACGACAATGAACTACCACATAATCCTATGTAATGTCGTACACATAAATGAGGTTTGTTTGTTTTCTTTTAAGCCTTTGTCTCGACCGACTTAACCAGTCATAAAGAAATGTAGCGTATGGGTACATAGCATTTGGAACGAAGAAGGGTTTATAAGAAAGTTTTCTATATTTTCTTGATTATTTATAATATCGCAGAAGAAATCGTGGATTAATTTTATGTTATAATAATTTACAACCAAACCAATATTCAAAACAGAACTTCTCAAGGTTACCACTATCATTAGTGTTGTGACGTAGCCCAGTAAGTGGACCCAGCTGTATTTACGACCACATTTTACACCCCTAAGTCCAAAAATAAATAATTTCGACGTTTGTTTCACAATACCCGAAAAACTTTTACGTATATATTGAAGCACCCTCATTTGGAAACCTCCTGTCCGAAGTTTACGACACAAACAAGTTTTTTACTGTTCTCAAAAGAACAACGTGGCAATTCTGTGAATGCAATTAACCCACAACAGAAACAAACTTTTGTTGTGTTCCAGCCCTTTCAACCACAATTTATTTAGTTATAATACCCACTCATAATGTTTGAAGTCGTTTTCATTTATATTAGTATTTTCCAAAATGTTAGACTTCAGTCATGAAATTTTGTAACATTTTTACTGAAAATTTTTAACTTGGTTCGCTGAATGATGCACAACTGAGTAGAAATCTTTTATTCAAAAAACGTTATAGTTTCAGTAAATTTTAAATATGAATCATAGTATATTAGTTACATTATACAAAATAATACCATGAAACAACACTTTAATGTTATGTAGTATGTCAGTGAAAATTAGACATTAAAAAAATAGTTTTTAAAGTTACACCACTATTTTCGCATTTTTTCGCCCTTTACGTACACTTTAACAAAATTATTACTAGCAGTATAATATGTAACTATGTTTTAATAGAATTAATTCTAAGGGAACAACAACTTGCGTCCTTTCACGGCTCGTTCCACGCCTCGGAGGACCAATCATCGTTCATTTAGTGATAATTTACACCGAAATAACCAGCTGTTTATTAAATATATCCCACGTTTATTCCCTAGAGATTCGGGGGTATATATTTTAACATGTTAGGACGTTAGTATATAAATACGTATAAATTACTTTATACTTCTATAATATATGTATATATAGTTTATGGAGTCTGTTTTTTGAAATTATATCGTTTATCGTTAGACATATTAGCGTAAAATAAGTACTTAACTTAAGTAACAATGTGAAGTTTAGTAGACAGGATATAGAAGTAATAAAGACTATAGAATTTTTTTTTTATATCAGGTGTGAGGTTTCGTTATATTAAATACTTTCTTAAGATTTATAGAACAATCTTATATATAAAATTCTAGTGTCACAATGTTAGTTACCATACGTCTTGACCGAATTTTATAGCGATATTAGTACTTTAATTCATAGGGCAAAACAACGTCTGCTGGGTTAGCTATAGTAAGGAGTTTTAGTCTGAACTACGTATATTTATTTATATAGACATATCTCACAATCTTGAATACGCCAAAAATTATAGGTCAAAGTAATAATCTAATTCATTTATCCCATTTAATTCATTCTTATGTGTAACTGATAAAATCTTACGTATACTTATCCGTGTTAGATACTTCAGTAGTAGGTTTCATTTAATTGTGCTACCGCTGTATAAAATCACATTATACATTTTTTTTCCAAGGTTCAAATGTACAACATACATATGTTCATCAATATGTCTTAACGAATTATTTTTAATGTGAGAAGGACATGTTTTAGTCATGTTAATGCATAAACATGATCAAATATAAAATTACTAAACAGTGTAAAGAGTCAAACATGTGCATTTGAGAATAGACAAGTGAGTGGCTAGTATGTTTCCTGATAGAAGTTGATATCGAGCATCGAGATACAGCATCCACAGCAAGATGGTGGCGAGAGGAACGAGTCGGGTGCTGTCCATATTGTTCAGTACACTGCTACTGGGCAGAGCTATAGCAGGTAACCTTTTCTATAAAATTATTATATTTTAGTAATAGTTATCGTTACATATATTAATTTTCTGCAAGCACATTAAATTCTGATTCTATATGAAGTATATTAATTTTACTCATATACTTAATATATAATACATATAATATCCTTATCATTACAATCCACACAGCGTCATCTAGATCCAAGTTAAGCAGAGCTTGTGTTATGGGTACTAGACAATACTATACTGATAGATATACTTAGATTTTTTAAAATACATACATAATATACATAGAATACACCCAGACAAATACAAACAACTCATGAATACAAATGTTTCTACCGTGCGAGAAATCATACCCGCGACCGTCAGAAATGTGCTAAACAGGTTATCAAAATACACAAAGCATAAAACCTTACCTACTATCAGTACTTATACAAACCTAATACATATCTAGAAATCTAAAAATTAAGTGGTAGGTTTATTTTATAACGCATCTCTATTAGACTAGTGTATAGGACATAGTGAATTCAATTGGTTTAAAAGTTTAATCCAATCAAGTAACAAGTTTAGTAAATTATTAATCCGTAACTAATTAATAAATTAATCCAAAAAATTAATATAAATAACATAATTTTCATAAAACAGTTTCCTCGAGAGACCTATAGAAAAGTGATTCATTGCACGTAGCTTGGCCAAGGCTGAATGGCGCGATGAACTTAATGGCGTTATAATAATTTCTAAGTCAATTTATTTACATTAATGTCTTGGCTTTATAAACATAAAAAGTTTACAGTTGAATTAGAAATTTATTTTTATACTTTATACGTACAAGTTATTGCTTAGTTACACTGTGTTTATACATTAAAAGTAGGAAAGTAAGCTCTCATAACCTTAATTTTAGTTTGGGTGTTTGTTATGTAGATTAATTATGTATTTACAATAAATATTAGTATTTTTATCAGTTGTAAAGCATAAATCAAGCTTTGTCCTTTTTTTGCAACTACAAGGCGCTGTATATTTTCCTCGGTTATTATTATTAAAACCTTTAACCTTACTTTATTCTTGGTGAATTTGCCACAATGAGCTATCATTCTTCACTGGTGCACCGCTGCACCGCCAGCAAAGACATTAGTGCAAACAGGTGCAATCTTCTATTAAATATTACCGTAATTCATACATCTATAAATTTTTAAAGATTAAAAATCTGGATTTTTATATATCTATAATTAAGTAGAACGCCTAAACTGCGACCTCGATTAGTTCACGAGCCCTCATCAGTTATAAACTGCAAATCTGGATTGTGTATTATTTATATTTATTAACTAACCCAAAGAAATGTCAAATGCCACTTGTGAAAAAATCTATTCAGTCATTGGTGACTTTAACTTTAACTAATGCACCCTGCTCAAACTGTTGCACTTAAAAAAATTAATAGTGTCAATAAAATAAAAAATATATAAAACTATATAAACTTATTAAAAAATCAGAACAGTGATTTCATTCTTTATTATATCAGATACATAGCTTTTAATTTTATTTTTCCTTCAAGAGATAAGTAATTTACTATTAAATTAGTATATATCAGATGTCATATTACTTTTTTCTATAGCAAACTATATAGTTAGCTATAGAAAAAAGTAATATGAAAATCTATTCAAAAATATTTAGGAGTATATTTTTGTATAGATTTTATAGAACGAACACGAGACTTCAACCTACAGTATCTTCTTTTCTACCAAATTTTTTCTCGAAGCAGTTTTTGCGTTTGCCCGTGGGAATGAGTTTTTCCGCAATAAAATGTATTTACCTCATAATTTGGTGACCCGGTAGACTGCTATACAATATAGTTTAGTAGTTTTTGCCCGATATATATTTTATTTCGGAATATTTTCGTAGTGACACGTACCTTACAAAACAATATAAAGTTATTAGATGTAGTTGTAACGTGAGTAATTTTTCCTTTATGATCACTTAGTACAACAGTGGTAACTGTCGGAGCTTGCCAAATACTATAGCTTATATCACTATGAACATAAATTTCTTTAAATATATATGTGGTCAATTTTGTTTTCTTTCTTCATAGTTTCATTTTTTCAGGATTTTATTATCAAGTTTTATAATCTGAACATACGTTACAATTTTTATCTTCTGTAAATTATTAGTTATGGTTTAATGATTCATATTAAATATATTAATAAGTATATCTAGTTCACAATAAAAAAAAATGAAATGACACATTGCAAACTGTATGAAATTATTTCAATCAGTCGTCAACCTTTTGGTCTGGTTAGTGGAGCTAAATAAAGAACTTTTTTTTAACAAGGTAATCAATGAACTTGAATGGGTCCAAGTTTAGCAAGTGAGCCACAAAGGCTATGCCTATATAAATTCTGGGTAATTGAAATGAAACACGATATGTTTATTTTCGTTTGTATACCTGTGCACGTGGATTCAGAATGAGTAACAGCACAAACTGCGTATATAGCATCTGAATTTGTTTTAGCTAATTATAGGGTTACGTTAGACTAGGTAATTACATATGTGAAATTAAAGGAAAATGCCATAAAAGTTACATTTATTTTAACCTTTATCAGGCTGTCTGTGATCTGTCTGATTGTATGTAAGGATAAATTATATCATATTTATTAATTCGGATGTGTAAAACAATATTCATTTTTCTTCAGACACATTCTATATAAGTATTTTTACAAACTTTTTCATTTATGTTGCAGCTATATTAATATGTAAATTAACAGGTTATAAAAAATGCGTACGTACGGTTTTAAATAATCCGTAGGTACCTAACTGTTGGTGTACCTAATATAAATAAATCATAATTTCCATACCTTTATCCCATTATTTGAGGTCAGCGCAGTTTATTTTTCTCTACCAGAGATACTACTAGGTGAATTATGGTATAAATAATATTGTGACAAAAGTTTAATTTTTCTAGTTATATTTTCTTCAATTAGAATATATAATTAGAAGACTTAAACGTATTATACGTACTGCAATCATACATACGTAAATTTACAAAGCCAATTTTATTGTAATATATTATAGTTTTCAATCGAAATAAGACTCCCACTCAGGTATAGAGAAACCTTATATCAGTTCAACCTCATATCTGGCTCTTCCATTTCCATTAGCATATATGCTATTTAAAATAACAAAATATACATTAATTATCCAAAGAGTACTTACAAACAAAATAAGGGTTTAGTTCCAAATAAAAGTAAATTAAGATTTAAATTTTGCTATATCCCACACAGGCATTGCTATGCCTAGTAAATTATCCCAACATTCAATTGTAATAATGAAATGTATTTTACAAAATGTATGTAACGACCATTAGTAATGGAATGTCCACTATGTATCTTAAAAATATTTAGATTATAATTCACATGTAACTACCTACTTTTCGACGTTGTTTCTCTAAATTTATGTAGAAATACTCTCCAAGAAAGTTTGAGTTAGCAAACAACAAACAAAAACTTTATGCTAAGTAGGTGCCTGCTTTAAAGATATTACAAACTGTAACGATAATTTTATTCTGGTTACTATCCTTTATCCGCCAACTTCATCCATACAGTCGAACCATTTACAATATAGACACACTCAATCCCTAGTAATCTTAGTGTAACATAATAGTATATCTAAACTATTTTCATATAAGTACAACATATATAATCTGTATTATATGTAGTATTTTCATGTTGTGTCTTTATCTATTTATTAAATATGATGACTGGAATAACAACATATTTGTTGTTTATTCATCAATAATAAAAAAAAATAAGAAAAAATAATACAATACGTAACTCATACAATATGTAATCGGTTTATTCGTTTCGAAGTTACTATGCCATGATGATAGAATGACACATAGGCACACAGATTTCACAGACACGTTAAACTTATAACATCTCTCTTGTATCAGGGGTAAAAAATTGACTAGAGTGAAAGCAGAAAATTAAATAAAATTAAGGTTCATTTCTATGCCTAATAATTCAGAACTTCTCTTGCAGTGACTGATAAGAATTTTAATTTTACTTATCTTATATTTGGTTAGCTGGTTTCGATTATCGATGGAGTAGGAAGTAATTAAAATACTATTCCTCCGACACACGGTACCTAAGTTTCTAAAATATTCCTCAGCATACGTCAATTGTGTAAAAAATGTCCCAAATGATAATCTAGTATACCAAACTATTTTAAAAATTCTGGTAAAAATACCACTTTTAATATTATTTCAATACTATAATTTGTATCACTTTGTTTATTTTAATAATGTGAATATAACTCTACGATGTCATCTGTCTCTATGATGTCGTACCGTTGCCTTTAGTCGATATTAAAAAAGCGAAATAACTTTGATGCCTAAATACTGACATAACATGACTAAATATAAAAAAGTAATAAAATTGTTGAAGAGAACTTAAGAGCAAATATGCATTGTTATATTTATTAGTTAAATATATTATAATATTGAATTGCATATAATTGTTGGAATCACGGTTTTAAAGATTATGTATCTTTATAAAGACATTGTATTTTTATAGTGATTATACATTTCATTGTTTCAAATGAAGACACCATTTTAAACACATCCTTTTCTCTCAGACTCACACGCATTTATAGTATTAGTAGGATTTAAGTGATAAATGTATTCATGTAAACAAAACTCAAAAGCTGCGCCCGAACATTATTCGTACTTGTGTACTCGTATAATGAACGGCTATGAAGATTACAAACATAAATCACACAGCAACACAGCCTTTTCAATTACTTAGCTTAATTAACTGAAAGAAGGACATTCGCTTCGAGTTTGTTCCACACTATAATTTATTCAAAGTAATGTACTGCTTTTATGTCCATAGGCAATTATTTAGGCATTGTAATATGATAGATGTATGTATGTATGGTAATTAAGGATTGTACGTAAGGGGCTGAAATGATGATGATAAATTAAATAGTAATCATTGTAAATGCTTAATAGCCATTGAACTAATTAAACTAAAATCTACCAGCAATACACATATCTTTATCTTTGGCTAGTCATGACGTCATGGAAGGAATATTGTTTGTAAGGATTTTTTGTTCCTTAAATATTATATAATTTAGGCGGAAGTAGTCGTGACATTAGGTATAGGAGTAATATATTAATAACATCAACATTTTGGTTACATTCACAAAATTTTGCGTAATAAATAGCCAAACGAACTGATTTACTAATTGATTAATCCGTCACAATTTTTCAGTTAGTACCAAGAATTATTTAGGAGTTTATGGCTAACGTTTGAAAACGTGACTACCAAGACACTTCTTCTAAACTTAGGTAATTATAAGTACGCCTATATCACATTGTAATCATCTGAAATAACAATGCACGAGTCACATGAACGCGTGATATCCATGGTGCTTCGAGAATAGGGTATGTTGCATCAGGTGGGTCGTAAGATTTCCTTTCTAGTAACATAAAAAAGATAGAAAACGCTGAATAATTATTTTAAGGGTTTGAATCCAGCCGAATGTTAAATTGAATTGTATATTAATGAAATTAACACGTAGTTTCCAAATTGATTAGTTATTTGAAGTAAGTGAAAATCCTTAATAATGAGGTGTTGTGTATTATGTTTATTTTAGTGAATAGGTAAACAGCAATTTTGAACTAAATGCGTGAATTGGGATTAATTCTGAGAGTGGGTACGTAATGTATAAGTTCTGTTTATCAAAAGCCATTCTATTCGAGTATGTTGAAATGAACACAAGTAAATAGCAGAGATCAAGTGTATATGTGAACATGTAGTCACAAAGCTAGCCACCCACAAAACTCACAAAGCGCTTCTAACTGTCTTACACATCAAGAACCCTGTTTGCTTACTAAGTATTTAATTAATGTTCAGAAAACTTTTTAATTAAACCTCTGAAAAACTTAAGTTGGATTGTGACATTTGTACAGAGTTCAGGGAATGGATAATTTAATCAGCAGTGTCGCAAAATTTTTAAGAATGAAAAATAAAGAACACGATTCTTTTCATTTAATCATGCTTATAAAGTACTGGCTCTGGCACTGGCGGTAAAAAAACAGTATACAAAAAAAAAGCAATATAACACTTAATAAGAATTGTATAATACATTCACATAAGTTACATATATGTATTATAATAGTATAGTATATTATAGGTTTTATACTATGTAATAATTTATTATAGTTTATGCAATTTTATTGAATCCTAATTGAAGTGGAGGTATCTGATGTACCTGATGAATGTGAGGTATCGAGGTTTTCTGAGGAAAATACAGAGGTGATTAAAATGGAACTAGCATGAGAGTGACAGATTGTTACATAAAAGAAAAATAAAAAAAATATTACAAAATTTAATAATAACATAAATTCCATCAAGAAAATATTAAATTTTACTCACGTACACTATATTACAGGTGAATGCAAAGGCAATTTTACGTAAAGAAATCTCGAGTTGTCGATTTTATGATACTTTAGAATTAACATTGAGATTGTATAATAATTAATTAAAATGCACAGAGAAATAGTTATTGATAAACTTATATTATGATCAAAGAAGTTTCAATGGAAAAACCAGCATATTTTTGACATCAAAAACGGTAAAGTACTCACTCATTTCTGTAATCCGATGATATTTTCTTTTCTTTTATAATATAATAATAAATATTATAAAACAAAATCGATATTGTAGTCTGTCTCTGCACTTAGGTATTACTTAATTTCGCAACGGAATTTGATGAAAATCTTTAACATTAAGAGCTTTTTTATTGTATTTATTATAGCATTTATTCATTTTGCCTTTGAGGCGGATGGGATATTTCCTGCAATTTCGGCTTTGTAATCAGAATAAAGAAATGATTAATAATATTATGTCGATCTTAATTTATTACAAGTTAACTTGTGCAGTCTCTATAGTCTAGATAGCTTAAATGGATTTAAATTTTGAACGCTATCACCATAAATATTTTTCCTGCAGCACCAATGTACCACCTAGTGACTATTAGGAATGAGTTTAATAAAATAAATTTAAAAAGGAAAATGCGAACAGTGTACACTGCTCAGTCAGCAATACGAGAAAACACAACTAACGGCGGTGATGACTTACAAGAAATAGGCGGGAACGGCTACGATTGGCCAGGATTAACTGCAAACATGGTAACTTTATCTCGTGAATCAATCGTTGAGATATATCCTAGACGATCGCTAACTTTAAAAAGATAATGATCAACTATGACTATACACCTTTTTATAAATGTTCTCATATGCCGGATACTCTTGTCTACCAGGCTCGGTACTACATTTTAAAATGAAATGTCTTTTTTGTGTATATGTTTGTACGAAACTAATATAAACTTTTTACTTTTACTTTATAGAAAATAAATATTCAAACAAATAAATATAAATTAAATAAATACATATAAAAACAATAAATATACTCGTATATTATCCGCAAAACCATTATTACCACTTCTAATAAAATTTATACCTATGGATTTCATAGCATAAATGTATTATCAACAATAACCGTTATAAGCCATTTGCTAGGCAAATAGATAACGTAAATTTATCTTAGAAAAATGGATAAGAATTTGTTAGACAGTCGGTTGAAAAAATATATTTCAATCAAAATCTCAGAATGCGCTTATGAGAAAATTGCTATTTTTCAAAACAAAGATCACTTTTTCTTTATAACCCTCAGCGAAATGGAAAATGATACACATTTATATATATGTAGGTGTGTATAATTTTGCGAGCAAACAAATATACAATTTAACTCTTAAACAGTTTTAATTTTTATCTATAGTTTGAAGTAGTTAAATGAAAATAAAATATATATTTATATAAATGAAACATTACCTTATATCTTTCATGTTTCAATACAAAGGTAAATCGTAAAAGAAAATTAAGTACCTATTACTATTCATGGGAAATGGTCTTTAGATCATAATCGTGTGATCAAAATTTTATAAGTACCTAAAACATATATACACATATAATAGTACATACATAACATTACATAATTGCAAAATTATTATTTGAAAATGTAAACGGAAAAAAGTTAAGGTATATACTATATAGTAGCAAAGTCTGTTCGTGTTTAAGATTCAAATTGCGGCGTCGTTCACTTTGTTTTACTATCTTCATGAGCAAACAACGTAAAGGGGGATAAAGGCGATTATGATATCATGCCCTGTAGGTCTACAACGCGAAATGCATTCAAATTACTACAAACAAGAGGAAAATGAATGCAAAACTGGTGTAAGCCTGGAAGGAAACATTAACTGTTTCTGTTTACATTTTATTTAATTAATTTTTCTACGTTTCAGTACAATTTGAAAGGAGTTGGCAATTTTCTTCGTTTAAATTAAACGAAGAAAATCATATTTAAAATATAAGGGTTGCTTTTCAAATATGTAAACATATAACTATAACTATAGATACCCCTACAACATTACACAAACAAAACTATTAAAATAAAGAAAACTTATCTGCTTTCAGAATCATCCAGAGACCAGAACATCCGCACACAATGACCGTTTATTTTTTAAAAATCAAATATTTTTCTAAAATAAAAAATAGCATAAGTTACTCCTTATTACATTAGCTACCGCCAAAAAAGTCCCGTCAAAATTGGTCCAGCCATTCTAGAGATTAGCCGGAACAAACAGACCGACAGACAGACGGACAAAAATTGTAAAAAATGTTATTTTGATGTATGTACCGTATTTATATTCATATGCATGTAGTAAAAAACTGTTATTTCAATATTACAAACAGACACTCCAATTTTATTTATATGTATGTATAGATGTGCTTGTTCTTCTTGTGATGAGAAAGCATTCCGAATGAGCGGTAGATTAAAAAAAAAATGTTATGACTATTCAAAAGTGCTTCAATGTAAGTTTATTTGAATAAATGATTTTCTATTTCTATGTATAGATAATTAGTATTTTTTATAATTTAATTGTATAGTAAACCGTAATTGCAATACTGTGATTAGTTAAGAAAGGGTTCTTGAGTATCTATTGCAAACAGTGTAATAGCGTTATGATTCTTAAATTAGTGCAGAAATAATATATGTTTTGGAATTGTCTTGTATGATACATAGTGTTATTATATATGCAGTATAGTATAATAAGAAAATAAGCTGATTTAAACACCAGTTTAGAATAAGGTGAAAATAAATTAATAATATATAAGAGTAGTACGAACAAAGAAAACAGTATTCGTAGTGGGTACTAAATTCGTAGACGTACATACATAACGTGTTTACTATATTATATTGCTGAGCTATTATCAATTTCCTTCATACGTCTTATTTCATTGAAATTAGAGAAATTATATGCATATAAATACGAACTACGTTAATTCTATATTTATAATATTCTAAAGTAGGTAAAACTTACTGGCTCACATCACATAGTTACTTACCTACATAGTTAAATAGAGAAGGCATAATAAAATATTTAAGAGCGAAATATTATGCTCTTTGATACATAGCAGGATCTTATAAGATCATCAACCTAGTATTATCTCACAAGCCTACCTTTTTAAATATACATGCATTAAGTATCTATACATAGATATGTATATTTAATATATGTATATTTACCGTAAATGAATATTTTATCAAAGAAGGTACAAATTAACTTGTATCCAGTAGCGCATTACGGTCACTTGGTACACGACTTACTAAACCTGCTATAATAAATCTCAGACATCATAGTATGAATCCAGATTATATAACCAACCTAATAATATGAAACTATAATAAAATAGCCTTAGACATATTTTTATTACTTTTATTAAAAATAACACTTAGAAAATTTCTGTAAAGTAATTTGATATACAACATTTTATGAATTTGCTTTCTTCATGTAGCATTTTCTTATCCATACATTTATTTTGAATTAGGAATGCGCTACGCATTCATTTGTTTTAAGAATAGAGAGAAATTTATTAATTTCTGATAATACCATCAATGTGTGTTTATCTCCACAAATAAAATTATGTTTTATACAGTATTTATGTTGGAGACAAACATATATTACTCTATTTGTGTGCTTATATCTCTGCAATTTCATGTTTCATTTTTAATAGTTTTGTTACACCCATAACACGAATTACTATGCTCCTTATTTTAGTGCAAAATTTCAACTGTTAGATACTGAACAATAGACAGGCCTTTGAAAGTGAATTGAATAGCGTGTAGGTGCGAGACTGAAAGAAGTACATAAAAGGCATTGTTCTACAAAAAGGAACAACCGTCCTTGCCATTTTTCTTGATCACATTCTCTTTTAAAAAAAGATAATTTATATTTTATAAATAAATGTATAAGTCATCTTAAACTATGGTAACTATGTTATAAGACCATACAATATTCTAACTTTACTGTATTTCTTGTAATAACAATGTATAATTTATTTATTATTATTTGAAAATAATATAGAGTTATTATTTCATTAGCAAGTTAGCGATCGATCTAACCAACAAACACTTAGTCGAATAAATTGCTTAACTCCCAAATTTTTTAGTATTACATTCTTTTTAATAATCTAAGTGATGCCTTTCATTTCTAATTTTTAAGTATCTATGTCCCCCTGAAGTTTTAAAAATTATGCTGAACCACACAAATAATTATGTTATCTGTGCTATAAGTAAAAAGATTATTGTATTTCCACGACGAGTATCTTACGTATTATAGTGTAGTGGGCGTAGTATAACAGAAAATTTCAAAATAATATATTTTTTGTAATTCCTAATCTTGGGATGGTATCCAATATTATTATTATTATTAGTGCCTACCTACGTGAAATTCGACACCCACTACACATTCCATTAATTTGTGCCACGCACGTAGGTAGGTACTAATTGGCGCTGAATGTAAGTGAGGGAATGGAATATAAAATAAATACTGTTCTCACGTATTCATTATTTTATATAAATACCATTATTCCTTTCTTCTGTATCACATATTACTTATATTATAAATAAATTACATTAGGAAAATTCACGCATTTGATTTGTAAAAAAGATATTTTAATTCATCTGTGGCGTTATCCCCTTATATGTAAATAAAATGCACTCCTTTTTCATACAGTAGTATTATTATTTAAGAGAAATGTGGAGCGTTGCATTGACCATAATATTTACAGTTGTCAATGCTTCTGATCACCTCATTTTGGATAACGGGTGTAGCGGTATGTTTATGTTTGTACAAACAAGATTTACAGTAATAAAATAATCAGTTTACCCGTGATCATGGCGGTTGAAACACTAATGGCGCCGCAATATAGGGAACTCAATAAATATTAAACATGGTAAAATCTCGTGATTTTTGTTATAATTATATGTGTCGTGCTAATTATATGTGTAAATAATGACTGCGTCAAATTTAAAACAGTATATAAAATAATTAAATTTGAGAACACTCCTCGTACAACACAACCCTAAAAATATATCCATATCTAAGACAATGTTGTTATTAAAACAGGATTGCAAAATTAATCCCAAATTTATTGTACAACAGTGCAAGCCAGTTTACCAGAATAGATTCAGGGGTAGCGAACTCTACAACAGCCCTGAACCGCTCTCGGGGACACTTCTGTTTCAATTTCTTGGATATAGCGTGCTAAAATTGTATTAGGTAATACTGGAAACTGTTTCATTGTAAATGAAGATACTACCTACCTACATTATTAATCATAAAATGGTTTACCGAGCCAAGAAACAGTAATACTAATAATGAAACTATTGTGCAATTGTTCTGTTTCCCAAAAATACAAATAATAAAATATATTTTATAACCCGCACAAAAGACTACAAGATCACAATGTGAATCTATATACTTATATACCATACCGTAACTGATTACATTTAACTTTATTTTAAATCTTTCAGATACTATACAACCCTTTAATTAACATATCTAAGAGCAAATATCATTATTCTTTTTTCTTTGCATTATTAGGAAAATTATTTAGTATCTATTAGTATATATTATATTTTATGAAAACTCGCTTTTGGCTTCATATTGCCTTTCAAGATTGACCTCATATAATTAACCAGGAAAATGTAACTCAGTCTTTTCTAAAAATACTCAGCGCAATAGCTATTCGGAAATCAAGGCAGAATAGTATCTAACTAAATTATGCAGTGGTAGATACTGTGAAATGTAAATTCAAGATTCTCTCTCGCTGTTGGAAAACTGAAGAAAGTATGTTTAGATATTGTAAAACGAAGTTGCTAGTAACAAGTGAATCTCGCATTTCAGTCCGAAGTGAAAACCAATTTGTGGTTTGGACAATTTCAATTTTAGATTTAATTCCACAAATGCAAATTGTTACTATGTTGAATTATAAATATTTTCGTGGCATCAGTCATTAAATTTGATGCCATTCACTCTGTAATCGGGAGCAATTAACAAATACGAAACATTTAATTTTGCTCGTGATTATCAATTTCAATTCGCGATATAAATTTAATTGAGCATGTAGTTTCTCATTCCATTATTTTCTTTTATATAATACTAGCTACTCGTCCCGGCTTTGCACGAGTGTACATGTATTATACAAATAAACCTTCCTGTTGAATCACTCTATCCATTAAAAAAAACAGCTTCAAAATCGGTTGCGTTTCTTCAAAGATTTAAGCATACATAGGGACGGACAGACAGCGACAGCCACTTTGCTTTATACTATGTAATGATATGTAAATTTAATTTAATTTGTACATATATATAATTGTTTTAAGTATAGACAGCAACCGTATTTCCTTTGCGGTCTGATCATAGCTAAGAATAGTGGGTACGTAAACTGATATGCGGTTAAAGGGGATAAAGCCAAATGTAAAATACAAATAGGCTAGGTATAACTATACAATTGTCAACCATACATGAAGTTTTAACTAATTTTAACCAACCAAACTTTAGGCATCCAACTATTTATATCTAGTACTCGTAATTTTTAATGAGTAATAATGGAATGGTGACGGATGGTTGACGTTAACATTTTACTTATCAAAAGACTACGAGCGTTAAAGAAATTTGAAGACAGAGTTATATTAGAATAAAGGAATATGAAAAGATTATCATGTTTATAACGTTCACATTTCGTGTATTCTAGGTTTGATCAAGTTTATTTTCATATAGCACCTATTCATCGAACAACTCACAAATAATAAACGGAATCAATGTTTTCTTATTTTGTATGCGGACTGCGTACGGTCGAGGAGTGCCATCCTGGAATGGAATTGATTACATCGTAGAATAAAAGTCACGTTAGCTTCCCATTACGTTATTAGACCTAGAAGTATAATTAGCTTGACCGTGTGTGTGTCGACGTGAAACTTTCCAATTAAATGAAATAAAAAAGAAATCATTTTCATCGAATGAACTAATTACTATAGTCATTGCATGCTTCGCCAGAAACCTTAACTCGGCTAAAGGCTGTTTATTCAAGATAAACTGATAAAAATAATTTATAGTCTTCTTTCCAGTGTTTTCTGTCTATTTTACCATCTACCATTAAAAAAGTAGTCTTCAGTCCAATTATATTTTATATTTTATGTGTATCAGTTTATTTGTCAGAGACATGTACAATAATATTTGTTTGTGTATTCTTATCGACAAAACAAATAGGAGAGTACATTTAATACAAAGTCTTAAATAAAATCTATAAAACAGCATGATTTCTGTACCCTTCCAGAGTGCCCAGCATAGAAAAGAACCCCGAAGAAGAAAGAAAATGTATTTTATGCATTGGCTGACGAAACACCAGAAAAGAACGAAAGGATGAGATCAATAAATAATAAACTTTATCCCTAAGCCCGTAATACCGAATTAACTAAGAATCAACAACGATAGTTCACACTTGAGTCCACTGCATATATATGTAGATATGAAATATGAATATCAAATGCTTAGTACACTTAGTACACTCTGCTTACTTTGGCTCAGTGTGACATGATCTTATTTATTACTTGAATCTCCTGGTATGCTTAAATATTTGACTGTGCCTAGTAGTACTTATACTTATATATTAGATAGTAAACGAGGCTTTGTATTTACCGAAACAAAGCTTGAATGCAAAGAGCACGAAACCTGTTTTTCTCCCTTCCCATGGGAATTTCCCAGACCCCTACAAATATCCATAGTACATAGGAATTTCTGTGTAAATTTTCAAGTTTGTATACTTTATGGTACAAATTCCAATGCCTTAGTTGTAATTAAGTACACGTCCTTATTATATGGGTATAGTTTCACAAATGAATGTTTTTTCTTTCATGAAGCATAGTCAAACTTCTTAATAATTGTATTATAATAAATATATTATGAGACTATTGTTTGTTACCTTTTGACGTAATGAAAGGCATATAGCGATGTTGATTGTAATTCAAATTCAAAAATCATGTAGGTATTTTAGCCGCTTATGAACCTCAAGTTTTTACATTAAATTTTTTTTCCCTACCCTCCAGTTCGGTATATAGATCCTATTGAGAAGAACTGGCAAGAAACTCAATTGAATTACTTTTTTTTAAAAGCCAATTTATTTACAATGCATAGGTATTTATATAAGTGTCTATGTCTAACATTAAATGAAATTCCTGAACATGAAAACTATTGCCTAATATATGTATTATTGAGTAATAGGCCTTGCTCAGTAAATATGATTTAACAGATGTTTTGAATTTATTTAAGGGTAATTCCAATATATCCTTTGGTATCTTATTGTAAATTTTTATACCTATTGACTTTTTCTAAACGATACTTGGGGACAGCAAGTTTGTCTTTAAATCTAGTATTAATATTACGAATATTGATGTTTTTTGGAAATAAGTCAAGATTTTTATGAACATATAGGATATTTGAATATATAAATTGAGAAGCAACGGTGAGAATTTCTCTCTTAATGAGTCACGACTCTTCATACAGTAGATCGCTCGAATGGCACGTTTTTGTAATATGAATATATTTTTAATATCTGCCGCTTTTCCCGATAACAATATTCCATAAGAGAGTAAACTATGAAAATAACTAAAATAGAATAATCTAGCAGTATCAGTATCAGTGTACTGTCTAACCTTATGCACGGCAAAAGCTGCTGAACTCAGTTTCGCTGCAAGACTTTGAATTTGTGCACCCCATTGTGTTTTATTATCTAATGTGATTCCTAGAAAGACAGTAGATTCTATAAATTCGAGAGATTCGTCATTTAATTTTATGTTGCAATTAGTATTAAAACTTTTAGACAGAGAAAAATTAACATATTTTGTTTTTTTAGCGTTTAACATAAGATTCTTAGTTGTAAACCAGTGCAAGAGACGCCGCAAAGCACTATTTACATCGTCATAATTATTAGTCATTCTATTAACTTTAAAAATCAATGAAGTATCATCTGCAAATACATAACACTATCCCGCATCTATCCTGCATGGCATATGGGAGATCATTTATGTATACTAAGAATAAAAATGGACCGAGAATAGATCCTTGAGGTACACCGATTTGCACAAGTGACCCCTCAGACGTAGCACTGCTAATCTTTACTTTCTGTATTCTATCAGATAAATAAAATTTTATTAAATTTAAAGCGTTGTCTTTGACGTCATAAAAAGCAAGTTTTTTCAATAATGTATTATGATCAACGCAATCAAAAGCCTTAGAAAGGTCACAAAAAACACCTATCGCTTCCATTTTATTTTCCCATGCAGCAAATACGTGTCTGAGCAACTCTGCACCTGCGTCTGTAGTTGACCTGCGACCTTTGGAAAAACCGAATTGACTATTGTGAATTAAATAATTTAAATTGAAATAACTGACAAGTTGCAAAACCATTATTTTTTTAATGATATTCCTAAGTTACTTTAATCAATATTTAACGATACATGCGAATACAATAGTTTTTATCGTGCGGGTTATCGTAACCGCGACCATCGGAAGTAAGGCGATGTGTTAAACGGCTAGGCTACCGAAGCCGTTATTGCATTGATTATTTCAACCGCGAAACAACTTTCTTTTGTAATATGTTTCGATTGATGAGTAGGGAAATTGCAGGATAAGAGTCATAACATCTTAATCCTCAGCAACACATCTCCAAAGTCTATGTATAGAGCGACGGTTACCTCTTACAGTCAAGTGACCCGTTAGCTTGTATGTCATGTAATGACTGACAATAACTGACGCAGTTGTTTCAAATAGTTACTGAAGTAGCATAAAATTTATTATTAACATGTTATATAAGAATAGGATATGATATATCCGAAGTTCAAATAGTAGCAAACAAAATTACAAGGGCATGAAAGAAGACGAACCAATATAGTCAGTGGTATCACGCGAAGTTCTAAAAATATTCTTGGTAATGCTATTTCCTTTATTTCTTTTTCCCTAAATATATGTACACAATACGCAGTTTAATATCTTTACACTCTAAATTGTTGCGGCGACAGTCGCGATATATTACTAGTATGTACACCAGAGTGATGTTACATTTGCGTGGTTAGATTATTTATACTGTGAAAATAGTAGCCACTGAATAATCTTGAAGTTGTTACAATATGGCACAAGGATAAAAACTGATGATAATTCAAGGTTATTTTTCTATGCCATTCGTTTGAAATAATTTGACAATATTTTTCATCGGAGAACCGCGCGGCGGGGCCTTTTGGTTATTGTCTCATTACGCCGAAAGATAGATAGTATGTTCAAATCTAGCTGATACTAAAAACTTTGTTAGTCTATTTATATTACTCTCCGGTGACAGAATCATTGATAAGAAAGCTAAATAATGCGAGACACAGTGGTAGGCTCACCCAGTTGTATTCAGATATACTGTAGGTAAGTGTGGTATTCACCGTTACATTCATCTGGGATTACGGACGTGAAGTATATATATTATAAATATTATTATTATTAGTTTTTATATTGTAATTTATAAAAGTTACAATATCTATACATATCAATAAAATTGGAGTGACTGTTTGTAATATTGAAATAACCGTTTTTAATACATTTATATGAATATAAATACGGTACATACTCCAAAATTACACTTTTTACCATATATAATAGTAATATAAACCCTAGAATGCTATAATGCATTATTTCTTTTATAACTATATTTTTATTAGATACTAGCTGACCCGGCGAGCTTCGTAACGGCTAACAATCGATTCTTTAATTTTTAGTTCTTACTTATTACTTTTTTCTTTTGTCTCGCTAGCTGACCAGACGTCCCAAATAGCAGATTTAGTATTAAAACAATTAAAGAATCAATTAATAGATATTATTATATACGAGTACATAAACAGCGCGTTATCATGTGACGCCCTTGATAGCACTCATGCGTTGTCACTCCGGAGAACTAAGATGTTAACAAGGGTCACCAAGAGGCACTTGACACCCTTGTTGTTAAAGATGTCCATAGCCTACGGTAAACGTTTACTATCCAATGAGCCGCTTTGTCACTGCCTTATCATTCTTTAGTTGAAATACATCTTACAATGCAGGCTGTTTTCGTAAATGAAATAGGTGAGACTGGCCTCAGTCTGTGGATACCTACCTAAGCAGATGGCTTTAACATAATGTACCTCGGTTTATATATATATACCGACAGCCTCGGTGGTCTAGTGATTTAACACACCGCTTTACTATCCTGATAGTCGTTGTTCGATTCCTCGCAAGGTACAAATATTTGTATTCATGGGTATGATTGTTTGGTCTGGGTGTTTTATATGTATAATATGTATTTATTTACAAAAAAAAATATTCATGTATTTATATCAGTTGTCTAGTACCCATAACACAAGCTCTGCTTAGCTTGGGACTAGATAGCGCTGTGTGAATTGTCCTGAGATATTATTATTATTATATATATATATTATAAAGTAAGAAATATTTGTTCGAATTTGCAATCAATTTACTCTATAAGGCTAAAATTCCTTACTCGTCACAATCAGCCATTTTTGCAGGTGACATCCATCAAATTGACAATATAATTGATTGCGTGGGTGATAGGGTTCCCTTGTACTTGATACAAGAACACGGCAGGTGTTGCGTGACCGGCTGTCGATCGGAAAAGATTATCAGAGAACGGAACCCCACCTCGTCGATGTAAGGTGGATAAGTTGTTTACAACACGTAAACGTCGTGTTTACAGCTTAGTCTGAGAAACGTCTTTATAACGGTTAGGTATGTGTCATATCGCTAACACGATCTAAGCTACTAAAAAACGACCATTCAATGTTGATGTATCCACATACTCTTATATTTACTAACTCGTTGTGTGTGTTCACAGTGGTATTTATTGCCAGCGCAACCCACATTTTTTTATACAGAATAATTCGTAGTTTTATTTTCAACTATTCATAATTATATACGTTCGCGGACACTGACGATACGACTGGTCCACGAACTCAAACTCGCTCAACGAGCTATGGAAAAAGCTATGCTTAGAGTTTCTCTAAGGGATCAAATAGGAGAGAATAGTTCTAAGTTAGAAAGTAATAATTCTACAAATATTCAAGTTGCAGTGGGCTGGTCTTACCTATATCAGAACTGATGGTCGCTGCAGTAGACGTGTTCTAGAGTGAAGACTGTGAATTAGCAAACGTATTGTAGGACGCCCCACAGCTAGGTGCAGTGACGACATACGTAGTGTTGCGGGTAAATTGGACAAAAAGATGATCGTGCCTAGAGGCGGGCCTGGGGGAAGCCTATGTCCAGAAATGTACTGCAGTAGGTTGATGATAATGATACATATACATAGATTGTTTCTTCAATTACTGTGACTTATTTCAAATGCATATAATGTAGATGTACTACATGCAAATGAAACCATCACCAAGTATATTCACTTCGAAATTTCGTATAGAAAATATCTAATATCATTAAGCCAGGATTATTGTTATTATAGAGTCGAGACATTTTGTAGTATCATGCTTCAACAAATATTTAAATATCTTACTAATATAATAAACGCCAAAGTTTGTGATTATGAATGGATGTTTGTTACTCTTTCACGCAAAAACTATTGAACGCATTTTTGTTAAATTTTACAGCAATATAGCTTATACATCAGAATAACACATAGGCTATAATTTTGTAAGATATTATGTAAATTCGGCGAAATATAATGATAAATGTCAAGTAAGTGTGATGCAGACGAAGTTGCGAGAGTCAGCTAGTATAACATAAGAATATGACTTCTCAAACTTTAATATTTCACACCTATTAATAAACTTCATTAACACACTAACTGTATTATGCATATTTTAACTTAGACTTGAAATTTAAAGTCGAATTTCAAAATTATGTTTTCAGGTAGGTAATGAAATTTATAACTAAAAGAAAACTAAAACTGAGGGTTTGAAAAGATGACAAACCAAAACTTACATGCCAAATTGATTTACTTATATTTATTTTTAGAATATTTTCAATCTTTACATACATCTATAAAACAAGATTAAAGATCAGCATTGAAAATTTTAGCTTAGGTATTCTTAATACCTACGATTGAAAGTTTGCTAATGTACACTAAAAGCTTTTGAAAGCATTAGTAAGTTACTACTGAAGTAGGTAGAATAGGTATAAAACAATTGACTGTTTGTAAAATTTGAATTTCGAATTATATAAAAAGATCAATAATAACCATTGCTATTTAAAAGTACATGTGTTAAAATTTGTAACAAACTAATATTATAAATAAAACTGTCTGTCTGGTTCACGCCAAAACTACTGAACCGATTTAAAGAAATTTGTACAATACCGAGGAAGGAAAACTTTTTAATGCGAAAAAAGGGTTGTAAGGGGTTGAAAATGAAAATACAAGGTTATCTTTAAATTAGTATAATACTTTAACTAAAAAATTATTTTGGAAAGTCTACTTTATAACTGTGGTATTAAGTCTAACTTTAAAAATTTTTAATTTCTGAATTACACCAATATCTAGATATATAAATAAACAAGATTAAAGATTATCAATCCGTTGTCTCCTTATGAATTTAAATGTATAATAGTTTGCTCTGCAATATTATTTTATAAATACATAAATATTACGGGCTATAACTGCTCTTGGACAAGATCGTAATCACGATTAAAACAATATATAATATTGAAAGTCTATACATATGAACTACATCTACCGTTGTACTGGGTCGGAATACTCAAAAGCAAGTAGAGGGATGTTTGAATTTAGAATATCACATCTATTATTTTGATTTAACAAATTTTTATTATGTTATTGGCCAACTGGACTACCAATTTACAAAAGAAGTTAAAGAAATTTTAGACTATACATTAAATATAAATAAATATGACATTTAAATTTGTAAAAAGTCACCATTAGTAAAGTAAAATAGCAGATAATAGTTTTTATGGAAATTCGTCATATTTATATGAAATAAGTTTCAGACTAATATTTAGTAAACTCTGTCTGTCTGTCTCACTTAAATGCCAAAATTCTGTACTGATTTATATAAAATCTAGATCAATAATACTTTTTAATCCATTCGTCATTTTTTAAAAGCTTGAACTTATTTTTTGTATTGATTAAATATAATTAACGAAAATTTGTAAGGGTCAATAGTATATATAGGTGAAACATATATTGACCTACCTTCACAGGACTGCCATATTTTCATTTTTGGAGCTAGAACGATGAAACTTTTTTATTGGGTTAGATTATTAATACATATATTTTATTATTTGGTTAAGGTCACTATTTTACGCGGACGAATATAGTAGTATATATAGGTACATATATTGAAATTCTGCATATTCATCAATAATACCATATACATATATATCAGAGTATATAGTTATGAGTAGTTATGTGCAACTTCATATGAAAGACAAGCCTACAAATATAACTTAAGAACTAAAGCTTCCTTTAGAATAGAATTGAATAACATTTATTACATTATAAATTATTATATGAAATAAAGGTAAACAAAAACAGTGTATTAAATTAGAAATGAAATCATTACAAAAAATATTAGTGATTGTTTCATTCATTAAGTTTTTGCCAAAACGCCACTTCCCATATAACTTGATGGATTATAACTACTACTGCCATCACGCCGCGGTCGGGGTATCATGCCTCCGTTCCTTCGACCGGTAATATAACAAAACTTTTAAGCACTATTCCCACAATTCCGAGCCGTAGGCTCAGCAGTTATAGAGTATTATCTATAATTCTTAGTTCCGGGTCGTCCTTTTAATTGATATCCATAATTTATTATTATTTTTATTGTCGTCCATAAAGCAATTGTGGACTGGGATATCAGCATCGCGTTGTTATTGTATAAAATTAATTATTTAATGGTAATTAACAAACGTATATAACGTACCTGTTATTATTTTCAACAAAGTCGTAGATAGTTTACCTAGAAACTATTAGAATTATAACTCTAGTGGCATGTGAAAATAAAGTGCCTACATACGAGTCAATTATACTTAAATTTTTAAAACTTAATGTCACAGTTTGTCGTGTTTTATGTGTATAAATATATACTTACGATATATAGTATGCACAGCCACGTCTAAACTAAACCCTACGATTGTGCGTCGCGTCGCTGATAACCATTTAAACATCAACGACTGACATAAATTCCAAAGTTATTCCATTTATCATAATATACGTATGTCAAGGTTTAAAAGCAATTTCTATTCTTCTGCATGCCACAAAGTTAGACAGCAAAAACATACCAGAATTCGACTCAATAAAGTCGAAGGTGCGGTTCCAAGTTAATATTAATGTTCTTTTCAAACGAACACCATGGAATTGCATTTCAGCATTTCGGTTACAGCAATTCAGTATTGAAAGTTGCTCAAATTATTTAATTAGATATAGCTAGATTGCTAGCTTAAACCGCATACTTCCATAACTACTATGTTTCTAAGCCAATTGGAATAAAATAAATATAAAATATGTAATATCTGAGATTTGCTAAAAATTCTAAAAATCATTATTTCTATCAGATTAACTAAGTCCTCCTATAATATATATGGAAGATATAGCCTTCAATTATATTTTTATTATATTATGACTTTTATGTACCACAGAAGTTTCTTTTATGAGATGTAACGCAGTTTCAATTGTCTACTTTACTTTAATTTAACTAACAATAATGATGCTAATGACAGACTTTTCTTATGTAAGCAACTTAATATATTTTTAATTATTGTTTTTGTTTTTTTAAACTAATAAGTATTGCATATATCTTAAAGAACTGTAAGTCAGTTTATTAGTTTAACCATTTTTCTCCGCCGCTCTGCATAATTAACAAAGAGTATTTACAAAATATTTTCTACACTTAATGTGCAAGTAATCATAATAGACTGTAACCCTTTGATAGAATGAAATTTCCATATTCCCCTAAGTATGAACAATAAAACGTGATATTCGTACGCTCAGAAAGTTATGGTCTCCCATGAGAAATGGCAGAATGGGCAAAATCTACAAATCTTCGTCGGCTCTACTCGTCACACCTCCATTTTCTCGTACATTGTTACACCACGTTTTCACCAATCTAAACTACATACATCTGTCTACATAAATCAAACATACAGTTACATCAGATTATACACGTAGCCAAGCTTACCTACTATTCATCGTATTTAAATTAGGCCGTAGCCATATACTAATAACAATTATATATTGTCTATATATTTTATTATAGACATATTGCTAGATATACTTTGAATAAGATGGTTTTATTTTTAATGAAGCTTTGTAAAAATTGTAAAAACTCAACCACACTCGGTCGAACCATTTAAGAGGAGTAATTTAAACACTTTTTGTATAAAATAGTCTTCAGTGCGTATTTGTCACGTATGTACTTAACATTTGTATCTACTTAATACAAGCAAGTAAAAGTAGTATTTAGTATAAAGATACATATAGTATATACTATATCTAAATAATAAATTGAAACAGGGACTACATTCATATATGAATATTCGCGTTTTAGACAAATGGAATTGATCGAAAACTTATTTATCATTGTCAAAAATTCTAAAACAAATTTTCGTTGTATGATTAATGGGACCTATTCAGGTCATTTTCAATCGGTATAGATATGAAATGAAGGCACCGTATCTAAAATAATCACTCGGTAATAATGCCTTTGTACAATCTCGCTAATAGCACTAAGAGTATCAAAAGGGATTATGGCTTATCTCTTTAACTGATAGAGATGTTCAGTGGATTGAATACAAAGAAACATAATTTATTTTTGAATAGTTCAATGTGATGTGATTCAGATAGATCAATCACATATCTACATATTATATAATTCCTTCTGTCGTATCGTTGCTAAGAAAAAGAACTAATTTTAATTATAAAAACGTGATTGACTTTACTTTTTATTTTCACCCAATGCCTAATATTAACATTTTAATAAATAATATCATCATGAGACAATCAACAAGCTCTACAACATAGCTTCACTTTATATATGTATTTTTGGAATGCAATACAATAGTGTTACGATATAAAATAAGATTATAAGGAGTAGAAATTGGAACTATCGATATCTTGAAATATCGTAGAAGTACCTATGTCAATAGCAAGAGTTAACTTTGTACAAAAATGTTTTCATAGATACTCCTTCTGAACATACATTGTAGGCTGTGTTTTATTTGAACGGTGAAATATATAACAGAAATTACATCGTAGAGCTATGGCTCTACGATGTAATTTCTGCGCATGCAGATATCACGGGACATGGCAACGTGATATCCATATGCTGTTCAAATGTATAGGCGACGGTTGGCACTTACTGTGAAGTAAACCAGATTGTTTTAGTAACTTATATAAAAAAAATGTGGTTCGACTGATTTAACCACGGAACTTACAAAATATACTTAAGTAATAATTTTTGATTCAAAAGGCTTAAAAGTTACATTCCATTGTATAATCCGTGCTTTCATTCTACAAGTCCGGGATCGTTAACTGGTTAGTTTATAGAGGATAATAACTCGACTTGGGTAGAGAGCTCCTAAGGAGCTAGCTATACTTCATACAGGTGACCTACATAACGGTAATGTTCGCTCGAACCGCTCGCAAATTACTCAAGTTTAAACGTATTAACCCGCGCCGCGATTTAGTGAATATCGTACAGATGCAAATCCTAGTCTCTTGAGGTAAGTCCAAGAGTTATTACGTCGTTCGTCGTTATTTGACGTTAATGTTTGCTCTTGACACAAACTAAGTTAATACGCTGCGCAAATTAAGGAATGTTGACAGTGCTCGATACGATTTTCAATAAATGCTACGTATCTTCTTCTTTGAACTTAATTTAGATGCAAATTATGAAAATGTAAATGGTTCTCAAGAATGATGGAAGATACGTAGTCTCTAAAAGCGAATTTAAAAAACAGATATATGATTAACGGCAATAACTTTGAAATATGTGTTTACTATTAGTATACATTATTTACTCACGCTACGAAATATATAATAGACTATAAAGAATATACATTCTATGTATATTCTTTATGAAATACCGTTGTTATCGCCTAAGTATCATCAAATTATTCACAATTATGTAAACAATCCCACTTATCACCATTATTATCCACAAAAAAATGCTGATATTACCTTTTTATTAAAATGTAACAACTGATGTCAACAGCCCCAAATTATTAAATAAAACAGCAATCAATATTCATATAAAGTCAATATAATACATTTATTATCCCTCCTGACTGCATTTGCCACGTTAGCCTTAATTAACTTAACTTAATGCTCATCCTATCATCCTGGTAATACTGGTTTAGCATATACCGTTATCCCAGGCCGGTGCAATATTTCAACTTTGTCCATATGAAGAAAAAAAACTGCTTAGAAAAAACAAACACGGTTTAAACATCTTAAACCCAGAACGCGTATAGTTAGAATCCCTAATTAAATAACTGAGTAATAATGATTAACAGCCGACATCTATATATTTTATTATTAGGTACTGTCAGTATCATTAGAACTGTTATTTTTGTTTTGTTCTTTACTTTAAATAATAGCAAATGTAAGTTATACTTTTAGGAATATAACGCGGTCAGTTCACTACTGTGAATGTATTTATGTCGTTTTTTTATATATTTATTTGAAAGAATTATACAATTCATAAAAATGTACTGGTGACCCCAATTAAGTATTCTTATATCCCTCGAGTTACATATTTCCCTCAAAGTAAGTAAGGGGAGGTGCTAATAAATTGGATGTGTCCAAACAAAATAATTTATTCCTTCAGTGCTTACGAAATAAAATAAGTAAATTGTAAGTATAACTGTTTAACGTGACTTGCTCCACGTGAATACATTATCGCAGTGGTTGTCAATAAATGTTTTTCTTTCTTTCTTTCTAGTAAGTAAAGAAATAACTGCATGTACAATGTGACAATAAGATAGCTTATATATTTTTGATTTTTTTTATTATCATTGTTGAATTTTCAGATGTTAACACCAATGATACTATCATGTAGTCGTACTTGTTAAAAAAACTGTATAAAGTAATACATCTAATAGTACAGAATGCCATTTCCTTATTAATGAAAATACAAGGAGAAGAAAATATCTTATAATCTTTCATTGAAGTAATGTCATCTAAAAATTTGACTTCCCCGAGGGATGTGGCACTCTTGTGAATATTATGTAGTTTGACCCACTTTTACAATATCTTCTAAGTTAAACCTAAACCAAAACTTTAAAAATTTTGTATTTATTAACACTTATATATTATTTATTTAAAAAACAATAGACCAACAACGGGGATCACTTATCAATTCTACAATGTCACGTGAAGTAATGTAACAATACATATCTTAGAATGGTATTACATACCAGGACGTACTAGATACGTAGATGAGAAAAATCTCCAAGCGTCTTAACTTACTGTGTAATACTTAAATAGCCTCGTGTTATGGAGACAAACCCATGCCTTGTAATATTACGGTTTAATCAATTGAAACTTGTCTGCAAATTTTGTCTAATTTTATTGTAGCCCTAGACGTACTTTTTTAAAATAAATGTCAAAGGTTCTTAGTTGAAATAATATATTAAAATATATCAGTATAAACTTTATTACCTGGTCCAAATTTAAAATAATAATAACTAAGCCTGGACAATTAACACACCGGCATCTAGTCCCACGGTAAGCAGAGTTAGTTATGAGTACTATCCAATCGATATATACTTTGTAATATACATAAAAAACATTTTTATTATGATTGTTTGTATTATTCTGGGAATAATACAAACAATCATAATCATGAATACAAATGTTTGTACCGTGCGAGGAATCGAACGTGCAACCATCAGAAGAAAAGCTGTGTCCTATACCACTAGACCACCGAGATCGTCAAGTTTTTAATAAAAATATGTATGTACTTTATTTTCATGATATGTATAAACCTGCTGATACAACAAGCAAATGTCAAAGAAAATAAAATTTCAGTGATATTAAACTAATAAAGCAGTTTAACTGCTGCGCACTCCCGTTTACACCTCGCCTGACCTACTTACCTGACATTTATCAACCAAGTGACGACATTTTACACTGCACCATTAAAAAAATTCAATTCATATATTTTTACTAAATTTTTAAAATATGAAAGCTACTTAGAAAACATTGTCAACATTTTCTTCAGAACTATTAGATGTCTTTGACTTTTCTAAAGATCTATTCAATACATTTATTTTAGAAGTTAACTGTTTAGAAGTAAATTAATTTGAAACCGAGTTAGATTGTGAAAAAGTCGTATGCATGGGTATCTCGGTCTCATCTATTTCAGTCTCCAAGTAGCTGGCTTTGTAAGCTGTTTTGGTTGAAGGGCAGGAAAAGAGGTATAACATCTTAAAGTATAAAATAATATCTATACTGTTGTTCATGTCTATAGGCTACGGTCACCACTTATCACCATCAGGTGAGGCTTTAGCTTGTTTGCAATTTTGATTACATAAAATAAGTACTATAAAGTTAGTTGAATAAATAATATTTACAAAAAAAACTATAGCATTTAATATATCTCTTTCTTGGATTAAGATAGTAAATTAAGCGTTCAATCTTATTTTAAAAGAACACGCCGTTACGTATTTCTACTCTCCTAAATAAAATCAAGTGAGCAACAATTCAAATGAAAGGATCGACGAAGGTGATACGCACAATGTGACAAGGAAATCTGTAACGCGGATAACTGGCAAGATGTCGGATAATCGACCTCATAAGCCGACCCTCGAATTTCCTGACAATGAACCGTCACAGCTCCGGAACATGCGTATCTGCGAAACGATTTTTACACATACAATTTTAAGTAGGTATCTAATTCTCTTTGCAGGTAAAGTCTACTAATTATCTAATATTAATAAGATAATAAATATACGCTATTTTCATCATATTCATAAAAATTAAAAATTTCTAATAACATGTCGTTACTATTACAGTTTTTAAACGGTTTTATTTCCCACCAGTCAACCATAGGTGGTGCAGAATATAATTGTTCTACATTATCAACATTTTTCGTTACAGAGAATGTGACAAAACATTCTAATAGTTCAAATTGTAAAATATTTGTGAATGTTTCTTTTTTCTTAATATTACGATATATATTTTAAAGAAGTTAGTAAAATGAGTAAGAAAAGAGTAACGTGATACTAATAATTTATTCTTATGATATTGCGACGATAATAAATAATAAATACAACTTAGAAAAGAGAGAAAAGGCAATTTGGTGAACATGATTGTCTTCACTAATAAAGAAAATACAATACAACAGGTGCTTCCACTAAGACATTTTATTATTTTATTATATGCTTGTAATTATATATTACTGAATCAAACCGTATGTAATATACCTACCTAACATTATTGTATTCGTCCAACTGCGAATAAGACTAGACTTCACACAGTTTTCAATATCAATACAAGTTTGTGCATTCTCGTATATATTAATATAGAATGTAATGTTATCTGTGATATAGATAAGTGTATAACAGTCTGAAAGAGGGTACAAAATACAAAAGAAAATATGAAACAAAAAAAATTGCGAGGATCACCTGATTTTTGCGACCGACATGTTGAGTTAACCATTATGTAAATATTTGCTCTTACATCCGAGCCAGCCTGCAGAGTTACAGAGTACCTACATACCTACAACTCACAAACGCGAAGCGCGAACCCACCTAAAATTCATAATGCAGTGATACCGTACCTACCTTATCTGATACACTCGTGAACAAAATTATTCAGTTGTTCCGCAGAAGTCATTGTAAGAGATAAACGTTCTTTGTCTCCAATTATACTATCTTTTATACGATCTTCGTGCTTAGAAATCTGTGAATCTTAAGCTGCGAAGTTTGTATAATAACATAGGTATACCTAAGTTGAATTGTATAAGTGTGTGAGTGAAAAGCGGAAATGTGAGACAACTGACTTAGCTACTTTGGATTTTTTATATGGATAAGTGTATGAACGATGCGTAATCCTATATTATTTACTCACCCATAGTGCCCATAGCATCTGTGCTTATGATGACAATTACATTTCGTTGCAATGATATCTAAGGATCTAATACAAGTCTTATCCCATTTCATAAGACATAATTAAACAAAAAATATGACATAAGACATAATTAGACAAAATAATACTTGTAATTAAATATGTAGGTACCTTATCAACTTGAATAAAGGAATTTCTGAATTTTATTACTGGTTGTTGTGGATATTGCTCTTTTGACTCAATTAATTACTTTCTTTTTTTAAATATAATCAGTACCTGTGGAATACAAAATTAAAGGTTAAATTCTGCGTGCATAAAATATTAGCCACAGAGATGGAAATTTTCAATTTTCATTATGGCAAATTTTTATTTTATGTTGCTTAGATTAATTAAAGTAGTAATATACAACAGCACCCTATATGTACTCTGTGTACAATATTATGTATCGTATAACGATACGATACATAATATTGTACACAGAGTACATTACCCGATACATAATATTGTACACAGAGTACATATAGGGTGCGGTGCATATTATATTTCGTATTTCAATAATGTATATACATTCTCATACAAAAAATTATTTAGCAAATTTTCATGTTTTTACGTAGTTCATATTTAAATAATAGTAATAGGTAGGTACCTCTATAGTGTTATGTTGCATAAATATCTACATCTAGGACATAAATCCGAACAGTCTTGTGGTTAGCGATTAATCAGATAATCTGCACAATTCCGTCTAGTATATTCGAACCGTATTTTGTAGCAGAGTTGAAGCTATCGGTATCCTTAGAGCTTCTATTAATTTACTTGTATAAATTATTGATTACGTTTGTTATATATAGCCTCTCTTCTGTATGGAATGACCTTTAAATGAAATATTAATGACCTATTATTCTCAATGAATCAAATATACGAGTAAATTCAATCGTTCGATTTTTACTGTTCATTCTCCATTTCTCTTTGACCCTTCTTTTATATGAAAAATAATACATAGACAATTTTTGCGCAATATTTTACTTGCGTGCACAGTTCCCAACAACCAAACCAACATTTGGTTACATTCTTGAGTGGCTTTACATACCGCTGTAAGTATTTTCCTTTTCCGGTCGACATACATATTACAGTTAAGGCCAAGACGCACATTGTATGTGGAAGATAAAACTCCCAAGGGTCTGGGCGTATACCTTTACTGCACACCTTTATTTAACATATAGGCACATGCTTATTAGCATGTATTTTAATATTATTTGCACTGTTTTTAGCAAGAAAATTGATAGATAACATATATAAGTTTTTAAGATTCGTGTATACAGGCGTATACGTGGCCTGTATACACGAATCTTACGTTAACATAAAATGCCCATGATACCACTCACCAATGACTTTAGAGTCTAAAAATAAATAGGTATCTGCATGTAAGATACTTGTTACACTATTTGGCGGCCATTGACATACAGTAATTGGTCTGTACCAGCATCACTGGTCCCAGGTCTATAATGAATATAACGTAACGCAAGAAACTGTACTGACACATCGATAATTTGATTTAATTTTACAAAAATTGCACTTACACATATCTATTTTTTCAATTAATAAAAGGATCACAAAAACTGTTATCAATCTTTGTCAAGACTCACATTGCGTCTTATGTGAAATCTTCTCTTCAAGTGAGAAAATAAGTAATATATAAACAATTAATGGCAATATATATAATATAAATCATGCTATCATTATAACTGTTGACGGAGACTCTAATTTCTGCGTTCACGTTCTCGCCACTTGGGATTTTGCTAGTCATCATTGTCACGTCGTGACTACTGAAAATGCTATTAAATTAGAAACCGAATTAATAGCTAATGCAATAACGGCTATATGATATTAATTGTACCCACTTTAATAGTCTAAAGTGAGTATTATTCACACTGTTTAATTATTTCTAAATTTAAATATTGGTACTATGCAGTTGATATAGATTAGACCCCGCACTAGACAAACCTATGTTTTGTACTATTATAACAATATAATAAAGTAAATAAGTTAAATATTTAAATTTCTATTTTAACAATAAATAAGGTATTTAATATATTATAACAAAAACAATAAACATGATACATATGCTTATTGTTTTGTTACACGGTTAGATCATATATAATATAGGTATATGAGATCTACTTTCTCGAATATTGGACGTAAAATAGTTCGCTATTGTTTGCCACAAATCAATGACTTGGTCTGCTTTATTCCAACGCCGATGTAGATCCGACCGAATACAAACAGCGCAAACTTAAATTTTGATCGCAATCCCAGAAGAGCCGTTTATTTTCCAGACACAAAAACTTGTTATCCTTGCGGTTCTTCGCTTAGGTTTGATTTATTTTATCGGCATTTAAAAACATAAAAATCAGTAGGTATATTTCTCTTTTTAAATCTCATACCTAAGATATACGCATATATATACCCAAAATATTTTATATTTGAATATTTAAGATAGTCTGATAAAAAAATAAAACCACGCGGAGAACTTTATCTATTGCGGTCGGTTTAAAAATTCGACATAATACTGTTTCAGTTACTTAAAATAATTAACCAATTAGTCACAATGAATTACCTCTTAAATTATTTGCTCCAAAACATGGAGAGTGTTAATAAATTAGGCGTGACACCAGAATTTGACCCTCATCGGATGTCAGAGGGATTGAAAGAGTGACGGGTAAATCTGACCTTGTATTCCCAGTTAAATTTTGCATTTGAGTACCTACACTATATCAGAAACATGATTCACTTAATTAACATAATTAAATAAACGCACACTTTTAATGTCTTACAACTATATCTTATATGTAGATATATTTAATACGAAACAATTTCCAATTTTAAACTAACTATTCCACTACTTCGCATGGGTACTGCTATACAATTAATAATACTCATTGACAAAGTATCTTTCTAGAAGTAAGTATTTGTAAAAGCGATTAATTATTTTTGAGTTCCACCAACCTAATCTAAACATCAAATATTACTTATTTATAATATTAGTTAAGATTTATTGTTAATATCAGTTGTCCATCATATTATCGGCGGTCTTTTTAGTTTAATTATTACTCATCACCACTCGCACCACTTAGCCTCAGGTCGTCGCCCAGTATGTTAGTTGATCAACGATCTTCAATTTGTATGCATATTTACTTCAATGGGTATCGATTCTACAACAATTATGACCAGCCTACGACTTAAGCTCGTAAATTTGTTTAGCTATGTCGGTGACTTTTGCTCTCTTGCGAATTGCTTCGTTACAAATTCGATCCCTTAGAGAAATTTCAAGTATAGCTCTTTCCGTAGCTCTGAGCGAATTTGAGTTAGTACAGTAGTCGCTTCTCAAGTGCCTACATTTCAACACCGGAGGTACATAAGAATTTTGTTCTCAGGGCATTATAGGAGAGGTAACGAGAAGTCTTGATGCATTTTCATAAAGGCTACCCAAAGAAATTGTCTTCATACCTACCTTTCGGGCAAGCATGTTTTAAAACAAGACTTTATTGCATATTGGGGAATGCATTTGTCGCATTTGTCGCAAGGAAGTCTATCAAATATACTAAAGGATTTCTTGGGTGTCAATGGGGTAATTAATAGGGTTTATCAAAAGTTAAGGGGCAGTAAAACGGGTTTCGTATTATAGTTATAAAGTTGTATTATTAAAAAATAAGAATACTTATAATATTAAAAAATATATAATATATCAATTGTTGCGTTCATTTTCGACAGTTGATAAAACCTCCGACTTACTTTAAGTAAGTAATAAGAAATATACAATTTTTATTATTACTATAGTAACTAGTTACAATGTGTTATTAATTATTATCACTTAAAACTAAGAAAAACACAATATTATTTTATAAAAATTATCTTGAATGACAACGGAGATGTGAGTGACATGTTTTCGTGGCATACCGCGCTGTCGACCAGTCGAATGCTGCCATAACGTCATTTATGAAAACCAATTTCTGATGAGTAATCATTTATCGCTGTATATTGCAATCTAGTATTTTGCATTGTGCTATTTCGACTATCTGTAGTCCCTGCTAAAATAAATTTATTTATTTCTTATTTACAACGTAAAATTAAGCGTACCCACTGAACAAATAAAACTACGTTGTATCTAATTATGAGTAGGTAAAAATATTTTAGTAAAAGACCGACCCCAAACCCTACCAATACGAAATATATATTGCTAAATAAATAAATATAAATATCCGCATAACTGTCGACTTTGTTGTAAATGCGACATTTGATATGCGTACTTTTTCTCTGAAAATTATTTAATTCAATACGGCACAAACCTACCACCGGATCACGGTTTAATTTGATTTGTTATTGAGAAGAGTTGTCTACTCAGAAATTCAGCATACACTTTTTGAATAAATCAAGAATGTAATTGTATCATATATTCATTCAAATGTTTAATTTACAGTGTTTCCAAAAAAACAATACTTATAGATATTAGATAGCAGAGTAAAGAGTGCAAAGTTGTTTCATTGAATATTCCCTTGTTACCCACTTGCTAAAAGGAGAGATACACAAGTTTGATATATTCTACTGTAACTATGAAGGCTATGGGATAACCCTGTATTAGTCCTAAACAAAGAGGTCAGAGTAAACTGATCTAAATAGATACCTACCTACTAGGTATTAATATCTTGCCCACCAAAAGGGATCCAATGTTAAGCATTGTATGTAAATGGAATACAGGAATTTGTTATGTACACTCACTAATTTGGAATGATTATTTTATTCATTAGATAAACACTGTAATTACAATATTATTTGTTTTAACTTACACTCATTGGAAATAAAATTCTCTATTAATTATACAAATATTTCCATTGCATATTTTGAATCTAAAATGTTTCCGTATTCACTTTCATTGAGACATCCATTCCTAAAGTGGGGCGAGCGTGCGCTGCCATAAATAAGGAATGTCCTATATGAGAAGACGAGTTTTCGCATGGAATTTTCTACTTTGCGTATTTGCGTCAAGTAAACTTGGTGAGTAAGGACACATAATATAGTAATAATGTATTTATTATCAGGCTTACTTGCCCACTTTGTTAGTATTACAGATTTCTTATAATTAATGTTAGTACGTACAACTACAGACACAAAATACACACACAAAAATAATAATAATACAAATAATATCAAAAATTAATATTAAATTAAGTTAAAATATAAATTAAAATACATTCACATATAAATCAGTGACTGTACCATTCCATTAGAAATAGTACAGCAGTGATTAACATATGCACAGTCCAGCCTCCCCGCAATCATTCAGGATGCTGTTGGTACTGGCACGTACCCTCCGCACCAGGGATGCGCATTATTTTTCCGCATTGTAGCATAAAAACAATCCACACGGTACTCCGCGAACATCCCTGATGCACTGCAGCATCGCGACAGCCCCATCAACACCCTGAATGCGTTGTTATACTGAACGCGAAGCCCGCTGTAGGACTTTCGGGTGTATGCAGCCCACAGATTGCAAGTGTAAAAGGATGTACAAAATGATCTAAACAGAGTGATCTTGACATCCCTAGAGCACCGCGCAAATCTGTGCGCTATCATATTCGCCCTCACCGCCAGCGCTCTCCTTTCTCGTTCAATATCATCGTCATCTCTAAGGTCAGAGTTCAACAGATGTCCCAAGTATTT
This sequence comes from Achroia grisella, assembly GCF_030625045.1. Lineage (NCBI taxonomy): Eukaryota > Metazoa > Arthropoda > Insecta > Lepidoptera > Pyralidae > Achroia > Achroia grisella. Next base: position 2,125,006 of record NW_026712703.1, read on the forward strand.
AAATTTATACACCCTTTCCAGCGCTATGCCATTGAGTTTGACTTCGGGAAAAACATCTGTATTATTGCCTCTGGCCTCGAAGACCACGACTTTACTTTTTATTGCATTATAAACCAGACCGTGCCGACGCGCATATGACTCACAGATAGCCATGAGTCTTCTAAGTCCACATACTGACGCACTCAGAAGCACCATGTCGTCCGCATAACTTATATTATTTACATTTACACCGTCTATATGACAGCCGACATGAGTGCTACCCAATGCAACTATCAGTTCATTAATATACAGATTGAAAAGTATCGGCGACAACCCCCTTGCCTCACGCCACACTCCAATCTGTATGATACATAATACCCGCCCATCGGACGCTGTTGGCCTGATTTAGTATTTGTGGATATTTATGAGATCTGGTGGCAAATTAATTTCCTCAAGCTTTTTCCACAAAATATCATAAGAAACCAGATCAAATTGACAGGTCTAGAAAGCATGGATGGACTGGCGTTTTCCGATTAGTATAATATTGGACGGCATGCTTCACACACAACACTGCATTTTCAGTTGACAATCCTTTGAAGGCCAAATTGATTGTCATGTATTTTTATATGTTGAGTCAACCTAGAGTTAAGCATGCCGTCAAATACCTTCGAGATAACTGTGGCTAGAGAGATGGGTCTGTAGTTGTTTTTATTTGATACATCACCAGATTTATTCTTAATTATAGGTATCAACTGTTTTCATCATCTCTTCTGGCATATATGGTATAATGTAGTGTGTATAATGCTATTATTTAAATATAAATTACAATATATACATATATAGTGACACAGCTGTCATTCCAGATGGGGTAGTTATTTTTCTTTTGTCAGTTACAACTGTGTACCTGAGAAATTAGAACTAAAATTATACCGCGAATGATATATAACACATATAGCACATACAGTTAATATATAATATTTTTTTAATGGTTTAATGATTCACTTTACATAATTACTAGATGGAATTAGATGAAACAAAAATGTAGAATGTTAAAAATAGCAATTAAAGTACACACAAATTAAAATTTCAGTTCAAACAATTTTAAGTTGTCCAGCACATGGAATCATGTGAAGGTATAGTAAATTTAAGTGTAAAGCTAGATATGCTTTAATAAGGCGAAGTGATACAATGAGTGTCTTACGACTTGACTATCAAGTGCTTTTCAGTAGTAGTGGTGACGATGTGCGCAGTATATACTAAAAATACGGATAGACAGATTTGTCTGCCTACAATAAAGAATAGAATAGAATAATAAGAAGCTACATAAGTCTATTTCACAGGTATTTTAATTTTATAGTTACTGCATTGCTTAACTCTTTCCTTAATGATACCTTAATTTAAAAATTTGTATACGTTTTTATTGGCGTGTAGATTTAATCAGATATGTTAAATAAGGCATATTACATTAAAGTGTTGTTAACTGTCAACGCACTGTATTTCAGTTTAATTGGATGTAATATTTTGAATATAAAATATACAACCTGAAAATGGAAACCGTGCACAAACTTTAATTAAATATACGACGCACACGTGTAGTTGTGTTGAAATTTCCATTACTGCCTGACAAAATGTTTTGGTGGGATTTTGCGGTCAAGGAGAAAAATCTAAGAATGCACAAATCAGTATTAAAAGTGCCACTACAGTTGTAATCATCAATACTTCACTGATACTCTTTTACGGCTCAGATGGGAAAATAATTCTTTTTTAAAACCAGTCAGTGTTACTGCCGATATTTAGGTATACGGCTCAGTAGTGATAGAGATATAAGTAAACCGTTACACCTTACTTCCGGTGGTCGCGGGTTCGTTTCCTCGCAATTCTCGGACGGCACAAACATTTGTATTCATGAGTATGATAGTTTGTGTCGGCCTATGTGTTTTTATATGTACGCTATGTATGTTTTTACAAAATAAAATTGTATCTCTATCAGTTATTTACTACTCATAGTACGAGCTCTGCGGCAAGCTAGACTAGATGGCGCTGTGTTAATTGTCCTGAAATAACATTATTATTATTAAGTGGTATACAATTCTTTTAACCTTCCTTACTTTAGAATCTCAACAAATATCATGATATCATATGATATCATAGTATATATATGAGCAACTCTTTATTATTCAGTTATTTAGCTCAGATTTTCTGTCATAACAAGAGAAGATTGTGATACATTCTAAAGATATTAACATGCTGACTGAGTGGCATAATAGAGGGTTTTATTACCATATCGTTTATCATCTCTATATTCAACAGATTTCGAACAGACAAACGTTTTCATTCGCCGGCATAAGAACCTGAGAAATATAAGTTAGGGTGTTGATACACTTTAATATCTTGCTTTCCCAATCTATAAAATATATATAATCACGTTACATATCATATACTCGTATGTACCGGAAAGGTAATCTCACTAAATAACTTTCAGAAAAATAAAAATGTTATCATTTCGATAATTCACTAGTTCTGTAGTTTCTAAGTAAGAGCTTAGATATCATAGGTACTAAATATGTAGGTTATTATTACCTCGATTAAAATTAGTATTCTGTACAGATTTTCAAGTGTTTTATTCTGCAAAATGGTATAAATTAGCAACTGCTGAATTCAGTGACTATAGTGTAATTCAAGAATTTTGTCCCAAAATAAAAAAGGATTAGCTTATTTTAACATAATTACAACAATCAGTCCCCAAGATATGCTATAAAAACTTATTACTATAATAGTTATATATTGTTATACAATCAACCTACTATAATTTATATTCTAGAGTTGGCCCACGTAATTTATTCTGCCGCAATAAGTTACCTACATATGTTTAAAAAGATTTAACTCACACGCACATCCAGAAATAACTACTCTGTTCCATTTTGTTATTATCGGTAATATTTTTAAATAATCTAGTCACCTACCTATTATATATTACTAAATACCTACGTTTTATCATAGTAGTATTTTTCATTATTTAATTTGTTTGGTATATTTAGTATCCACAGCACAAGATCGGTTTATACAGTAAGTAGCCTTATGTGAAATGTCCAAAATAGTTTTACTCTTTACAATAAAACATATGCTGTCTTTTTGTTTATATATATATATATATATATATATATATATATATATATATAGTATTAAGTAAGAATAATCTACTTTTATTCATCCTTATAGTGATTACAAACTAATAGCCATTTCCGCTGCTTTTTTAGCATGGTGTTATTTATTTAGTGGTAGTTTGTCAGATATTATATTTCCCTGTTTTCGTATGTCATAAAACTAATTCTTGTGAAAAATAGGTACCCAGTATTTGTATATTGATCCAGAGGTTATGCATTGATGAATCGCTCAATTTCCTTATGCAATTAACAAAGACTGCTCTATATTCTGCGAACTTTACAATAGCTGCTTCATTCAAACCATCAAAATTTCAGAATTCAGTCGATCGATAGTGATAAAACATTCCTACACTAGTTATAAAATTGAGTTAACACACATAACATGTCTTAATTTGTCACATAGCATTTGTTTAATACATAGATTTCAAGGAAATTACAAAGTTTCGACCAAATCAACTTCTTTTTTAATGGCGTAACAAGCAAAGGCACAATTCTACTAATTAGCTTACCTAATTTTATAAAAAAAATCCTAATTTGAAAAATGTACTGTTCAAACATTCGACTCTTATAGTTTTTTACAGTAGCATTAATACTTACATTATTAATTACCGTGGTAGATATACAGGTGTAGTAAAAAGGTTAGTGTTTCAAACCACGATGATAATGTTGGTATTTATACACCTGAAGAATTTTCCTAAAAAAATTGGAACCTTAAACTCTTAACCAATTAAAGTTTAAAATGTTGTAATATTTTCTTATTTCGACCCATTTCTCTTGATTCGTTCGATAATATTTTCATGCAAATTAGTTTGAATATAACTAGAAACAAGATGGTTTTTCATAAATATCGTATTTCTAGTTACATTCAAACTAATTTGTATGAAAATATTATCGAACGAATAATAATTATTTCTCGTTACAATTTGTGGATGTGTAGTATAGATAATATTTACATGCATTACAAATTAGCTTGATTTTTTAATTATTACTACCTACTGACGTACTATTCGTATTGGTCTACATTGTCATAATAGATGAAATAATATAAATAGCTTGACATGAAGTATTTTTATCAGTTTTCCTGCAGTACTTTCGTCTAGCATTATGTGCTGTCCTCCTAGGCAACAAAGACGACAACGACGGCAACTAATTCCACGCTACGAATATTTTATTCTAGAAAAAACATCCAACTCTAATTTGAAGAACATTGCTAGACCGAAAGTAGTAGGTGACTAAATATGCAAGTAAACTTTATTAATAGCTACAAGAATTGTTTACCTCGTTGAAGAATTAGCATTTAATACAGTTCACACAAAATACAGTCTAAACGTCCTCCTTTTTAGAGTTGGTTTTACAAATACCATATACTAACATTTTAGATGTTATCTAAAATATATGTGAAGTATGTAGGTAAATATACAGAAGCGTAACAATGTTTGTGGCACAAAATGAAATCTTACCTTACCCCTTGTCTCACGTGATTAACAGCATGAACTTTATCCTACAGGTACCTATAGCTTGAAGTAAATATATGGTGTACTACTGATTACAATGAAGTAATATATAAAAATGAAAAAACTAGAAAAGAAATTATAAATAAGTACATAGATCTTAAAATACTCATAGGTAATATAAATATACATGTACATTAATAATTTTGGGTTATATGTATTTTTGACATAGTGTCGTGTCATTTAATTTAAAAAATTAAACATACTGTCACTACTAATTAGATTAATTAACCTCAATGTAGTAGTGAGAAGCATTATCAACTGTCGATGTTGTGGTGAATGCTACACGTGTCATCTCTACATTTAAATCCAACTTTGACAGGAAGCAAACCTGCGCGCCGTAATTCGGATAATTTTTTGGTTTGGTGTTTGTTTCACCGGTATCAGTCAGAAATAAAAATTTACACACATATTTTATTGCCGCCCAAATTTGTACTTACGACTTCTTGTGTGTAAGCAATGTCGTAATTACATGTCTCTCATGGTGCTCTCATTTAAATTAAAATAATAATACAATTTATACAGATCATATTTACAAAATATTTAGATACAGTTAGGTATAGTGTCATTCCAAATTATTCTACTATAGCAACATATATAATTGATATTTAGATGACATTTATAAACCATTATGGGGTACATATTTATACTCATATATATGCATAAACAGCATTTGCAAACGGAAACGAAGTTTCAAAAAGAAATCACTAGCAATGTACAATTCATACTACATATACTGTGAATTGGATTTTGAAAAGGATAGTAGTCATCATTGATCCTTGGATTTATCAACCGTAAAGTTACCTTTACGGTCGGTGGGTTTAGTCGAAATGTCCGACATGAACTTCCGACCGAACTGTATGAATAGCCAGTCAATCCCCATAAATTTTGATTGATGTCTACCTTTATAATTACCAAGGAAGTCCCATTATTTTCTAACATTCATTAAATAATTGAAAAGTTGTAATTTCCTTCTGCATTTATATTTCCGTAAATTTAACCCCAATAATGCATTATATACCACAAATAATAAATTTGTAATTAATAGAGAGCGGGACTTCTAAATACATTATACTGTATATTATCGCTCAGTTTTTTCCGCACTGCATAACAGTTTAACACGTAGTGATTTACTAACTCACTATAGAGCAAGTAATCACTACGTTTTTACAATTACCATAATAACAAGATACATAAAATATAATTTCTACATAATAGTAGTTAGACCTTTTTCTACAAAAATGAAATTCGCATTACTCATAACAATATAAATATGAGTAGATATCTACGTATATTTACGCCATCATAATACAGTCTTGAACGCAACATTTTAAACATAAATTTAAGGTAAATTAGCACGCAACCACAGCCAATGCAACTGGGCTCGACTGTAACTAAAATAAATAACAAAAGTTTTTAATGTTCAATTAAAATTTTGTTCAAACAATGTGCCATTAAACCTTAGAATTTACGTGACTTTATTTGAATGAAAAAGTATAATCCATCACATTTAAAATTATTGTTGCTAAGTAACAGGTTTGTAAGTAACTTTGCAACTGGAATCGGAACGAAATAAATTATATTTACTACTATATATGTCTACTCAATATCTCTTCATATATCTACTAAAGTGAATATAAGATGAATTTGAATTTGTGGTGAAAACAAATCAAAACTGAAAATGGCAGATGAGATACGTCGAGTCATGGAATGTACAATTATCATGAAACTCAAGGGTGCTTCGGACTTTCCCAACTGGAAATTTCAAGTACGTAATTTCTTGAAAGTAAGGACTGGAAGATAATAGAGAACACGTGTGTAATTTGACGACCGTAAACCATTTACGATTTGCCATTTTACCCCCTCATAACTCAAAAATGTATATAACAAACCTGTAGAAATTTGGTTCATATATTGAGGATAAAGGTTGAAGAGATAAATATGTGTTCAAAATTTAAGTATATATCGCAAATAATCTCAAACGGTTATTTGATATTAATGTCCAAAAATCGTCATTTTTATCACTGATCAACTATAGATCAAAATATAACCCACTCCATAATGAGCTGTGGATAAGTGGCAAAACAAACTCTTGAGCAAATGCAGAAACCAAATTAGGTGAATATAAAGTCGGAAAAAATCTGAAACTGGTAAATTGTTATCATTTTAAATAATTTTTCACGAAAATTGATTCTATTTCAACTTATACTGCACGATGACTAAAATTCAAGTGAAAACGACGATAGCCATCAGAATGCAAGAGCAAAAATATATAATCTTGTTCTGGACGGAAAGTAATATTGTAGAAAAACGTCGATCATGTACCAATTTACGTTGACCCCTTCACATCAGTGTCGATAAAATAAGATACTTACAAAATTCAAAAAATTGAGCTTAAAACTGAAAGTAGCTATAATTCAGAATTCTGTCTAAAATATACTGTCGAACTATATACAAATGGAACATATAGTTGAATTTAGAAGATGTTTTACGTTCCCGATTTGTCCATTAACTTACCTTGGTCTCATAAAAAATAATTTTTCAATATTTAAACCAAGAACTTGCGATTACTCAAAAATAAAATTAAAAGTTGTCAAGAAAATATATGAAATAAAAGAAAAAATGGTCAATTGACATTGTCAAATAAATTACAAAAATACACATAAACGTTTATCAAAAAAAAATTGTACAAATTGAATGGATTAGTAACTGGTATAATTTATGGACAAAAAGTGAACCATGTATCCTTGTATTAAAAAGTCATGCAAAATTTGAAAAAATCAAGTACGAAGTTTAATATTTGATATATGCACAGTGATCCTTGGCTACAGTATATTATCTAAGTTATAAGACATGATATTATTATATTGTTAGAAATTTTTCAAGACAGACACATTGTATATTTTTTGAGAAATAAAAATCAAACATTTGCTAAATTTGTACAAGGCAGAAGTAGAGAAACAATCAAACATATATCATTAAATATTAAACTCGGTTCTATCATTTCACATTTTTGTTTTTGATGGTATACATGATTATCAGACCACCGTAGGTTACATGAACAAAATGGTGTCCTGAAGGCAAACAATCCATCAATAAAAATATAAATAAATAAAATAAATATAATAGCTAGTAAATGAACAGGTAAATATAATAATAAAGCTAGGATATAATAATATTCAAGTTATTCTACAAATAAAGATGGAAGTCATTAGAAAAGTACAGAAACTCCGACTTATGCTGAAACAAACAAAAGAGACAAAAATTTGATACAAAGACGGAAGCTTTGATCTTTGTTGAATTCCACAACAACAAAAGGATACCGACTAATCGATCCAAAGACGGGCAATGTAAAAATTGCGAGAGACGTCAAATTTATAGAAAATATTTTTCCTGGCGATAACTATATCTGATGAAATGAAAAGCACAGTGGTTCCTATAAATTTGGAGGATGTTCAAAAAGAACTGTGACAAGAACATGCCCTGAACGGCATGAATCATGACATTAACTCTTTAGGCTGATTCAAGTAATAATGAACCTGTCAATATATATATATATATATATACTGAAATCGAAGCTTCTATGGAACCCGAGAGGAGACAACTCTTCGAGAACGTAACCTGTAAATTATTACCATTGTAATGCTATTGCAGAAATTGATGGCGATCCATTAACAATATAGCAAAAAGTGAGATGATCGTGATTATATAGAAAGCAATTGATGATAAGGATCACTAGAACAAAATCTTTATGGAATGTAGACCACCTGATAAGAAGGCTATTCATTGCAAATGGGTATTCAAAATCAAGAGAGATAGTGATGGTAAAATAAGTAATATAGGGCTAGATTAGTTGTCAAGGGCTACACACAGGTACGTGGCCAGATTATAATGAAACCTATTCACCAGTAGTAAGAAGTTCAACTTTAGGTTACTATTCTCATTAGCTGCTGAATACGATTGGTTTATTGATCAATGGGACGTTATATGCATTTCTATATGGGAAATTTAAAGAAAATATTTACATGCATGTATGAAAAGATTGTTAAATGTCAAGAATCAAAAATGTAATGCAAAGATAATTATGGTGAAACAAGCTTATGGTTTAATGAGTTAGATAGAAATATTGAATTTTTTCACAATAAAATATAGCCATGTTTATATCAAAAACTGTTAGATGGTGATAAAAAGTTAATTGTTGTAATTTATGTACGATATTTTTGTTATTATTGTGAAAACGAAAAACAGAAATGAAAGAGGGGCTACTGTATAAATTTAAAAAAAGATTTAGGTCCTGCAGGCATATTTTAGGTATGCGGCTGAGGAGAGAAAATGGTGTCTTATATCTCGATCAAGAACAATATATAACAAATGTCTTGAACGACTTCGGGATGACTGACTGTACCAGAAACCAATAAGCTAGGTCTTAAATTAGAAAAAGCATCAAATTCGGAATGCGACTTGCCATATCAAAATTTAATAGGATGTCTTAATTATTTAGCTGTAAATACTAGACCAGACATAACATGTTTTTTATTATCTCAATTTAATTCCTGTTATAATGAATTACATTTCAATTGTGCTAAACGTGTTTTACGCTATTTAAAGGGGACATTGAGTCATTGATTTCTTTTAGAAAATCGAAAGATGTTAATTTTTTTATGCAGATGCGGATTGGGGTGGATCTTATGACACAAAATCTTTTACAGGTTTTATTTTCAAATTAGGCACACATATTATATCGTGGGAAAACGAAAATAATTTGTATACTCTCCTCAACCGAAGCAGAATACTAGCTCTGTGTCAAGCCTCAAAGGAGGCTGTATATTTAAATAATATACTTAACAGTTTATTTAAGAGAAGTAGTAAGCCAGTTTTGATTTATAATGATAATCAATCTGCGCATAAAATAGCTGCAAATAAAATGAATCACAATAGGACTAAACACATAGATATAAAATATCATTTCGTTAGAGAGGCAGTGGCTAATAATAGCATTATAATTAAATACTTCGACCGAAAAAATGATAGCAGATATCTTGACAAAATGTGTATCAGGTCCGAAGTTAAAGGTTTATGACTCAAATATTACAAAATTATTCTGTTAAGGGGATCTATATAGGTCCAACAGTAATTATTAGTATTTTAACAGATTTAATTTTGAAAATGTTTTTTGCTTCTGTATATTGTTTTATATTATGTATGTTATTTAAATGTAGAGATGTAGAATGTCTTAAATGTAATGGATTAAGGGACCGTATTAGGCACATTGATTTAAGCAGAAAAAGTATAATCCATCACATTTAAAATAAGTATTGTTGCTAAGTAACAGGTTTGTAAGTAACGTGCAACTGCAATCGGAACGAAATAAATTATATTTACTACTATATATGTAATCCACTCAATATCTCTATCAAGAATTTACGTGACTTTATTTGAATGGTTCTGTCATTACATTATTTTAGAAACTAAAACTTTGTGGAAAACGAAAGATATGTTTAACACTCCTATTGTCTACTAATTACTTTCATATATCTATAACAATAATATAAAGATGAAGAGTTTGATTTGTTGGTTGAATGCGCTGACTAACAACTCAAGTAGTATTGGTTTGAATTGAACAATTATTTTAGTGCTAAATACATGATTATCGAAATAGGTTATAAGTTGGTGGTCCATAGGAGCGAAACATCAATAAAAATATAAATAAATAAAATAAATATAATAGCTAGTAAATAAGCAGGTAATATAATAATAATAGCTAGGATATAATAATATTCAAGTTATTCTACAAATAAAGATGGAAGAATAGAAAAGTACAGAAACTCCGACTTATGCTGAAACATTTTTAGTATTTAAATTGGAAATACCTAAAGAGTTTATGTTGTTGAAATGGAAAACGAGCCGATGGCCCACCTGATGGTAAGTAGTAATTGTCGCCTATATACATGAATAGTAGGTATACTATATCCTAAGATAGCTACCAGGATTGCTTTGCCATTCCGGATGACTACGTCATTATGCTTCTTATCCTGTAGCTACCAAATCAAGCTACTTGGCGGTTGAAATAGAGATATCCTCTCATATATATACACAGACGACTTTCTACAAAGACAACCTCGGTGAAATTCATAATAATAACGTATCTAATTATTACAAAATATTTAGTATCTATTCATTCGTCATAGAAAAGAGATAGACGTTATATATCGGATATGATAAGGTACAGTAATCTTTATATGTACGAACTACTTAGAACCCTGTGCACATATAGCCCAATTCAGCGGCGGCTACTGTATTTGACTTTGCGAGTACGTTGTTTACACAGTCCAGTTCGTGCAATCAGCTTCCAGCGTATACCCTCGTATTCTCCGAGTCTCGTTTATACTGTCGCGTAGCGAGAGAACCGGCTACTATTCTAGCCTTCATAATATAGAAATTATACGTATATGTATCTTCTTTATCTTTAGCTTTACATATGTATGAAAAAGTGGTAAAAATGTCACGAGTCGAAAACTATCCGATAATTTGTGAAACAACTTATGAAATTAAGACAAATTTTCACAATATATATTGTTAAATATGATACAACATATAGGCGAGAAATCATAGAAAAATAGCACTAAAGCTGTATATTAGTATTACTTATTATTAGACAAAGTCGCGAGTAAATATACCGTCATTACTGTAATTCGAAAAACTTTTTAGGCCAATATAAAGTTAAAAATTTAAATTTAACTTTAGGAATTCTCCTACAACAATTAAGTACACCCGTACGAAACCATAACTTTTGTTTGGTTTATACTATTAAGCATATAGGTTCTTGTACTTCATTTAAAAAAAATTAACGAGTTTTTACACCGAATTTAATATTCATTCTGTCATTATGCTCGTAAACGAGTACTGCTTGTACTCCTCTAATAACTATGACTGATAAATTTTGTTACTCAAGTAACTTTTTTCACTTTGTTTTCACACAAAATTCTTAAAAAAGTAATTCTTATCAACGTAGACAGAAGACGATAATAATTTTGTATATTTTGCTACACGACTACCTTTTTATGTATCGACAGTTTTTTCTTACGTGTTATAAACAAGTACAAATTGGTCATGGTTTTTAATGATATTTTTAGAAACCAATCATAATTTATCATGGTTTTGCTATATAAATAATAACCCCCATTATAAGCAGCTACTTACTAATATATCAATGTCATCGCCAATTCGTACAAATCTGAGCAAAAAGCCAGACGGCCCTTTTTATTACAACTACAGACACAATCTATTATTAAGATCTATATAAATTCTAAACCTCTTGATTCGAATTTCAAATACATAATAGTTCACCAATATGTTTTACGACATGACTTCTTTTTAATAATAAAAATAGAAGTTAAAATTATAAGTTAGCCTGTATCAAAATAAGCTAAGAACTTCTTTTCAAACAAAAAATCACATCAGAATTGGTCCTTTCGTTTACATTGGGTTTCGTTTTCTACAAACAGAAATCTAGACACGTCAATTTTATAACGACCCTTTTTGTGTTGGAGGTTAATAAAAACCGTCATATCTGAAATGGGTATCAAAACAAAAGTTTTGTTTCCGGTCAACATTTCTAATGCAAAGTTGATGTGTGTAAATAAAACGAATAATATTGTTTTATTCGTAAGCATCATTTTATTTCATCTGTACTCGTATATTTCTATAACTTTGTGCATACCAATATTTCTGTTATACCAAATATTTAATAAATTGAATTCTCATATTGATTATACTGAAAACGTTACCTAGTTTCAATTGATATGAATAACTTTAAATAAGATTTAAAAGTGAACTTCAATACAAGTAAACAATTAACCCCAATATTAATATTCGTTTACTGATACGATACAAATATAATATAATATACCCTTCAAAATTTTACTTCATTTCAGTCGACTTCGAAAATAGGAGGAGGTGGGAACCTCAAATTCATCTATTTTCTTATGACTGTTGCTTCATAAGTTTATTCTATGAGAACTTATTTAGAAAATTATTTTTTACTGGTGCTTATTGTGTATTCACTCTTAAAATTAAACAAGATCTGACAAGTAGTTGCTTAGTTATCCCTAAAAGTGGCTTATTATTTGATATATATATATATATATATATATATATATATATATATATATTGTGGGCGATAAAGGAAACCAGGGAATTGTAGGATAAATATATATATTGTATATATTAATATTATAAAGAAACATACTAACTAGTGGCCAGGAATATATAGGAACAATAATAGCAGTGACAATTTAAAAAATTTTGGTATTCAATTTTAAATAAACCATATAAAATAGTTATAGACAAATAAGTGGCCTGTATTCCACATATTGCCCACCCCGTTAGGCTTGATACTAACAATAAATCATGGAACACAGGCATATATAAAAAAAGGGTAGCAAAAATATTTACACACTTAGTTTAATAAGTTTGCGTACAGGACGCCTAAGCATCCCCCCAGCTGTTGCTACGTCCGCTACGCGAACTATTTCATCCCGTCCTGGATATATGGCGACTACACAGCCTTTGGGCCACACACCACGAGCCATGTTTCCAGCAATAGCATGATCAGCAATCAGCACAATGTCACCAACAGCTAAATTTGTATATCGCTGCTGAGAGTTCTAGTTTTGGTACATACTCTTTCAGCCATCTTGACCAAAAATGGTCAGCTAGTCGTACAGTTTTACGCCAGTGCGATCTGCTAAGTAACACTCCGTTATCTAATGTGGTGCGGCCGGGAAGACCAGATGAGTGTCCAAGGAGGAAGTGATCCGGATATGATAGGATATATATATTGTATATATTAATATTATAAAGAAACACTACTAACTAGGGCCAGAAAGGGAAACCGAAAAGGAACAATAGATAGCAGTGACAATTTAGAATAGAATTTTGGTATTCGAAATATAAAGCATATAAAATAGTTATAGACAAATAAGTGGCCTGTATTCCACATATATATTTATATTTTTTAATCAAGCTATTAGTACGACAAATGCTTTTAAATGTATTTTATTATATCCAATCAAATTAAACAAACAAACAATGAAAATTAATTGAAACCTGATTGCTGCGACAGCATATTAAATATTGACGTAGGTCAAAAGCGAATGGAGCGTATATTGCTGTATTTGTAGATACATATAGATAACAGTTCCAAGTCCCAAGGGAAAGAGGATAAAAAACATTTCAGTCTTTGTGCTCGTTTTATTTTTGATTGATTGCGTCATAATGTCGGATTAGTAAGAACCCCGGTCCTTCTTGACATTTTCGCAAAACTCTAAAAAATACTCAAGAAAATAACGAAACAACAGCACTATATAGAAATATTAGGTTATTCTACAATAAATAAAAGCAAATATATCCTCAAGGTAATGTGTGGTAGAAAGTACTATTTTAAAGTAAACTTAAAATTATACTTTCTTTTTTTATTTTTCACACGAATTTCATACAATAAAAAATAGTACATAAAGCCACAAAACTGTTAGGCATTTTGTCTGAACCGAACATCTATAGATATGTATACACTCGTATATCTCTGGGGTATTTATATGTAAATAAATCTTTATATTACTCCGGTGTGACTTTTGACTTGAGCAACACGTAAAACGCCAAGAAATCGATATGGGTGATACATTAAAAGTACATTTTGTTGCCCAACCGTAATAAATCGGCTACGAAATATACATTTGGTGGAAGTAAGCCCATCGTTACTCTGTATTATACATTGTATAAACTGAACTAACAAAGGAAACAGAGGTACTGGGACATGACGCAAATATCAACCCACGCTGCCCTCGTAAATTACACATCAAGTTGCATGTCATTTCCTCACCTGACAGTATATTAGCCATATCCATGTATACCTGCTCGTAACGCTGACTGACACCTCACCTCTTTTCATAAAGGTTCATTTAACAACGTGAGTTATGGTGCCTCTGAAACGGGGAATAAGTGTAAAGTATTTTTCTTTTAACACATTAACTGTTTGAAGCTTAAAATATTCATAAAGTTATATGGCATGTAAGACAATTACTGTACGACCCGCGTTGTGAGTAGCTGCCGTCTCATAAAGATCAAAAATTTCTGTGATAAATAGGTACAATCAGCTATCGTTTTACTAACTTGTTATGTTTATTACCTTTTACGACATGTTTGTGAGTGCGGATATACCTACTAATACTATTAATGTAAAAATGTATCTGTCACAGATATTAATAAAATTTAACCTGAAGATAAACTATATCACGAGGATGAACATAGACAATTTTTTTTCTTTATATAAAAAGATAAATCGGTATCATACATCAATTGGTAACATAGGTCAAGTCACAGAACACTGTTCTGTGGATCGAGTCTCCTCCCAACTGTTAGGGTTCACATCGACATTGGAGAAAAATCCGATAATTTAAAAATATTAAAAGAAGGTGGTTTCATTATTACTTGGTATCGTTGAAGTAGTTGCGTATAACCCCCACTCATATTTACTCTGTATAAAAGAAGGTATAAAAGGAGGAGGTTTTTGTAAGCCACGGCATTCGGTCTTTGAGCACAGGATGTTTTGGTTGTATTTTAAATGCTAAAGTGAATTGTGTTAGAGACATAGTTATAATAATGCTATATAGTTGTTATTTTATTATAATACATTATTTTACTAGTACATAGAGTTGGTATTTCTTATACGACTGATAAATTAATCCAATACTTGTTTTTCGTTTACGATTAAGATTGTTTTATATCAATCTGAACACGAATACTCACTAAACTAAAGAATTAATAAAGTTATCCGTGTACCTGAATCTCACTCATTTATTTTTACCGACATACTCGTAAGGGACGTGCTTCCAAGCTGAGTTCCGGTTTAATAGAAACATCTGACAATAAATTTAATAGGTCAACAGCCACGGTCATGGCAAATAATTTACTGATATTGCATGGTATAAGTATTCTTTAGTCATTAATAACGGAAGTCGAGGAGTATACTTCTAGTATTCGTATTATAGCTGTCACATTGAACCTATTCTATGATTGTTAGGGCCGTGATGATCCTACTTATATTCAGGCCGAATGTAGTTTACAATTTCAGTCGAATCACATAAAATAACAAAAAATCATTAGTCTTCGGCATTATAATTACATCCAGTAGATAATTTAGATACACGCAATACAAACCGAGTTATTAATCAACATCCTGTCAACCCACGATAATTCCACTAGGAATATTTAACCGTTAATTCACAATACTGCAAACTAAACCATAATTCTGACCGCACGTGTGACAGTAAGCACTCGCGGTTGATTTAAAAAAATCGTAATGTTTAATAGAGTATTTTATTATATAACACTGAATTAGGCAAGAGCATCATTTTTGTTATTTTACTGGTTATTTTCTTTCTAAACACTGTTATTCTGAGAGCCTAGACTAAACGAAACGGGTATGCGCCATATGGAAATATAATTTGAAGTTATTTCCAAAAATTACAAATATAATTTTGTTCTATAGGTAATTTGCAAAAGTATCTAGTTATTCTATAATTTTAATTGAAACGTAATTCACTATAAAACGTTTTATAATATTATACAAAACCAAAATATTTATTTTTAACCGAGTCTTATATGGTTGAAATAAGACATTCGTTTAAAATTTCTATTCACTTTAAGAATTACAAAAATCTATCTTTGCCATAAAGGTAGACATAAGCATATACTTCTTAAAAAAATATAAAACTTAACTGATTTAAAGTTAATGAAAAATTTTGTATGCACACCTTAGTATGAATATTTCAGAAACAATGCCCACTTGTAAGTCGACCACGTAGAATCTTATACCATGAAAGTGATAGATACTGAAAACAGGCAAATAAGACATCGAAGAATCGACGTAACCAATGTAATGGTAAGTCATTACTCTACTGAAAGTGGCTACCAAAACATATAAAAGCGGTATAAAACACAATATTACTACACCCACGCTGAGATTTTCCTTTACTTTATCAGAAGGCAGGCAATTCAAAATTCAGCGGTAGGTTTTTTGTACGCACTATTCTCCAAAACATAACGCATTTCGATAATTCTTCACAAAAGGTTCATTCTACTCTTTTATCAGTTTTGGATGTTAGAAGCAACATGTATGTCTATTGCTTACTTATTGTGTTATTTAGTAGTCGAAAATAAAGGACTGGTAAAATAATTTAGCCATACTTTCTTATGAGGCAGAGTGTGTGTAACGTAATTACTTAAATAAATCTTCTTGCTCAGTAGAATATCAAATATGGACACAGGCATCGTTATAAAGATAAACGAGATAAATAAATAAACTGAAGACTGTAATTTCACAAAATAATATGTATCAAGTGAAACGAATTGTCTTGTGTGAAAGGGATTTGTATGATTTCAGATACACTGAGAACAATTTAGCATATTAATATTTATCTGACGGCCCCGGACGGAAGCACACTACTACTACTACTTCCGGTGGTCACGGGTTAAATTCCTCGCACGGTGCAGATATTATAAAACATATATTCATAAGTATGATTTTGTTGTTTGTCTCTGGATATTTTCTATATAATGAATGTATTGTTATTAGTTCCTCAGTACCCAAAACACAAATGCGGAGACGAATTTAAAGCAAACGGCCTGGGGTGGATATCTCACCCACAGGACAGATCTAATTACAACAGTCATTAGTTCCAGCATCGGTCGGTGTTTCCCTACTGTCGTTGACAGTATAAAAATGCATAAAAAAAACAATGTAACGCACGGGTTTCAATAACGAACACGAAACCATTTTCTTAATCACAAACGCTTCGAAAAGTGGTAAAGAACTTAAGAAGATTAATATTTAAGTCATAGTACTTTGCCATCGATTTTGTTCAGGAATAAACTACTAGAAATAATGTTTTCGTTATTTTATTTTTGTAATTATATAAACTTTGCTACTCTTCAATAGCTTATAATTATAAGGCTAAAGAAGTCAACCATATAATTTACACATACATAATTTTCCCAAATGATACATTAGGTAATTACAGTAATCAGAAGTAATAGGAACTGTGTTTTAGTAATTTCATGAGAACACAGAAAATAAAAGAAACAAATGTTCATCTTTTGTACGCAAAAACATCTTGTGACATGTTAAAAATTATAATAGCGTCAGTCGTCACGCAAAAAAACACGAAAGTGAGGCCAATGGATGCAACTGTATAACAGTGGGTAGATTTTATTCCTAGAAAACCGGAACGAATGTTCGTAGCCTGTCACGACCCTCAACAATGGACGACCAAAGGAGACGAGAATAATTTATAGAAGCGTTGGCTATAAAATATAAACTACACAAAGGGTTTTCAGTACAGAAATTATAACCACCTATGTAAGTTTTCCACACAACACCGAATATATTTATAATGTCGAATAGTAATAATTAGTCTATATAATTAACTAAATATTTCATTTGTATATGTATAGTTACATTAATTAAAATACATTGTCCTACTCCTATTACAAGAATGGTGGTAAGTCACGAAACGGTATATAAGTAAAAATATAATTTGTATCTACTCAACTGGGTATTGGGACATGTCGGTAATGAAAACAATACTCCAATTATAAAATAAAACTAGTATATATTCCATTATCATTAAAAAATATGTTGTACATATTTTGTATTCTGCGAAAATTCACTTCCAGTCTTGAAAGACCTACAAATATTAATAAAGTACTAGTATATTTCATAGTGTATCCATATGACGCGATGGGCATTTTAACTTAATTGTGTTTAATACTTAAATATTTTTATCCAGAAGAATTATAGAGACTGTATTTGTTTATTATTCATTTTAACACAAAACGTGGTAAATATACCTACTACGATCAGAGATCGTAAAGAAGTAATAGACATTTATGAGCTCAATTTTATACTCGCTGTTTTTATTAGGCATTAATTAATATTTCATATTAAATTCTTCTATTCTACCAACGATAAATATAATTGAGAAATTTCAAATAGGAAATAACTTACTAGTAGTTTCCTATATAGGTTTAATATTTTTTGGCAGTGTACATTTGGACTTGTAAACACGAAAGAGAAAGCCAGTATTATATCTCTCCTCTAACCACCTTAACGACAAAAATTCTGCAGCAGATAATGGATAAAGTATATGTAAACAAAACAAAAAAAAATATATACTGCAAGAAATTACCAAAAATATCAAGGATCAATAGTAGGTACCTATACGTTGCAAATTTGTACCATACGTACAATTGGCTGTCATTTGCGCGCGGAAACCATCGATTTCTATGAAATATTTAAAATTCTTTGTTAGTGGATCTTTATAATAGAGAGATATACAAAAAGATGAGTGAAAGCAATTGCATTTAGGTATTTTCTGGCATGTTAGGAGTTTACACACCAGATATTTGCATCAGAAACAGATACAATCCGTGTGAAGAGCGTACCGCGATGTAGGTTAAGTGTACCCCGCAGGGCATCTGATGGAGATGTTTGTAAAAATAGAACTGAGTACTCAAAATAAATTATGTATGATGTATTAGTGATATAAAATAAATAAATTTCAACTTCACTTCATTTCAAATTAAAATATTCGTTATCGGATTATTATTCCAAAAAGGACGCTTTATATAAATATGGTATGTCTTTTTCCGTATTTTATAAGGAATTTATTTTATATACATGAACTATACATGATATATTATATGGTTCATGTCATAGACGTTAGTTACCGCTATTGATCACGTAGGCGTATTTTTTCCATTGCCTGCTTACCATTCAGGATCAAGGATCAGTCGAGAAAGAATTCGGTAAAAGAACGTAAAAAATACTATGGCCCCCTTGCCCTAAAGTGGTTTTGGTTCCAAAAGTTGTGAGCTTGAATCTTATATTTATTATATACAGATTAAACAATAATTAAATGGTCAGTCAATATATAATTCACTAAAATTAAATAACTTTCAACAATTTAAAAAACTAAAACTTGAACCTAGGGGTGCCCTCAAATGTATGTATGTTATTTAGAATAATAATAAATAATAATAATATTTTGCACCCAATATTTACAATTTAAATTGTTCCCTGGTACCTAAACTAAGTAGAAACTTGTATTTTAGGTACCAGTTCCCTCCTCTTACAATTCACAATGTTTGGAATTACAATTTATAAAAAGACAATTAAATAAGGTAATAACACAAGAATATATTAAAACAATGCTTACAGATTTTAAATAAACGTTTTCCAATTCCAAATACTAAGGTAAAAAGTCGAATCCTTTCATACATACTGTAAATTCGCTGTTTTATAAAGCAGCTTGCTAAAGGAGCAAGATTTTGTCGACTATTTACGGACCAGGAGTAAGCTGACATTAGGAGTGTCACATGAAATAGGTACCGCGATATTTTACATAAGTTGTGCTGTTCACGTATATAGGTGACGGTTAGCAATTACTATTAGGTGGAACGTCAGCTTCTTTGGTATTCCAGTAACATAAAAAAATCTGTCTGGACCGCTACTTGGGTACAGCGGCCTTTCCTTTTTTCCACTGGGAATTAAAAAAATACATCAGATAACGTAGTTACACGTATGTGGATACTTATAAAGTCTTCACTGTACGATATCTACCAGGAAAAGGTTTACCCGGTGTAAGGGACATACCCTTACGACCCTCATGGGCATCGTCTGAGATGTGTAGCCACCTGTTTTTTTTTATTTCGCATTTGTTTTTATTGTCATTGCTTCAGAAGGTATTTGGGTTTTTATCAAGGAATATTTGCATGTTTTCTTGATCATAGAAGAGTACAAAGTGAGTCGTACAAATTTAACTTCAAAGAGGTATTTTAATTCAAGTATATAAATAAATAATACTATGTTAATATTTATGTATCATCAATGTATTTGAAAACGAATCTATTTCGAACATACTTTCGATGTATCAATAAAAGTAAAAATACGCAATAATTTATATATACTAAATAAAAAAACTTTCTGCTTAAACAAGTGCTCAATTGAAAAGAAATATTAGCTAAAAAAATTTACTACTAAAAAGGTCTTAAAGCTTCAATTAACTAGAAATAAAATGTACAAAAAATACTCGTGAGTAAACAATATTATATACATTATATTACAACTTTAAGCAAATAAATAGCACATACCGTAGAATCCATATCAATGAAAATTATATAAGAATTTATTCTATATACCTTCTAATTTTTTATTTGAAATTAAAATAAAAAGATATGAATTGGAGATATTCAAGCTATAGATAGTAACGATAAACTAACGGCAGAAAGTAATTACACGATCAAACTTGATGGGTCCTCGTTGAAATGTAACGTTATCTGGGTGCCTTGCCATAAATCGTAGATACTTCAGTTTGCAAAGAGCGTCTCTGAATATTATTGAAGTCAATTAAACAAAGCTCTATAGGGTTCATCCAACGCTACATCACGTCTCATAAAATAATGTAGATAATACGATGCTGTACGAAAATACAAGCGCAATGAGAAATTCATTAGTCTGAGTCGTATCTAGAGAGACATAAAATGTACAATTGTTTACTCGTTATATCTACATAAATATTCCTATATATTTATTTTCTGTATACTTATATAATTTTTCGAACGTAATCCTTACAGTATACCTAAAAAAACATAAAAACGAAACAATAAATAAAGTAGTAACAGCAATAAATATTTTAATAAAATTTAATAGAAGGAGTAGTGGTATTCGATAATATTAAATAGGTTGAATAGTTTTCTGTTAAGCGTATAGTATCTACACGGGTACATAACAAAGTAGTATTATACAAGAAAATAATAACATCACACAGAAATGTCGCCGACCCAGAGAAATATCTAAAATAACAACAACCTTTATCGTGCACAATTTTCGCACGTATGGAACATTCCGTCAGAACGGGCGCCACATACCTACAATCTATAAGTAAGTATAACAATTGTGAGTGTAATATTATCACACATTGTCTCTAAATGTACGTCGCACCAAAGACACGAGGTGTAGACCGTTTCACATATGGAGTGAGTTCAGTGTACTTATAGTGCCACTTGCGACCTTACTGACTCCACGATCGTATTTACAATGTTTTGCCAAAGAAAAATTGGGCTCTCATTTATAGTTACAGTGGCCATTACAGAGCAGACGTTTATGAAAAGTTATTATAATTATCGTCGCATTCGTAAAGCTTATGATATTTATTACATGTGAACGTTGTCAACGAAAACTAAGAAGGATGGCAGTAATTAATCAAACTTTATGAAAATTGTCTCCTTATTGTATGTACTAAATAAAGACTTTAAAACTATCGCGTTTAGATACATAAGTAAATTTAATAAGTCATCTGACATTCGTGTTAATATGTACTAGACTTGGTCACAAACATACAATGATGGCTTAGTTATTGGCGTGGTGACCATAAATATACATATCTTAGTATTTGTTAATAATAAAACTTAAAAGGATGGCTATCGTTAATTTGAAATATCAACACATAACACTACACTTTTCGATTTTTTATAGCATACAAACTACAATATGATTTAAACTTCTATACTTTCTACCTGTTGATACAAAACGAAATCAATTACTTCTCATAGCTCGAATGTAAACACAATAGCTCACTATTTTATTTCTAAAATACACAAAATTAAATATTATTATAAACACTATTTAAATGTATACAATAATTAAAATAATATATAAATAAATATAATTTTAAAATTAGATGTTTAAAATTTAAAATCATTCATACTTCAATTTTTTTAATGTTACTAATATATTTTATAATTTATAGTTATAATATTGTATACACAATAATGGGTATATTTCCTCTCTCATTTAGAACTAAGATCGGTATCGGTAAGATAAAAGTTGTTAGAGAAACAATAAATAGCATCTCAAAAAACGAATTCTAAAAACTGTATTAGTCGTCGCTTTACGTAAAATAGGCTTCGTCATTAGTACCCCGACCAGATACCTACCTACATCCAGTGCGGGATCAAATCTAGCAACATACAAAAAAATAAGAATTAATTTTTGACTGTGTCTCCGGCCAAAAAAACATTGCCTGTTCTACATTAATATAAAGTTTTAACTGTTCACAATCTTTGTTTTAAAGTGAATCAATAAAAAGTTACATAAAATATGCGACTATTATCCAATTAAAATCATAATTCCTACTATTGATAGTTATTGTTGTACCGCGACGTACCAAGTGAAAAGTTGCATTGTAGCAATCAAACCCGTAAAACGTGCAAACCATAAAGCAGACGGGAATGGTTTATGGCACGCAAGAAGGATACCAGCCTTTTCACGAAGCGCCGCCATTACACTTGATTGCACATTATATTTCATCGTCGTTTCAGTTCCCACGTTCAGATTACGAAAATTGTCGAATAATATTGATACGAATATATAAGTATATAGTTTACACTCGCAGTTAGCTATGGTGTACCTGTAAAATGCCTAATTATCATTTGTATTCTCAAATAAGAAATATTCAACCTCTACATGTAAACTTATTACCTTTATTCGTATTTTTTGTTACAATTCTAATGAATTAATTAGTTTTTAAATTTCTAAAATCTTTATAGAGTTTTAGAATAGATCGTGACTGCATTTTAAATTCTATCAAATAATAATTATAATAAAGCCTATTTTGTGTTTGGCTTAGATATATTTTATCATAAAATCGTGTAATCAAACTTTCTGGTAAAACGGTAAACATGAGGTATAAAAAAAAATTAAACTCGTTCATGTTTAAAAGTAAAAAGCAAATTTTGTATTTATAAAATAATTTTGATATTACATTACTTATTTTATATCTGTAATATATGTATTTTATAATATATGTGTATGTTTTGTTTTTTTATATTTTATTTATATTAATATATTTGACACATAATATTACTATTTAGGTACGTCTAATATGGTTATAATATTTTCTTTTATTCCTTTCATGTTAAGCAACAAGACCATATTCATTATATTTCATTTTATGAAATCTTTATGAAGAGTAATACATTTTTTAATCAATAAATGATACAAATCTGACTAATGGTTAATGAAACAAAAGCATGCACATAATGAAATGTATCTTACAAGAAGGTGAATTAGAACACCAAGCTCCGCTTAACCAAGAAATCCCTGAATTATATCGTCACGCCTATAATCAAATGTAATAAGGATTATTTATTACAAACAGTAAAATTTTATACAAGTAAAAACAACAAGTAGGAATGTAAAACGTGCTTCCATGAAACTTGAATTTACCGAAGCGTACTAGAATGATACCTATACCAAAACAAACTCATGTTGTTGAGCAACTAAATAAACAATAGCGTTGTATCACTTAGTGGAGAGAGTTGAAAGTCAAATGAAGGTGTACATTGTGTGCGGTAAAACGACACGTGTTTTCTTTGATAGCGAGAACAGACGCGGGCCGAGGCAATTTCTGCAAAACGTGACAAAGCTCATAAAAAAAGGACAACATTTTGTCTCATGACAAGAAGCGTGTAATCCACAGGACTAAAATAGTGCGCACCCACAGATGACAATTCTATATTTAACTTTTTTGGTTTTAAAATATACCTATTATTTATAGGAAGATTCCGTTTATTTTATCTTTATATACGGTACGAACAAATCCTATAATAAAATAAGTAATGATAAACAAATTCTTTATTTTTCACTATACTTTAGACATTAGGCAAATTTTGGTATATAGGTGCTTTATTTATTTTTATAAAATCATTTTGTTTATATAATAAAACTACTGTCCCGGTAAACGTTGTTTTGCCAAATATATTAATAACACGGTAAAAAAATAGGGGTTGATGATAGAAGGGTGAAAATTTAGGCTTTTATGTATCTTTTAATGACACATAATTAAAAAATATAAGTAAAAATTTTGCCCAACAAATGAAAAAGTAATGTTAGGGTTGGACAACCCTTATCACTTAGGGGTATGAAAAATAGATTCTCAGACCTACTGAAAATGCATATAAAATTTCATAAAAATCGGTCAAGCCGTTTCAGAGGAGTATGGTAACTAACATTGTGACTCGAGAATTTTATATATAAGAAGATATAATAAATATATCAATAGGTAATATATACTAAATATTAAAATGCAGTTTCAGCCTGGTATTTAATATGAGTACCTAATTAAATTCGATCCAGTTCTGTTCTTATATAACGTATCTCAAACAACTATAGGTAGTCGTCCTCAAAATCTATATTATAGCACACAAGTATTAATAGTGTAAGTTGCTTATTTATATCATGTGTGTCAGATCCTTCGAAACTTAACAGAAACTTATAATTTTGTTCACAGTTCGTGGTCACACAGAGGTGCGAGTGGAACTCCAGATGGAGCGATGGGCAGCTCGCGGTGGCTCCGTGCGGCTCCGCTGTGTCCACGACGTACCGCCGCATCTACTCGACAAAGTGGTTTTCCTCCGCCACGGCACCAAGATCTTCCAATACATTAGAGACAGAAAGCCGCCTTATAGAAATTTCACGACACCAGGAGCTGTACTCAATGTGAGTTCAATAAAGATTTTACCATTTTTAATTCAAATATATCATCTCATTGTATCTATAAAGATATAATACTTTTCTACAATTAGAAATGTAATGGTCAATGTAAATATTTGCTCAGAATACACAAGAAATGTAATTTTTTTCAAATTTTGTATTTAATTGTACTTTAACCCAAATAATGGAAATTGCCCATCTGTTTATCAAGCAAGCTTGCAATTACAAGATTGAGATATAGCAATGCAAATACAAGTATCCCTAGTAACTTAGTTGTCGAGAATAAATTTTGATGATGAATAGGTACAACGAAGTCACTATGAAGTTATATTGATAGCTCTTTCAGACTTTTATAATACGGATCTAAGTTGCAACTTTAAAGCGTTCAGAAACTGCGTGGAAATTATTTTTAATGTAGTTGACATAACATGATAATAAATTCGTTTTACACCTAATAAGAATCTGGTGATTACGTATATGCCTGCGAGATAGGCTCAACATTAAGTATCAAAATAGTAATAATAAATTTAAAAAAAAAATTCTCTGGTCTGAAAGGAATATCTATGGTACCGATACAACTCCCTATTAGGTTGGCCGTTAGCTTCATTTCTATTCCAGTTACATAAATATAAAAAGTAAAATATATTTTTACGAATCTAAGATAAAAACAGAATGTATTAACGTCCCATCCTGAATAAGCCGTCGACTAGTTTTATTCATCCTCTAAATGCGTTAGAATGTATGTACATAGCCTTAAAAGCTAAACTTGGATGCCGGGCAGGTAATCGTCCGGGTGGAGTTAATTTTCCGGGTCAGCGTTATGTATAGGGTTACCACACAATTCAAGTTCAGTTAACTGGGATTTGGTTCACTCGTATTTCTAATACCAATTGTTCTAACCACTAACTTTTGTTTGATCACTTTTATAACAACAAACTTTGTGCATTTACTACCCTTGTAACCCTTGTACAGATAATATTTGTATAATGTTTAAGTAAAACCGTGTATGTACATGAATTTCAAAAGCATTTATATAATTAATATACGTTGTTGTATACGGCATTGTGTGAAGTTAAGATATTAAGTTAGGTTATGTAATAATGAACTTACAATTATTTTATCGTAGTTATGACTATAGAAAATTACATTATGACCGATATTCTTGCTAAATACGTGTAGACACGCACGTACTATCTACTTATTATTTTACGTAACAAAACTGGGCAACTTTTCCGTTTATAAATACATTCCCTTCCCTTCATGAAATATTTTATACTACCCCTAGTTTTTTTATCTAAGACTTCTTCGTGGCTGGTTTATGTTCATTGATTCGATATTGTATAGTACATGTAGCATATCCTTCCTCAATTCCTTCCTGTTGGCTGTATTTCAATAACTTAGAAAAATGTTATATTGATATAAATGTAAATTCTTTATAATAGATATGTAAATAATGCTAATAAAAAAGTCGGAACATAAAACATAAATATTATATAAAAATCATTAAATTATAAGTCAGTTATTAAATAAGTCAATACAAATTATACATTACTTGAAGACGTGCCTTTTTAATAATAAATTTCGTAATTCATAGCCCTTGTCAAAATTTTAACCCGCTATGGCATTTCTGCAAGGTACATAAGTTTTCTGTTGAAGGAAAATATGTTAATATTTTCAAACTTAATAAAAACTGATAAAATGGTACGTAACCAGTGAAATAGAAAATCCGTGGAAAGTTATGGAGCAAACGCCAATATTACAAATAACATGTGCCTCTAATACACTTAGGGATTTTCATATGAATAGGTACGTCATATTTGATGTAAGAAGAAGTTGTTGGTGTAAGACTATTTAAAATTTTGTCGACATGCGTTTTTGCGTAGACCTTGGTGATCAATCAAAGCATAATTGTTATCAACATATAATAGCTATCAAGATCAATCGATTTAAGTAAAATGTTACTAAAGTCAGTATTTAAAAACTAGCCCATTTTAATTGATCATTAAAATAAGTATATATAAACTATCGGCCCGACTTCGCACGTTAAAAATGAAATGACGGCTAAGTACCAACCTATAGGAATAAACCTGTTACTCCATTATTATTTAATTAATTCGTTTTAAAACTTCACTTTATATGAATCATAATATCATATTCTTAAGCTATAAACTCGCCGAATTTGATTCACATAGCACATTTTTATTGCTAGTCTCTTAATTAGTCACAATGCCATAATAATTCATATACAGTTCATTTATAAGTCTATCACCTGATTTATAGATATCAATAGCAGTATAGAAACTATGTACTAGACATTGTTAATGCGCTGTAGTGTGACATCCATCCCCGATATACAGATATCAAAGCGACATAATAATCATGATATATGAGTATTTAGTAACTGGTTTGTTCTCTATTGCCAGAGCACTATTAAACTCCGTGTAATACAGTACGTAGTACGAAGTACAAATCGATCTAGTAAAAGAAAAATTTAAGCTTGGTGTCTAAGAGACATGTGTTAATCAACTATTGTCATATAATCACACAGGATAATATAGGTTTTTGAACCATGATTCACAAATGTGTATTAAATATGTCTAATATTTAGGCATAACAACTACTAAAATAGAATATCTTTCACACAGAGAACAAACCAAAAAATTGTTATGTTAATAATAATAAAAAAAAAATTACAAGTTACCTATCTATGAAGTCGTATAATCTACATAAATCCCTATAGGTCTACGGTTCGAACCTTTACTATTATATACTATTATATAGTCTGTTTTAGAATGCACTGTCTCTCAAAATGTATGGCCAATACTAATTGTAAATACCATTTTACCTCGGGGAAATTAGGATAAAAAATATTCGTTGGCTAGAAGCTTTCGAATTTACAAATTAAGTAGTATAGTTTATGGATTGGTAGCCACGCCAAATTCTTATTTTAAATGCTTTTGGAGTGGCAGGCATGCAATGCAAGTGCATCTATAACTGAAAGTGGTAGGTAATGCAAAAGCGCACTACACTTAAATTAATTCGGCATGCCTACAATCCGTTGCATGCACATAGCTCGTTTACCCGATGAAGGGCGTAACAGGTCAACCTCAGTTCCAGGTCAATCTGATGAATAACTAGTAACTGATGAAAGTGTAGGCGCGAGCTTAACTACCTCGTAAAACAAATTGTTAGTGAGGGTGACGTAATAATACAAATAATTTTATTTTGATGGATTCGTATCTTCATGTCAGTCTAATTCTATAAGATTTGCATATTGTAATTACTGTCAGAATAAACTTATCGTTGTGAGTTTCCACTTAAAAAAATAATTGAGTTGTAGTTAAATTTTGGTTTTTGCAGTAAAGTGGACAAAACTATGGCTAACATATTAATAATTAAGGTATTTTCTTTTTTAAGTGATTATAATAAGGTTTTGCTATACAGAAACTTCTTAAAATCCTGTATTATCCAAATGTAACTGTATTGTCTAAAATGTGTTGGTATTTAAAAATAATTAAAATTAAAATTCAGTTACGTCAATAAACAACCTTTAATTTATGATTACCTTAACTAATCATAGACATTTTCATCCAAGTCATACTTTTTTTCAATACCTTTTATCTACTGCAGAAACATGAATATGCAAACATTAATAAAAAGTATTCGATATTTAAGATAATTATAGTTTTATCTCATTTCTTCAAGTTTTATTTAGTGTAAATGTAATTCTTAGAAATAAATTTAAAATATAAATCTATAAATATTTTTTGTTCAGTTAAACAACGTGAAAAGTCTCTACTCTCTCCATGTATTATAGTAATCTGTTAAACTATACTGCCCAGGCTAGTCCTATGTCGTAAGTCCGGCACTGCATTTAGATTTTTCTAATTGCTTAAGTTTAACCAATTTTAACTAATAAGACATTAACATTGAAACGTATTTCTTTTCAGATAGCGTTAGCAACTGAAAACTCAATAATCTTACAAAATTTGGACTTTGCGGCGAGCGGAAGCTACTCATGTGAAGTATCTCTGGACACACCAATTTACACCAAGGCTTCGACCGAGAAGCAGCTCACTGTATTTCGTAAGTTATTTAAAAGTTGTTTATTGATTCTATATCCATACTACAGGCATCGTAAATTGTACGGAATAACTTTAACCGACGCAATACACCAGGGATCAGTAGGAACATGTACGTAAAACAACTTGAATTATATCATACGTTACCAAGTCTGAAATGAAACTTGATACTAACTACGCAGATAAAAAATATCTGTAAATGGTATAACTAATAATTATACATATTACAACAGCTTTTGTTATTGAAATTTGTATCAAGTAAGGAAATTAATACCGATCTTGACGTAAAGCTATTATTATTACAAATAGGTATATATTATAATTACTGTACTTCAATTAAAATAGACAGTGACATTTGACATTCTACAAATATAGAATACAAAAAATGTACAGTAAAAGAAAAAAAATCGTGTTACATGACTTTAGGTATGTTTTTTATACATTATTATTTGCAGGTAATTTATATATATATATATAAAATTTTGCAAGTATTTATGTACTTATGTAAAGGGCAACAATAACAAAACTACCTAATATGTTCTACCAATAAAATAATAGAATGATATCGCATGCATTTTCTGTAATTATGCAAGTTTTATATCAAAATAAGTTTGTGCTACATATGCCGCTAATTATACCTTCCCATGTAATATCAACATTAACTCAAAATTTACTTTGTCCTGACTAAAGCCCTTGGAATATAAGTTATGCTAGTAGTCGTAATCGCGAATACATTAATTTCCTAAAGGTACAAGGATAACAGTGGTAGATTAAAATAGTCCTCCGCGAGAGTACCTCAGCCTTTCCTAATTTTAGCCGCCAAGCAGCTTACTTTGTCACATGTGTTTCTATTGTAGAGTGTATATGAGGCAGTACAATTATAAGAGGCATGACTTCTTAGTGCTCTGAAATGGCAACACCTGTGTGATATCGCGGGTGTTAAATGATAACGTGATGTCCGTAGTCTAGTTTTTTAGTAGATACCTTTTACCATTAGATGCGCCTTCAGCTTGTTTGCCATTCTAATTACATAAAAAAACAGTAGGGGTTGGATCTTAAAAAAAACTAGCTGTTATCTTTGAATTCATCTGATTTTTACGTTAAAAGACAGGTGCTCTAAATTTCAAGAAGATTCTATTAGTGGTCCAATCGTGAAAAGTAACAAACATAAGCGATGGCAATTTAATTGTGTCTAAATACTTTATTTGTCTTCAAACGACAGACTGTAACCTATATGCGCTTTATGTTCCTAACTTACTGCAAATCCTAATAGATACAACAGATGCCACTTGTTATGCCAATTGCTATCTGTAAATTCTTTAAACCTCATTCCTTTGCTTTAAAATAAACTTCGAAACAGAATGTAAAAGTGGACAGTTTTCCTGCAGCAAAGCTTACGGTAAATGCATTCTTATGTTAAGCAGATAGAATTTCATTTAGCGACTTGCACTAGTATTTTGTATTGCAAGACAGTGTGTATCGTAAGCTAGACTGGTTCAGGGCATCAGAAATTTAAAGTTGCGAATCGTTGTGTAATAAAAATGCTGAAACCTAAAGTACAATAATAAAATACTGTTATATCAGAAATACACTGTTTCCACTAGATTCCTTTAGCTTATTTTTTATTCTATCATATTTACAATAGATATCATTATCACTTACTTTTATTTGGTACAAACAGAAAAATACGAATAATGTCTGTATTCATTTATTTACTCGTATTTATATGTGTAGGTACTGAGTATTTTTTTAAGTTAAATTATTTGAAGGTAGAAATAGCCTAATATATGTTCATTTTATTCGCCCATCTATTTGACTAACTAAATATAACAGATTAACATATCAAAGCCACAGTAGATATGCCAACTTGATGGACAGCTCATACTACTGGAATTGTAAAGTTTTGTCTAAAGGTTCAATAAGTTAAGCAGGCATCAGACATGTGAATAACAATATTGGATATTTAAAGTCAGAAGTCTCGAGAGAAATGGCATAAGGAAGCTACCTTATGTACACATACATATAAATATGTGAAATTTCTAAATAAAAATTAGAAAGCTTTATTATTTTTTATGAGTTGAATAATAACGTAAAAAATATACAAATGTTTCTACCTTATGTCTTACTTACCTTATTTGCTATTATTTTAAAGTATGTACCTAAGTAAAGTAATGATACGTTCATAAGAAAATGTTACATAACTGGGATAGGTACATCCGATCCGATACGCATCCTGGATTTATGTGCGGACCCAATACGTTTTCTATTATTGGATTTTCGACCGTCACAATAAATAACAATTTATATTATTGTCGGATTTGCTCATGTTTCTTCCCCTTTTAATATGTCACATATAGAAATTCTTTCGGGCCAATTTAACACAACTTTCAAAAGCAATATATATAAGTGCATAATGTACAATTGTACGCGTAAATAGAAAAAAGATTAAATATTCTGTGTATATCATATTTAAAAAATATATTTTCGTATACACATAACTACAAGTGTCGTTCAAAATAGCGTCATTAACTATCTATTTAATGCGCGATGAAGAAAAGCCGTGACACGCATTGCAAATAAGCAGCAGCCTCCATTAGTATCGACCGCACAGTAACATCGCAAAATCCAACTCTATGTTCTCTGAGATAAGACATTTAAGTATGTTCCACAAACGTTCACGAAATCATTTCTGAAAGATACGAATGGTTGAATGGAATAAAGCTATTTCAAATCAGTAATGGCACCTCCATTATTAGGTTTTGAACGTTTTCGTTGAATAGTGCAAATTTAGCTAGCTCTGACTTGAATAAATAGCCAATGTGGGTGTAGAGCCAAAACTACTGGGTGAAGGTAGAATTCTAAAACATCTAACTACACACTGTCAACCAGTTTACAATACGGTGTGGGCATAGGTACTTAGATACAAAAAGAAACCTACGAGTCAGAAGCGGATCCTTTTATGAGATTTAAATCTAACAAACCTAAGATATAGATATCCTTCCACATACCCGTGACCCTCTGAATAACTGCTACATCATTTGATATCATCAATCGAGAAATTCGAGTTCGTTATGGGTATATGCAATCAAAATACTATTTTATATAGATATCTAAATTGCATGTACAAGCAAAAATAATGAAGTACATAGCCAAATCTTCTAAAATAGAATATTTCCTAAACAATAGTCGTGTAAAATGGTTCTCTTTTACGTAAGTAATGTTGGGAGGTTTATTTCTACTCTCGGATCATTTATCAAGCCGCCGGTCGTGCAACAAATATTGTGGTCCCGTTTTTATTGAGAAGTATTCGTTCTCACTGTGAATTTTATACGAACCACAAACACAACGACTTTGCTGCTCAAAGATAATTCTATCAATGCAAATAGGTAGATGTGTGTACTACTACTAAACTTACTTCATATTTATTTCTGTTCATTCATTGCCCTCTTGACACATGTGTTATTTCAGTACCCAATCAATAACTGACTAATTATGTCTATTCTTCAAATTTGATAGGCATTTGTTATGTTAACCTTAGTGAACCAACCGCTATTTCAATTAGAGTTTCCAACTTTTATTGCTAAGAGATATCTTTTACAAAATTATTTGTATTTCGATTCTACCGTATAAAATTTCTTTGATCACAAACATGTAATCTATTGGAAATAAGTCAATTCTGGTAATTAACTTATTTCTAATAATAAAGTATCAAGAAAATTTTGTAATATTATCCATCACAAAATTAATAACAATTGAATATCAGAATAGGACAACTTAAAATGTACTTTCTATGAGTTATTTTCTTCTACATTGGATCTTTTAAATTCGGGTTTCGGAAAACAAATACTCGAGATAGTTCTGATTATAGGAACAAACAAAATATACTTGCATGTTCGCTAGACACATTTACACGCTGATGGTAATATTTTCCTTTTCTTCTTTAGGAAAAAACGTTGGCTACTTTAAATTAATGTAATAAATAGTAGAAACAATCATATATTCCTCCATGGTGGGTAAATTAACACTCAAATGGAATTCAGCATAAATCAAACTAAATCATATACACACTGCGTACTAAAAACTGTAGTCACGCAATTACCTATTTATATAAAGACTAGTTATTTACCGCTAGTTTATCTTTGTGTAATTTAAATATCCAATATTTAACACATATCTTGAGCATACGACTGCTATAATTATTAGGTTTC
Source organism: Achroia grisella (assembly GCF_030625045.1). Lineage (NCBI taxonomy): Eukaryota > Metazoa > Arthropoda > Insecta > Lepidoptera > Pyralidae > Achroia > Achroia grisella. Next base: position 2,158,561 of record NW_026712703.1, read on the forward strand.
TGAACAAAAAAAATAGCAAGTCTACGATACTATTTTCATAATATCTATCAAGACACTAAATTTCTTCCACTACTATTTCTGTTCAAATATCAGCATTTGTCAGTATAATTTTATAAGTACAAAATAAATTGTATCAAAATGTACAGTAACATATATGTACTTTAAATTTAATTTAAAGACATTAACGGACATTATTATAAAATTTGAAATTTTTCATATTTATTTAGCTGCTTGTTTATTGAAACTGTGACCTCTACGTCGCCAGTAAAATGATAAATCACTCACTATGACATCTCTGGTGATGTGGCAACAACGGGCGGGCGGCGTTGGTTTAAAAATAAAACACCTTAGAAAATAATGCGGTGAATTATCAGCCATTTCAGATAAGGTTGAGTAAACAAAATAATCATAGTCTGCAATTTGTGAATTAAATTTATATATAATAATATTATAAATAAGGGTGTGTTTCTTTTCAGGAATAAACTGCCAAACGTATTTTAATGAAATTTGGTGTGATTTGTTGAGATTGATAATACATTATCAGTATCATTTAACACAAAGTCACGGAAATATAGACGAACTCGGCGATTGCCTTTGTATTAATACGTAATACGTATACAGAATATGATTTCAATAAAAAATAAATGGTAAATAATAATAATAAAAAAAAACTATTTGATTATGTAAAAAGTAAATCAATTAATGTTATATAGGTACCTACATAGCCTTAGTTATAACAAATAGACAGGCCTTCAAATATTATATATACATATATGAGATAATATGCGAACGGCATGTAATTTTATCGCTCCTTATCTTCGCTTCCTACTTTAAAATTTTAGACAATATTAACCTTCACACCTCTACAGTTTTGTACAGCCGCCTAAAATTTCCTTAAGAAATATTGACACAACTCATTATACAAAACGCTCCCCTTAATCTTGTATTTCATAATTTTTATGGACATTAAATAAAGTCTATTTATTATGAATAATATTTAAGCACTCGCGCCATAATTTAAAGTATCTTTAATCTTACAAAGCTTATTCATTAATTTGAAACTACCTCTTCTCGCTCATCTTCAGCTGTTTTATATTTATTATTACGAACACACATATTACAATATATCTACGCGTCAAATTTCGTCAGTATCCGTTCTGTAGTTCAGTTAGCTGTGAACAGATAAAAATAGTCAGACACACATACTTTTATATTTATAATATTACGTGGTATGCAAAATATGAAGTATTTTGCTGTTTTATATACACAATAACTCCCAATTATGACAGAATGAAAATATAGGTACAACTTAATCTGAAAACACCTTTTCATCCCCAAAATATTAACTTGTAATAGCCTACTAAGGGAATAAAGCACACCACTCTTATATGTATCTATCAGTATGGAACGGTGCACCGTGCACCCGACTGTGTTAACAGTGTTCGCTGATGGGGCACCATTCGAGAATTATAAGATGTACATGAGGTCAGAGCAATTAGCCCCATGACAAATCACATATAGACCTAGACGGTTTCCAGGGGGACCACCTGTCATAGTAAATTGCTAGCAATGGTATCACTTGTCGCCATTACTAACAATCCCAATCCCCAACAGAGTAATAGTACTATTATTCTTACTATCAATTCTCCATTGGAACATATATACTAAACTTGCGATTTTCTAATTGATGCGTTTCAACGAGAAATAATCTTTATTAAAAAAACTCAATGCAAGCACTTTTTAATAATGATATTTTTTTATTCTACCACTCATTTGCAGACTTATCACTAGAAGAATGAACAAGAAACTTGTGTGTTGCTCTTTTGAAATTTTAACTGTGTCAAATTCTAACTATAAGTAACAGCCTGTCCCTATGCCGTACAATGGAACGCGAATGGGTTAGTAAATATTGGACATACAAATCGTGTTATTACAGATCCGAAAATATTATTACACAATATAAAATAAAATCGCTCTCGCTGTCTGCCCCTATGTATGCTTCAATCTTTAAAACTACGCAACGGATTTTGAAGCGGTTTTATTTTAATAGATAGAGTGATTCAAGAGGAAGGTTTATATATATAATACAAGTACATTCGTGCGAAGCCGGGCCGAGTAGCCAGTTTCAATTATAAAAGCTATAAATATTCAATGACTAAAAATTAAAAAAGATATTAAAAAGACTGTACTGTAGCCACTTTAATTATGCTTCACTCAATGTTTAGTTCCGAGCAAACATATCTATTTTAGACATTCAATACGATTCTGATTGTCAGATCGCATAAATCAGCTATCAAAATCGGGGGAAGCACTTTTCGATTTGATTTACTAGATGTAGGTATAGCTATTGTAGGAATAATTCTAATCATTACGATACCTATAGTGAAATTATACGTATTAAATATGATAAACCAAACCTAATATTATATTTAATTATTATTATATATTATTAATTACCTATATAGATGGTAATTTTGGATAGCAATTTACAATCCAGAATCAGATTACAAATCCAGCATATTAGTTCTAATACCTAGGATTATTTCGATGGTTTTAAATTAATGCTTACATATTTATTTATGACAAGACAAAGGAATAATTTTATTCAAAAATATAAATAATATTTTTGGAATAAATGTAGCCGCAAAATCTATTTAAAAAGTTATACTAATAAAAGAATCAGAATTACATACTAATAAACAACATTTCATTGCAAGATATCACAGATTCGTCATGTGCAACCTAAATTTATCAGTGAAGAATAGTAATTGTAGGTAATTTGTCCAACATAATTAATAATACGGTTGACACAACAGAAGTCGAGTTACAACGAGAGTTTCAAGGGTCCCCACCAACATTAACAACACTACTGGCCGATGTGGGTGGTATATTGGCACCCCCGCGGTAAATTGCCATTGTCAGTGCGGTGATCACGGAGACAATTTATATTTTATTTGTATTTCATATGTATGTTAATGAATTCTATATAGGTATTTATAATATGAGCAATGTAGCCTGAATTAAATAAATAAATAATAATGTCTCATCATGTAAGTGCTTGCATCATACCATAGCTATATTGTTTATATACAAATAATGTATTTTCCAATAGTAAATCATACCATACGTTGTTTATGTGACTTTCAGTATAGGATTTTCCAATAGTAAATTTTTTTAAATCCCCATTACAGAAATATTATCGTCTTTAAACGATAAGTAGATAAATAGTAAAACCCAGCAGCCGAAAGATAACTACGAAACAATGATCAATACAAGGATATTGGTAATCGGTACAAACTTAATTTATTAATCTGTATGATTAAGCGCCTATTACAAACTGTTAATCACACACAGATCATAAATTTTATAATTAATATAGCGATAAGTAGTCTATGTTTATGTAGCGTTTATTAATAGATTTTTATCAAAACAGTTTTTTCTTCATAATAACATTTTCAATTCTCTATTTGCTCAAAAAAGGTTATAGAATAAATTTCTATAAGTAGTATTTCTAGTAAAATATATATCTGTTCATAAGTGTATGACATAAATTAAGTACCTAAGCTAATTGTTATACTCCTAGCATATTAAAGGTCAGTACAGAAATAAGATAACAGAAAATAAAGTATTCAAACATTTAAGGCTACATTGAATTATGAATAGAATAGAAGTAGAATAAATAGAAACAGAATAATATGATTTAAAAGTATGGGCCATTAAATAGAAATGTTCTTAATTAATTACCTAATAAACATGTTAAAATAACAATGCTGTCAGTTAGTTCACATGTGAATGGAACTTAAAGGACCAGTTATTACAGAATAATTGCGTTCACTACATATTCTATATATCGTTAAGATGCGATATTCCTTTACATTATTGGATAGAATCACGAAATGTATATATAGATAAGGAGTTCTTTTTATTATTTGCCAATAGAACCCTAATAAATTAATATTTACATTTCTTATTATTAAGCTTCGATAGCGGCCTCCATCAGTATTCATATTTTTAACCCTAAATTTATTAATAGCCTATATTACTAATAGTTCTTTTTGATATCGTTATATCAAAAATAGGTATTAATGTCTAATTCGACTTTGTATCCACGGTGATTTTCCTGGGTAATAAAAATTGTATCGGCTTACTTGCAAAACGGCTTCGTCGTGTTTGGTCAAAAGATAAGATTCAACAATCCTTTATAAACAACAGAGGCTCTGACCTCTTTACAGTTAAAGTAAAATGCGCGCGTTTGTTGTATTGTTTCTCTTTTGTGCCAGCCTCGCGTGGGCTTACATTGATCCCAGTGAGGACTTCATCGGATGGCATGAGAAGGTGGGAGTTAAGAATGCCCAACAAATTAGGAAACGCGAAGATCGAATCGTCGGCGGTAACATAGCCCCCGTAAACAGCCATCCTTATCTGGCCGGCCTGCTGATAGACATTATTGGCTTTACGCAACCTTCGGCGTGTGGAGGATCTCTCGTATCGTCTACCAGAGTTCTAACAGCTGCGCACTGCTGGTCCGATGGAAGATTCCAGGCACACAGAATTACAGTAGTCCTGGGTACACCTTATCTGTTCCATGGTGGAGTCAGAGTTCTTCCACATGCGATAGCAATACACGCACACTATGACCCTAGAACCTTTGCTAATGACATTGCTATGCTGTATTTACCAAATCCAGTAGAATTAAATCATGCTATCCGACCGATATCTTTACCATATGGTCCATTGCTATCTATGGACTACACTGGAGTGTGGGCAAGAGCTGCTGGCTATGGAAGATATTCAGATGTGACCACACCAGCGAATACAGTTGCAAGAAACGTGTTTCTTCAAGTAATATCAGTGCAACAGTGTCGAAATGCATTCGGTGATTTTGCTAGGGCATCTAATGTTTGCACAAATGGGTATGGCGGTGTCGGTATATGTCAAGGAGACTCTGGTGGGCCTTTAACAGTGACTACTACAGCTGGAGAAGATATTTTAATAGGCGTCAGTTCATTCGTAGCCAGCTACGGGTGTCAACTAGGACATCCTTCTGCTTTTGCTAGAGTCACGTCCTTTATAAACTGGATACATGCACATATGTAATAGATTATAACAAATAATTGGATATGGTAAACACAATTACAGTGCAATATATTTTTATATTTAGGAATTACTATGCCTGCAAGTTGTTTCGTGACAATAAACACATAGTTGCGAATCTCAAAACAAGTTTTTTTTTTCTTACCGTACTCATACCTTATAGTGTGTTATACTTTAAACCTAATTATATTTTAAACGTAGGTAATTCCCATGTAGTTACATACTAATAATTTATTATACAAATATTTTGAGTCTGCAATTGTTACAATCAGTAAGTAATTTAAATTAATTTAATAGTTTTATTTAAATAGTGACAATTATTTTTATTTAATACTTAATGTTTTTTGATATATTTTTGTTTATTTGCTATTTATACACATACACGTAATTTATGAAATTATATAATCAAATTTTAATTAACCAAGTACCTGTACAAAACAGGCCCATGCAAGTGAATTAATTCATTTGCATCAATTTAGTTTACGTATAGTTAGACGATATACTATTAAAGTATACTTGGTACAAACTTACAAAGGATACCAAAATGATAATTGTAATATGTAGTTGCAGAATAAGAACTAAAAGTTACAGTGTGTGTGCCTAACACATTGTAACTTTTAGTTCTTATTCTTTCTGACCCAAAAGAAGAACATGAAAGAAAAAGTACTTTTCATGGCCATTTGTTAGCAAAGAAAAGCTAATCCCATATATAAAATTAGGTATAAATATATATAAACGTCGCCACTAATGACTGATTCCATATTCAAATTATATACCTACTTAGATATTAATATGTAGTTCAGGTGAAGTAAAAAATATGAAAAAGTCTAAATCTAAGTACAGAAACGAAGTCGTCAATACAAAGCGAACTGTTTTTATTATATACGATAAATAAGCCAAATGCCAAACACCCTGATTGTCCAAGGTCTCTCTCTTATAAACTCACTATCTTATAAAACGTGATGAATATAAAATCGACGTGTAAATTTTTCAGAACAGGAATTTATGTAATTATATATAGATCAGAAATCATAAGAAACAACATTAGCCGAGCGCTGCTAACAATAACACCAATCTCAAACATAGCTTAGAACTTTTGCAAGAAAGATAAATTGCTAGGCATGGGGCAACGTATAAATTTCAGCTTTTTTTCGATTACTGCTACAATGGATTTTATATAGGTACTCATTAATATGTGTAATTAATATAAATACAATAAACGAAAAAACTATTTCTTTACAATTGTTTAAGATTTTGTAGTTACGTAATACTAAAATAAATACTGTAAAATACAAATTTTTGAAGCTAGACTTGACCTAGATAATATTAAAACTTTATTTTTAAGTTATTGTATTATTTTATTAAGGGTGCGCAATATGTTCAATAGTATTCTATATATAATAACTAGCTACTCGCCCCGACTTCGCCCGGGTGTACATGTATTATACATATAAATCTTCCTCTTGAATCACTCTATCTATTAAAACCGCTTCAAAATCTGTTGCGTACTTGTAAAGATTTAAGGATATATAGGGACAGACAACGACAGCGATTTTGTTTAGTGTATCATATAGTACTATGTAATGATAATGATATTTATATAAGTCATATAATTATAATTTGATACATTCATATAGAAACAATTATTTACTTTTAAGCCATTAATTTTGTTCTGAAACTGCCAAATTCAATAATTAGGTAAAGCAAATATTCTATCGTAAAGCCACAATATTTCAGCCATAATTTGAGCAATCGGGGACAGGAAGTCTTGAAAATGGAAACGAAGGGAGATTGTTTCAGGAAACACGTTAATGGATGACAAAGAACTTATAAATTATTTATAGGCATTAGAAAATCCCTAGTGGTTATTAGTACTTTACAGGTAGAGTTAATAAGAGCATAAACAAGTAATATACTATTTTATTTATAATAATAAAAAATGAATAATTACTAAGTCTATATTATTCATTCTACAATAGCAAAATAAATATAGTTCATAATCTTTATTCGGTAATCGAAATATCGAGGATTGTTGCGATTCTCTGGGAACCAAAAAGAATCAAAATGTATTACTGCAATAATAGTTTCCTTGTAGTCTCTCTTAGCCTTTATCTATTATGTAACTCATCTTATCCTGTTGATTATTTCAGATCCCCAAAAACATCACCCACGAATTGACTTCCCTACTCACTACCTGAGTTTCGGCGAGACATTAAGAGCTAACTGCACCACCGCGCCTGCGCTCCCTGCTCCACACATCACATGGTTTATTAATGGCAAAAAGGTGAGTATTCAAAAATTATCTAATTAATGCTTTTACACTATACATTTAGGATATAGCTATGCACACGACTTCGTGCGCCACGTATTCGGAATAAATATATGCTTTGTTTGTGAAATGACTGCAATTTAATCATTAAATGTTACGGTTATTAAATAAGTCAATCTCAGACTAGCCTACATAAATGTTCTGTTTTAATATAATTCTAAAACCGATTTAAAACAATCGGTTTTATAGGAAAAACGAGTACACATTTTCTGGAAAAAAAAATTATGTACAGACATAACTCATTTACAATTGTGTTATACTTATAAACTCTAAACACTTGAGTATAATTTTCAGATGGATGAACTTATTACGCATTCCCACAAATTCCGCATACCCATGAGTGAAAGAAGCGGAAGGCGAGGTTTGCAAAGGCCTTTCGAACATGAAACAGTATTAAGTAGTCCACCATCGTTGCTTACTCTAACTCATGCTTCTCATGTGGCAACTAAACCCCCGGGTTGTAACCTTAAGGAACATCAGGTAAAACATTTTCATTCAATTATTTTTGTATGCAACAATTAATAATTTAAATAAAAATATGACTATGTGCCTACCTAAAAATAACCTTAACATTTTGATAAAGCAAATATAATAATAATAATAAACAACCATAAACAATCAACACAGCGCCATCTAATCCCACGGTAAAGAGAGCTTGTGTTAAGGGTACTAAACAACTGATATAAATAATTAGATATTTTTTTGTACATACATACATAATATAAATAGAAACACCCAGACCGATACAAAGAAATATACTAATGAATACAAATGTTTGCACCGTGCGAAGAATCGAACCTACGACTAACGGAAGTAAAGGTTTATAACCGCTAGAAAACCGAGAGCGATAATATATATATTCGAATATCCACACTTTCCAGATTGCCGAATTAAAAGGCCATGATGGTCTCCACATCATACATTCCACAAGCCGGCACCGAAGCCGTAGACCCAGTAGGGGTCGAGATTTGTATGTCACCGTATCTGAGCTTCATGTCATCGCCACTGGCAGACTGGAGATCACATGCGTCAGCACTATACCAGAATTCAGGAGTATAGAGGATAAGTTCGCTGATCACAGAAATGATACTGTTATTGGTAAGAGAATAATTATGCAATGGCTCTAATTATCCCACTAGAGTAGCATTATAGGTATATTTAATAGTAGTAGGTATATTTACTCATTTTCCCGAACATTTTTTACTAGTTATTATAGTAGTTCATACTATATATGCACAAGGAACAAAAAAATATATATTTTTTATGCTTATGTCAGATGGGGTAGTCAGCGCATTGTCTTGTAAGTCGCAGTACTTGAATCCAATGTGGTAGGATGGGTAGACTTGGACAATTTTTTCAGAGTCAGTCAAAAATGTAAATTAACACAAAATTGTTTTTACTGGTGTTGGCCAATTTGAACGCACAACCTCTTGGCTGTGATTCAGGAAATTTACCCACTAGACCAAGATGCTGTCTAAAAAGTAAACAGTTAATGAATATAATTTAATAGAAGTTACTTACTAGTCCAAATGCAATCAATCTTCTAGTTTATTTCTAACTACCGTCTTACATTGTGTACCTTGGTGCGCCATTTAAAAGTATTTTGAATAACTTTAATAGTGTGGTGCCTAACCTACATTAGGTGCCAGCTATATATTTCAAGAGTGCCACAAAATTGTGTCCCATTTCCATTGGTGCGTTAACGGAAAATAATGGGTAGCCAATGCCATTAAATTCTAATTTAGAACTAACTCCATCAATACTTACGCGTACGTTGACTTACTGACATGAACGTTCCTTTTTATCAGCATCTAAAGAGACGTATGAAAGCATGTAGGTATTGCGCACTTTTATAAATTGGAAAGTATTTTAAGATATTGCCTTAAACGTTTATTCAACCATACACAAATATACAGCATGACTTTATCCTGGAAAAACTTTAAAAATGTTTCCATACATTGGCCACCACCATAGGTATTTATAACGCCCATAATATCGAACAAAATCGTGTCATTTGAACGAAAATTTTAATTGCGAGGGTCTATTATATGGAATTATTTCATATTCCATTTATTGCTGTAGTTCTTTGAATATGCTTATATTAGTTAAAAATCTTAACAGCTTACAAAAATTTTGTTTAATAAAGAAAGAAACAAATTAGTCTTTGTATAAACTGTGCTATGTTACATATTATATATGGTTGTATATATATCTAATACTAATGACAAATTGTATAGGCTGTACCGAGCTAACGATAGCATTAACACAAACAATAATTCTAAACTAGGCAAATTACCTGAAAAGGTAGAAACATATATTCAGATTTCGAATATATCTCGATTTGTTTTTTAGTAAAAGTGGTTGAGTTTCATTATATACTCTACGTGATTTTTTGCTTGCTATAAGCTTTACAACTAACCCTGTGTAAATGAACGCGTTTTATATCTAAAGGGTGCGAGAGTGAGTAAAGTTTGAAAATAATGTGACACTATCTGCTCAAAGTCGTGGAACTCGCGGCTGGCGCAGACCGTGATATAACGGATAAAACCCTCTTCCAATAACCGAGATGCGAGTATTACCGGCGCTCGAATTTATGTATTTTATGGCATTTAACTCGCAGGAGATAAATTTATCTATACTTCTGATACTCAAATACTATTACAGTATACAAATTGCAAAATGTTATAAAAGATTTTGGATAAAATATTATAAATCTTTAGTGAGAAAGAAATCCAAATTAGTATACATATATATATATATATTTCAATCGAAAAGATAAACTTCAAGTACGGTTTGGACGTGCACTTTACATTAATATGACAGCTTAGTCGTATGTTTACTTAAGTAGATGCGAGTCAAGTTAACTTAATAGGATAGTTTAAATCTCAGATTTTTCTTTTATCTCATATTTTCTTTAAAAATCATAGGTTCATTGTTTGGCAGTAAGTGAAAATATACACGTTAAATAAGGCGTGTATAGAAATAGAAGTAACCACTTTATAGGTCTTAGGTAATGAAAATAATCTAAGAACTCTTGACACGAGTGAGTGCTATACCTATTCACATAGGAGTGAGCGTTGTCCGCACATGAAGTTATTACTTCTATACTGTTCAAAGATTAGTCTCATTAACTAAACCAGTTTTTTTTTCTAACTGTGGCCTATGAGGGACGTGGTCTTAAAACGGCTGACGTAAATCGTAATTAAATTCCAGGGCAATACTTGCTAGCATAAACTTTTCAAATGACGAGTCGCCAATTTAAAATGATTGAAAAACCATTAAATAAACTCTATATTCAATAGAATTTAATTTTCATATTTCGACTGTTTACTCTACGATTATTATATTGTTTTTACGTTTCAGTGGACGTCATCAGGCCATCAACGTATTCTCAACCATCGGCCAATCTCACAGAATCAGAATCTAGCGCTTCTAATTGTAATAAGTTGTTAATTCCAAACATATCATTATTATTAATTAATATTTTTAGTATAGTAAATATTGCTTGATATAATGTTAATATAGTAGTAATTTTTGGGCTGTGATAATAATATACGTTCACACTATGTTCGTATTTTAATATACGCTTTCAAACAGTAACAGAATTTATGGGTTCCTATTATATTTGGAATCGATTAACAGTTGTAATCATGACCATCAACGGCTCTACTACATTAGAGACTATACCGAATGACCTATTTTACTGTGCAGAAAAATATAGCATTTTGTGTTTCTTCATTTCGACGGCTATATTTAAATTGTTATTCTTTAATACCTACTATAAATAGAAATAGATATAATTTGTATTCAATTAAACTTAATGTACGAATTTTGGAATATAAATATTGTTTTTTATTATGAACGCAGACTCAATGAAGAATGAACTAGTAAACTTGCATGTGTAAATACCGTATATTTCCCAACTTTCTGCATACGGCAAAAAAGGTCATTTGGTATATTTGTATTAAAATTTAATATTTTTGCATATGTGTTTTATCAAACTGTATTTCCAAACAAAAAAGAAAATTCTCAATTATATTTGTATCGAATAGAATAGCTACATCTATAAAAACGTAACTGTTATATTCATAAATATATAAGCGAGTAGCCCTTCTTATTAAATATGATTTTTTGTTTAATTGTGTAGTACCTACCTATCTATCCATAGTACAAACTACTTGTAGGAGTACTTTGGAAGTAAAGCTGGCTGTGTGATATTGCTGAGGTCATACTATTATTTATTTACTTTTTAAATGATCTGATTATAAGTAGTCCATACATAAATTTACACCAAAATGCTTACGATTGTTTTGTAACAAGATTTTTGGTAATTATGTACCTATAACTTACTTTCATTAGGGTGACGGCACCAATTATGGACATTTTAAGCAGACGATTTCTTGTTTCTTTGAATAACATCAGATTTTTTGAGTGAACATGGATGACAGTTAGTAGGCAAATATATTAATAAACAAAGAATACAGTAAACTTACTACTGTTTACTACAAACCGATACATTTTGCAAAAAAAATAGAAAAAATAGGAGATCGCTAAACCCCAGTGATATACATCTGAAATCTAGTAATGGACACCCAATTATGGACTATCCCTGAACTATGTATCCCCAATTAAGAACATCCATTTATGGACACAGAATATGTATTATCAATAGTATTGACAGGAAATTAAATAAAAGTTTGTTAAAAGGAAGATGGATTAAATAAAAACATTGTTACTTTCAGTCTTTAATCATTCGACTTTTCAAAGTAGGCTTTTCAGTCTTTAGCAACTTACCCATAAAATATTACGTACTCTTCATACTAATAAACATAAACAATTTAATATAAAACAATTCCACTTCAAGTTTAACTTTCATTTATAAGATATCTTAACTCTTTGCTCTTAAAACTAATAAACAATTTAATATAAAACAATTCCACTTCAAGTTTAACTTTCATTTATAAGATATCTTAACTCTTTGCTCTTAAAACTAATAAACAATTTAATATAAAACAATTCCACTTCAAGTTTAACTTTCATTTATAAGATATCTTAACTCTTTGCTCTCAAAACTAATAAACAATTTAATATGAAACAATTCCACTTCAAGTTTAACTTTCATTTATAACTCTTTGCTCTTAAAACTAATAAACAATTTAATATAAAACAATTCCACTTCAAATTTAACTTTCATTTATAAGATATCTTAACTCTTTGCTCTTAAAACTAATAAACAATTTAATATAAAACAATTCCACTTCAAGTTTAACTTTCATTTATAAGATATCTTAACTCTTTGCTCTTAAAACTAATAAACAATTTAATATAAAACAATTCCACTTCAAGTTTAACTTTCATTTATAAGATATCTTAACTCTTTGCTCTTAAAACTAATAAACAATTTAATTTAAAGCAATTCTACATCAAGTTTAACTTTATAAGAGATCTTTCTTTAACTTTCATTTATAAAATTCTATAAGAGATCATTAATCTTAAGACTAATAAACAATTTAATCTAAAACAATAAAATTTAACTTTGTTTATATGAGATCCTATTATTTGAAAATTGGCTTAGTTACTATGTAAGGAACTTAATTTTGAGATCTTCTGCGAGTCTTAATCCAAGGTCTAAATATTATAGATACAAATCGGGTAAATATTTCCCCATTTCCTTAATTTTGAAAAATCCTCTCTTATTTAAAGGCAAAGGGTCACTAATAGATTCCACAATAGAAGTCATATTGTACCATATTTTATCCGGTTTATCCGGCCACCGAAAAGAATTTCCCATTGACAATATCATGGTGCTAATTTCATATTGATTTGCATCAATAGCTTCTATTTTACCAGGGAAGTATTCTTCTTCGTATTTTACTATAACGAACTGTCCAGTTTTAAAGACAGGCTTAGATGATACTTTTAGGTGACTAATAGGTTTATTGTCGGATTCTGTATCACTTTCAATAGAACTCGGCATGGAACCTATACGGATTTCTTTTGTTATTCTTCCTCTTTGTGTCGATCTACAGCTTTTGCGTCGTCTAAACTGGTTAAGTATAGCTCTTTCTTCATTTTCTTCTGCACTATCATTATCTTGTAGTTCATTGTAACTATTGTCACTTTCAGCATAGGGTATTTCTAAATCTGTATCATCTGAAGTAACATCTTCTACCTTATGTTTTTTCTTATTGTTTACGTTACTTTTTTCTTTTAACATTTTTTCCTTCAAAATCTTCTTTGCTTGCCTTTCCTTAGCTCTTTTTTCTTTTTCTTCTGATTGTTTCTGTTTTTCTGCACTTTTTTCTAAGTGATAAGCTTGCCAAGCATTGCTTGTCACAGCATAAGGCACCTTCTCTCTTTTTCGTTTTTTCTTTTCCTTTAAGTCTTCTTCAGGCCAAAAAAGATTATTTTTAAATGGTGATGGAATAATTACACCTAATTCAGTCTCTAACGGGTGCTTTTGTGGCGTTGATGTTATACGGTCTTCAGTGGTATTTTCATTTATGGAACTAGGGGCTATAAAATTTCCAGTGCCTGATGTCGAAGGCTGCACTTCATTGGAAGCTACAGCAACATCTGTCTGAGATGTCGGCGTCACTTGGATTACGCTCTGACTATATGGCATAATTTTGTCTAATACAGATTCCAAAGGTTGCTCTTGTGGCATTGAACGGTTGTTAGTGGACTTTTCATTTAAGTGGCTAGAAGCTATAACATTGTCAGTACCCGATGTCGAAGGCTGCATTTTATTTGAAGCTACAGCTAAATCTGTCTGAGATGTCGGATCTAGTTGGATAACGCTCTGGCTCAAATGTTTATTTTTGGCCCAAATCACGTACAATGACTCATCTTCTGGGTGTAAAAACTCTTGTAAAGTGTCTCTATCCTTGTAATACATTTTATTGAAAAGTTCTAACTTTTGGGGTGAAAAAAGCTGAATTATTTCTTTATCTAAATATTTCATAAACTCACTTTGTTTTGGGTCATGCTCTTTTTGAGTTAAATTTTTGTTTTTTATTTTGCTCATATCAATATAATCCGGTCCAAATGGGTACAAACCTCCAGCTCTGAACCCGCTTTGGATACAGTCTTTTGAAATTGTAGCTAATGAATTTCGTAATACTTGGGCGAAATTTTCCTTTTTTAATATTTGTCCAAGGTGATCTAGCTGCCATCTTGAAACTTCTTTTCGCCAAGCTACCTTTAAGGGACGAAACACTGCCAAGTCCATAGGTTGCAGAATGTGCGTCGAATTCGGGTATAATGCTATTATCTCTATGCCATGTTCTGAACAATAATTTGACAAATGCAACGTTAGGTGTGATTTATGTCCATCTAAGAAAAATAGAACAGGCTTTTTTATGTTTTCCTGTTGTAGCCAAGGATCGAAAATATTTGTGATAAATTCATAAAAGGTGCTTCCGCACATCCACCCCGATTCTGATTTTCCTATTCCCCAATCACCGGGAACGCTCGCTGATATGTGCGCCGGTACTCTTTCATATTTGAAAACAATCATAGGGGGAGCAAGTTGTCCTGCAGCATTAGCTGTTACAAGAACAGTAAGGTTCTCTTTTTCGTCTCCACTAAAGTTATAAAGGTGTTTTTCACCCCGTTTGCAAAGCACTCGGCCTGCTTTTGGTGACAAAAAGAAAGCACTTTCATCAGTATTAAAAACTCGGCTTGGATCTTTCAAAATGTTTTTGAGGCCTCTTTGTTCTAAATATGAGTCGATTTCAGAAAACCATTTTCGCAAAGCTTCTTCACACACATCGTCTCTCGATTTGGAAAGATTTTGCGCGGTTTTCTCGACGACATCTGGGTGCCTCTTTAAAAAAGATTGAAACCATTATTTCCCTGGCTTATTATTAGTAAAAGGACTAGGTCTCCCTTGCTCGACAATTATTTTTTGTACGCTTTCCATTAATAATTCACGATTTACTGGAAAATGTTTTTCGCTCATTGTTACTAACCATTTCACTAAAATGTCTTCTTCGGCTTTTGAAAGAACTGTTTGTGGCCCCATTGCACACTCCAAAGGACTTTTGCCCGATATTTTATTATATAGTGTAATACGCGGAACACCCCACCTCTTTGCTGCCGTAGCAATCTTCTCTCCCTGTCTGACTGCTTCAACAGCTTGCCCCATCTGCTCAGGGGTGTAATCTTTTTTTGGCGCCATCTACGAAATCCAGTGGTACCAATTATAGACACAAAAAATTATCCAATCTTGGACACATGTTCATTACTGGTAGAAGTTGTCCAAAATTAAAATCACGACTAAATAAGTAATTGTTATGACATAAAGAATTATTTTAAGCGACATTCTCACAAAATACTCTAAAAGTTAACTTTCGACACATGTCCATTACTAGAGGTTTCGATAATCTAGAAACCAGTAATGAACATCTCGTAAAAAATATTAAAATATTGAATCTACCGGTTTACGTTAATTTTAATTTTCTTTTAAAATCCTTTAACTTTAAGTAAAATAACATGATTGTACAGGAAACAACAAAGACATTGAAGTAATTTTCAAAAAACAATACTCACTCTCTTAACGATTTTCACAATAAAAACAGATTTTTGTTTGCGACAACCAACACGACAAATTTAACGGTCAGCCATTTTGAAGCAAAATGGCCGTTTTCGATGACATTTGACATTATGACAGCTAAAAGGTGGACGTTTGAGTTAAGGTGTTGCTGGAGCAAAAATAAGTGTGTTCTAGCTTAATATTTAATTATTATTTTTTAAGTGTCCATAAAAGGGTCTTGTTCATTATTGGTGCCGTCACCCTACTTACTTAATCATATATAAACTGAAGGTATTATGAAATACGTCAACTCCTATTATTCACCTATGTAGTAGAGCTTTAACCATGAAATAATCTTATTAAAATATTTTTTTGTACTAAGTATTTTATTAAACCGCGTAATAAATAGTTTCTAGTTATTTACCAATTAATAAAGTATTTAATAATTTTACTTATCTTTGCTCTAACTTATGAACGACAAATTTAAATAAAAGAGCAACTAATTGTACAAGTACTTAATTATAGATAGGTAATACAAACTTCATTAATACTAAAGACCAAAAAATTAGTAAAAATAATTCTATGTTACTAATACCCAACTGTAAACCACACTATATTTTTTGGCTTTTAAATTATATTGATATTGGCAGTAACAAAAATATTTTTATATTTAATTAAAGTTTATTAGTGCAGTGATGTGTTCACTGTACTAATAAAAATAAACGCTACTTTGAATTAATTATAATATTTAATAATATATTAATTCAACGGAATAAATGGTTTAAAGGAACATACCAACGAATTGTCAATTAGTTTTTAGATAATATTTATATTTACTTGTTTTAAACGTTCGTAATAGAAACGAGAAAATAAATACTTATCTATTACATAAATATGACGAATACTAAATAGATATGACAAACTTTTTAATCATATTAGATATAATTATGTACGTACATACTTATTTAAAATAAATGCTTTTTAATAATTGCCATTGTCGTGCCTAGATACTTTCAAAATCGCCAAAATGACATATCATTGCTTCTTTGGAAAATCTTACAAACCTACGTACCTATTTAAGTAATAATTAGAGATTAATATATGTAAAATGGTAAGTAGGTAATTAACAAACAAAATTCTTATTAGATATAAATATAGTTATTGATTTAAAATTTTAAATATTCAGTAAGTTCAGCAGGTGAACTTGCTTGAGAGTGTTCTATAGATAATTATATTGTATGTAAGTAATAGACTATTTTGTTAATTATCCACTGTAATGGAATTCTGTTTTTTGTTATTTATTTATTTATGAAATATCATCATTCGTTTGAAACTTTAAATAAAAGTATCAAAACGCCGCCGTCCCGCGTACCTTTTATAAGAAAAAGTATAAGAAACTAAAACTAATTAAAAAATAGTCATTATCTGTCATAATAATCTGGTTGAAGTTCTTCTTTTGATTTGGTTATAAACGAATCCAAAACATGATTATTTAAAATTTAGAAAGGAAGTAAATATAATGTAATATGTAGGTACTGCCTAGGAGGTATCTATACACACTGAACTACTAAAATAAAAATCATATAAACAAGTCATTGTTATTAATTTCAAGTTACGTATAATTTACCTACCTACATTTTTTTATTATTTACTTTCTGACTTATATTTAAATATAAATTTTACATGATTATTAATAAATTATGGCTAATTCTAAAATAATTATAATTATGTACCGGCATATAACATTCTTGTGATTGAATTATGACGTAGATACATGAATTATAGTGTTCAGAAAGTTAATAAAACAATATATTCTAGGAAAACACAACGTTCCATATTATTTCTTATTAAATACATACAAGGAATGATAACCTGCTCTATATTATGTATCTATTATTGAACTAAACACTGAAGGAAGACATTATAACATAACTACTTTACTTTTGTTCTGTTATTTAAAGTCGAATCATTATTACGTTTCTACTTATACCTATAAAAAGTATATATCTACTGACTTACCTACTACTTAATTATAATATACTAATAATCAGAGACAGTTTCAAATACCTAACAAGAGGCAATATAATATATCAGTAAGATATTTTACATATTAATTTAAATTCACTGGATATTATTAGATATTAAATTTCTTTCTGCGTTCCTTAGTTTATTTCTTATATGCCCATATTATTATGTAACAAATATTTTTAAGTACCTTGGGTGATACTTGACTGCTACAGATAATGTACCTAGTGTAGTCTTATCATGTAGTAAAATATTGAAATCATTTCCAAACTATCGAGAGGAACATAAGTAACGTTACCTAAACCTAGAGTTTTCACAACAGACAAGTACAGCCAAAAACAGTACTTACGGCCTATGGGTACAAAAATATCTTATTACATGATTTTTTTCAATTAGAAATAAATAATCAATCTATATAAATACGTATATTCCAACAGGTGCAATCAGCCACAGTTAGGTATAGGTGACTTCCTGAAATCAACAACAACAATTATGGTATTGTATGTGAGAATTCTCATAAAATTTATGCATATGTAGATACATAAGTTTTTGTCAATACAAAATATCATAATTCTCTATAATCTGTACTTAGTTTGACTGTCATAGGACATGATGTTCACCACCTTCACTTGTTATTGTCATTAAATATAAATTTTCTGTTTTAACATGCATAATAGATACATAATGCTTACATACCTAATTGTACATTAGTGTAATTTGTTCTTACCTATATTGGTATAAAATACTGATGGCACTTGCAGGTATTATTTCATTTATTGAGACGAGAAAACTAGTTCCAATAAATGAAACTTATTTTTATCTTATTCCAATATCAATATTTAGCATTGGTTTAAAATACGAGAAATTATATGATTGGTCACCTACTTCTTATTGAAAGTCTGTGTTGGTTGTCTGTGGCTGGCTGTACCTGTACCTACTTGCATGAAATGTGATTAATCAACGACCGTTTAAACAAATAATTAATACCTATAACTGTCTTCAAGACGTTACCAATGCATATCAAATTGTGAGTGAGTAGTTAAATTACTACCATTATTTGTATATCAAGTTGTACACAATTATTAATATTTACCTACATGTGGTTAGATATCTGCTGCCATGGACATTTGCCGTTGCCTGTATAGGTACCTATCTACTAAAGTATTACCTAATTAAATGGATTGACCCCAGAAAAAAAATGTAATATAGTCTCTATGTATAAAAATGTAATATAGAACCCCAGAGTCTAAAGAAATAAGACTTAATATAATTTCTTTAAAAAAATCACATCTAAATTCTACTTTGTCTAACAATCCTTAATTAATGCTACAGCATCAATCTTTTTTACCAGTTCTTTGATTTGAGACAATATCCTTTTACTCGAATTAACTTATAGTCCGCGAAACGAAATTACGAAAACAACAATATTTATAATTTTCATATAGGTATATGCGGAAAAATGAATGACAGACACAAGAAGAGTACTACCTATTATTATACGTGCAAACAAAGTATACGCAAGTTAAATAAACATTATCAAAAAAATATTGTACCTAAATCTTTTTTTTAATAAGAAATGGCAAAAGTTTATTAAAGTAAGCGGACAAAACATATCATAACG
This sequence comes from Achroia grisella, assembly GCF_030625045.1. Classification (NCBI taxonomy): domain Eukaryota; kingdom Metazoa; phylum Arthropoda; class Insecta; order Lepidoptera; family Pyralidae; genus Achroia; species Achroia grisella. Next base: position 2,178,166 of record NW_026712703.1, read on the forward strand.
TATTTTTAAACACTGGCCTGTATTATATTACAAGACAATGTTCGTGTAATAAGTAACGATATGTACTAATATTTTACGTTTATAGCTATTAAACTACTTACAATGAACATACATACATAGTTCTAAGATTAAAAATTTGACATCAACAAATTATTAATGTTTTTTATTTTGCCTGATCTAACTAACCTGTATTAATTAGTTAATAACATAATATCTCTGCAAGACCGATGGCTGACTGGTAGAAAGTTCTACAAATGAGACCGTAATATGTATTTTTACCTGTTTATTAAATGCATTAGAGTCACATATATAAATAAATAATATTGCACATGCATTGTTTCGTTCAGAAACATACTCTATGACAAATATGTTAGACAATTACGTGAGTAAGCGAACTGTTAGTAACAGAAAGTATTAGTTCCGTAGCAGGCAATGTAAGGTAACTAAATACTTTGTGTATTGTCCACCATGGGTTAACCAATATGACTTTATCCTATTTCTATCCTCCTGCACTGGTGTCCCGCTATAATGTGTATGTAGAGTGAAGTGAAGTAAGTATGCAGAGCGAGTAATATACCTACAGTCTTTGGAGAATATCCCTAACTTTTGAAAGTATGGATTGACTAATATTACTATTGAAATTATTATTGTATTACTGTTTTTATTCCCTATGTGTGTGTACAATAAAGAATAAACTATACAAAAAGAAACAATATATAGGTACTTCTATATAACATTTATTTTATGTAACAAATGATTTCTTAGATCTATAAATACTAATAAAATTTAAATAGAAAAACATTTATTAAATTAGTTTAGGCCATTTTGAAATTCAACGCAGGTTTCCACGCTATACTTCAAGAAAAGAAAATTTCTGTGCCTATAATTCGTACTTTTCAATATATATAGTAAAAGTGATTCGGTTATATACAGTGGCGTAGAGTAGTGACCTAGGGGCTACGCGGGGCAGTGCCCCAAGGCCCTCAAACTACAAAAACAAAGGCCCCCTGCCTTCGAACCCTTACAAGAAAATCTCGATCGAGATGAACTTTTCAAAAATTCTCCCATTTTTAAAATAAATATGACGGGTTGCAATTCGACTTTAATCATGGCAACTCAGATGAGATAAATTCGAAAGTTATACCTTCGGAATCAATTTGAAACATAAATAGGTAACTACTCAACATAATAAAAATATACATTGTTACTATTACCAAAATGCTTATTTAAATGTAACATCCTGCAAACTTCCAAAAACTATCACTAACATTTTACATGCGTCTCAACAAAAATTATAATAAAAAAAACATGGACTGTATATATTTTTATTTGGAAGACACAAAAACCTGCTATGAAATTGCAAATGACCCAATTATGTATACAACGTGCAATAAAAAAATATTTCAGCAAAATGTGTTCGACTAGGCATCGTTCCAGCAAAGCATTTTTAAGTACTGTCACATACAATGACACATAAATAATTTAGAATTTTACCAGTATAATTTATAATGTCGAAACTCCAAAACGTATATTTTATGTATTGTATATATTACATGGGTTATTATTTTAACTTTTAACGCAAATAAAAGATTTATCTATCTATTATGATTACTTCCTAGATACATAAATATACCTAGGTAACTAAATTATTACTAGATCAACACATTATTGACGAATTATTAGGTGTCTACACGGTACCTACTCAAGATATCTTTCACATTTACTGTAAGTTACTCGTCTAGTACGATTTATGTACTGTGTTATCAATGTATGTACAATATTTGTAAAAATCTGGCTTTATCTAATTATTCTATGTTTTATGTTATAATTGACAAGAGTGAACTGATGATTGTGATGATAGATATAAAATCGAAACATTATAAAACAAAAATAATACTAGTGTGACTTATTTGGTATCAAAAGTATACCTATGTTAGGTGTACGTATATCAATATCAAGGTACTGTATATGTGATGAATTAACATACATTAAATAACAAATTCTGTAACAGCCATATTATTTATTTCTTATAGGAACAAAAATATACATATTAAATTGCAAAAGTTTAGCAATTTTTCATCAAGAGTCAGAGGTACAACCTACGACTACCTATTAACTATCAACGTTGTGGTGAACGCAATACATTTGAGGGCGTTATAACCCAGTGATTTAGTTACCAGAATTAGGCTTAATAAAAATTTAATTTTTTCATTATCTCTCCAGTTAAAAGTTGTTATGGAAAAAACCCGGTAACAAACCAAATTAATCCCTCTGCCACACTATATTCAAAGTTTAATCACAAATACTAATTTATTATCAGGTACCTAGTAATATTATTCTTTAATTATGATAATAATAATTTTGAATAATAACTAGTGTAGTTAACATTAAAAACGGTGTAATTGGGTTTTATGGGAATAATAATGGCGCATAAATATTATCCTTCATGTTGTATAATTTTAGAACCCAAGATAAGAGCCACTACTCCAGTCATAACTAGACTTAATGTTATACAAGTAAGAAACACATAATTATTATTTTTTTGGTTCGTGTGTCAAATTTATTATACAATAAGTTTTTAGTGGATTCAAATTATTTATGTAAATATTGCATATAGGTAATATTAGTATGTGTAAAATATTTTACTGTATAATGTACTGTATTACATACAATCTTTAACCCATTATTCAATAAAATCTCTAACAGTAGTAACATCTACTGAAATGTTTATCCTCTCATTCGAGTAAGTTATTAATTTGAATAATCATCGACTTTATGTCGTTATTTCGGCTCTGCGTTTTTTAGTTTGAATAGAAGTTACAAAAAATGTATTACTCAAAATGGGGTATAAATTTTTATACTGACGCGAGTATTTGTGTTCTGACTAAATAATAAAGTTATAGTCGAGTTGTTCAACTCCACATTTTCAAAATAAACTAAACTGAATCTAATTATACAATAAAAAAAATACCATAGGAGAATACCTGTTTTTAAAGATTGATTAAAATACGATTTGCATGGAATTGTATGAAGTATGTATACAAAAAATAGCAGAAATTATTATACTGCAAAAGAATGTTTCATTTTAGTTTAAAAAAAATCAATCCACTATTTGTTATATAACTTAAGTTTTAAAATAATAATGATAATTATATAAATATAAACCATTTTTTTCAGTACATCTCGAAATTAATAAACCTATACATAAATTAATAATTAACACAGTCATATCTAAAAATAAACCAATGTATGGTAATCTAATAAATTTCAAAAAATAATTTTCACAATAACAATAATACTAATTTCTATTTTAGATTTTCGATTACAAAGAAGATTTCCATTTACATCTTATTTTCTTAACGCTGTGGAGTTTAAGAAATATAGAATGGGGATATATAACATTTCACAGCTATGATCCATAAATTTGTGTAGTCACAGCAAATCACCAGCATTATTTTGCACTGTTTTTCTTTTCAGAAATAAATTAGAGGTTTAACCTGAATAAATAAACTGGCAAATGGTGTAACAAAAAATACCGATATGTGATTGGCTATAATCAGCTCAATATTATAATCGATCATAGCTTACAACCAACAATGAGTCATAATGAAAAACTTGAAAATTAATTTAATTGCTTAACAAAAGGTAAATCACAGATGAATTGCTGCCTTTTAATGTTATTGTGGAGCTATTTTTTTATATTACCTATACCAATTCTTCAATAATCAGCTGTGCTATACTGCATATATTAATACGGTATTATTAAATAAAAGTGTAATTTACTGTCAAAGAAGTAAGTAGTCATTAGACTGCAGAAACATGAAAGTTTGCAAGTGTAAAAGCAATGTCTCCTACATAGCTGTGATTTACAATTAATCATACTCACAAGCATTAAGTTTAATTTACAGTACTTTGTTATCAAGCTGCTGAACAATTTGATGAGAAACTACTTTAGTGGCAATGGAAGCATTAGGAATAAGGAATCTATCCATATCCTTTATTAACAAATTATCACCATCTGGTAGACCATATTTGAAAGTTATTAATTCTGGATGTCTCTTTTTAGCTGTAATCTTGACTATTGTTGATAATGGTCTTCTGGACATTACTTGGGCAATACCCTTTTTATTTGGAATATCTCGCAATACAACCAAATGTGTTTCTGTGACTATTAGAAAGGAATCATGCATATAACCATTTACTAGAACTTCTTGACATGGAAATTTATCAATAACTTTGTGCTCTTTCAAAAACGAATTTATGTCCACAATTTCTTCCAGTGAATCCATGTCGGTACCATCACGTCTAATTTCTGACCGGGAATCATCATCTTCATCATTAATGCTAAATACTGGTGGGACATTTCTATACCTTTGTTCTTTTTTATCATTTGCAGAAACATGCCATTCACTATTATTTACTGTTGAATTTGGATTCACAATGTACTCAATAAGTTTCCCCTTGACTTCTTGACTTTTAGCTTTCATTGCTGAGGATAACTTACTGAATAGTTGGATGGCAGGTATGTTATCTCGAACTATAGTCTGACGTAATTCAGAGCTACTATTGTTATTGTTTGGAGCACATACCAAGCAAGTGGAAGGACTATGTTCTTCTAAACAATCAGTCATATGTGGACCAAAATAATCATGTATAGCTACAAATCCTCCATCAAGAATAGAAACATGTTTGGTATTTCGTTTTAAGAATGAGGCAACAACCATGTGAGCATAACTATCTTCTTCAGTTCTGCCAGAACCAACAAAACACAAATGTTCACCAGCAGCAAGGGAGCCTGCAGCTAGTGCTTGGCGCTGAGCATTCAATAAACCTTGAACTGCTGTATTAAATGCATTAGGTTCTTGTAACATTAAATTACAGTCTAAATGGAATGCAGTCGACAAATGTCCAGAATTATATTGCTCTGCTGGTCTACAATCTACCAAAAAGAATTTAACACTATCTACATCTGTGGCATCTACTGTAGCACTTTCAATCAATTCATGTACAGCAACAGGAAGACACAAAGCTTGTGAATAAAGTTTTGAATTAATTTCTAAGCCACTTTCAGAAAATAATACTTCTAATACATCTTCTCTAAAAGAAACAGGTGTTTTCAGAGAATAATAATGTGCAAGTGAACAAAAATCTGATACATCATTTGCTTCTAAGTCGGCAGGCATTTTGCTAAGAGTTTCAATTATAGTTGACTTATCATCATTTTTCATTTGTAGTAATTGTTCTCTGGTATTTATTATCATAATAAGGCAAAGGAAAAATATGAAAAATGGATCTGACCTTTGGAAATATAAGTCCCACATAAAAAGGACAACTTCTAAATTGCATGTGCCTGCAAAAAGAGATCTCAACCATGGTAGGCAGTACTGCTCAGGAGTTATTCGTTTAGTATCCAAAAATGAACACAGTTCAGGATCATGATATTGAAGTACCAGTCTCAGTATGTGAAATGGTACACCATTTTTGGTGCATCCTCTTGGAATGTATAACTGAATAATACTTTCAAATAAATTATATGTATCTGACTTTGGTAATTTCAAACTTAACAATGGCAATAAAATTTCAATCCAACCATTATTTGAATTATAATTGATACCTTTAGATTTACAATAAAATGTGATTATTGACTCAATATCTGAGATCACAGATAACTTTTCATCTTCATCATTGTCCAATCCTTTTACAAATTTCTTTACATCATCTCGAAGTACATTTTGATTAGTCAAATCAAAAATTTCATCAAATGTTAACATCTGATTACTTGCATCTTGACAATTTAGACAAAGAAGCCAAACATCTGGACGCAAACTCTCTGGAATTTTCTTCCCTTTTGTAAGTCCATTTATATCTTGTGCAGTACAACCATCCAAAAGAGCAGATTCCAATTCAATTAACCTGAAATATGATTCAAAGAAAGATGACACAATTATATTCAGAATTACAATATAACCAATTAAATTGCTTCATGGACATATGAATAAGATTAAAATGTAATGAAGTGAAAAGGTCACATTTTTAAAAGATTAAACAAACACAAATATCACAAAAATAACTTACCATGTATTATCCTCTTCTTCACCAGCCATTTGAAGATATCAAATAGTTTGCAAATAAAAATATCAATGCCTATACAATAGTAAACATTAAACTTTTGATTAATGTTTGAACCTATATTTTATTGATATTGTACACAATCAGAATTAAATAGGGTTTGGTCACTGAGCAAATAATTGGTTAATAATTACAATGGTTTAGTATTTCTATAGTACATTAATTATTGAAATTCCAGATAATCACAGATCTAATCTAACTGGAATACAGATAAAAAATACTATGCTGCGACAATACACAGAGTAGTTTTATGGGATTACAGAAGAAAATTTAATATTTAAATAATTAGCTATTAATATAAAGTTCCTTTAAGGCTACTAATTGTTATACCAATTAGTAATTTTGATTAGTCTATTGTTGCTTTTTTAATTTTCTCTGACGACGATGCTGATAATTTCATAGACAGAGATACAATGCATATGGCCAGCTGTACCTCATATGTCAATTAGTGTCATTCTGACAGTCCTTCTGTTCTGTAATTGTGACATAAAAGTGGAGTAATAAATCGGTGTTTACGCATTATTGTATTCGGTGTTCGTTTTGTGCTTGTTATTATCAAATCAATATTTATACAATTTATTTATCATTGTATATTACAGATTTATTATCTTTTAAATAGTTTCTAGATTATACTAATCTAATCATTATAATTGTAATCGGTAGAATAGAATACTAATGAAATTTATTAGAATTAATGTTTTTATTATAATCTTATAATTGACCAGTGTGGCCTCCGTTTGTGACAATGAGAGAATGCTTTGATTTGTTTCCAAATAAACAAGCTTTTGTTACTTTTGTATTATATATTGTACTCTTTGTTTTTCAAGGTGAGTTTATATTTTGTTTTCAAAATATGGTAATAATTTAGCCTACAACATATCATAACTAGCTTATGGTTGTCCATCTTAATGTTTTGCTTACTCTTACTTCTATCGATGTATTACTATGTTCCAAGAAAATTTATAGTAATACATTTTATTTGAAGTGAAAGTTATTAACATACCCCTTCGAGTTTGACTTACTGCTACTTGTACTTCATTAATATGTTATAGGTTGCATGCCCACCGGTGGGTCACTAATCAACGAAAGTAAATTTAAATAAATGTTGGGACCGAGTGATCACCTATGGGCAATTTAACTCAAATTATTGTACACTAAAAACATATTTTTAAAATAATATATGTAATTAACAATAAAAAAACTGCACTTTTTTAAACATCAGTTTCTTTTTCTTCAATTTTAAAAACCAATAAAGCAGCCTCTTGCAAAGAGAATATAAATATTAGGTTGTTGGGAAAGAGATTTCGTTTTTTTCCTGACAGAGAATTTAATTGTATCTTTTTGCATCGAAATTCATACTTAAGCTATATAATTTATATATGCTTTGAGAGCTCATGTGGCAAGGCTTGTGTGTGAAAAAATGCAATTAATTCTCTGTCAGGAAAAAACGAAATTTCTTACCAAACAACACATGTGCAATACTTAATACTTGTTTATACACCACCACCGTGGGTTGGGGGGCTGGTGCTGCATATCTGGTATTGACACTGGCCACTTCTCACCCTGCTGCAATAACTATCATTCCTTAAATATTTTAAAATTTATATCAATTATCATTTTGTGGCAATTTTCTCATTATATATGTATATATATCCAAAGCATTAGTACTTTTTTACAACTTTATGGTCATGTGTTCATAGAGTAATAAACATCTTGGTGAAATATAATGTATAATAATATAATGAATATGTTGCAGGTGTAATAGTTACTGCATCAAAAACTGAAAATGGTGGATATGATTACAACACAACTCTTGTTGTATTCCTGTCTGAATTACTCAAATTGGTCATATCAGCTATTCTTTATTCCTATAGAAGAGAGTAAGTATTCATATATTTGACAATTGTAGTTTTAAAGTAAATTCAAGCAATCTTGTTTATTACTTTGGCCCTTAATAATTAATATAACCCAATTTCTAGAATTATTACTATTGTATTGAAAACTAACTTGATTTCAGTTATTTTTTGTGCATATTAGTTTATCAATAACATATAAAAACACATCTGTCATTGTATTCTATTTTGAATTAAAGATGATTGCGTATATAACACAATGACAGGTGAGTCCAGAAAAAGAAACTTGTAATGTTATATCTTTCGATGTAATAAAATATTCTTATGTCTTATCCACATGTAACCATTCCCACACTTGTATTACTACTATAATTCCATGAAGAGTCATTATTCTCACAACTCGCAAGTTGCATAGTTTAGCATTAGTTTTAAGTGGCATTTAAATATAAATATTATTTAAAAATTAAAACATACATAACTTTGTGGACTGGAACCAATTGATAATTACATAAAAGTCTATATATGATATGATTTATGACAATTATTTTAACTATTAGAATGCCAAAAGTAACAAATAAATATACTAGATACAAATTATTTTACAATGACAGTATGTAGTAATTATTTTAAGATTATTATTTTATTAATTATTTGTAATTATTATTTCAGCAACAAGCCTCAAATTGTCAAGGCAATTGTGATAAATCACAAACTTTTACTGTTATACTTTATACCATCTCTGTTATACTGTTTCTACAATAATTTGGCATTTATTAATTTATCACATTATGACCCAACTTCATATTACATTTTACTTCAATTCAGAGTTGTTATAACAGCTGTGCTGTTCCAGGTAAGAGATTCCATTTACTATTTTTGTTAAAATAAACATATAATTAGTTACATGAATTAGAGTATTTACAAAACTGGTTGTCATGGTCAACAGGATCAGTCAATATATATATTCTACTTACTGGCATACAGAACTTCCTCAGCATCACTTTTCATTCATCTCTCTACAGACAAAAAATATTTCAATTTGAATCACTACTTTCTAATATTGTCATGCTTAGCCAGATAAATAAACATTTTAACTTTATAATATATCTGGCTACTCGCCCCGGCTTCGGCTCCCGGATGCAGTTTCAACATATTTTTCACATTTCTATTATTCAATGAAAGTATGATTAAGTATGATTATCATTTGCTTATTTTATTTTCAGTTCCTTTTCCAAAAGAAACTTGCATTCATCCAATGGATATCACTAGGAGTCCTGACTCTTGGATGCATAATAAAAAATTTTGATGCTGCTACTGTCCAATCAAAAGGCGATACTGATTTTTGGTCTCAAATATTTAATATTTACTTTATTTCAATTCATTTCCAAAATTTTTGTTCTTGCCTAGCAGGAACATATAATGAATATTTAATGAAAACCAAAGGCTCTGATGTAGATATATTTTTACAAAATGTTTTTATGTACCTGGACTCTGTTTTATGTAACTTTTTTATTTTATTATTTAAAGGTGAGTTAGGTGGTGTATTTGAGGATTTTCAATCTATAGGCGATACATATGTGATATTAATTATAATAAACAGTGCCATAGTTGGTATTGTAACCAGCTTCTTTTTAAAGAATCTTAATTCAATACTGAAAACTTATGCGAGTGCGTTAGAGTTAATAATAACCGCCGTTGTGTGTTATGTATTATTTCGTATACCTATTACATCGTTTACAATAATGTCGATATGTTTAGTTATAATTGCAGTAACAATGTATTTTAAAAATCCAGTAAGTAATACTGTACCGAGTTCAAATGAAATTAGAGACAAAAAACCTCTTTTAGAAGTTACTTCGTATAAATAATAAATGTTTAAAGTATTAATGGGTTTTTAAAATGATAATCTCAAGTACCTGCTTGTGGGTAAGAAACTCGTATTTAGAATACAATTCTACCATTTACAATTTAGTATTTATAAAGTTAAGTATATCCTGATATTATTATTTATAAGTATTACCACTTTTATGTAAATAGGTACGTACTTATTTATATCTAAAATTTCGGATTATAGTCACTGCGTATATTTAATTTTATAAGTTATTCTACTTCGCTTCCGGCCTTTACCCGCCTTGATCTATTACTGGTAAATCCCTACTAAACTGTTATATCCATATACTAAGTCCCATTTGTCAAAATTGAATACTGAAACTCAATGTCGTTAAAATACAATTCAAAGTACTATGGCGAAATTCATTTATTTCGTGAATAGATTGTATCGAAACAGGAAATATTTCGAAATTAAGCCAATAGTTTATAATTTATAAAATACAATTTAATTCGAGAACTTGAGAGATTAAACCTATAAATTGCAGTATTAAAATGTATATGTACCAGAATGAAAATACCCAGCTAACGTCAATGTGGATACAGTACGTAAGTAATGTTAAGAAATACCAGGGACCTAATTATGTGACGACATTAACAGTGCCCAATTCTAGCTTGTTCACCAAGACCATTTCAGATTTACAGATGATAACTAAGAAGTTTGTAATTGCTACAGTTAAATGATTCGTATATTAATGCTAAACTGTAACTTTCAATTCATTACGACTGAAAATTTTTAATAACATCCATACATAATTAAGACCCTGACTGTGTTTACTGTAGAAAATATTTATTTTATTTATTTTATGATGTAGATTATCTAATGCAGATTGACGGCTTTCAATTTCGAGATTAAATAAAAATTGTAGTAGCGTTCTCTATCTCTACCATTTTAATACCGGATATTTTTTTCCGTTCAGATAAAATTATTAGGGTATATGTGTATATACGTAAACTATGTAGTAGTTACTATACGTAGTCATAGTACAATTATAATAAAAACTAAGCAATTTTTATGTTCTCTCTCATAAATAATACAATAAGTAAATAGTTGCGATACTAAAGTTGACATTTTAAACAAAGCCATTTCTAAGAACTGTTTAAATAATGAAATAGCCTTATACCAAATAAATGAAGTAATAGAATATAGAATGATTTTATACTTTCGTGGCACAACACTTTGGCCATACCAGAACACCATCCCATTATATTTGTGGGATAACCATTGCCGTAGCTACCCAGGGGCTAGGCGGGGCAGTGCCCTGGGGCCCTCAAAGCTTACCAGAAAATCTCGATCGAACAGAACTATTGAATTTTTCTTCCATTTTCAAAATAAATATAACGGGTTGATGATTACTCATGGCAACTCAGTTGAGAGAAATTCGAATGTTATATCTTCGGAATTCGCCTAAATTATTTATGTAGGTTGGCAGTTTTGTCAATAAACGGAAAGCAATTGTTGCGTTTTAATAAAACTGTAATGTAGGGCCCCATTTTTTTTATTTGCACCAGGGCCCTTCGTTAACTAAGTAAGTCGAACGAACATCGTCTTCATAAAGAGACAAGCACTATTTTATTATATAACTAAGTAAATAGAATTTATTATAAAAAATTATACAATAGCACTAAATATCCAATAATAAAAATTCTAATTAGAACGAGGATTCTCATTGTACTAAAAAAAATTTATTGTTTATACGAAGATATTTGTACACAGATTATTATATATGCTTTTGTTTAATGAAAGTAGTATATTTGGAGCTTTTATTGCATTGTAACCAGTGAAAATAATTAAAGGAGTATATAAACTTGCGACTTTAAATTCATATAGGAAAGTCTGAATTCAGAGGCGTTGTCAACTGTAAGCTGTTGATGAAGGAAACACTTGACATGTCTTTAATTTATTAAATTTGGTACTATTTATCTGTTTTCATAAGCAGAGTTAAACAGAAAAATGAATAAGACTACGAAGATTTGAAATCGGGTAGAAAATCACTCCTACAACAATCATATTTATACAACATTCTCAAGTAACAATAAGTTTTAAATTTTAACTTATAATTATTTATTTCATGACAATGACCATTTCCCGTGAGATTACTGTATCTCGTGAAGTTGGATTGTAAAATAATTTTCTAACTGGAACCGATCTGTCGGGGTGAGATCGTGGCTTCTCTCTACTAATAAAATATTGTCGGTCTGACTAAACAAACCAGTTTCATCAGGCAAATCGAGTATTAAATTATCTTATACATAGACTATAAAATAAAATGTGAAATAAATGCTTATAAATTACTATGTATAAGTATTACTATTTTATATAAATTAATTAAAATTTTTAACCAACGTTAAAAGTCTTCCTATTTTTAACAGATAAAACATGTTTATTTTTAACCACTTTATTACTATTATTTTTTCTAATTATTTACATTAATTTACATTGTTAACGCAACAAAATACTGCAACGTCACCGAAATACCATTAAGATTTCAATTAAACCTTATAACTAATTGCCATTCTAAGAAAATGTCAAATATGCATACAATAATAACAGAAATATTAACTAAAATACTTACAATGGCCTTTATATTATGCTAACAGTACGAGCACTGCAATACGCGACGGCGTCGAACCGGCGCTAAATACTATTTTGTTTCTCCCAAATACTTCAAAAGTTGATTGGAAAATATCCTTCAATTGTTTGCGATTGTCTACTAAATTGTTCTTTCAAAATTGTTTTTAAATTATATACAACAATTATTTCGTAATACACACTTGATAACGATAATATTAATGACTATTAGGAAGGATTAAAATGCCTCAATTACTACGACTAGAGACAATCAGTTTTCAATAAAAAATAAAGGTACATACATAAGCAACACACGACAGCAGACATAATCAAAATTTGCAGATGGTAACATTTATAACAAAATTATAAGAGTGTATATTTTTACAATTATGTATCAAACTTTTCACAATTGTAATTGTGAACATAGGTCGTAACTGCAACTCGCAAATGCTTTATACTAGACAGGAAGCCAATTATTAATATTATTCACGGCGTTACATTATTGAGGCTCTGGGTGTATCCAATTCACTAAGTTTCTAGATATAATAGTTTGGGGTTAACTGAGTGTTTATTTATAAATGATCTATCTTTGGGCTAGACATAAATAATGTAACTCTAAATACTGCGATATTAACAAGACAATATATTTTTATATTCTATTTTTTTTAAGCCTGGTAATTATACAAAATACACATATGTAATGCTATCTTTCTATTATAATTAATATCTGTAATATTTTAAAGCTTATTGTGCACATTATTATCTTGGAATTTAAAAATATGTTTTCATTATAACAAAGACTATATATTTTATAAAAAACTAGCTGGTATCCGGTGCCTAAATTGTACTTTGTACCAAGTACTACTTTGACCTTGTACCAAGCAATGAGTTATGATGGATGGACGGTATGGCTGCATATAAAATATGAACAAACGAATTATACATATATAAGTCTCCACCTAAAGTATAATTTTTAACTTATTATATTTTCAACTTATGATGTCATAGCAGGCTTTATCCAGAAAGATATAATATTCCGAATCCACTTAGTGTTATCTCCAGCAACCACATTATAAAATCCTTGTAAAAAGATCTCTAGTTTCATTACTACAATCATTGGATGTCGGGTTATTAAACCTTTTGTATAATAACTTGTATATGTTCTACATTATTATAAGTAGCATCTGCTATCAAGGCTTTTTCTTCACAGCTCATATTGGTTTGTATAATAGTGTAGTGACATATTTCTTTCTGTATCTATGTGTAGCTGACAGCACCATCACTCCATCTTTGATTGATAAGGCATATAGATGATTTAACATCACATGATTTGGTTCAGGTAATAATGTTGGTTCACACTGAAATTATAATTATATTAATATAGTAAATAGTTAAATTAACAACTCTGATATCACACACCAGCATCTAGTTCCAAATTAAATTGACTTAAAATGAAGTATAATAAACAACTATTCCAAAGATTTTAATACATAATAGTTTAATTTATATACAACACCCAAATGATAATTATAGTCAGTCATACACATGTGGAAAAGGGTACTGTTTAGTAACATGGACTGATTAGCCCATTACTAGCAATATACTATGTCAGGTTGACCTCCATGTGGTACCCCCTGGTAACCATCATGATAAATCTCTGGTCCATTTGTCATGATGGGCTAACTGACCTGACCTCATGCTCATCGTAAAAACCTCCACTGGTGCCTAGCCAGCATAAACCGATAGTGCAAAAAAAAGCACTATTATCATCTAAAAAAAACAATCATACACATAAATAGGATTATTCTTACTGTGCAGGCATTGCCCAACCATTGTAAGTAAGGTAGTATGTTAATCCCTATGGGCAAGAGCATTATTATTATAGACATTATAGTTATAAACTGTTTTGTCTCATTTATTACTTTTAAATATTATTGTAAGCAGCAATTGTATTAGTTTTTATTTGCGACAAATACAGATTATTATTATTATTATAAAAAAACTAAGATTATATTCTTTCTAATACCGAATATTAAAGAAGTTTAATGTGTGCAAATATTGGTTTTAGCTCTAAGTAAATAAAGAATAGTATTAAATACCCAATCTACCATAAACATTGTCACACCATATGATACACATGACCATATGATATGTATTGTAATAAAGGATTAAATTAAATACTTACAGACAATGGAGTATCTTTGTTTAATATTACTTGTAATAAATGAGGTGGTAATATTGGGGGGCCAGACACTTTGTCCCATGGCTTGGATTGTGGAATTTCCTGAAATTTACACAATATTGTTTAAGTATTATAGGGCTATAAAATATATACATTTATACTATTTATATGAACTAACTTCATGACAGATACATTTCAGGGTAGATACATACATAGAATTTAGAAGCCTGGTTACTTACCCAGTATACATATAAAAGACAGAAAGAGAGCCTGGTATAACACATATATTTTTATTTCTAAAGCAAAACCAAAATTATAGTTTAATTTTTATGAATATCAACATTCATAAAATTATAATAGTTACTTACTACATATTAAATAAAAACTTCAAGTAAATAAAATATACCTGTGAATATTCTGTCTGTGCACTGCTATGAATGCCTTCACTGTCTTTAGCCAAAGCTTGAAATACTTCAAAATCTGACATTTTTACTGTAACTAAGTTATTTTTTGAACCCATTCCATTGTCTATTAATTTCTGAAATTATAGTAAAAAAGGATATGACTACTAATTTTTTAATTAAAATATTACAATAACATCTATAAAGAAATATACCACAGTAGGATCATGACGCCACTCTCCATCTACAAAGTATTTGTACTGGTGTTCACCCTCTGGTAAATCTATTATAGTGACAAAATCGCCATGAGACTTTACCATAGGGATAGTTTTCCAATCAGTGAAGGTGCCACTAATGAATACCTATAAACAGTACAATAATAATAATATAGTAATAATTATTATTTAAATATACATAATTTAGTCATTTACTTTTCAACTATTGACCTAATTTAAGAAATTGTACAAAACATTGTAATAGATGAAACGGTTATAATTCTACAATTATAGAATATTTATTTTATAATAATTTCATTCTAACCAATACACAAATAAATCAAATATACAAATAACATCAGTGGAGAAAGACATACTGCTCCAACCTGAAATAATGGGATAATGGCAAGACTTGAGCAAATTTAGACGAATCTAAACAGTTAGATTTGTTATGAAAATGTCTGTAATAAAGAAGCATGTCTGAATATATCATACCTGCTTGCCTCCGCCCTCCCATTTAAAAACTGTAGGTAGAACTTTAACATCGTCTACAATCTTACTGCTGTCTGTAAGTGTATTAGACCTTTCGCGAGGAATATTGTACTCAATATCACTTTCAGGAACAGCCTTCGTATAATATGGGGCACCATCTTCGATGTTATTATCATCTTCTCGTCCACAACGGTCGTCATCTAACTTTTTGTTAAATGTAAAAACCTGTCCATCTTTATGTCCTGGCGATGACGGTCCAATGTCGGGAGGTTTAGATGCATCTCTGCTCCATTCCTTCGTATGGTTGCTTCCAGCATTACCCATTACTATATATAGGCACTTTAAGGTATTAAACCACGACTAATATCAGTTCATTACGCTTTTTTGACTGTAATTAAGCAGTCATAACGAAAATTACGGAAATTTAGTTTAAATATAAGTTTATTTTAAGACTTTAAAGATTAATTAAATAACTTTATTTTAATGTCAGTCTAAGTCAGTTAGTCAATCTTCAATTCTTCACGAATTGTGCTAAATTTATTGAAATCGAAATATCGATATAGTTATTCAGTGACTTAAATAAAATATATATCGATTTTTTATGATATGTCTAAACAGTGTACAGTTATTTAAAAGTTATTCGGTTTTTAATTAATTTGCTTGTATTGTATTAATTAGGCGTTGTTCTAAAATATTAATTAGCTTAAACGTTAAGCTGTTGCTATTGTATTATGGCGGAACTTTTATATGACACCATTGCTGTATGGGCTGAGTCCTTTTGCCTTACCCTGAGACGGGAAATATCAAATAAAAAAAGCGTTGTATGACAATTATTTGACACTTTGGCAAAATTGAACTCAATCTCAAAGATTGACAAATATATTACCATCCTTTTTTCTCATTCACATTATTTCATCTGCGTAAACACATTAGTATTATAGATGTAGATATTTGTCTATTAAATACATTCTGAGAAACCTATCTGATTCTATTGATATTATTTATTCTTCAGTAATTGAATCTATGTCTGTGACTGTGATTGACTAGTTGACTTCTTTATTGAACTGCGAATTGAAATAGAAAATTAGACATCGACTATATTATCTTGTTTGTTTTTAATCTCACATGGGTTTGTGGCATCATATTCCATAACTTAATAATGAGTGATGAAAAGCAACCACTTCTCATAGGGGCTTCGGTACCCATTGACAATGTTGAAGTTCAGACTGTTGAATTAGTTAATGATCCAGCTGTACCTAAAACCGAAAAAGATAAAAGTGAATATCACCCCGCAGCAGAACGATGTTTGGAACATCCCACTTCGAACTTCGATACTTTGATCCACCTCCTAAAAGGAAATATAGGAACAGGCATCTTGGCTATGCCAGATGCATTTAAAAATTCTGGCTTAATTCTTGGTAAGAGATTTTTTTAAAGTTTATAATAATTAATTCATGAATTATCTTAATAGTTCTAATGAATTAGTATTATTTGATGGGTTGTAATTATTAATAATCATAACAATGCATAGTTTAACAACATTAGTTTAAGGGCAACAGGCAAATTTCTTGCTTATAATATATATTATTGGTATCTGTATGTAGATACAATAAAAATAAATGATTATTCAACATTCTTATATTAAGTATATTGGATTACATATTATTTAGAATTCTAATAAAATTTTCTTTCCAAAAAAATGATAAAACATGTTGAAAAATTATGTTTCAAATTACTGATATACTTAATAAATATGAAATATATTCAGGTGTATTTGGAACTTTGTTCATGGGAGTAATCTGTACACACTGCATGCATATATTAGTGAGATGTTCACATGAGCTGTGCATCAGGAACCAAAGGCCAGCATTAAGTTTTTCTGAAGCTGTTGAAGATGCATTTGCTTCAGGACCAATTCCTCTCAGGCCGTTTGCTAAGAAAATGAAGTAAGTGCTTTATTAATTGTAAATTTTAATAATTGTGGAGTGTGTCAATTTTGTGAGTGTCTGTGGTTACTATGTACATAACATAAAATGTAATTTAAATTAAATTATAAGCAAAATGTATTTTTTATGGATGATGATACCCTGCTGATGTTAATAGTATTTGCTTGTAAATCACCAGCAGTAGGGGATAAAATGTAGATAAATTAGTTAGTCTATTGTGCTAAATTGTCCTGGAATTAACAACAATAGTTTTAAAGGGAACCCTGTGTACTTGAAAATTGAAAGAAATCAAATGAGTCCAAACTTAATCAAGTTGCATTGTATTTGGACTTTCATACATTAATTTAGCATTAGATTCAATAGCACCAAGGGCCTAAAATTACTTATAAATGAATTACAAAAGTAACTCACAATTCCTAAATGTTTGCAGAAAGCTATAAAATTAATGTACTATATACGGAACCTAGCAGATAAGCTACTGAAAAATTCTGATTTTTGTTATTATAATGGAAATATAGTAAATCTCGATGAAAATAGTCCTGTAAATTCTATGGTTATGCTAGAAACAACAGAAGATGAAGTAAATTCAATAATTCTTGATTTAAAAACTGATTCGACAATACGATAATATTCCTACTAGACTGCTAAAACTGGCAAAAGACATTTTGGTGCCTTTACTTACGCATATTTGTAACCTGAGCCTAAGTTCAGCTACCTTTCCCAATGTATTTAAAACATCAATAATACATCCCATATATAAGGAGGGAGATGGTGATAATGTAAGCAACTACCGTCCTATTTCATTGTTACCTGCAATGTCTAAAATACTTGAAAAGATTATAAATAGGAGACTATTGTCTTACCTTAATGATAATAATATATTGTCAACAAATCAATACGGATTTAGACCAGGCAAGTCTACGAAGGACACTGTCTCAGAAATGTCTGAATTTATAGCCACTCACTTAGATGCAAAAAATAAGTGTGTTGGTGTGTTTCTAGATCTTGCCAGGGCATTTGATACTGTTTATGTCCCCACTCTTTTAAAGAAAATGGAAATATGTGGAATTCGTGGTAAAGTGCTTGATTTGTTCAAAGATTATCTCACAAACCGTAAACAAATAGTTAAAATTGGTGATTATTATAGCCCTAAAGCTGATATATCCCATGGAGTACCACAAGGTAGTGTCCTCGGTCCTACCCTTTTCTTACTTTATGTCAATGATCTCTGTAACTTATTAATTCAAAATTGTAAAGTCTTTACTTATGCTGATGATACTGCTTTAATTTTTTATGGGAAGACATGGGAGGAGACGAGTATTATAACTGAAAAAGGACTTCAAATAGTGGCTCAATGGTTACACAATAATCTTTTAACATTAAACATCGCTAAAACAAAATATGTTACTTTTGGCATTACAAAAAGACTAGTTCCCACAGAACAAACTAACGTTATTATATTGTTTATGTTCATGGTTATTGTGGTCGCGCTGAGTCACTTGTAAACCTGTTTACGAGCTGCGAATGGATTGGTGCCAATGCAATTCATTCATATTTTGTACAAGTTGAAATGTAAATCTACCCACGCAATTGCAACATTTTAATTTTTACCTATTTGTCGCTGGAAGAAGGTAGTATCTATGATACAGGCTCGGCATAGTATAGATGCTACTGGTAAATTATATGTATGATGCGTATTTAACAAAAATGTAATAGTTTATAAGGAGAATAACTGTAACTACTTAAATTGGTGTCAATAAAATATATTATTATTATTATATATATATATATATATATATATATATATATATATATAAATAGCTTTTCTTCTAATATAAGTGTATTTATTGCAGTAGTTCAGTAGTGTTTTCATTTTTGGGACAATTCTAACAGATGTAGAGCACTCACTACAAAGAAGAGTTTCATATTAATTTTCATATTAAGTTTATTTTCATATCAAGGGATTTTTATTTTTATACAATCATTAATTCATTCACTCAAATACATATATTATTTTTATTCAATGATATATAAAAGAAGGTACAAGTATAAATGTTAGACATATAAAATGTGTAATCTATAATTATGTGTGTGTTAATCTCAATGAAATCTATTCAGTAATTTAGTATTTTTTAGTAACAACTATCACCACATCTTACTGATCTTTGCTTTATATTTATAATAATACTTGTGAAAATAATTTTGGTTTAATAGATACACAAACAAGCTCTGTATCTATACAATTTCAAGTAAATTGCAGCAATACAGTCTGCTGGGAAAAATTGTTTGTAGGTATAACAAATTCATTCACACTCATTTCAATTATCTTGTTTTAAATACTTATAATAGATAAGTATTTAAAACAAGATAATTGAAATTGGTTTAATAGATACACAAACAAGCTCTGTATCTATACAATTTCAAGTAAATTGCAGCAATACAGTCTGCTGGGAAAAATTGTTTGTAGGTATAACAAATTCATTCACACTCATTTCAATTATCTTGTTTTAAATACTTATCTATTAACAGTACCTATATGTTATTTTGTTTGCTGAACACACATAGTAATTATACCCATTATTGATTATAAACCTCCTAATATAAATTTTCCACCCATGACATATTTTGTTAATTTATAACTCATTATCTAAAGCATATTGCTTTCTGCTTATCTGCTATGCAAATATATGAAATTCCCATTTAGTTCTAGCTGATCTTGACTATTATAGGGTCATGAAATCTAAAAATTTAACACCAATAAATTAATCTGTGCGATTTTGAATTTTTAATCAATGGCAGTTTTTATGGAAAATGCTGAAAACAATTTGGTTCGAGAAGCATCTTTTCATCTTTGTTTGATTTAAATAACCTGAAAAGGTGACATATCTGTTGTTACATTTACATACCTACCCGATAATTGCGTTACCTTTACCTCTAGACATCAAGGATTACGGCCATGAAAATATTTATTTACTTTTTTATAAATTAAACCAAACAATTTTAAATTGTCGCTATACCTACACAATTTACTCTGAGGATATACAATCCTCAGACTAAATCGATATTTTGATTTTAATTTCTCACGTGCCTAGTTAAATCTTATAATATAATATTTTATTTTTAACATTGCTATTATATAGTTTTTATATAAGTATGTGTCTATATGAGATCGAAATTACAACCAAGGCTCGATACTCTGGCGGTGCTATCAGACTAAAGTCGTACCCATCAGGCAGTATTTGACAGTTATGTACTCCTTAAGTACTTTTACGGGTTTACAGTGCTTCTGAGGTCGCCCGTATTATCGTCCGGTATAAAACTGTATAGGCTGACTATGACAAACAGCATTATAATTGTCGCAAAGATGAAAACATAATTAATTAACATTCCGTACATAGTTATAAATTATTTGAATTGAATTAGTTCGAAAAAAGTAGTAACTGTTAATACTCCAATTCAGCTGTAGTTTATAAATATAAATATAAATTTCATGATATATATATTGTTTTCTTATGTCGTGCTTATCTGATTTAGTTAAAATGTGGCCATTGAAAACCTAAAATAAGGCAACTCGATCGAATTAAGGTTCATTTGATTTGTTTCGGTGGTTACATGATTGACGTATGTTAATCATATTTTGGGTTTCGTTTGTTCGAAATCATATCAATAAAAAAAATACTCCTACTCTAATAAACCACGATAAATCTGTAGCACATTTATCTAAGTAACTGACTTTCTCTTCGTAAAGCCGAATGAGCAATGAGTTCGATAAAGTGCGCTGCTCTTAATATGCGAAATAGATAATTAAAACATGCTTATCCTTAAACCGAACTACGGTTTTATATGGTTCATGATATAGAAATGTTTTTTTTTAATATATAGACACTGATATTGATCGCGACTTCGTCCGCGTGATACATTGACTGACCGTGTTTTAAAAAATATTCGGGCTGGATTTGTTGCCGCATCTGCCCTGACTTAATATTATTGCCATAACACGGCTAGCTCCGCCTATAATTTTTAATATTTATTGGCATCTGATTTTCATATTCTATTACTGTCTCTCCCTCTTTATCTTCCTAAAAAAAGATGGATAGACTATGTGAAAGAGACTATGCATAAAAGGAGAATAATGTCAGGTATAACGGCTGATAAGTACCGATGAAAGAAGATGACATACCTATTGCGCCGACCCCAAATAATGGTATAAAGGCAAGGCAGAGATGAGTCTCAATTATTCTCAATAACATCAACGCAATCCAGAATTTATTTCAAATGTAAAACTAATTTTACTTCTGATTAAGACTTCGTATGCATGCTCGTAATTGATATAACAATTGGTTTTTGTTCTTCTCCGACCCAATATATGATTTCCATAAAGAACAAATATATATGCAATATACAGAAATATATATGTGTAGGTACTTGCTGGGACAGCAAGTACCCTACACATATATATTTCTATGTTGGCAAACGTTGTTTTGCTATGTAAATTAATATCGCTGTTAAAAAATAGCGGTTGGTGGCAGAAAGGTGAAAACTTAAGGCTGGATGTATTTTTAATGACACATAATAAGAAAATAATATATTTTGTCGAAAAAATAAAAAAAAATATATTGTTGAGGTGAGCCATCCTTAACACTTAAATTAGAGGTATAAAAATTTGTTATAAACCTATTCTCAGACGTACTGGATATACATATAAAATGTCATAAAAATCGGTCAAGCCCTTTCGGAGAAGTATAAACACGAAACCTGTGACACGGGAATTTTACACATTAGATTTTATCAATAAAATTAATAATTCCTTATTACCAAAAGTTTACTTACTAAGTTAAGTACTTTTTAATCCTGATAAACATAATTCATTCTTCAAAATAATTTATGATATCATCAAAGCAAACTTAACTGTGGTTGTTTCCCAAAATACATATTTTTAGACACAGTTTTTTTTATCGGAACACCGTTGTTAACTGACACTCGGTAAATTAAATTGGTGTTTTTGATTGCTACGCCGTTCATCTTCAAAGAGGGCGTTGTAGCAACCAAATACTCCAATTGGAGTCCCATTTAGCCAACCTGATGACTAACCGGGTGTCTGTTACCAGCCTAAGAGAGATAAATAAATAATATGCTTACCATTTTTATCTAGCATCCATATAAAGTTATTTTCCGTCCCGATATTGTTGCATTATGAATAATTAATTTGTTTATTGCGGTTACCTCACAATGTAATGTATATAACAACGCCGTTACACAGACTGTGTAGCAACTAACAATGTACATATATGTAACATGACTTATGTTCATTCTAACATTTATTGTTTCAGGACTATCATCAATATCTTTTTGGTAATAACGCAATTAGGATTTTGCTGTGTGTACTTTCTGTTTGTTGCGACTAACCTTCAAGATTCGATGCATTTCTTCCATATAAACCTAAGTGTACACACCTACTTAGCTTTGTTGTTCCCACCGATATTAGCGTTGGCTATGGTGAAGAATTTAAAGTACTTGACTCCAGTTTCACTGGTAGCTTCCATTATGACGGCTTGGGGCCTAGTGGTTACTTTCTATTATATATTGCAAGATTTGCCACCAACCAGTAGTGTAAAAGCCTTTGCGAGCTGGCATCAGTTGCCATTGTATTTTGGCACTGCTATATATGCATTTGAGGGAATTGGAGTGGTGAGTTTTATTTATATGGATATGTGTTTGCACTTAGTAAAGTCTTTATTATGGCTACTATCATGAAATTTTACCATTTATTAATCATGAAATTTAATAAATGGTTTATTAATGAAATAAAAATAAATAAAAAATAATGTTTAACCAAGTTTCAATTCAGCTATCATAATAATGGTAACGAAGCTTACTGAAACATATCATGTTCTGTGAATTTAGTATTTGCCGCATAAATTAGCAGGCATACAATAAGATTTTTTATAAAAAGCTGCTTTATAAAGAGCTGTTCTTATAATTCGAATACTTATACATAATTCAGGAAAATTTTTTCATGAATATGCTAATATCTTAGAACTTTCATGACGTCTTAATAGCTATGATGGAATACTGAAGTAATCTAAATAATATGCAGGATGGATTGTTGAATAATTAAAGTTACTCGTCCAAAATTAAAATTATCTTTGTTTTGGTTATCAGTCTCCATTCAAATATTTAGAAAAAGTATGAGTCGAAAAAATAGTTTAGATTAAATATTTTTTCATGTCAGTAGATTTAGTTTTTAGTAATAAAAAAACTATCACATCGAGTATATTTAACTGACAATATTTCGAAAAATGTTTTCTTTCCTGTGCATGTCATTATTACGCACTGTAAAATACTAGGCGTCAAAATACGAATACTCCATTTACTGCATTTATTTAGTTTTATTAGAGAGATAGTGATCGCAAATTTTGTTTTAATCGAAAAGTTTGATTCAAATCAGAAGTCTTAACTCAGTGTACCAATTACAGATTTTACCGCTAGAAAATAATATGAAAACGCCAGAAGATTTTGGTGGATGGACTGGAGTCCTTAACACAGGCATGGTCATTGTAGCAGCACTGTATACTGCTATCGGATTCTTTGGATATCTGAAGTATGGAGAACACGTCCTCGGCAGTATTACATTAAATTTGCCAAATGACTTGTAAGTATTCTAGAAATTAATCAAACTTTTATGTTTATTTTTGTGTACAGTAGAGTCGCAGGTTCGGTTCAATTCCTCGCACGATACAAACTCTCGTATTCGTCAGTATGATTGTTTTATGGGTCTAGGTGTTTTCTATATATATCACTATCGCTATCTATCAAACTCTGCTTAGCTTGGGTCTAGATGGCGATGTGGAAATTGTTATAAGGAAAATGTAATAAATAATAAGGTTCATCATCATCATCATCATCGCAGCCCGGAAGACGTCCACTGCTGGACATAGGCCTCCCCCAAAGATCTCCACGACGATCGGTCCTGCTCTGTTCGCATCCAATGCCTTCCAGCGATCTTGACCAGATCGTCGGTCCACCTTGAGGCCTTCCCACGCTGCATATTCCGGTCCGTGGTCGCCACTCGAGGATTTTACTGCCCCAACGGCCATCTGTCCTACGAGCTATGTGCCCTGCCCATTGCCACTTCAGAGTCGCAATTCTTCGGGCTGGGTCGGTCACTCTGGTTCTTCTGCGGATCCCCTCATTTCTGATTCGATCACGCAGAGTAACTCCGAGCATAGCCCTCTCCATTGCCCTCTGAGTGACTCTGAGCTTGTTGATGGGGCCCATAGTTAGCGACCACGTCTCTGTTCCGTAAGTCATCACTGGCAACACACATTGGTCGTAAACCTTCGTCTTGAGACACTGCGGAAATTTGGACGAAAAGATATATCTGAGCTTCCCGAACGCTAACCCATCCGAGTTGGATTCGACGATTGACCTCTTTCTCGAAATTGGATCTACCTAGCTGGATAGTTTGCCCTAACTATACGTAGTGATCGACAATTTCGAGTGTAGAATCTCCGATTTTTACGGGAGCAGGTACGACAAGGACGTTTGACATAATTTTCGTCTTGTCCATGTTTATTTTAAGCATTTTGCTAAGGTCTTCCAGGGTCTCAGCCATGACCACGATATCGTCGGCAAATCGAAGGTGATTGATGTACTCGCCGTTAATGTTGATGCCCAGCCCGCTCCAGTCCAGAAGCTTGAAGACATCTTCCAACGCAGCGGTAAACAGCTTTGGCGATATGACATCGCTTTGTCTGACACCTCGCTGCAGTTGGATAGGCTTCGAATTCTGGTCGTGGAGGCGAACTGACATAGTGGCATTTTTTATACAAACATTTCAACGCTTCGATATATCGATAGTCAATTTGGCACCGCTGGAGAGACTGTAGCACAGCCCACGTCTCGATCGAATCAAAGGCTTTTTCATAGTCCACAAACGCCAAGCAAAGTGGCAGGTTGTATTCTTCGGTCTTCTGAATTACCTGCCGCAGCGTATGAATGTGGTCTATGGTACTGAAACCTTTTTGGAACCCGGCTTGTTCGGGAGGCTGGAAGTCGTCAAACCTGCGCGCGAGACGATTCGTGATGACTCTCGAAAACAACTTATAAACATGGCTCAGCAGTGTTATAAGTTCATATAGTAAGGTTCATATTATCAATAATACTTTAAATAATAACATTAATAATGATGTAATTACGTACCTAAGTACCTATTTCCTAGCAAGAAAAAGAAAACAATTATTTCTTTAAGATATTTCTCAAATTCATTTATCTATTTGTGTAACTGGAGAGACACCGGACGCATTTTAATCAATTGCGGCAATATCACTGTAATTGATAATAACCGTGGCTAACTTTACTTACTAGCTTTAACTTGTTTTAATATACATGAACTCCATTACGGCCATCACGTTATCTCGTTATACTGCTTATACGTTAGCCATTCTAAAGGACTAAGATGTATTGCTCTTATTCTATATCTCAATACAATTACTTTTTAATTCTACAACCGAAACACAGCTTACAAAGCAAGCTGTGTGACGGCTGCGATTGCTAAGATATGCAGATATAAGATTTTATTATACTTATAAATTTTGTTTATTTATGTTGCAATAATGATTTTTACAGATTGGCGCAAAGCGTCCGAGCTGTTATGGCTGCTTCCATTTTTCTATCATACGGGCTCCAGTTTTATGTTCCAATGAATATTGTGTGGCCATATATTAAATCGAAAGTAACATCTGAAAATGCTCTAAAACATGGGGAAGCAGTGACTAGATTTGTGCTTATATCTCTAACATGTAAGTATCATAAATTTCCATTGACATTCTTTGTTTTATAGCAGATAACATATCTCATAATACTAGTTATTCTGTCCTATATAAATATTATAACACACCTAGGTGCATAGGGTTATCAGCATTGTGCTTATATTACGATAGTAATTACAAACAATAATTTAAATAAATATTGCTTTATTATTTATTGGGCAAATATATGATGTGAGATGAAGCAATGGTGCTTCTGTTTATCCCACAAGGGACCAACAGTAAATGTACAGAGAATAACAGTCGTTACTTTCTGATCACATTATTTTTCACGTCTGTTAAATTGTCTATTACAAATTAATACTGTAGTAGTCTAGTGTTTGTGACAGTATCTATGAATGCACATCACAGCCCATGTTGATTTTTTACCATATTCATTAAATAAAAACATTGTTTGTATGGATATCCTTGTAAAATTATAGGAAAATTTGCAAATAGGTAAGCAGCCATTAAATTAAAATGTTAGTCTAGAAAATTAATTGTTATGGCATTATGAAAAAATATTCAGTTTTGTAAATAATATACATAAGTACTGTATATATAATTTTGTTCAACATAATGTTAGCATAAATGTTTAGACGAAGCTGTCACAGTTGCTATGTTATCATGACACTTATCTATGTGAACGAGGACAACTAATGTTTTATCTATCATCCAGTTTCAGCGGCCGCTTTAATTCCCAACTTGAGTGGTATCATCTCATTGGTCGGTGCTTTCAGCAGCTCAGCGTTGGCTTTAATATTCCCACCGTTCATAGAAATAATAACATTTTGGCCAGACCAACTGGGCAAATATGATTGGAAACTGTGGAAGGATGTGGCCATAATAATTTTTGGTATTACCGGTTTCGTCTTTGGTACTTATGCTAGTTTAGAAAATATTCTAAATACTGCCTAAATTTATTGCCCTACACAAACTGACTAAACGTATAACACAAACCAAAGAATTACTTTTTTTATGAAATGAGTAATCATGACAATAATTGTATGTAGTAATGATTTTGATCTGTTTTTCAATTTATTATATTTTATAATATATAGCTTTTAGATAATCGCAGTATAAGAGCTCAGCATATTGTATGAATATTATTTGTTTTAACTTTTTTAATAATAAGTATTAATCACTACGGCATGAGTAATGTAATTAATTAGCATTATTAAACCAATGGAGGATATGTTGGGTTCTTAACTTTACCTAGTGAGATTATTAATAAGTCAGAATATATAGACTATGCTTGTTATTTATTCCCATAATAATTTATCAATATAATTATATTGTAATGAAGTACCCATGGGTATGTATCCTTATATAATATAACGAGTAATTAAGTTTGTTATGTAATTGTGATTTTAACAATTTATAAAATTGAAGATTTGTTTTGTTGGTTTAAATCATTACCGATTTCTTTTTTGAAATCGGCTCCTAAAGATTTTTTTAATTAAACATTGCATGTATAAGAGATATAAACATATAATATATTTTAACCACAACTCTCAATGAATTGTGCATCAGTTGAATGTTCAAGATTGTTGATATACTTAAGTATATAGAATATTAATTTTACAAAACTGTGATTTGTGGAATCTAAAATAATATACAAAGAATAAAAATTAATAATATAAAATATCAAATATTGCTGAAAAAGTTTATATTTATACGATAGTCATAATAAATGGAAGATAAGTGTAAGATTTGTTGTTACACATGATATGTTACAGGATTGGTCACATGCTATACACATGTGTAATATTATAAAGGTATACTTAATAATTTGTGAAAAATAATAATATTACTTTTTGTAAACCTATAGCCTAACATAATTGGTAACATTACAATATATAATTCCAGTTGATGTATACAGTTTTAAACTGTACTTTTAAATTGTTCAGTATTATTTTATTTTAAACGATAATTTGAACTGAACACTATTACGCGTTTAATATTTTGCATCGGGAGGCTGTGTCAATTGAGCTCTCTATTTACTAATGTATATACTTCATTATACCTATAATGTATCCACCATGCAAATTTGTTTATAATTATGAATGTATATTGCTTATAGGGAGTCCTTTTATTTACTGTTTGACATTAATTCACAGTATTTGATCTCTTAAACTTTTGATATTTACTGATGTAACGCAGTTGAATTTTTTTTTATTTTAATTCCGTTTTCCAGCTGATGAAACGTCAGCAAACGATATAGTTTTCAGATTAATTGAAGAATAACTGAATTGTTGTAAAAATAATGAATCATTAGGTACATCAATGATTAAAATAAATATTGGCATGTATCACGGACTACACATGAATTTAGAAATAAGCAAGTGTATACTTAAATTATTTATATAGTTTAGAAAACTTTATTTTTTATTATTTTTTAATTTATTTAATGTTATTTATTCAACATAATGTTACTTCTAAGTGGTTGATAACGGTTTGCTTTCAAATTTATTTATTTAAGGGCTATCCATTAATCATGTGATGTTTCTTCAGTATATTTTAACCCTTTCTCTTGGTGCTGTTATATGATGAAGTTTAAGACCAACCCAAAAAATGACATGTATTTTTTTAGTATCTACAAATAATTGTTATTTTTTTTTATATTATCTTTAAATAAATATACGAAATATTTATTTTAATACAAGTACACCGAAAGGGGAAGAAAAAAATCACGATATATAACGATATATCGTGATTTTTTCCTCCCCTTTCGATCATCACGTGATTAAAGTTGCCCCTATAAATCTCGTAACAAGGAAAACATATTTTTATTCATAGATATACTATTAATCATTCCAATCTATCAATTTGATATGTTTTATAAAAATAAGCAAATATGTGTTTGTTCAAATATGATTGATATTGTTATAGAGAGAAAACTATGTATGTACTAAATATAGATAAATTGGCAAGTATAGATTTTATAACATTAATCTATTTTATTCGATTCTTACTTACGTCTAAGGCCCTTAACTTATTAACGAATGGTTGGAAGGATACCGGTAGCAAAACATTTTAATTATTTTGACCACCTTTATTAATATAAAACAATACTAATAATATCATCATATTATATATAAAAAATAAAAACTTCGCTAAAAACCTACACCATAGTGTCTCATTTAGCTTAACTTTAGCCCAAAGTTATACCTTATATTGGCATTATTTTACTGGATAGTGTGTGCTGCTTAAAATGAAACGTCGGAACAGCCTCAGTCTTTCGTGACGCAAGTAGCAACGTATGAAAATTATTGTATTATACTATACCTGATTATATTTATGCTATACATTATATTATGTTATGCTATATTATTCGTTTACTTAAGGTCAGTAGTCTAGCTGGCCTGTCGCCAACTTATATCAGCCTACGGTTAAACTGACACTCCGCCATCCGTCAATACAATAAGGGTCTACAATTCTATATATTATAGATGTTGTATTGTTGCTATAAGAATGTATTTGCTTCCTTATTGAAATATTATATGGCTACAATTGTACAAAAAAAAACGAAAATTCTACGATTTGTAGAATAAGTCATATTAAACGTTTTAAAACATAATATAGCTATCGTTGTCTTAGTTTAACTACACACAGATATAGATATACATAGATATCGTAACTAGCAGTACTTTTTTGCGTTTGTATTCTTACCCTACTCCTTCCGCTGTTAGCCACTATAGCGCATAATTAAATCGCACAAGTTTTCGAAGAGGATTAGATTAATTCCTAAGTGAAATTTATTTAAAAAAAGTTTTAGAGGGTTGAAGAAAACAAATGACAGTTTGTATTTTCGTGCCTAATTTAATATTAATAATACATTTTATAAAGGGATGTAGTTTATTTACTTTATTCCGGTTTTGTGAAGACCGTGGTGGTACAGCAGTTTAACCCACTGATTTACTTCCGATAGGCAAGGATTCTATTCCCGCACAATACACAATTGTATGCATAAGTATTTATTTCTTTTGTATAGGTCTGTATGTTTTTTACATGTTCCGATTTACCATTCTTTTATAAATTCCACATTAATAAAATGCCTTCGTCTATATATACCTGTATCTGTGATTTAACCATTTAGATCTTTCTATTCGTAAATTCAGTTCCGCAGAAATTTTCACAAGGGACAACTCAAATATATTATGCTCTCTACACATTGGTTAAGATAAAATGGAAATTATCAATAAAAATTTTGATATAAAGATGAAATTAAATTTAATATATCCCGGCGCTTGAAAACTAACAATGTATCTCTATGTCACCCGCTGCATGTCGACGCTAGTACTTTCTCATTATTGATGACTAAGACTATGTACAGGTGTATTTGTCACAATACAAGTAAGGTACAAGTGAACACATGTTTGTACAGGCAACTTATGTTACGACTTAAATTACGTAACGTCATCATCTACCCCGGCCCTTGTCAATGCGTGGGAATTACGTATTATATTTTTACTAGTTGTGCCCGCGGACGACGTCCCGCGTGGAATTTAACTTTATTTTTCTAAAATAAAGGTAGCCTAAGTTACTCCTTATTACATCAACTACCTCCCAATAAAAATCCCGTCAAACTCGGTCCAGTCATTTCAGAGATTAACCGGAACAAACAGACAGACAAACAAGAATTGTAAAAAAAAATATTTTTGTGTAGTGTAATAAAAAATTATTTTAGTTAATATTTTAGTTTTAGTGTATTCCAATTTTATTTATATGTATAGATTTTTTAAGAAGTAAAGGAAATTATAAAAATCTACACAATTTTAACTTTATCTATATATTTAGTTATTATCTTCGTATATTGCTGTTACATCTTCAATTTTTATGTACAACAGTTTCAACTTGTTAATTACAATGATTGTGCTTATATATGGGTATATATTTCACATGTAAATGCGAATTGTTAATGTAAATGTGAAGTCCGTGTTTAACGAATATTGTAATCATACAAAATTAACTGTGTACTTATACAAAAATATAGCCGTAGCATTCAATATCTCTTTTTATTCAAATTAATGGTTCCTGAAGCACTGTTTTTTTTTCGAAGAAAGGATTTTATCTTTTTTAATGTATCGTTGCGAAGTCACAAAGTATTAACAATAATGGTATCCAAGGTGGACCGCGTGGAACCATGGACCGCGACCTTACATGGTATATCCTGATTATTAACAACCCTGCCTACTCCGTAAAGTTTTTTCGAAGTCATCCGTTCTGCATGGATATTACCAGAAAATCTATGGAAAGAGCTATGCTTGGAATTTCTCTGAGGGATAAAATCCGAAACGAAGTAATTCCCCAGAGAACTAAGGTCACCGACATGGCTCTTCGTATCTGTAAGTTGAAGTGGCATTGGGCTGGTCATATCTGTCACAGAACCGATGCTCGCTGGATTAGACGTGTGTCTAGAGTGGAGATCGCGAATTGGTAAACGTAGTGTAGGACGCAGCTAGGTGGAGCGACGACATACGTAGGGTTACGGGTAGTAACAGGATGAGAAGGTCTGAAGATCATGCTCAGTGGCGTGCCTTGGGGAGCCTTATGTGCAGCAGTGGGCTGATGATGATTACCAGAAAAACATACAGACAATGGAACGGAGTTTTTATTATTATTTATTTTAATTCGGATTACATCCATATTATTATCCATATTAGTAAAAACTTATAAAACTATGTTAGTAACTTATGATATACAGATACGTAGATATATTTAATACATATATCTGTGTCCACGTCCAGAAGCACTGGGTCCACAATGCAACGATATCCAGTGCCTCTGGAGCGGACAATCAGGTATATTCGCAACAGTTTTTAGGTTGCTGTCTGTGCTCCCCCGAATTCTAGATCAGTGATGCAGCTCTTTTACGCATTATGGCGTCAAATCCATCTACCCACGTAGTTTTGTATTTAAAAATTCCTTAATTTCTTAAGAGACGCATGGCAAAATAACCATACACCGACTCACTCAGAGCAGGACCTAGATTGGTTTACAGACGGGTCCAAAACAAGAGATGATGTAGGATGTGAAATATGCGGCGTAAAACCCAAAATATGTAACTATATAGGCTTCGGAAAATACGCTTCCATCTTTCAGGCTGAAACTTACGTCTTAATTATCTGGAAGTAATCCTAAGCCTTAACTACATCAATCAGAACATATACATTTATTTGGTCAGTCAAGCTGCAAGCACTTTACTCGTACGAAATCCGATCTTATTAGAAACTGTATCTTGCTACTAAATGATGGAAGCAGAAATAATATTAGGTATACTGAGATGGGTCCCCGGGCACTCAAACATCGATGACAATGAAAATGCCGACCATCTGGCAAAGTTAGGGGCAAAAACCGCCCAATTTGGCACCGAACCCTTCTGTGGTGTGCCTCTTTACCTAAAACTGGGAAGCACTGAATAAGAATCCGAGCAAGAAATGCCAGGATTGATATATATCAATCCTGGCATTTCTTGCTCGGATCAAAATCCCTAATATCGGGCTACTCGAACATATACTCCAATAGACTACTGCGATTGAGTAAAAACAGCATATCCGTGATGACTAGGGCTCAGGCACAGCACACTGCAAATTAAACAAGCATATGTCAAAACTGGGCCTATGCACGACAAAAATTTGCAGATTCTGCCAAACTGAAGAAGAAAAGCCACTACACATTCTATGTGGTTGTAGGAACAACGAAACAACCACATAGGATGTGTAAACGAAATATCTCCTTTGGAAAGTTTACACTTTTTCCCAAGGAGATAAAAACCATCGCTCCTAAGAATATCCTTTAATTCTTGTCCCTGACGTGTCTAGTTAGCGAACTTTGAAAAAGGGCGAGCACAATAGATCTATGTAGGTCGCAGTACTACAGGTGCTACAGACACCTGACAATAGACCAAACAACCCAACAAAAAAAATCCTAAAATAACTGTTTTATAATGGAACAGAATCTAATAATGAAAACTAATACAAAATCATCATTAGAATAGCAACTAAATTTCATATATTTGGTACACTTTGACTTTACTAATAAGGTAGAAAAAATAGTTCGAAATTTCGAACATACGTACTCCATTTTTACTTTTTTGGAAGGAGAACGTGCCTAATTGCCTATGACACTTTAAAAGACGAAATGCTACTTTAAAACCAAATAAAATTGGGATGAGTTTTATAGCGTTGTCATATTTAAATAATGTTATTCTATCTTTTGATTGTAAATGTTAATATTTTAATGACAGTACAATTTTAGTGTATTAAAACTCTTCATTTAGTAATTTGTGGCTCTTATCAAATATTTAGTTTGTTCATGGCTATAGACTTCTGTCACCTATGAGCAAAGAGCCTATGAGTCACATAAATTGCTCATAGGCTATGACCAATTTCAGTACTTATTCAAAATTGCATTAATGTGTTCTAAGCTATGAACGCATCCATTCTTTAGTAGATAGATTATATACATATATACATATGAAAATATATTCTTATATATAATCTTATCGAAGTTCTGAAGTCGTCATATTTCGGAGTTTTTTTAATAATTTAGTTTCTAATAGATTTTGTTTAAATAAAAAAAAACCACTCGTATATTTTACTGTCAATTGAATTGTTTAAAAACATGATGTTATATTTTGTTAATTATTAAAAAAGTATATATATATAGTATAATATAATAAAAGGCAGTGAGAATATTAACTAATTTTACATAAGTACACTTACGCGTAATGATTCCTTGCTCAGTGATATACTGTTTTTAACCATAATTTTAGGCACGTGGCTTTGATTTCTGAACGAATTAAAAAAAGTATAAAACACTATGGTAAAATGTCATTCACCGACAACAATTAAAAAATGTCGGAATCGTGTCAAGACGGTAATTGTCACGGAAATAACGAATATGGACCCGACGAATCACCCACCAAACTCATCGTCAATTACATTCCTGAAGTCATGACCCAGGACATGATGTACTCATTGTTTTCGACAATGGGTAAATTGGAAAGTTGTAAACTGATAGCAAATCGAGGATATGGGTTCGTTGAATACGCTTCTCCTGAGGATGCAGTGAAGGCTAAGAAGGCTTTCAATGGACTGCTCATGCAGAATAAAACTTTAAAAGTGTCCCACGCACTCCTCAATCCAGAGTTAAAGCCGCCGTTGAAACCGGAAGCAGACTGGAACCTGTATGTATGTAACCTACCTAATGAACTGACCTTGCAGGATTTACATGGACTTTTTGCACAATTCGGTAAAATAGCTAATTCCCGAATAGCTGCTGGTATAGCATTCGTTTTATATGAGAACCAGTTTGAAGCGGAGAGGGCCATTCAAAATACAAATGGCACTACACCGCCTGGTTTTTTACACCCATTAACTGTTAAGTATGCTAATAAGAGTAATCCAAATAAACATAAAAACAATAACAACAATAATTTTTCTAGAAATCCATTGGTAAAATCTTATCATTGGATCAATCATATGGGTGCTATGGGTGACCATAATTCTCCAAGTACATGGTCTATTTATGTTTATAATATTGCTCCTGAAGTAGAAGAGTTAACTTTATGGCAGCTGTTTGGTCCTTATGGTGCTATTGTATCTGTTAAGATTATCAAGGATCATCAAACTAATAAGAGTAAAGGATTTGGTTTTGTGACAATGAGAAATTATGATCAAGCGGCAATGGCAATACAAGCCTTGAATGGCTATTTGCTTCATGGCCAGCCTCTCTCCGTTAGTTTCAAGACTCAGAAAAGATAATGCTGTGAAGAAAGACTTACACTTTACAATATCAGTACTGCAATAAATAGACGAAAATAATAGTAATAATATCATTTCATAATTGGCATTGACAAAACAGATATTAAATCGTAGTTCTAATTTTAAACCCTTTGCAAACACACTGCTACTATAATATTGTGTGAAGTATGCAGATATTTGTTGAAAATATTTTATTAATTTGAGCTATCAACATTGTTAAGTTTGTTTCTTATTATGAATAATAATTTATTCAGTTTGCTCGTTAAATCTTTCAAGTTTACTAGACATTAAGATTTGTATTGATGATGATGATGATTGTTGTACGAAAGTTCAATATCAGTTGTGAGCTATGATGCTTCATTATTTTTATCTATTATTTAAGTATAATAAACAACTTTAATGAAAGTGCTTTTACAAGATCTTACTAATTGATAAGCCACATTGAGATGTTTAATCAGCTACTAGTTTTAGTTGTACACTTTTTTATAACATGATGTCTATTTAGGTAGTGAAAACAAAATCTAGATTATATCATATTTATACATTTAGTATAAAATTTGCTGAATTAAAGTTCATTTTCACAATTTTATTAAGTGTTTTTGATTTTATACAATCAAATAAAATTTACTCATATTAATCTTTTATTTGTGTTTAGTTTTCTATACTAATATTCTTTTCTTGTAGTCACAATTATATTAGTACAATAGATTATTGATTGAAATGTGCAGTAATTGTAAAAAAATATTAACCCTTTCAACAAAAAATCTGATAAAACACTATTTATAAGATAATGCATAGTATAAAAATTTGTAATGTGTAGATTGTGATACTTTACAATATTCATTGAAGTGTTTAATTTTGTCATTGATAATACCCCAAGGAAATTGTGTAGTTCTGAAAGAAAAAACCTTATAAAGTCACTTTCCTCTAAAGTTAAAGAGATAGCTCATTCAAACTTTTTGTTTTAGATACCAATTTGTTTGCTTTATTTTTTTTTATACTCTTGAATAATATATAAATTAGGGAGTAGAACCTATAATATTTTGCCTTTCTAAGTTATACATATTAATTTTCTAATCTCTTGACTTTGCTTTAGTTAAGAACTATAAAATATTAACTAAACTATAAAAGATTTTCAAGTGTATTCCTGTTCTAATTACTAATGAATTTTTATAAATATCTGGAATACATTTCCTTTTTTCCATATGATATCTACTTTAGAATTTTTAAATATACAAGTACATTATATAAAACATTTTACTATCTAACCCTGTTGTTATCACTATAACAATCAAATTGATAAATTATTTTATATAAGAATATGATATAAGCACACCTACTTTACACAGTTATTTAATGCATATTAACAAGAGAGGGATACATCAGTTAGACCTCATGATCTGGAAACCATCATGGTTAATATGGTGAATTTATACACAAATGGTAAATGGATTAGGATTGGATTGGATAGGATACCTTTTATAGAGGTGCTGTTAGCATTAGGTTCAATCATGGGTACCACAGGAGGGAACACCTATGTCATGTTTTCATTCTCATCCTATTACTGGTGCACTAACATCTACCCTTAGAGCAAGCGGCTGCACCATTTGGCATTAAAAAGGCAAATCAACATTGTCATAATTTTATGTCTTTAATTATAACCCGTCTATGTACGAATATACATAATATCAAAATAATTTGATATCTATCCTTAAAATAGCTTATAACCATTACAATTACAAATATGTTGTTGGATATAATAGTAGGGATAAATAACGAAAATGCTGTGGTATTACAATATAATCAAAGAATTAGTTTTATAATGCGACTGGTGAAACACGCTTCGGAACAAACTATTATTGGGTAATACGTAATACTTTTGTAACAAGTCAATACATTAATACCTATAAATAAAACTGGTCAGCACCGAGTTAGACTCGCAACAGAGGGTTCCGAACAAATAGTGTAAACAGGCATATCTTTACATGAGAATTTATACCAGTAGGTATGTTTGAAATAGCGAGCCCGATATTACTAATGGTATATAATATATACAGAAATATGTTAAACCAGTAATGTCAGCTTAGCTATAAAATCGGATCACACAAATAACTATATTTATGTCGGGTTTTTCACGATATCTCATAAACTATGGAAGTTAGAATCTTGATATTATTTTTCCCGTAATTTTTGAAAATGGTTTTATAGACTATATCAGATGTTTATGTCCAGAAATTTCGTAAAGGAAAACAGTGCTACATTTATCATAAGTACACTGTGAAGTCTAAAATAAATTATTCAAATTTTAGCTATAATACTGCGTCAGAGAGACGTACAAAATATTACCATTAGGGATAACCGCTTTTATTGAATTATCCAGTGTGAATGTATACACATTATGTCTATATACATCTGATATAAAAGAATCAAATAGTTATATCTAAAATATTACTTGAATTTAACATTACAACTGGACTTGAACCTGTATTCATCACTTGGACATATTACCAATTACGCTACGGAAGAGGACCTACTGTTGGCAATTTTGTCATTAACGCTGACATAAGCGCCATTTACCATTTTATCCTCATAAACTACCTACAGTCGAATGTTCGTGGTTGTTTAATTGAAAATTCAGTATTTATATATAGTATGAGGGAAATTTTAATTTAATATTTGAACATGTACCTAATTTTGGCTCTGTATGCCTATTGAGTCGGGTATTAATTGGTATCAACCTTACAAAATATAACACTTATAAGTAGGACTTTCTCGATAAATCACATACTATGTCATAAGTGAGAATACTTGACGAGCTGTCATACATTTAGTTACACATTTAAAATGGAAGTAAATTTAAGTGTTATTATTATAATAAAAGTAAGAAGAACAAATTGATTGACTGAACAAATAATTGAGCCTAAGGGTATTGGAAACGAGGCCCCATTGCTGGTCATCCTTGGCATGTACCATAGTACCATATCATGTTGACCTTTACGAGGTCAATTCCTGGTGAATTTGACATGATGATCTGGAATCAGTTGTACATCAATCAATTCTTCACTATTACATCAAAACATATATGCATGTAGACATTTTTGTCGCTTATGATCATCATTTTTTTTTATATTTTTCCCTACCTATCATCCATACTATTATCCTTTGTACCTACTACAATGCGACAAATATATCTGTCAGATACGTGGTTTGTTAAGACAAGCTGCGACGATTGCGCGAATTAGTACAACACCGCATAATTTTCAGCGCATGCTCCGTACTGGTCATGTGAATCAATATGTTTGTAGTGAACTATCGGTGGTCACGCAAGTAATCGTTTACTTGTAACTATTAGGAAAAGTGAGATTTCTAATTTCAAAGTGTATTCGTGTGACGGTGAAGTGGCCGTGGCGGAGAGCGAGAGTTCGGGAGTGGCGGGAGGCGTCGGCCTCGCCGTGAGTAGTAAGGTTTGTATCGTGTATCTACTGAAATTACAGGCGGATATAATGAATATAGATAATGCTAAGTACCTAAGCACTGTTTGGCTCGTAATTAATCTGTAAAGCCTTTATATGAATTTGGCTACCCGTCATTGATAGGGTAACGTGATTTTTACAATTATTATTGGAATTGGGTGCTGCAATTGATAACTAAAGTATAGGTATAAAGTTCATTTTAGAGTACTGTAAGGTACTTTCGTGCGAAGCAGACTTTCAAACTGGCTAATTATTACATACGTCGTTATTGTAGATAAGATTAGGCAGACTGTAAACAGCTACGTTGATATTAATGAAATAATGACGTAAAAAGTTAAAGAACCAATATATAAATATCTTAAATAGATAATAATATATCGTTTTTACGTAGACAGTTACCTACACAAAAATTTCATTACATGTGAAATTTGACACGAGTATCTATGTATTTAGTATTCAGTTATAGTAGTGAACACAAATATCTAATATCGTAGGGAAGAGCAATCTTATGACTAGGTAGATGTTTTTTTATGGATACTAAAGCATAATCTTTATATGAGTTTAGTCGCGTGTTTCATGATAAAGATCACTATCTGTATGATAATTTTGAATTTCTAAATTTTAATTATTGTTATTTTCTATTCCTCGTATTTATTAATGAGAAATGAAGATATTTATTTTATAAATAATGTGCTGACTTTGCTATTTGGATTTAGTATTCACACAAAATTTTAAAAAATGTAACTAAATAATTTACAATAAATACATTTACATAAAAGAGCGACAAGCAAATTACTCGCTCATTCTTCTTGTTGATGTTGTTCTTCAGATGAGTTTGCGTTCCGAAGGAGTGGCAGAAAGAAAAAAATACTATTAAAAAGTGCTTATATTATGTTCATTGGAATAAAGATTATTTCTATTTGTGTACCTCTTACCGCTCAAAGGCAATTGCACAGATAATTCAAATGGCTCGTAGTAACGAGTAGGTGTTTTTGCAGTAAAGTAAACCAATTACCTCGAAATATAAACTAAAGATTTTATTACTTTAAATAGTTATTGGTTAGTGTCATCAAAAAAGACGACGACATATTTATGAATGTAGTAGCTTTACAAAAGGGCAATATGCGAGCATAACACCAAAATCCGTGACGACGCCTGTCGAAACAGGCGTATTATGGATTTTGGTGTTAAATCAATGAGAATAGTAAGAAATTTAAACTTATTGTTGAAATAATTTAATTGTGTAACTAAGATATGTAGGTATCTAAGAAGATAAAGGGAGCAGCATCCCTTCAATAAGTTTGGCATTTCTTAAATGCAGGTGTATCCAAGTCCGGGGGCGGCCCGCGGCGTCTGGGCGCTGCCGCAGCCGCCCCCTTGTACGATGGCTGCCGAGGAGCCGTTGCCACCGTGTTCGCCCCTATCTCCAGACGCTCCAGCGGCTCCACCGAGAACCATCACTAGCTACAGCCAGCATTCGGACCTCCATCAACTTATATTTGAGGCCGTGCGCTCAGGGTTAGTGTAAAATATATGTAGAGTCAATCATTATCAACCCACTAACGCCCCTTTGTTGAGTATGGCTCTTTTAATATAAGAATCTGCTGTAATTAAGGAGGCCAGGACAGCTCAAGCTATATTTTATGCATTAGTACCTACGGATGCAGATGAAAAGAAGAAGTAGTGATAAATGATATTCTCACTTATAATGTATCTATAGATGTACACGATAATAATTACACGTATCTATGGGTGATAGTTTGTTACAACAAACGCCTTTCTTTCATAATAGGCAAATACACAAAAAGCTACAATATCCGGTTTTCGAATGAAATAATAAAAGATATTTGTCATATTAAACAGGATGTTCATGCTTTTAATCTCTTTTAGATAAAGAGAAGCAAAGATACCTAAAATTATTATTTCGATTAGATAATTATAAAAGTCAATTAAAATACTATTTTGTAAGATCAATTATCTATAGAAATAAATAAAACTTTAAGTGTCTGTTTTTAATTTCAGATTTATTTCTTTTCAATTCATATTAAACTACATACGGTACTTACCTATATATATATAAAAAAATATGTTTTTGTCTGGCAGACTGATTTTGACAAGACTTTTACTCGCAAAATCCTAATGTTATGAGGAGTAACTTTTACGTTAGTAATTTTATTTATTTTAATAAAAAAAGTTCAATTCTACACGAACGAAGTCTCGGGCAACAGCTAGTAGGTAGGTATATGATAAAAAAATAATGAAATTACCTGCAGCCATTATTTTTAAATGCCCATTCCACATGTCCAGTTACGTCAAATTAATTACACATTAACAAGACTCACTAGTCTATGTACAATGCGAATAATTAATAATTGACTGCCTCGTGTGGTCGCAGGTTCGATTCTTCGCACGGTAAAAACATTTGTATAATTGTTTGTATTGTTCTGGGTGTTTTTGTGTACGTATTTACAAAAACTATATCTATGTATTTATATCCCATGTCGAATACCCATAACACAAGCTCTGCTTAGATTAAGACTACATGGCGCGGTGTGAAATATTCTGAGATAGTATATTTTATGTAATAATTACAAACTTTAGTCAGGCACATCTGTAACTCAATATACTTTTTGATGTTTATAGCGAAGTATCAGAAATCGAGCGTCTTGTTGAAAAATTGGGTGCAGAAGTACTAACTGCCCGTGATCAGCACGGTTACACACCTGCCCACTGGGCGGCGCTGGACGGGAGTGTGGCAGTTATGAGGTACTTGGTTGAAAGAGGAGCACCCATCGATCTATCATGTTTAGGTACTCAGGTTAGTAAATATGACATAGATACACCTACAATTTTGTACAATAGATATCTTTGTTATATTCGTATGATAGGTAGTTTTTTGAATAATTTTATACAATCCAGTAATTAAAAACTAGCTTTTAACATTAAAAATTTCTTAATGTCAAATTTCTTTTTTATACCTAGGGTCCAAGGCCAATACACTGGGCTTGCCGAAAAGGACATGCATCAGTCGTACAAGTACTTTTACAGTCAGGTGTTGCAGTTAACGCTGCGGATTTTAAAGGTATCTGAACTTGGACTATGGCATAAAATAATTGTTTCCTGACAGCTTATGATTCTCCCAGTTTCACCTATTTCATAAGTTTTCATCTTCAGTTTATAACATTTAGTTGGATAATAAGAATGTCTAACAATAAATTTGTTTCCAGAATATTCTTTTGTATTACTGAAATGGCAAATAAGCATATGATCAATTTGTGATGATAAGTGGCAATCGCCTATATTCATGAACACGACCAAGGACATCACGTCATTATTATGTTTTGATATATACATATAGGTCCGGTCCGCATGTCACGCCTCCTTACTTTGTAATTTCACTACCATATTTTGCCCTTCAATCAAAATACATCTTACAACGCAACATTTTTTTAGGTTTAACCCCTCTAATGACGGCGTGTATGTA
Organism: Achroia grisella; assembly: GCF_030625045.1. Taxonomy (NCBI): domain Eukaryota; kingdom Metazoa; phylum Arthropoda; class Insecta; order Lepidoptera; family Pyralidae; genus Achroia; species Achroia grisella. The sequence continues at coordinate 2,220,375 of NW_026712703.1, forward strand.
TGGGAAAACGGCAACAGCGGCATATCTTCTGGGAATGGGAGCAGCTACCAGACTCTCAGATATTAATGGAGATACCGCCTTACATTGGGCTGCTTACAAAGGACATGCTGATTTAGTCAGGCTTCTAATTTACTCAGGTGTTCCTTTACATTGCACAGACAATTTTGGTTCAACACCATTACACCTAGCTTGCTTGTCTGGCAATCTCACTTGCGTTAGATTGCTTTGTGAGAAGGTGAGTTCAAATATCCATAATATATCTTGGTTTAGTGTCTAGTGAGTCTGTAACATACAGAGGGTTTTGTGATACATGTAATAATCTTATATGTCTACTTGGTTTTACTTAAGATGTACGTAGATGACGTAAATTAAATTAAACCTTTACATTTAAATAGAAAAAACAACACAATGAAATGAACCATAAATACTCCAAACAAAAGTAAAACCTTTATTGTAAAATGAAAATATGTACTTGTAATATAAAGTATGTGTATATGACCAATATCTTCAACTTGCGCTATGTATTTTTACCAGGTGAAAGCCGAATTAGAACCCCGGGATAAAAATGGAAAGACTCCACTGATGCTTGCACAAAGTCATCGCCACGCGGAAGTAGTAAAATTATTACAAAAAGAAATGAAGCGTAAATCACATTGGATGCCGCCATTATCTGAATTATGGGCTTTATTGTTCGGTGGTGCCGGCGATTCTAAAGGTCCTCTATTATTTTTCCTAATATCCGTGTTATTATGGGGATATCCTATGTATGTGATAAGAGTAAGTAATCACTTGTATCTATTAATATTTTATCTGTACTATAATCACTTCAAAATTGAACTTTACGCATTGTCAATTAAGTAAAATGATACTAGACACTTTTATACACTGTATCATTATAATTACAATTGCAATGTGTTTGCCGATTAAAATAGACGAGACAGAGATACGCACACAAAGGTCTACCTCGGTTTTATATATACTAGATGACAATTTTGTTTACTAAATCTACTTCGTCGAGAAACTAACCCATACATGAACTCATGGAAGGCTACTATTATTACTAACCGATTAAACTAATCACGAACATCGCCGAAATAATATCAATAAGTATGTTTAATCCATGTACACGTCTAGTACATGTACCAAGCAGTAAAAACACTAATACATGTGTACTATACCACGGTACAAACATTTGTATTAAGGAGAATATAAATATTTGTATCGTGGTATGGAAATCGAATCCGCGACCATCGTCATAATTAGTAACATTCTAATTGGACATAATTTTCTGATATTTTCAGTGCATTCCTTTAACATGGAACACTCTGCGGCTTTCACATTATTGCTTTCTTTATTGGAATGTTATTATGTGGTTGAGTTGGGTAATTGCCAATCGACGGGACCCTGGGTACATTCCTCAAAATTCTGAAACCTATTATCGAGCTATCAGGCAAATACCATATTACGATAAATGGAAGAAAAGAAATGTTATTTTGTCAAGGCTATGTCACACTTGCCGGTGTCTTAGGCCTTTAAGGTAAACACTGTTAAAATAATTTAAAAACGTAGGTATGCATTGCGTACCTATTGCATAGTTTTAGAAAACGTAAATTATAAAATGTTTGAGAAAATGGTATGTTTTCATGACCATTTTATAATTTACTATATAGTTTAACGTCATCCTAACGTAACATTTGACATGCCCACATGTCGCATTCAATATAGCCGATTTGAATTCAATGCGGTAGGGGCCGACCTTAGCGCCATCTCTTGGATTAATTTGCATTTTAGCGATATTTCCTTCGCCGAAGAGTCTGTTAGAAATATGTATTGATGCAAAGTAATATGGACGACACAATCGTCCATATTATAAGAAATACTGTTAGGGTTCACATGGATATTTTCGAAAAATCTGATATTTTATATTAAAAGAAGGTAGTTTCATTATTACTCGGTATCGTTAAACTAGTTGCATATAACCCCCACTCATATCTTCGGTCTTTGAGCACAGGATGTGCTGGTTGTATTTTAATTCCTAAAGTGAATTGTGTTAGAGACATAGTTAAATTAATGTTATATAGTTGTTATTTTATTATACTACACAATATTTTATTATAATACAATTGTTATTTTACTAGTACATAGAGTTGATATATCTAACAATACGCATAATAAACTTCCATTGAGTATCATTTGAAAGTCTATTTAGCTTGTCTACAGACGGAGCAACAGCCGAATTCATATTCGCCACTCTTCTTCAAACTACAATTTCGAAAATATTAACAGAAAAGTATATTAAATTAAAATTTATTATATCTAACGCTCTGCTACCATATTGGAGAAAAATATTATTAAATAAAACGACAAGAACTGGTAGACATTAGTAAAATTGTATTATAAGAAATACGATTAACGTCAAAACATTAGAAATTATTACATTCTACAACAGCCCAGACTTAAAATTAGGACGTCTCGGTGTAAGTCTGGATGTTAACCACAAGGCATTGGCGCACCGGACGATGAATATTATAATTATCATATTATTAATGTTAATGCAACTAATTTACTTACCTTGGGTTTGTTCAACGTCATAAGCTCCATACTACGATGGCCACGCTCTCTGAAGAAACTATTACCATGTTATATGTGCTATTACATACAACTTATTGCTACCTTTACTTACTTTGCAGGGCTAAACACTGCCGCATTTGCAAGAGATGTGTGGCATATTTCGATCACCATTGTCCATTCATATACAACTGCGTCGGAGTGCGAAATCGGATGTGGTTCTTTCTATTCGTAATGAGCGTTGCTATTAATTGCACGTTGTCTATATATTTTGCCTGTTACTGCCTGTTGTTAGAGGGGTTTGGACTGCTATATGTTTTGGGGTTGTTGGAGGCTATTACTTTTTGTGCTCTCGGCTGGATCCTTACTTGTACTTCGGTGAGTTATTAAAAATCATAGAACGAAGAAATATTATAATAAATGTCGGTTTACTTGAATAATAATTTATAAGATTGACTTTATAATAATGAATCATTAGATAATCAATTTAGAACCTCTCATACTAAATTGATCACGTGATTGATTGATCGATCAAGATTATAGTAACTATTTTATTTGCTACTTTGTATTTCAGAATATGGAAATAACTATAAAATATCCAGGACTCGAACTCGAACATACTTAGAGAACAGAAACAATCTTTACTGAAATAAAATATTGTAGCTTCCTCAATTCGACCGAATGAAATACGTAGGACCTTTTACATGTTTTAGATATTTTACATGTTACGCACACATAAATCATCCATTTAATTATCTTAGGTATAGTATATATATATAGGTATATACATATAGGTTAGGTATAGTATATATATAGATATAGGTACATTATGTATGATACATTTTTAGTGACTTAGAGCTTAACTTATTCGAATACAATTCAGCCCAAAATATGGGAGATGTGTAAACAGCAATAGAATAATATCTGGAAGAAATATGATGATTTCTGTATTTTCTTTTCAGATATTACACGCCTGTATGAACTTAACTACTAATGAGATGTTTAATTACAAAAGATATCCTTATTTAAGAGACAAAAGAGGTCGCTATCAAAATCCTTTTTCGAGAGGACCAATTATGAACTTGATTGAATTTTTTGTATGCCTCCCGGATAAATGTGATGAACAGGACATATTCCACGAAGAGACTATATGATCTGAAATGGCCTGACATAGTCCTAATTTAAATTCGAAAAGGACTCAAGAATGTTTGGTTCGTTCATCAAAATTTCAACCATACTAAGATTTAAGTGCAATTCATGTAACTACAGCTTGTTATGCTTTTTTAATAAATAAAAATACCTGTATTCACAGGTTGTTATATGTTCAATTTATTACCGACCTATAAAAAATATGTTTGCTTAATTATTCATAGTTATTGTTAAAAATACAAATACCTATTTGTCGATCATAATTTGACATAAGTAGGTACGTTATAAAAACTGTCTATAGTTTCTTGCACGTGACACAAGTTACATATGTTTTTAAATAATAGATAATTACATCGATGATGAAAGACCATTATTATTATTACGTAGTAGTAGGTACATACCTATATACTCTTAGATCAATATCTATTTCATTCAAATTTTTACGATATAACGCATAAGGTAGGTAATTATTTAAAGTAACTATACTATAAAAATAATCAAATATTACAGTGTAGATATATTGATAGATTATTGTATTTAATGAATTATCGTAGAAAATTTTCATAAAGTAGACATAAGGTAGACAATGTGTTTCACCTGTCAGATCATTGGAGATTTATACTTAAAAGAGGGTTTTTTTTGTTTGTCTATCTAATCGCAAACTAAACAGAATTTTTACATACCAAACTAGGTATCCATGGTTTAGCGTCCTCAGCAATGGAAACCCAAAGCGTGTCAGACTTCGTGAAAAAATCATACTTGGACTATGCTTTTTTCACGAAATCTGACACATTCAAACAGATTTTTTTAACAACCTAACGGGCTATAGATATTATGAGAATGGCAACCATCACAGTAAACCATTACAGCGGCGTGTAACAAAGTTGGCACCGAACATGTCTCCTACGTGTACTAACACTGATGACCATGGCGATTATGGCTTCGTCGTAGTACAGAAGAAGAGTTATATGCCTCTTCTTCTATACCACGACGAAGAGGACCAACCGGAATCACTATGGCACTGCACTCACTCGGCTCAACTTCCTGTTGCGTGTTGCTACACCGACCAAGGCAATGTACCTGTCCCGTCTTCACTACGACACTAAGGGGCAGGACATTGTCGACTACATACGGACCGGTAACGCAACTGGAGTCGAATCACAACGCGAGTTTCAAGGCGTTTGTGGTCCGGGTCCCCACCAACATGCTGCCCACCTTTGTGAAGGAAGACTACTGGCCGAAAGGTGTGGTGTATCGGCGCTGCCGTAGAAGATTGCCGTCATCAGTGTCGTAACCACACATATAATTTCAATATCTTAATTTTATAATATTATTTCATATGTATGTTAGTCTATAAGGTATTTATAATATGGACCTAGTAGCCTGAAATAAATAAATAAATATTCCTACACAACATGACATGTCATGTCTATGGTTCTCCTCATATGGCCATGGTAAGCAAGCGTAATTTAAGTATGTAAGTTCATACGCTTGCGGTATACTCTGGCGGGAATGTATGAATCGATAAGATATGATAATATGAGGATGATGTCATATCAATTTCCATTTCCTAGCACTAGGTATTAGCCACGACGGGTTCCAGGGAAGACCACCGCCTGCGAATATGTTTTTTTTTTTACTCATTTAACTGGCAGCATATATAGACATCAAACATACGGTGGGCGTGAAGGCACCTATAGAAGTTAAATGATTTTTTTTCTTAACCGATCTTGAACACACATTGAATTTATTTCAATGTCATCTTGTCGTTTGAATGTACAGAACATAAAAACATGCTTATTTAGTGGATATTGAATAGGTAGGTACGAAATATTTTTCGTGTCTGCTTTTTTTGAGATACCGGAAAAAGGTAACAAATACACAGAATAACTTTCGTACTTACGCTAATGTATTTATAGTGTAAGTCCTACATAGATATTCGATTTAATTCTACAAATCCGATCAATCCTCCAACCTTCAATTTATTAACGGCTATGTAAGTTTTTGTAGATTTCAATGAAGGGTATAACTGTATCGGCATAATATAATTGCATTTATTTATGTTATTTATAATATCAGGAGTGTAAAGAATGAATAAGGTCGATCGTAATAGCGATCCCTTTGAGACTCCTCTACGAATCAATCTGAGACTGCGCCATTATGATTTTGAGTTTCCGCAACTTGTGTGCGATCGGACAAAATCATTATAAGGCGTTTTTATCACAACCATAAAATGCAAGTTTAGATATCAGAAGCTCTATATCAATAATATCAAAAGTGCGTGAAAAATATAATAAGGCCAGTGTTGGATTACGAATCCGTATAAAGAATAAATAAAAATAGGGAGTGGACTGTATTTTCTGAAAAGAAAATAATTAATGGAAAAGGAAAGAGAAATACGATTGCGCCCAGGAAGAACGTTTTTGACACTCCGAACACTCCAAAGTGATAAATAAAGTAACACCAAATATTACTCAGGAACGTCCCGATGCATGGCTAGTACAGTTTTGTGGCCACGCACTCTAGAGTGTATATTTTTATAAAAAACAATTATATTATTTTTTAAATTATATTAAATCAATAACTTTCTTGTTTAAAAATAGGTTGCGTCCTTTTCTTCCAGTTCTTATTTTCAATTACTTTTTCTTCTAAATTTGAATTTTAAGTGGCCACATGTTTTTATTGGTGGCTAGTATTAAGCAAGTAAGTAAGCAAGCGGGTGATACAACCTGCTTATAAGGAAGTATTCGGATTACAGAACAGCTAGCAATGTACTGTCCTCAACATCCCGTGCCGCCAGGATATTGCCTTTCTGAAGCCAAAATACCTCACAGGCAATATCTTATGAACCTCAAGGTTTTTACATCTGTTGCACGCATAGATATAGCTCTTTCATATTGTTTGTTTTTAATTATCTATAGAGAAAATCCTTAAATGTTCACCCACGAATTATTTTTCAAATTCATCTACTCTTGAAGGTATTAAAAATATATTGTTTATTAAAAATAAGCCTAAATACAGAATTCCAATACAAAAGAATTGAACTTGTAGCGCGGTGGTTATCCTAATTAATGTAGCGTTATATATGTTGTGATGAGGTGGCGCTACATAATATATTATTTATTGTAGTATGTAGGTAGTGAGTATACCGGTAAAATGAATGTATTATTTATTAGACATTATTAAGTTTATTGGTAGTTTGCTACATTGCTTAATAACAACGCGTCCAGTCGACGCTGAGTCGGGAAGTAGACCGATTTTAAACGTAACTTAATATCTATGTTAGTGGAGACGTAAACTAATTGGAAGAGTCTCAAGTGTTGACAGAAATATTAAAAAATATTAAAAAGTGTAGGCACAAACTTGTATGAAATAAACTTGTTGTATACCCGTATAAAATAGAATATGAATTCTTATATGTATATTATTGTGAAATTCTGCCCTGTAGGTGAATGTGTAATTCTTACGGGTAAGAAAACAAAACATGTAAGATGCATCAAAAACATTTTATTTAATATAATAAACTTTTTCATTAATATGCATTTATAATGTGCAATTTATCGTATTATACTACAAATGTCTTATACACATAAGCCTTATATAAATATAAAAAATATAAATAAATTTTATATAAAATTTATAAAATAATAAAAATATCACTTGATGCTTGAGCACACGTTTCTTTACAATCGCTGATTACTCGGAAGGTATTATATTGAATATTTGTGCTAAGTAGATACTATAAACGTTTACACATGAGGTCATTACTAAATAAAATATGAGGAATATAATACTGATGTGTTGTCTAGATTTATCAATTATGTTGATAATCAGTTAAGAAAACATATTATATCTTTCATGACTTCATTATAACTGGGGTTGATTTAACGCTACACTGGAAAATTGCAAATAATATAGATATTATATGTTTTATTTAATATTTTACAATGGTATTTAATCAGTAAATAAGGGATAAAAATATTAAATTGTAGCAGCTAATTATTATATGATAAATACAAACAGATACCTATATCTTATATTGTCATATCTTAAATACATATTTGCTCAGGACAAAATCGTACCTATATGGTAATAACCGTAAATAGTTGTCAAAAGTTTGCACCGGAAACTAGTAATTTGACAGAACATAAATAAATAATGTAATATGCAAGGAATTAAAATTACCATGAACTATTTAGCAATAACCAAATTATCATTAAGAATTTAACATTAAATTTTAATGATCTTGAGAGTAATGCACTCTATTAGGTAAGTATATATTTGTACCAAATCATTAATATGATTTTAAAGAAGTCTAAATTAAAATATTCCTATCGTATATCATTTAATTATTTGTACCTATAGGCATGGTATTTGTACCTATTGTAATTATTTGTATATATGGTTACCGAAACTACTAGAAATATTTTTGAATTTTTAGTCTGTCAGTTAGATAATGTCCTAGGCCATAATTTTAGTCTGTTTTAGAAATTTAATTAAATAAAATGTTTTTTTTTATTAATTTATACGAATGCTTTAATCATCCTTTGGGTTAATTCTTATAGCTGCCTTCTTTTCCTCTGGTGAGTGATCTTTGTCGCCCCATCCCCATAAATGGTGAGAGCCGTCACCGGTGCGCTTAACTCGGGTTTGAATAATCTCTTCAGAAACAGTTTTGAGGTCATACGCCCAACCGATTTTGGCAAAGAAGTTAATGAAGTGTGTTGTGAAATTTAGCCTGTTGTTGCCAAGTTCGGCAGTTTTGTAATCCCAAGGAAATGTGTGATGGTAATTGTGGAAACCCTCTCCGAGTGCAAAGAATGTGACTGAGATATTCTCAACAGGCTTGATGTTTTTGTCGTAAGGCTTCTGTCCCCATTTGTGGGCTGCTGAATTAACGAGCCAGGTAATGTTCAGGATGAAAGCATACCGGAATAGAGTCGCAACAAAGAAAGCGTTCGTCCATGTTTCATTCCAGAAGTATACAGGAGCGAGAGTCGGTAAGATGAAGCAGACGAGAGGCATAAGAATTAGGTAATACCTGAAAACAAAAAGTGATTAATTTCTATAGTTTGATAAATAAAAAACAATGACTTTGAAAAAATATTCCAATTAAAATTCGTAAAATAAGTAATCTTATATTATTATTAGTGCTACAAACTGAATAATCAAAGATATAAAACAATTATTCTCTTATAATCTAGGATTACATGTACTAAGTATATTGAAAATTAATAAAATAATAGAAAACATGTTACTACATATGTTTGTGAATTGAACGAGTAATATTGTATTTAATTTAAAACTAGATTGAAGCTGGTTAATAGTTAAAGAATTTCAGTTAAAAATTATAAATTTAACTCACTTCTTCTGGAACCTAAGAATAGGGTCGGCATATAAGTCACTGAGGTCTAGTCCTTTGCCCTTTCTCTTCAATTCAGGGTGTTTCCTAACTAAAAGCCAGCCGATGTGTGAAAAGAAGAAACCACGTGTGGCATTGTGAGGGTCGGCGTCAGTCTCTGAATATTTGTGATGCATGCGGTGATCACGTGACCAATCAATTGCAGAGTCCTGTAGAAATAAAAATTAGATAGTTTAAATTGGTAATATGTAACTTATATATGTATCATTTAACTTTGCTATCTGTTAGAAAAAAATGTGCCCTTATAAATATTTATACATTAAAACGATTTAATTTTATTATTTTTTTTTAGTTTATTGATCTGAAGGTTGACTATTTTATTATTTATATATTTCTGAAAATTAGTTTATGATATAAATAAAGTTTAAGATTATAATATTTATTGAAAAAACCTGGATGTACTCTATTTAACTTCTAGCATTCCCCTGACTTAGTTTTTGTCGTTTCATTCATATGTACAGATATTCGATCTCTACAGTTCTATTATATGTACATAGGATAAGATATATGTATAAAACCAATAATAACCCATGATAATTCCTACAGCTCTATATAGTGCAAAACTACGCAGAACTTTAATAATAGGTATATGTAATAATGTGTGCCTTAAAAAGTCGCACGAAACCCCCTCAACTCTTCTTGCAAGAAGGCTTCCGTTTTTACTTGTGTGGTTCGGAACATTAGAATTTTGTAACCTCATAAAAATCGTTATCTAAAATCTATAATCTATAAAAAATTCTGTATCCTCATATAATCATCCTCAAATTGCAAAAACTGTTCCATCTTTAGAATATTATTTTTTAGATAATAATAACTCACCTGGAAAGCCAAAGTGTTAAATGCAATCAGGATGAGTCGTAGTGGCCATTTAGCTTTGTATGACTTGTGGGCCCACAGTCTATGAGCTCCTGCTGTGATTCCAAGTACAGACATCACGTATAAACTGTACGCTACAAAAAATGTATGTGATTAGTAAATATCTTAGACGTCGTCATCTCGTCTTACCAATCAAATTATATTTAATTTAATTTAATGCTCTAAATTTTCATCATTAAATTCAGATTCTTCATAATAAGAACTTAGTAATAAACATATCGGTTGTGTACTTACCAAATACATCAGTTTGCCATTTTGCATGAAACAGGAAGAGGTATCCTCCATATATTGCTGCCAAGTGGAGGTAAGCGAAGAGGATAATGTTCCTCCATACATAAACTCTTGGATAATTATCTGCTTTCTCTACGGGGGGTGTGGCGAGAGCAAAATCTGCCGTGGCAGCATCACTCTCGAACAACACTCCATTGATATCAGTGACGTTTGGTGCCATTTTGCACTGTTTTGTACACTGTAAAGGCATATCGATATGAATTGTTTCATATAATTGCAAAATTGCATAATATTTATAAGAATTTGTTGATTTTGTTACTGACTTAATCAGTTACTTAGGACTTTAGGAATTATACCCGTAAGACATTATGAAAATATCCATGATGTTAATATTTTCTGACCTTCTTTATTCCAAAAAGCAATAACAGCTACATTACACACAAAATTATATTTTGAATGTTATCTTTGAAAAAAATATTTTATATAATATAAATAAGTTCTTAAGAGCCATTTCACTATAGCTTATGTACATGAAAGAATTTATGCTAAGCTGTGTGATTTAATTGTTATAATTCTTCAGAATTATTTTGTTATTATATGTAACAATTTAAAAATATATATTATTAAGTAAATTAAAAAAAATATATTTTTAATAATTTTAAGAAGAAAGTGATTTGAAATTTTATATTTGCACAATATACAGTGAACTAAAATAGAAAAGTGTTCAAATCAATGAATGCTGGGTACAATGAAGCATATCAAGGGAAAATAATGAAAATTACTTAAGAATTTTTAATTTAAACATATTAATAAGTAACATATTTTTGTACTTCATAAGCACATAAGGTAGTAAGTAAGAGTAACAGTAAGTAGTAAGGTAAGTATTCCAAAAGTACTTAGATTTAATTCGGTAAAATAAAAATAAAATATAAATAAAAACGGTAAAATTACATTATTTTTTCTACCTAGAAAGAAAATTGAAATTGGAATTAGGTCTACCTATTCAATTGTTGAATGTCTGATTTGATATTTGTTATGATGCAACATGTTTTTTTTTTAATATAAAATAATATGTTTAACAAAAAAATACATGTATCAAATATAAAGAAATTTATGATTATTAAAAACTAATTTATTACATTTTATAATATTTTAATGTTTGTTTAATAAGTACAAAAAAAGTAGAGAGCGCTCGGAAAACTTTTCAGGTTACAACATTGTGAGTATATAATAATTTCATTTATATATGAATATAGATTAAGCTAAAAAGTGCTAATAAAATTATTTAATAAAATAAAATTATTGAAATAAAAATTATTATCCATTATAAACACTTACCTACCTCAAATGGTCGTAATCATAGAAGTTTACCGTTTTCACTGCACATAAGTCGTAGGCTAACGTAACGATATAATATGTTATGAAGATAAAAGAAGTTTTTCATACATATTTATACTTAAAAGATAACATATGCGAATTAATTAATCATGAGAACTGAGACTGGTAAAATCGATAAGATCACGTGCAAGCCTAAACTAATATTATAAAGATTAAAGGTTTGTTTGTTTGTATTCAATCCCTGGGTAACATAGGCAATATTATATTTCCAAAAAAATTAGAGATCCTTAGTAACACTCTAATAATGTAATCCAAGGTTTAAAAAAAAACACATAATAAATAAATACCTTACACTGCGTGATCTGCGAAAACTAATTATGATAGAACAAAATAATGTACTATGACTTTGTAGAACACATCATTGTCTACAAAAGTGTCGCGACGGCATGTGTCTAACTATTATAATAAAGTGTTCTTTTATAAATTTCATTGAAATGCCGCCGCTAGAAAACGCTGTTTATATGTCTCTTGTGTCAAAATAAAATATATTCATATTCATGACTGCTTCAATACCTATAGATATATAACTTTTTGAATTATTAAATTAAAAAATTCCATTCGAAAGATATCACCGTTTAAAAATTAGAATAAAACCCCGCTCAGTTATCTATAAACCAGATGCGATGTAGGGGCGTCACTGGCCTGACTTCGAATTAGTAGGAATCAACTTACCAAAAGAATGTTTTACTCATAGCCAACTGTATGTTGGTCTAACGCAGGTTGGAACTCCTGAAAAATTATTTTGCTGAACAAAACAAAACAATATCAAATATCCTGTACCCTGGGAAGGAAGGGAAGCCCGGACTCAATAAATTTAATATTGTGGCTATTGTTGTGTAGTTTTCTTTGTACAAAGTTTAGAAATTTCAAAAAATTAAATAATTTCATTATTTTATGAAATTATTTATTATAATACTAAACTATAGACTACACGAATTTCAGTGGCCGCGGTCCATCCGTAAGATAGGGCGGAGATGCACAGGAAAGTCAATGTTGAATGAAATTAATCTGTCTGGCAAAACAGAAAATACCTGCTAGTCAATTATAGCGAGTGATAACTTTATCTGCTTTTTTTAATAGATGAAAATAGCATGATGCTACCACCTGCGGTAAATGTTGGCGTTGTACCGGTACAGAATGATAGGACGAGCAAGAAGTCAGATTAGACAACCTATTTGCGGAGAATTTACTAGGATGTAATCATGATGAGTTTCAGTAATACCGCGTGAAAGTAGATATGACATTATTTTAAAAATGAGGCTATAAAACCCTATTACATAATTTCTTTCTCCTAGCGGTGGTCACGCAAGTAATAATTTATTAGTAACGATTAGGTATGTGTTTAAAAGTGAGATTTTCAATTTCAAAGTGTATTCGTGTGACGGTGAAATGGCCATGGCCGGAGAACGAGAGTTCAGGAGTGGCGGGAGGCGTCAGCCTCGCCGTGAGTAGTAAGGTTTGTATCGTGTATATACTGAAATTACAGGCGGATATAATCAATATAGATAAATAGGCAATGCTGAGTGCCTAAGCACTATTTGGCTCTTAATTAATCTGTAAAATCTTGATATGAATTTGTCTGCTAGTCGTTGATAGGGTAACGTGATTTTTACTATTATTATTGGAATTGGTACTGCAATTGATAACTAAAGTATAGGTATAAAGTTCATTTTAGAGTACTGTAAGGTAATTTCGGGTGACTTTCAAACTGGTCAATTATTACCTACATACGTCGCTATTGTAGATAAGATAAGACAGACTGTAAACACCTACGTTTATATTAATGAAATAATGACCCAAAAAGTCAAACAACCAATATGTAAAAATCTTAAAAGAGAGATGAGTTTGCGTGGGTCTGAATAGTGGGTAGATATATATATTTTTTTAATAAACTTTAATTCTATTTGTCAATTTGCCAATTGCAAAGATATTTCAGATGGCACGTAGTTACGGTTATACAGTTAGTCTTTTTAAAAAATTCCCCAGATGCTCCACCGGCTCCACCGAGAACCATCACTAGTTACAGCCAGCAATCGGACCTCCAACAACTTACATTTGAAGCCTTACGCTCAGGATTAGTGTATAATATATGTAGGGTCAATCATTAACATTATAACAACCCATTTGTTGAATACAGTTCTTAATATAAGAGGAGCATATAGCCTGCTGTAAAAACGGAGGACAAGCAAGTTGAAAAGAAAAGACGAGATAAACCCGTATCTGAAGCTATAATATTTTGTTCACTAGCACGGATGGGGATAAAAAGAAGTAGTGATAGATTATATTCTTATTTCGTGATGAATACCAATAGATAATACACTTTCTCTAGGAGGTATACGTATAATATAATAAATAATCATATGTTTTTAGGCATAGGTAATATTTTGTTGTGTTCTAACAGACGCCTTTTCTTTTGTAGTAGGCAAATACACAAATAGCTACAATATCCTGTTTTCGCATGAAATAACAAAAGATATTTGTCATATTAAACAGGATGCTTAATTTTAATCTCTTTCAGATAAAGAGAACCAAAGATACATAACATTTTTATTTAGATTAGATTATTACAAGATTAGAAGTGCCTGTTTGTAATTTCAGATTACCAGCTTTTCAATGCATATGAAAGTATATACAGTATATATATATACATATAAAAGATTTTTTTATATATGTAAAAGTAAAATATAAGTATGTATGTAAGTATATGTAAAAAACTATTTTTTTGTCTGTCTGTTCGTTCTTGCTAATTTCTGAAATGGCACTGCTGATTTTGACGGTATTTTCACTCGCAAATGTTATATAGGAGTAACTTAGACTACTTTTATTTTAGAAAGTTTATTTAATTTAATAAAATAAAGTTCAATTCCACGCAGATGAAGGGTAGGGTAACATCTAGTCTATAATGAAATTACCTACGTAAGTAACTATGGTCCTTATTTTTATATTTCCAATTTCAAATGCCCAGGTACTATTAACAATACTCAGTACTTGCTTTTTTTACATCTAAATAAGATACAGGCCTCGTGCCTAGTTCAGTTCCCAGGCTCATACAATCACAACATATTGTTTATAAAAAATGAATTTATACCTGTACATGATTGTGGCTTAATAAAATTTATTATTATTATTATTATTAAATACGTGTAAAATGCTAATCCTTACTAATATTATGAATGCGAAAGTAACTCTGTCTGTCTGTCTCACTTTCACGCCAAAACTACTGAACCGATTTAAATGAAATTTAGTACGCAGATAGTTTAGACTCCGAGGAAGGACATAGGCTAGTTTTTAATGTGAAAAAGGGTTGTAGGGATTGAAAGAGGAGGTTGTATAAAAAAAATATAAATAAAGAAAAAGAGTTATAAGGGGAGACGTAATGTTGTGTGGAAGTATCGTCATTTTTAAAGCTAGAAGTTTGAAATTTAGGTTTTTGGCAGTTGATTAAATTGTATAAAATATGTATGGAAATTTTCATTTTTGAAACAATAAAAAATAAAAAATAAATATTGGGTTAGATTACTAAATATTTTTTCATTATTTGATCAAGGTTACTATTTTACGAGGACGAAGTCGCGGGTACAGCTAGTAATAAATAATTCGCCTCGTTGATCTAGCTGTTTAGCACACCACTTTATTTCGATTACTCGCACGGTACAAACATTTGTATGATTGTTTGTATTGTTCTGAGTGTGTCGCAGATGATATATGCATATAGGTTCGGTCCGCATGTCCTGACTCCTTACTTTATAATTTTACTACCATATTTTGCTCTTCAACCGAAACACATTTTACAACGCAATCAACGGCAGAAATTGATGAAACTGAAATCAGGTATCGAATTAATAATACACAGGCTTCCATTTTATTGCACATACAATTCTGGTGCAACGCCATTACACCTAGCTTGCTTGTCTGCGTTTGATTGTTTTGTGAGAAAGTGAGTTCAAATATCCGTAATAGATATAGGAGTTTAGGAGCAAAATCTTTTAAATTTAAATAGTAAAAAAAAAATAACATAATGTAGGAAACTTTAAATAGGGATTCCAAATGAAAATTAAAATCTAAAGTACTTATATTAGTACGTGACCAATATCTACCACTTTCTTTATATATTTTTACCGGGTAAAAATTAGAACCCCGGGATAAAAATGGAAAGACTCTACTGATGATTTTACAAAGTCACCGTCACTCGGAAGAATAAGAATAAATCTAATAATAAAAATGAATAAATCACATTGGATGCCGTCATTATCTGAATTATAATAGTTATTATTATTCGGTGGTGCCGGCGATTCTAAAGGTCCTTTATTATTTTTCCTAATATCCGTGTTATTATGGGGATATCCTATGTATGTGATAAGAGTAAGTAATCACTTGTATCTATTAATATTTTATCTGTACTATAATCACTTGGAAATTGAACTTTACACATTGTCACTTAAGTAAAATGACACTAGACACTTTTATATACTTTATCATTATAATTGCAATTGCAATATGTTTGCCGATTAATTTAGACGAGACAGTGTACGTACGTACACATAGGACTACTTCGGTTTTTACATACTAGATGACAATTGGGGGACATTTTCTTTTACTAAATCTTTGTGGAGAAACCATACATGAACTCATAAAGACTACCACTGGATATTACTAACCGCTTACACTGATCACGAACATGGCATCGAACAAATATTAATAGGTATGTGCAATATATGTATATATATCTAGTACATGTATATTGGCTTTATGAACTTAACTACTAACAAGATTTTTAATTACAAAAGATACTCATATTTAAGGGACCTCTCTAGGTCGCTATCAAAATCCTTTTTCGAGAGGACCTATTGTGAACTTGACTGCATTTTATGTATGCCTTCCGGATATATGTGATGAACAAAACTTATTCCACGAAGAGACCATTTGATCTGAAATAACCTGACATAGTGCTAATTTAAATTTAAAAAAATACTCATATTCAAAATATTGATATTTTGTTTGATTATATACAATTGCAACCGTACTAAGATTTTATGGGAATTACAATTAATTTAACACTATTTATGTAATTAAAACTTGTTATGCTTTTTTGTAATAATAAACTAGTCAGTATTCACAGGTTGCCATGTTCAATTTATTACCGACCTATAAAAAATAATGTTTGTTTTATTATTCATAGTTATTGTTTAATATACAAATAAATACCTATTTGTCGATTATAATTGGACATACGTACGTCTGTGGTAAAGTTATAAAAACTGTATACAGTTACTTGCACGTGGCACAAGTTAGAAAAGTTTTTAATGGATACATAACTGTCTCAATGATAAATGGCCATTATTATTACGTTTAGATCAATATCAATTTCATTCAAAATTTTTACGATATGACGTGTATGTTTATCTACTTGTTATTTCTTACAGTAAGTAGGTAATTATTAAAAGAAACTATACTATAAAAATAATCAAATTTTACAGTACAGATATATTGATAGATTGTTGTATTTAATGAATTTACGATTGACTTTAATAAAGTCTATAGATAATGTGTTTCACTGTTGATTTTATCTATTTTATGTATTCACTAGCAACTCGCCTCGGTTTTGCATCTAACTAATGTGTAATTCTACCAAGTTATAGGTACAAAGCCATAATGAATTATATACCTAAACATTCCTTAGAAATCAGTCGGTTGATAGACGAAAACCGCATGAAAAGCTGTTCTATGTGAAAAATATTTTAGTTAAAATACTTGTGAATTATCTATTTTATGTTACTAACGGACAATACAATGAGAGTGGTAATCGTCACACATACATACACAACGTACTACTCATATTGGTCCATGCCTCCGTAACTTGTAATTTTACTTCACAGGTTCCATCATTAACAATTCTTGTTGTTGTTCAACGTGATGATCTACCTAAATAGTTCAGGGTATTGGGTTGCAGATATGCTAATATAAGAAACCAGAATTAAAACATATTTTATAACAGTAGAGATCTACTCTCTAGACGTATAAATACTATATTGTAGTGATTGCGTTAGGTATAGGTAAAAGATGAGCTGAACTGTGTGACATTCTAAGCTAGTTAAGTACTTAGATTATTTTTTAAATGATGACTAGGGAATGGTTCATTCGCTTACGCTAACGGTATAAGGGGGGGATGTAGCATCGATATGACAGTATGACATAGTCATGTCAGTTTTCCTTTCCTAGCTCTAAGTAATAACCACGATGAGTTCCAGTTCTAGGGCAGATCATCAACTGCTAACGGGCTGATTTTTTATCTTTATATCAGTTCTACGATAGTTGTAAGTATTTTACTCATTTATCTGACAACGCTAATAGTACAGTCATTTGGTGCTAAAAAATGAGGTTACCTGGAAAGTTTCCGAGAGTTTTGAAAATTGATAATTTTATAGATTTCAGTGTGCTCTTTTCAGGTAGGTAAAACTACCAAATGATTGTACTATAAGCGCAGCGTACATATTTATATAGATATACTAGCTGTCCCGGCAAACGTTGTTTTGCTATAAAATAAAATAAAAATTTAGAGGTGGACTACCCCTAACATTTAGGGGGATGAATAAATAGATGTTGGCCGATTCTCAGACCTACTCAATACGCTCACAAAATTTCATGAGAATCAGTCAAGCCGTTCCGAGGAGTATGGGAACGAAAACTGACACGAGAATTTTATATCTAAGTACTAAGCTACGCATATACAAAACGTGGAATTTTTCTAAGAGGTACTGAATTCTGAGAGTAAATTGAAATTATTTTATGTAATTAAATTAAATTGAGCTTTTTTGAGATAAAAGTAACAAATACAGAGATAGATACATTAGGACTGAACAATATCGCAAACGTTGTGGGGCGTGTCGCTTAGTGGCTGTCTTCATAATCTTGTGCGTAGAAAAATCGACCCCTAATTTCATCATTTTATTCCACGACGACTGTTTATGTGACGAAAAATATGTATCTCTTTTTTAGGTCTCTCTTAATTTTTTTTAATTGAATGAACGGTGTTACATTGCAAATACAGTGGGTGTTTTCAAATGTCATCCATTACCATATTGGGGTGTTTCATTTCCATGTATACGGGTGAAATTGAAACTAAATTCAAGGTCTCGTGTAATAAAAAATAACTAACACCGGACTGTTATGATACAAATTGCAGTTTATAGGTAGTAACTTAAGTAATAAAAGAAAATACGGAAGAATAATCTAAAACATTTTATTTAATATTATAAACATCAAATAACAATAATGGGTATTAGACAGGCATGTTCATATTTATATTTTAGTCAACCAACTGTGTAAATATTAGCACTCACAATAACTGTCTGCTATGTTAATGTAATTACATATAATCTACATATAAAATAGATAGTTGTATGTATGTATGATATTTGATAACTGATATAATATTATTTACTGAGGCCCGCCCGGGTCTTAAACTCTAAGAGTTTTGTATATATTAATATAATATATATTCACTCTGGAAGCGAAATGCTTTCAAACACTTAAAAATTTATTCAAATTGCTGCAGAGATTCCTGAGTTTACTTTCGTAAAATACGCACTAATTTTCTTTATAATGTTAGTTTAATATTAACGTCATATAATAATAATCATGGAAATTAGATACACATTTATATTTTAGCTAATCAATTACATCAATATTAATATTTCACAGTAATTGTTAGCGCTATAGGAAATTTTGAATAATCAGTATATACATAAAATATCAAATAAATAATTGTGCATGTTACTTGATAACTGATATAATATGATATAATATTTCACAGTCTCACTTATAATATAATAGATACAATATCAACACTAAATATCACAAGTCTTATACACATCAGTCAATATGCATATTGTAAATAGCACAACGGTCACCGACTGAGACAATTTCATTGTCATAATTATAAACCTTTCTTATCAATATGCATTTACAATGTGCAATTTATCTAATTTTATCTTATATACCACATACACATAAATCTTAAAAATAAATAAATTTGATATAAAATATCAAAAAATAAAAATATCACTTGATGCTGGAGCACACGTTTCTCTACAATCGCGGATTACTCGATATATGTAATAAGTAGATACTATACACATACTATATACGTTTACACATGAGGTCGTTACTTAATAAAATATGTGGTATATAATACTGATGTGTTGTCTACATTTATCAATTACATTGATAAATTGTTAATACCCAAAAAGAAAATATATTATATCTTTCTTATTTTCATTACAACTGAAATTGACCGAATTTAATGCTAGGGAATTTGCAAATATTTAGGTTTTATGTCGTAAAAAAAATATATTTTTATATTTTATTTGCAAAAAATTGAGCTTCATTGAAGAAATTTGGGAAGACTAAAAGGACATTTAAATAGCAATAATGAATAAGAAAATGCTATGCTATTTATTCACTTTTAGTGAATTTAAATATGGCTGTCTTGTAGACAAATGTAGACATAATTAATATATTTCTAGTTAATTATGATTAAATAAGAGACAATAACTATTCAAATGGACCAGCCAATAATTACACAATAAATACAAATAAATACCTAAATCTTATCTTGACAAATCTTAAAAAACATAAGCTCAGGACAAAACTATATATGGAAATCACCATGCTATTTTTAATAGCCATAATAGGAATGTGCTCAATTTGTACTTCATTAAGATAAATTTAAACAAATTCAGTCATAAGATGTAGAGAGTATAATTTAAAATTATTCTGTCTGATTCAAATATTTCTCATTATTATCAAAACATATATAATTCTTTTAGAATTATCAGTCATTTTACAAATTATTAATATAGTTAAAAGGGTTCAGTTCATGATGACCATGGCTAAAACCTTTATTTGCCACTAAATTATGCATGCTAAAACCCGTTTAACTATATTAATAATGTGTAAGGCGAAAGTTTAAATACATATCTGTGTAGCTTTAAGTTTTTACTCATGAAAAGGTAGGTCTGCATATGTTTTGTAGTTTTAGAAATTTAAGTCTATATAACTTATGTAACATGTAATACACTTTAATCATCCTTTGGGTTAATTCTTATAGCGGCCTTTTTTTCATCCGGTGAGTGATCCTTATCGCCCCATCCCCATAAATGGTGAGAGCCGTCACCGGTGCGTTTAACTCGGGTTTGAATAATCTCTTCAGAAACAGTTTTCAAATCATACGCCCAACCGATTTTGGCAAACAAGTTAATGAAGTGTGTAGTGAAATTTAGCCTGTTGTTGCCAAGTTCGGCAGTTTTGTAATCCCAAGGGAATGTATGATGGTAATTGTGGAAGCCCTCTCCGAGTGCAAATAATGAGACTGAGATATTTTGGGAAGGCTTGATGTTCTTGTCATAGGGTTTATCACCCCATTTGTGGGCTGCCGAGTTGACAAGCCAGGTAACATTTAGGATGAATGCATACCGGAACAAGGTTGCGACAAAGAAAGCGTTTGTCCATGTTTCATTCCAGAAGTATACAGGAACAAGAGTCGGCAAGACGAAGCAGACGATTGGCATTAGAATTAGGTAATATCTGTAAAAAATAAATAAAAAATGTTTAAATACTGTATATAGTTGAAATATGTTTAATATCATCCTTAAATAATAGATGATTATATAGGGTGATATAATTACTCAACTTACTTCTTCTGGAACCTAAGAATGGGGTCGGCATATAAGTCACTGAGGTCTAGTCCTTTGCCCTTCTTCTTCAATTCAGGGTGTTTCCTAACTAAAAGCCAGCCGATGTGTGAAAAGAAGAAGCCACGTGTGGCGTTGTGAGGGTCGGCGTCAGTCTCTGAATATTTGTGATGCATGCGGTGATCACGTGCCCAATCAATTGCAGAGTCCTGTAGAAATAAGAATTAGATAGTTTTATTAAGTATATAGAAATAGAAATTGAGGGCCTCGGTAGTCTAGCGGTTTAGCACACCACTTTACTTCCGATAGTCGCAGGTTCCATTCCTCACATGGTATAAATATTTGTATTGATGAGTACGATTGTTTGTATTGGTCTGGGTGTGTTTTTTATTATACTAGCTACTCGCTCCGGCTTTGCCCGGGTGTACATGTATTATACATATAAACCTTCCTCTAGAATCAATCTGTCTATTTAAAAAAACGCTACAAAATCCGTTGCGTAGTTTTAAAGATTTAAGCATACATATGGACGGACAGACAGCGTCTTTTTTTATACTATGTAATGATTATGTAAATATTTCCAAAAATAAATGTATTTCCCTTAGCTTACGCTTGGCGTTGTGGGAAATGTCCTGTTTTATTATTTTATTATTATATGACGAAACGTGTTTTTAAATTAAGTTGTGATATATTTTATAGCTAATCAATTGCACAATTAAAAATTTTTAAGTTTAAGCTATCAAACATTACGAATTATTAATAATAATTACTTAACTAAATGAATCTAACTAGATTCAATTACTTAAGTAATTATCAAATTAGATAATAGATTTGTTTTTATAAGAATGCAATGTGACTCATCACGGCATTAATGATTGATTGAAATAGAGAGATTGAGTATATCCTATGTTTAAAGTAATTTATTTAGAATGCACGTTTTATTTTTTATAACTCCCTACTGTCGAGTTCGGCTAGCTACTTAAGTTGATAAGTACATACTGGCAAAAAGCTCAACTTGTATATGTGTTCCACATCTAGTGCAGGTAGGCGTTTTAAACCCACAATTCAAATTCAAAATATCTTTTTTTCGCAACCGTTTTTCGTTCGCAACCTGAACAGACCAGTCCCAATAAGAACCAACTTAAATTATTACAAATTTGACAGAAAAACAACAACACATATAAGCTATCAATAATACTAACAAATCAAAAAATGAATTAAAATCCATTCTAAATTGCAGTTTGTATCTGTCTATGACAATAACGAACAATGGTTATTGGTGACCATGCCAATTTGGAAAAAAGTACACTCAATTGACAACTTCCGTATCTTTGAAGTCGTTTGATAACTAAACGCTCAATTACAGAACCATCGTCATAATAGTCTGTAGCAATTTGGTTTTCATTTGGCTAGATATTTTCTAGCAATCTAGGTATCTCCCTAGTCTAGCAACGTTTGTTTGAGGACAAATTGCATTTATGTTAGCACGCAATTTCATTAAGTTGTATTTTGACACAAAACTATACGGATTCTCTCGTTTACTCAGCCTTGAGGGAAACACCCGTGTGAGTACAAACATTAAAAATGGAAAAATTAAACAATGTGAACATTGCGACATAAGAACATTATGTAGTTATTAAAACTGTAAACATCCTTTGTAATCTTACAATACACAATAGAGAAAAATGCAAATTAAACTACCAATTCAAATTTGCATTTTTTGTTCAGGACGATATTTTAAATTTTTTCTAAATGTTTCGCCAGTAGAAGTAATATGTAGAAAAATAAATAATTTATCTGAGGGAAATGCCCCTAAAAAAGAAATATTGTCTAGCACTAGTCAACATGCAGGTATTTCAGATTTCTTAATACGTCAATTATCTTCGAAATTTACCTCAATTATTTCGATCGACTTATTACATTTACATTATTTACAATTTGTGAAACAGGAGAAATATATTTGACAATTATCGCTGCCTACCCCTTCAGAACACCGACGTGAGGATAAAAGTATTATATATAATTTAGTGTTTACAAGTCGTAGCTTTGATCTCTGCATGAAAGGTATGTACAAATGCTAATTGTAAACGCCAACAAATTACTTATGTCTGACGTTTCGTGTAAACACCGTTAACAAATCTCATTACTTTAGAATCCTGGCGTAGTTGGCCACTCGTTAGGATGAAACAGTTAAATTTTATCAAAACCTAATAATAAAGTTAAAAAATCGACATGATGCTTGTGACTTTTATGTAAACACCATTAACAATGTAATTACTTTAAGAGGTTATTTGTGGGGCGTCCTCCGATTACAATGAAACATTACAAAACTTGATATTAACAAAAACTCATTAATACAATGTTACCAGTAAGACAAGTTGTACTTTGTCATATTTTTGTAAGGTTGACTCAAGTTGAACTTTGGCATCCCAACATCACTCTATCTGATAAAGTAAATTCTGATGTCACCATTTACAAATTAATTAGTCATATATTATCATATATTATTATTGTATTAATGCATTATAAGTGTGAAAATTGATACAGACATCTTAATTATATTAATTTTTTTTGATGTTTTTTTACTAAATTATGCATAAATTATGCAAAAGGCTGAACCAAACAATTTTAATATAATTTGGTACACAGATAGTCTAAATTACATTTAATCTTAAGTCTCTACTGTATTAGCAGTAAGTACCTAATAGTATTATTTAATTCCAGATGAGGCAAAAAACATCCTATCACAATTGGTAACCAAAATGTCCTATCACATTAAAAAAAACCATACTATAATAGTATGGTTTTTTTAATCTCAAATTACTTCAATAAACAGTTTAGTCTACATAATATATTTATTTTTAAATAATAACTTACCTGGAAAGCCAAAGTGTTAAATGCAACAAGGATGAGTCGTAGTGGCCATTTAGCTCTGTACGACTTGTGCGCCCACAGTCTATGAGCTCCTGCTGTGATTCCAAGACCAGACATGACATATAAAGCATATGCTGCAAAAAAATGTAGGTAATAAGAAACAAGTTCAAACATCAAATGTCTCAATCTCAATCAATAAAACTTAATTATGAAATTTAAGATGAAATGAATACAACTTTGTTATATTTATTAATAGCAATACCTCATTGTTTCAATGATTTGCACATTTTACTTAAGTCTAATCTAATATTAATTGGTATCAAATCACATATTACCAGAATGTTAAAAAAATATTTGGTTATGCAATTTGTTATTAAAGACTGATAATAAATATATAATTAAGTAATTTGTAATAATTTATTGTTACTTCCTATGCCTGATAGATTATTTTATTTATTATAGAGTACTAATTATTTACTCTATACTAACCAAACACTAGAAAATAATAACATCTGATTTTTATAGAACTCTTATTTATGATTAAATTTAGGCACTATAATAAAAGTCTTAAACTTTAATAAGGACTGCATAAAACATAAATGAATTTTTATTTATTTAATGGGAATGGCAAAACTTATTATAGGTCAGTAGTTAAACAATCATCCAGACATTGACAAACAACAACAGACACATCACATGTATTGATACCAAATGTACTCTATCTTACATGGTGGCAGAAAATAAAAAAACACTATCTGAAATGCCAACATAAAGTATTATACTAAAATAGGAACCACATAATTTTAGACGATAACATTCCCATCATTCAAATTGTTTACCAAACATACATTTCATCATGATAAGGAATAACATATCAGAGCCATGCTTACCAAATATATCAGTTTGCCATTTTGCATGAAAAAGGGACAGGTATCCTCCATATAATGCCGCTAAGTGGAGATATGCAAAGGCGATGATGTTCCTCCATACATAAATTTTTGGATAGTTGTCTGCTTTCTGAATAGGTTTTGTGTCAAGAGCAAAGTCTGCTGTGGTTGCATCACTCTCAAACAACACTCCGTTGATATCTGTGACATTAGGTGCCATTTTGCACGGGTTTGTACTCTGTAAAGGGATATTAATCTTAATTACATAATCTAAAAATAATATTTTATTATGTATATTACACCTATTCATAAAATTTATTATAAGTTTCATAATAAGTCACTAAGTAAGGATTTTAAGGATTTGTATCAAAAGTTGTATGAGATTGAGTATTTTGTGAGTTCTTCCAAACAAGAATAACATAATCATATACTAATGTTTAAAGTATTAATTTAGAATAATAATAAATACAAATATCAACTTTTAATTTCAATAATTTAGCATAAATTAGGGATAATTCTTTAGAACCATTTTGTCATAAATGTTAACAATTTTATTTACAGTTCCATATAGTGTAGAGGTATTCAAAAAATTTAAAATCTACTTAAGTATTAATATCGGGGAAATAATGATTAAATTAATAGTAAAAGTATAAATAAGAAATACTCAACATATTTATAATTATTTTTTTAACATGTTGAAAGAACCAAATATTTTATCCAATTTGCTTAGTAATTCTGTATTTCGATTGTATTTTTTATTCACAGTACGGCAAAATATTAAAAGGAATTTAAGAACACTTAATTTAGTTGCGTTACAGTACATTAACACGTATCACATAAAATATACAATTGTTTGTTTACCTTTTCTCTTATCATTAAAGTATATTCAAGCAAAGCAAACTTATCTTAATTATGTAACTTTGGGTATGGATAGAAATATAATCAGATTTTAATTTAGAGATCTATCATTTCCTTTGATGTGACATATTTTTTTTATCTGTTTATTCTACACCTATACCTTTATAAGGCAAAGGCAGTGATTTGACTTGTTTAATTTGACGTTGACGCGAGGTTTTTTTAATTAAGTATAAAATTGAATACGTAGACAATAATGAAGAAACTAATGAAACTAATATAATAATATATTATACTTTATATATTTATTACGGTATATTATTTTATCTCATATAATTAAAATAAATAGAGAACTGGCCAGAAACTTAGAGGTTACAAAAAAATACTTGACTTAGAAATATATTTTGAACTAAACTGTATTATATTTTTATTTAAAGTAACGAAATATTTTTTAAAATAATAACTAATAATAATAAATACTTACCTACCTCAAATGGTGGTAGTCGTAAAACTTAGTCGTTTTCACTTTTAACACGTTAGCTAAGGATAACAATATAGTATGTTATGAAGATAAAATAACTTTTGTGCACATATTTATAGTTCAAAGATAAAACGTGCGTATTAATTAGTCACGAGAAGCCGGCAAAATCGATAAGTTCACGTGTTAGACAATGGACCACACGTTTTTTAAGATTTCACAGCGGCCGTGGTCCATCCGATAAAAAGATAGAAGGTAGATGAGTCCAATAGAAAAGAAATAGAAACGTCAATGTTGAATGAAATTATTCTAGCTAGCAAAGCGACAAAGATAATGAAAGCCAAAGACTAGACGACTCACTCGCTCTGACTGACGGTATATATGTAATATACATACGTATGTCGTACATTCTGTGTACCGTTATTACACCGCGTTACACCATTGAAGTGCGGCCAGAACTATACAATGGGAGACGGGGATTGGACAATAAAGTGGCGCGATAGTACGACCACCACGTCACTCGGTCACCCAGCGGTTGAAGATGTTACGACCACGGATTCAACATGATATCATGAAATGTGGTGAATACCGGTGGATGAATTTAATTTCATATTCGTTTATGTTTTAACTGACTTTTAGAAACGAGTAACACACATCAACACTCAATTCATCTGTGTTGTTTTTTATCCTTCAAATTTTTCCTAGACACAGTTTGTCTAGGAAAAATTTGAAGGATAAAAATTTGGATGATTCTTTTTTATTTAAAAGATGGTAGGTACTTACATATGTGGTCCATATGAAGACCTAACCAGTGCCTAGTTTTGAGTTCAGCGTAAATAATAGTGCGTATTTGAAATATTACTTGTCAATCTATATTTCAACGTTATCGATTGAAGTTGGTTGTTTTGTAGCTTCAATACGCGTATTGTTTATTATTTTTGAACACCCCACATTTTCCTAACAAATATAGAACAAAGTCCAAATATGGCTCCATAGTTCTATCATTTCATTCTTTGTCTTTATGGATTTATAACGGTATTCTAGAATACCGCGGTAGGACAGTCTCTAGGTCTACATTAATACATAATTTAAATATAAATTACATAAAATTTGACAACTGTGACATTTTTCAAACAGGAAATAGGCTGACTGCCTACATGATGATAAGCGTGAAATTCTAAACGTTGCGTTTGTACATGAACAGCACTACGGATAAAACGTTTTCGTGTGGCAATACCACTCTGCGTTGTCATTTCTGAGGACTAAGATGTCATGTCTCTTGAACTGTAATTTCACTTCCTAATCTCCACCGTACAACTGAAACACAGCTAACAAAATAAGCTGTTGGCGGCTGACATGGCACACAGGTGACACTGTAGGCATTAGGAGAATTTTAGTAATCAGAACTCGTGGCCCCTTTACTATCAATGTAGGTACTCTATCAGGTTGACCTCACTCGGTCCCCCTCGAAACCATCGTGGTTATTAACTATACATAAAAAAAAATAGATAACTGAGGTACGTACGCAAACGACTTTGTGCAGTTTCCCACCAGTTTAGCAGCAGAATTGCCCAGTGCCCTTCTTAACAATCAAATTGCCCCCTTTGGGGCTTGGGCCCCGCACGGGGCTACAAATTTAAAACTTTTTTACAGTCTTGATTAAATAAAAATAAACATGGCGATATTCAAAGTTTAAATATATTTTTTGGTAAAATATAATAGGGGGTGTTAATTATATTTGGTTAAATTATTATTAAATATTGTTTCTTTATTGGGTCAGGGCCGGCGCTAGGGTCCTCAGCGCCCGCATGCAATTTTTATCCTAACGCGGTTAATGTATCCGTATAGTTAAGTTACATTATTTATTATAATTTATTAAGTATTCTATAGATTCTATATTTGAATAAAATTAAAGTATATATCCGAATCTCGTGATGGCGCCCCCTTCGACAAGGCGCCCGCATGCGTTTCCGCCGACCCTGGTCAGAGTCCGTATTCCACGCGGACACAGTCGCGGGCACAGCGAGTTACTAATAAACGCGAATGTAAATGTCTCTGTCGCGCTTTCTCGCCAAAACTACTTAATCGATTTAAAAGAAATTTGGTGCACAGATAGTCTGGACTCTGAGAAATCACGTAGGTTACTTTTTAAGCCAAAAAATGTTTGTAAGCGGTTGAAACGGACATGAAATGCTACATGGAAGTATCGTCATTTTTAAATGTAGAAAAATAAAACTTATTTTTTATGTTGATTAAATATAAGTAAATACTTATGACAGTCAAAGTTTGTAAAATTTTATCATTAGGGGGTAAAATAAGAAGAGGGATGAAAGGTTTTATGGCAATTGTAATTTTGAAGTTAGAACGATGAAACATATTTCTTTGGCTTATTTAGGTTAAATAGGTATTATGTTTGTTTCATTCGTCAAGAGTAGGTATATTGGTTACTTTTGTATTTAGTTAGGTGTTATTATTAATTGTTGTGCATTTTTATATACGGTAGGTTTAAAAATAGTTAGCAATTAAAAATGCTATCCTGAGGTCAGTACACCACGCAGACGAAATCGCGGGCATAGCTTGTTTGAAAATAAGTATATCTTATGGCCATAGGTGCTCTCTATTCTCTCCACAGGTATATCTGTTTAAAAAGGAATCTTTTTGTCATTGTCTACCTAATCAGTAGATTTCTTTTCTTATGTGTAGAGAAAGGGTTTAAATCTTCTCAAGAATACTCACAAATTTTTCTATTATTTAATATTATCGTATTAAAAATAATTTAGTTAGCATAACTTCGGATTCCCAATAAGAAAGATTGGAACTACTATTAAATAAACTTTTGCGTTGTATACCCGTATGATATAGATATAATAGGTATCTATGTGTATTGAATATTCACTGAAGCAAATTTTACCCGTATATGGGCAAATTAGAAAACAAAATATGTAAGATGCATCTAAAAGATTTTATTTAATATTATAACATCAAATAACAATAATTTTAAAGACACTTATGTTCATTTTTATAAATCAATTAGGTGAATAATTACACAGTAATTTTCTGTAATGTAAATATATTCTGAATAATCTATATACATAAAATATCAAATAAATTATTGTGCATGTTACTTGATAACTGATATAATATTATATAATATTTCACAGTCTCACTTATAATATAATAGATACAATATCAACACTAAATATCACAAGTCTTATACACATCAGTCAATATGCATATTGTAAATAGCACAACGATCACCGACTGAGACAATTTCATTGTCATAATTATAAACCTTTCATATCAATATGCATTTACAATGTGCAATTTATCTAATTTTATCTTATATACCACATACACATAAATCTTAAAAATAAATAAATTTGATATAAAATATCAAAAAATAAAAATATCACTTGATGCTGGAGCACACGTTTCTTTAGAATCGCGGATTACTCGGAAGGTATTATATTGAATATCTGTGCGAAGTAGATACTATATACGTTTACACATGAGGTCATTACTAAATAAAATATGTGGTATATAATACTGATGTGTTGTCTACATATATCAATCACATTGATAAATCTAAACTGTTAATACGCATAAAGAAAACATATTATATCTTTCATGACTTCATTATAACTGGGATTGATCGAATTTGACGCTACACTATAAAATTGCAAATAGTATAATTTATATGTTTATTTGAATATTTTACTAGGGTGTTTCATGAGTAAATAAGGATCAATAAATATTTAAATGGATAATTACATGATAAACATAAATAAATACCTATAACTTGTATTGACATCTTAAAGACATATTTGCTCAGTATAAAATCGTATATGGTAATAACCACAAATAGTTGCCAAAAGTTTGCACCGGAAAGTACTAATTTGGCAGAACTTAAACAAATAATGTAATGTGTAAGAAATTAAAACCAATTACAACGACCAATTTAGCAATAACCATTTATCATAAAGAATTTAACATGAAATATTAATGATCTTGATAGGAATGTACTTAATTATTATTTTTATACCCAAGTCATTAAAATGAATTTAAATAAGTCTAGTCATTATGGAGATGTAGAGAGTTTAAATTAAAATATTCCTGTCATTTCTCATTCAATTTTTTGTCATATGTATTGTTACTAAAAGTACTACAAATATTTTTAAGTGTAGCATAAAGTTCTTAGCTATAATTTTAATATTTTAGAAATTTGAATTATTGAAACTGTTTTTATTTTATATATTTACACGTATGCTTTAATCATCCTTTGGGTTAATTCTTATAGCTGCCTTCTTTTCCTCTGGTGAGTGATCTTTGTCGCCCCATCCCCATAATTGGTGAGAGCCGTCACCGGTGCGCTTAACTCGGGTTTGAATAATCTCTTCAGAAACAGTTTTGAGGTCATACGCCCAACCGATTTTGGCAAAGAAGTTAATGAAGTGTGTTGTGAAATTTAGCCTGCTGTTGCCAAGTTCGGCTGTCTTGTAATCCCAAGGGAATGTATGATGGTAATTGTGGAAGCCCTCTCCGAGTGCAAACAATGAGACTGACATATTCTCAACAGGCTTGATGTTCTTGTCATAGGGTTTCTGTCCCCATTTGTGGGCTGCAGAATTGACTAGCCAGGTAACGTTTAGGATGAATGCATACCGGAACAGAGTTGCGACGAAGAAAGCGTTTGACCATGTTTCATTCCATAAGTATACAGGAGCGAGAGTCGGTAAGATGAAGCAAACGAGAGGCATCAGGATCAGGTAATATCTGAAAAAAGTTATTAAATTCCATAAATTTATAAAAAAAAACTTAATTATCATCATATATTTTTTTAAATTTGGTTTGTACAAACGTACGTGTAATAATAAACTTATATTACTATTAGTACTACCCAATTAAGATACGAACTGTATTGACAAGGACATATAATTGTTCTCTTATGATGAGATAGGCATATTTTTTTACTATAATTGTTAGATTGAAGCCAGGTTAATAATTAAAATATATTTAACTTACTTCTTCTGGAACCTAAGAATGGGGTCGGCAAATAAGTCACTGAGGTCTAGTCCTTTGCCCTTCTTCTTCAATTCAGGGTGTTTCCTAACTAAAAGCCAGCCGATGTGTGAAAAGAAGAAACCACGTGTGGCATTGTGAGGGTCGGCGTCAGTCTCTGAATATTTGTGATGCATGCGGTGATCACGTGACCAATCAATTGCAGAGTCCTGTAGAAGAAAGGAATACATATTTGAACTTAGTATTACGTATCTTATATCTAACAGATTTGTCATGCGTTTGAAAAAAATATGGCCTAATAAGTACTTATATTACATCGATTTGATTTATATTATTATACAATATTGCATTTTTTTTGCTTAGGTAATGTTGACCGCAATGATGCCACTATGGACAAACGGACTAACTATTGATAGTCCAGTCGTAGACCTATCTATGCACGCTCGACGTGATATCGCAGCATCGGATCATCTATCTACCTATATACTTATGGAATGGTGGACATTCATTGTATTTTCAGAGAAAAACAAAATGTCTTCATTTTGTTTGTAACTGAAGTTTTATTTTACGTATAATGTTTCTACTTAATTTATGTAACCTACACCTAACATAAAATAATATGTCCCTTGTGCAATTGATTGAAATAAACTGGTAGTATATATCGTTACTTAATCTAAATATACATTTTGTCATCTATTTGTTGTAACATTAATGTACCCATACCAAAAAGTTTTGTTAAAGTTCAGAGTAAAGGGACTCCCTTTACTCTGAACTTTAAACTTTAAACGATATATACTACCAGTTTATTTCAATCAATTGCACAATTTAACATGCCTATCTATAAGTAATTTATCATCAGCATCACTTAGCGGATTAAAATTATCTATTAGATAAATTGCAAATCGGTATGAATGTTATTAAGATTTTATGAGATATAAAACCCACGATAATTCATACAGCGCCATCTAGTGCAAAACTAAGACGAGTTTTAACAAAAGGTATTGTACAGTAACAGAAATTCTTAAAAATGTTTTTATATAAACATACACACTCCAAATACAAACATTCATAATCAAATGTTTGTAACGTGCGCGATTTAAACCCGTCATCGAAGTAAGGCGACACCGAGATTAACCGAGAATGATTTATTTCTTTAAACAAATTCTGTCTGTCATATACTTAAAAGGTCTGCCTTTTGTACTTTGTTATTTGTTTCATTAAAATTTATTTGTATTTGTGTACTTCTGTTGCAATAATTAATAATTTTAATCCCTAAATATAATTCGATATCTAAACCACCTAAATTTTAGCAGACAAAAGTAATCGTCTTAGTCTTATAATCTAAATTCTAAATAACAATAACTCTATCGATTGCAAGAATAATTAAACTCCTTAAAAAATATCACTCGAAGTGATAAAGCAGTCTAATATCATAATCTATACATATAAATAAAATTGGAGTGTCTGTTTGTAATACTGAAATAACCGTTTTTTAATACATGCATATAAATATAAATACGGTACATACACCAAAATATTTTTTACAATTTTTGTCTGTCTGTCTGTTCCGGCTAATCTCTGAATTGACCGGGCCTAATTGACGGGACTTTTATTGGCAGGCAACTAAAGTAATAAGTCATAGATAATATGCAATAAGTAACTAGCCTAAGTTAATTATTACTTATTACTACTTTTATTTTAGAAAAATCTCTACTTTTTTGTAAAATTCCACGCGGGCGAAGTCGCAGGTACAGCTAGTTTAATAATAAGAATAATAAGTAATTTATTATTGATTTATCTAACCCTATTAATATTAGTACGTGATATGCTATATTTAACATAAAAATTGATAACAATAATATTTTATGTAGAAAGTATATTTTGTAGTTACCTACATATTCTTGCTTAAATGGCTAAATGAATATTACAATAAAATTTAGTATACAATTCAAACTACATCTAGATAAAAGTTACTAAATAGTAACTGCTACAATTCTAGTTTAGTCACGAAACCTCCCGCACGGAAACTTTTTGCAAGAAAAGTTTCGTGCGATAAATTAATTAGAACAAAAAATATCCATTCTTAAATTATAAAAACAATCAGTTTTGTGTTTAGAATGTTATTTTTTTAAGATAATAATAACTCACCTGGAAAGCCAGAGTGTTAAATGCAACCAGGATGAGTCTTAGTGGCCATTTAGCTTTGTATGACTTGTGGGCCCACAGTCTATGAGCTCCTGCTGTGATTCCAAGGGCAGACATCACGTATAAAACGTACGCTGAAAAACATATTATTATGTGATCATGAATAACAAGTAACGCATATCTCAGGTGTCGTCTTGTAAGTGCTACTCTTGCCAATCGATTTAAATTAAATATGCCTAAGGGTAAATGCTAACAACGTATCATGAACATAGGACTGTATTATGTATATTAGTGGCCTGTCCGCAGAGTACTAATAATATTCTTAGTTTTGTATATATTAACATAGTCTAAATCCCGCGGGAATAATAAAATTAGCACTCTCTCTTATTACATGTAAATCCTAATTGTTACGATGATTTAAGAGCTTGACTAGATTTGAGGTTCTGATTTCAGTCAGATATGAAAATATATTAAGTAGCTGTTTAATTTACATGGCTGACACATTACTGTTTTAAGTCTTGTCATTTAGGTACAATACATTCTACTATAAATTTTGGTTGACTGCGATGACCAATATTTTAATCAACACTATAAACCTGAATTTTAAAGGTCGGATTAGAAAGTTACTATATTCTCTTCAGATCGCAACTGCATAGAAAGCACGAGAAAATAAGTTATAAGAACCCCATGTTCAATCAAAAAAATATCCAATGTTTTTTTAGATCGATAGCCTTAGCCTTAGATTGTTACTCTATCAGTTCAGTTCGATCTAAGAAGAACAGTTTGTAAGGAAATAAAAGAAAAATGGGGTATTTCAGGTAATTTGTCATTATCATAAAAATTATTCATGAACTTCAGGATTTCAGCTGAGGCAGAGAGAACAGAGGCACTGAATCTATATAACACCACGAAAACATTTTTGCTAAAATTTAGCTTCATAATTTTTAAAGATAAAATCCCGATCGTTAAGATTGTTTACCAAACATATATTTCATCATAAAATTCATATTCATCATGATAAGAACTAAGCAACAAACATATCAGTGACGTACTTACCAAATACATCAGTTTGCCATTTTGCGTGAAACAGGAATAGGTATCCTCCATACAACGCTGCCAAGTGGAGGTATGCGAAGAGGATAATGTTCCTCCATACATAAACTCTTGGATAATTATCTGCTTTTTCTACGGGGGGTGAGGCGAGAGCAAAATCTGCTGTGGCAGCATCACTCTCGAACAACACTCCGTTGATATCTGTGACGTTTGGTGCCATTTTGCACTGCTTTGTACACTGTAAAGGCATATGAATTAGATAATTTACTTCATGTAATTACACAATTGCATAATATTTATTTGCACTTGTACATTTTATTACTGACTTAATAAATTAATAAGGAGTTTAGGTATTATACACGTTAGATATTATGAAAAGATCTATGGTGTTAATATTTTCTGAGCTTTTTTTTCTAAACATTAATAACAGTTACATAAACATTAATAACACTTTATATTTTAAATATAAATTTATTGATTTAATAAAATAATAAGATTATATATATCAAAAATAAAGATATCGAGGACTAATAAAAACGACCTTATTATACTTTGTAATATTTACTACGTTTAATTAAATAAAATAAAGTAGAGAACACCCAGAAAACTTTTCAGGTTACAACACTAAATAATAATTTTATTCATATCATTTAACACAATCAGTAAATAATAATTTTATTTATATACAAATTTTGCTTAAACTAAAAAGTGTCTAATATTATATATATGTAATAAAATAAAATAATAAATATTTTTCCATTATAAACACTTACCTACCTCAAATGGTTGTAATCATAGAACTTTACCGTTTTCACTGTGCACACGTTAGCTAACGATAACGATATAATATGTTATGAAGATAAAATAAGTTTTCTACACATATTTATAGTTCAAAGATAAAATATGCGTATTAATTAGTCATGAGAAACCTGTAAAATAGATAAGTTCACGTGCTAGACTATGGACTACACGTACTTCAGCGGCCGCGGTCCATCCGTAAGATAGGGCGGAAATGCACAAGAAACTCAATGTAGAATGAAATTAATCTATCTGCAGTAGAAAATACCTCCTTGACATTTATGGCCTATTATTTAGTATCTACGTAAAATTTAGAGGTGTACCTAGATGCAGTTAGACTGTTAGCAATGTAATTTAGTACGGTTTTGTGGGTGCTAACTAGAGTTTTGAGTTTGAGATGTGTAAACAGATCAAACATAAAATATGCGCTTATAGAAATTATAAATTACTGCAGATTTCATAATCGATTAATTACACTCTAACATTTCCCTATAAACTGCCATTTTATTTTTAATTCTATCCATTCTATTCTGCCGGGTGACGCTCCACGTTACATTTGCTTGTACGGGGTCGCCACTCAAAACTTTTTTTTCAGCGTGAGACTGTGTACCTATTGTTGTTAATATTATATTATTGACGAATATTCCATATTAAACCACAAAATAAGTGCTTGTTTACATGTCGTGTTTAAAATATTGTTCTATTAAAGACCTTGAATACACGCAGTTAAGTATAAGTAATCTGTCTTCGTATTAAATATAGATTTATATATAAAAGACGTGACACTGACATCGTAAATTTAGAAACCTTGATACGTGGACGGATATGTAACGAATTCACGCAGCTGAAGCTGCATGAAATAGTAAATCAGTTGTTAAATAGGTTTTTTATTGTTCTATTATTTTGATATTACGATATTACGATGCAACTAAAAAAATATGTTGGAAAAAGAAACTCTAAATGTTTACCCAATGGTGTAACGGCATGCAATACAAATGCATGCATGCATGGTCCTTCGCAACGTCATAAATAAGTTTTTGTATCGTCAACGTGTTGGAGAATAGTGAAATTAAAAATTAATTACCTACTTTTCAATTTCTCTCCAATGTTAATTAACGAGAAACGTATAAACAACGAAAATGATTAAATTTAAATTAAGAAAAAAACTTAAACCATAAACGTTCATGTTTTTTCTAAAACGTTTATGGTTATAAATTATTTTAAAAATTGTTTTGAGATATTTATAACTTCGTTGTTTATATTCTTAATATTTAAAATTCTGATGACTAATTAGATTTGGCATGCTGACCTCTCTTTCCACAATATTACAACGTAAAACACGACATTACAGATGACTATACAATTTACTAACACAAACGATAACGTGTTTCATAATGAATTGTCGTATAAGAACACGTAGATCATACGTATACCTACTCGATATTAGTTTAGTGAGGCCGTCTGTCATCACACACTTGTGACGTGGTGATGAACCTAAGCAGAACAATAATATCAGATTTATGACGTAACAAATACCGCCGGTATCTGTGAGAACATTTTGCTCTTGCTATGTATCTAATGTTATATTTGACCCTACTTGGTTTTTTATTGTTTTAAAAATATTATGGGGATGATCAAATCGAAAAGAAATATAATATACTACATACATATAATATACACGTACATATAATATACCAGCTGTGCCTGCGCTTTCACCCACGTGAAATTTATACCTATATGTTATTCTGATATATATAGCGGTAAAGTTTCATTAATATCCGTTCAGTAGTTTTTGGGTGAAAGAGTAACAAACATCCATACTAAAAAACTTTCGCGTTTATAATAATAATAAGATGATTTAAGATCGATGTAAAGTATTTGATAACAAAACCAAGTATTATCTATTAACACCAACAGGCCAAGGGAAACGATTAATGATTTCTGATATCGATTTTTATAGTTCGACGTCGATATCGATGTTTTCTAATATTAATCATCCCCGAAGTATTAATTACTCGCCGACTAAGACTACTGTATCTATTGTATACTACCTATTATGAAATAAGGAGCTTTTTGACATGAGTTTGAGTATGTGTAGCTATGCAGTAGCCGTAGTAGTAGGTGTACAGTCGGATGCACGGACACGGGCAAGCAAAATATAAGAGATATTTTCATTTGCATAAAAGAACAAACAGTAGTGCAGTATAACAGTTCTTTGTGCCTAATAAATAAAATGGACATAATGTTTAGTAAAATAAAATAATAAACGTGATAATAATTATTGTATTAAATACCTCCCTGGAGAAATTAATTATCTGTGCCGATCTTCAAGTCAGTATTATCTAACTAATTTATGTCGTATGTAATACGTAATTAGTTACACCTACAAGATTCTTGAAATTATCTGTCAAAGATAATAATATGTCATTTAGATGATAGTACTTTTTACAATTTAAAATATGTAGTGCTTAGTGCAGTCCAATGAATCTATATTAATATATAATGCTGAAGAAACTTTATAATTTATTTAATAGCATCAATGTCTGCAACGGATATTCTTATTAAAAAATAAATATTTATATACTAATTCCTTAAGAAGATAAGGGTAGTTATAATTTGTTTATAAATTATAGTAACTATATATTAGAAATATAGATAGTATTGGTACCTATCGAACTATAATTTCTATGCAACCATCATGCTTTCTTTTCAGTCTGTGATTTGTGCTTTAGGCTATTTATTTGTTAATGTCTCCATAGTATGAAGTACTTGCCTACCTACTACATACAATAATATTTAACAATTTTAATGTAGGGAGGAGGACTCCCTCCTACTCGTTCTCTCTTCTCTTCTTACTCACTTCACTCCTTCGTACTCACGAACTACTAGGAGTATGGTTCCCATTGGTAGATACTAATATCGACTTCCATGCAGTCCTTTTGGATATCATTGTATTAATTCTCATTGGTGATGTGGTTCTAGCGTACATAAGTATTAGCGCTGGCGGGACCACTATTCCATCATCATTTACAAAAAATGTCATTCTCGCGCATTGGTCAAATATATAGATATTATTATGATAGGTAATAAATTTGGTTAGATTATGTTATTTAATTAATATGACTATCCATATAAATACTTACTATCTTTCCATCTATAGGTATATATTTATAAATCAGTACTTGATAAAAAGAAAACGTATCGAAGCTAATTTTTGTGTCACCTTTGATCACGGCCATGTTTTCGGTACAAAATACCGACCGTAAGTAACCTGCAAAGCTGTATTCTAAACGGAATGTTATTTATTGGCTTAATCCTGCCGCCCTATCCGTATGTAATTTAGTCTATTTGAGATGCTAATAATGTGGATTACTCTAGGGGAAGGATTTTTAAAATTGGTCACGTATTTCTTAGTTTATCCATTACAAAAAAATTATCTTTCCTATTTATAGTTAAGATAAAATACTCACAACATTATTATCCTGAGAATTTTGCATTAAACAATCGGGTACAAACTCACTTCGTATTAGAATGATTAAATTTTAAATTTTTGAGCATAGAACCTTTGAATACAGGTATGCATGTAACTGGAAATATTTTTAATGTATTAATAACATCAGCGGAGCGCTATTAGCAAGCTTATTACTGCAAAATTTCTTATTTATCCTCATACATCCTGTCTTTTTTTCTTGATGATAGCATATGATGCATAGGTAACGGTACACCCAAGTGAAGTAAAGGAAGATAGGATGATGGCGAATTCAACAACAACAACTACAATTCCTAACTACAAAATGATAATTTTGGTGTAAAAAATCTTTATGATAGAGATACTATAGATACATAGATGACTGTTACCGGTATAAAACTAACCAACGACTCAACATAATGACTCATATACCTAGACACTACAAAATTCTGTACAGACATACTATACAGAACTCCGTAGTATCTAGGTATTATGATGATGATGTCCTCCTTGTCGTAAATCCGACAACAGCGACTCACTAATGTTTCCTTCCATGCGTTCTTATGTGACTAGCAAAACCAAGTTTATTATATATATTGCATAACTCTGTTTACAGTGCGGAAAGAATTGTAGTATCTATATAAATGAAGGAACTTCTATTACTATCTTTTTTTGTTATATGTTTGACGGAAATAGGTAAATTTCATTATTTAATCATTTCTTAGAAGAATACAAAAATTATTATACTTTCCCGTATGTGTTTAAGCCGTAGTCGGCCTACTTGCGATAACAAAAACACATTGTAGATAAGTGTAAAGCTTAGCGTAGATACTGACGCCGCCCTACACAAAGGGGATGGTGGAACTTTTTGCTGTAATCATAATTCAAATAGCTGAGCTGTTGATTGAATTCTAATTTACTAGGTATGTAGGTAAAATGCTTCTAATTTATACAGCTCATAAGTGTAGATATATCTACACTTAATTTCACCAAACGACAAGAAATCAACATGTATCTTACTCGTATCCTCTGCAATCGATCAATCCAAACGGGGATCGAAATTACGACGGCCTGAGCCGAGGTTAGAACCCTCGAATAGCGTATCCCTCAGACTAAAGTCGTATCCGTCAGGCGGGAGTTGGCTTTCAGCCGCTCCATGAGTCAATCCGCGCGTTTTGGAGTACCATCTGCACTCCCTATCGTCTGATGAAGCTGTAACGGCCTGCTGTGATTAACAGCATTAGAGTAGTCCGAAAAAAAACAGAATAATCTTAATATGTATTGTAATACATATTAAGATATCTGTTTTTTTTCGGACTGTAGTGTAGTCACGTGCATTACTAGTAGTGCACGTGGCTAAAATGTACTAACACATAATTGTATTATTAAGATGAAATCGATTGCGTAAGGGAGCTCATCATGATTAGTGTGATGTATCAAAACAACACAAGTTTTTACATCAGTTTACATATCAATATTTATATCTACTAAGTATAAATAAATGACAGTTATCATTGCTAATTATGTGAACGTCAGCTTGTTATTATTAACTACTTAGTTAACT
The DNA here is from genome assembly GCF_030625045.1 of Achroia grisella. Classification (NCBI taxonomy): domain Eukaryota; kingdom Metazoa; phylum Arthropoda; class Insecta; order Lepidoptera; family Pyralidae; genus Achroia; species Achroia grisella. Next base: position 2,260,853 of record NW_026712703.1, read on the forward strand.
ACCAATGCTCGCGACTGCATTCGTGTGGTGGTCTATATATGTGCAATATTTTTAATAATTCAATCTATGTATTTTGAAGTTATGAAACTGAAATTCAATATATTTTTTAAGCATTAATTGTCTAAATATTATTGCAGATAAATTATTAATAATTCAATAAATTAGTGATATGTTATCTACCTATATAACTAATAACTTCATTATTGTTTATGAAACTTATTGTTAAAAAAATGTTTTAACCAATTTAAAAATTATAATTTTGTAAATAAACATACTTGTATTTAGTGTAATAAAAAATAACATATATCTACTTATCAATATCTAATAGAAAATCAGCAGCATAGGGGAAGAGTTAGGAACGGTGTTTAACTATAACTGGATGATTTAAAATGCCATTTTTATACATGTTAAAATAAGTTACATTTAGAAAGCTTTAATCTCAGATAAGTACACTTCCACCAGTTTGGCAGAATGTTCGAATATATATAAAAATAAATGTTTAATTTTAATTATTCGGTGTAAGTAGGTACAAAATCTTAAATTTTAAGTTTATCAGATGAGTAGATAGATTCTCTGATATTTAATTATTACAAATATATCACAATTTTTCAATAATTTATAATTGACTTATTATTATTATTTTTATTACTTACGTATTTCTTCTGTCTATTATTTTATTAGCATAACAATATATAAGTACCTATGTATGATTGATTATGATTGTGACAGTATGATTATGATTATGTGAATTAAAACTCCGTTATACTCTATACATACGAAACCGTCAAATTGTGAATCGATCGGGATTGGTAGGCAATGGTTTGACAAGTTTACATGAAAAATTAATAACCATTATTAGATGATATACAATATATACACTCACTAAATTTTATATTCATATTTTATATTTTCATGGGTACTTACAGACTTTTAGCGCCTAATGTAGGTACACAAGCATCTGATATATCTTTTTACCAGCTATGCAATAATTGCGTTGTACAAATATTGACATTATACCATTATGAGGAGTAGGTGTGAAATTAATAATAATAAACATATACATATAAATAATAATATACGTATTTATGTTTCGGATTTTATCTTTAATAATTTGCGTAAACAATAGTTATCTACTTATATTTTCAAATCATTTTATTTATCAATTATCTATTAATTACTTCGCACAAAGATATAATGTAACTCTTAATAGTTTTTGGCGTTGATTTGCCAATTCAATGACTTATCTAATGCCTACATTAGGTATATTCTATTTAGTAAACAATCTGAGCTTGTCTTTTTATCGATATTAGTTGTTTTAAAAACAAGGCGGCTTTATAAACAATAATATACTTAACATAATCAACGTAAAATCCTTTTTTGTGTTATCGTGCTAAATGCTGGTAAATTGGTCACAATGGGCTAAGTTCTGTTTCATCCTTATTCTTCACTCAAGTCAGTCACTAGTCACTAGTCCAAGACGTTTGGCCTTACAGGGCACCTATATTGTAAGCCGCGGGCCCACTAGGTTCCATTGCCAAATGCCAGGCACAGAATACCAGCGCCGCGAGAGTTAGCTGTCACGGCAAATGCTGAGTGTTGGCTATGTTACCAACCATGTAAATATATATTATAGATGATTTTTTGTAATTGTTTTTTTTAATATATATGTATATATATATATAATGTGTATGTTATATGTACCTATATCTATAGATAATTGTTGTCAATAAATGTTTTTTCTTTCTTCTTTACAAACAATCCATCTATTTGTTACCTACATATTAAAAAAAGTAATTTATTGGTCCAATTAACATTTTGTAGTTTTTGATATAAATACAGAAAAGTAAAATCATTAAGGATATACGTTTTAAGACACAAGAGATACAAATTACTACACTCGATTCACTATTAATTCTATTCACTAAAGTATACCCTCTATTCAGATCAGAAGTATGAATACATAGTATAGTACCGAGGGCCATATTACTAAGAATCCCTCCCTTCTTAGTTATGTGGACTTATAACCCCAGTGTTAGCAATGTACCATGTCACGTTGACTTCCACGTTTTTCTTACTGCAAACCATCGTGATAAAATCATGGTGAATGTACCACGATATGCTAACTGACCTGACCTCATGTTCACCTTATCATCCTCCACTGGTGCCTTGCCAGCGTAAACCATTAGCGCCGGCGGGAGCATCGTTCCATTATCATCCATAAGAACATAAATAGTACAGTACCTAAAGATTTTAAACAAATAACAGAAGTCCTACAAAATAATTAGAGATTATAATTATCGTTGCTAGAACTTTCATATGTCGTCATTTGCGAATGTATACGTAATCAATCATTGCTTGCCGATAACACAGTCGATATCGCTGATTGTCAACTAGTTAACAAACTCAGGAATTCGATTTTTAATTAATTAATAAAATAACAACTCTTATAATATCTTTAATCCATTTCATGGCAATGCAATGTGCATTGTTAAATACATGCAAAGATTTTTTAATTTAATCCCGGACAAAAGTATAATATTCCTATTATTCTTAATAATCCTTACTAATATTATAAATGCGAAAGTAACTCTGTCTGTCTGTCTGTCTCGCTTTAACGTCAAAACTACTGAACCGATTTAATTGAAATTTTGGTACGCAGATAATCTAGACTCCGAGGAAGGACATAGGCTACTTTTTAATACAAAAAAAGGGTTGTAAGGGGTTGAAAATGGAAATACAAGTTTATCTTTATGCGGTTGAATACATATAAATGCGTTGTATATATGTAATTTGTATAAGCAGCGCGCATGCGATCCGTTGTCAATCCGTTGTCTCCTTATAAATTTAAACATATAAACGTTTGCCCTGCAATTTTATTTTATACATACATAAATATAATCCTGGTAACTGGTGACCCCGCTCTTGGACAACAACGTAAGAACATATCATTAATATTTTTGAAAAATAAGACTACATATAATATTAAGAATTTTGTCGAAATATATGAACAACATGTCCTCGGAGGAAACAACACCTACCGTTCCATCCGAGCTATTCAGGGTCGAAATACGCGGTCCTCCCTTCTGGCCAGAAGAATCGGAGATATGGTTCGCGCAAGTAGATCGACAGTTTGCAATTTCGAAAATCACGTCTATTATTTTGATTTAACAAAATTTTATTATGTTATCGGCCAACTGGACCACCAATTTTCAAAAGATACTATGACGTAGGCATCCTCTAAGAAAGATATTGATAAATTCCACCCCTAAGGTGATAAAATAAGGGTATGAAAGTTTGTATAAATCTTCTTAGATTTTCGACTGATTGAACTGAAATTAAAGATTGGAGCTACAATGATTAAGACGCTCGCTTAAATGGGATTTTGATAAATTCAACCCCCATGGGGATATAATAAGGGATGATGCAGGATGTAAATGAATTAGTTTGAATCTATCAGTATCTAATGGAACGAATAAATTAAGACGAACAAAATAATTTTTAGTTCTTTTATACTCTTTAAGGCAACTTTTATTTTAGAAAAATAAAGTTAAATTCCACGCGGACGAAGTCGCGGGAACAGCTGGTAATATTATAAATGCGAAAGTTTGTAAGTATGGATGTTTGTTAATTTTTCACGCATAACTACTAAACGGATTGTGATGAAACTTTACAATAATATAACTTATGCATGAGAAAATAACATAGGCTTTCTTTTATATTGATCTGGTCAAGATCGCTGGAAGGCAGTGGATGCGAGCAGCGCAGGACCTATCGTCGTGGAGATCTTTGGGGGAGGCCTTTGTTCAGCAGTGAATGTCTTCTGGGCTGATGATGAATATAAATGTTTACACCGTGCGAGAAAGCGAACCCGCGACCATCGGAAGTAATGTGGTGCACTGAAACGCTAGACCACTTTTTTAAAGCCAATTTGTGACATAGACCAGTGTTAACAAATTGGTTTAAAAAACAAATTCAAAATGTAAAACAAAGTTGAGAGCTTCCATATGAATTCTAAACAGTGTTTAGAAAGGACAGTAGGAAAAAATATTAATACGTATTGCGTAACTGACTAAAAAGTTCAAACCTTACGTAGATTTTTTAAAAATATTTTTAAAGTTCTTTATGATTTTTAATTTGAATATGCAAAATCGTTTTACCTCCGTCTCATCTACATTATTTCAGATGCTGTAACTAGCTTTGCTTGCGTTTTAGCGACGTTTAGAGGAGTCAGATATGTCAGTAACATTAAACGTTACGGAAGCATGACACCTTACTTCTGGCAGTGGTCTTGACGATGCATGAGATGTCACGGGCGTTACATGTTAACATGATGTTCGTAGTGCTGTTCAAGTATAAAGAAGTGTAAAATGGACGAATAGACTAACACATAGAAATAAAAACATTTCCATGAGATTAACACTTTGATAAAATTAATATTGTACTATGTATGTTAATTGAGGAAAAATATTTGGATTTACCTGATTTTTGTCATGATAAAAAAACGACATTTACAAAGGATCTAATCTTTTAGTTTTTATTTAGACTTAGTACTCCAAAAAAAATATTGACTTATTATTTATTTTTCAAATGACTGTTTTTTGATATATATATATAAGTACATATAAATAAAATTGGATTGTCTGTTTGTAATATTGAAATAACCGTTTTTTACTACGTGCATATGAATATAAATACACCAACATAAAATTTCATACAATTTTGTCTGTCTGTCTGTTTGTTCCGGCTAATCTCTTAAAATGCCTGGACCGATATTGACGCAACTTTTTTTGGCAGGTAGCTGATGTAATATGAAGTCACTTAGGCTACTTTTATTTTAGAAAAAATCTTTTAAATTAGAAAAATAAAATTAATTTCCACGCGGATGATGTCGCGAGTGCAGCTAGTTTTTAATAAAGTTCGCTATCTGTGGGTCACCTCAGCGCGTGAGTCCCAATTTATTTTTTACCGTAACTACGTAGACAATTTGTGGTAATACATATATTTTTTAATTTATTGTAATATCTGTCGCCTTTTTATGGCGACATCCTTTTGGCCTGGTTAGGTACTAAATTTGAAGCATATGATTTTACCTAGGAATACACCAATAATTTTAACTATTCGGTAGTGTTAAGATATTGAGCACCAGTACCAAGTTCTGTTTTATAGTTCGGGGGTTTAATATAATAATCTCAATCATGCATACATTGTTATGCACATGTTTTGGATATGGTTACAGAGTGCAAATGATAAGTTATCTTAGTCGATTATTTTGTAAAACTTTTGGAACGAAGTTTGTTATCGCACGTTACACTCCGGACACTTCACCGTATACCTGTGCCGAATTCATTCATCCACAGTGACAACGTCGGCCGACATGTGTGAGTGATAGACAAATCTACGGTATCTACATTAATGATTTTATCTAAAACCATAGAAAATTAATATTTTTATCACTTATAATCCTATTGGGATTGGCGTCGAAATAGATACATTAGGTATATGATTATTAATTAATACAACGAAGCATGTTACAAACAGATGAAGGTAAAAACTCAATTAAGTATATAAATAACTATTTCGGATATAACGACGTGGAAAGGACGTACAACGACAGGGAAAAAAGGACAGGATTTCGACAGTATTAATATAATAGATAGTTTATATAGTATAATTAATGCATTCGTATAAGCAGTACCTACATACACGCACCTATGCGTGTAGGTACTGCTTATATGATTGTCCTTATATAGCTTATATATTTTGTAGTCCATACAATGTTGTCATATACTGTTAAAATACAGTTTTACTGTATTTTAATATTTTATTTAAGTAGTAGTATAGTTAGTAGTATAGTTGTTGGCAGAGGTGTGAAAAATAATTTACAAAATGTATTTATCACAAAATTCAAATACTCTTCGTTGTTATTATTACAAGAATTTATTTTCAACAAATTATTATTTTTATAGATTCATAAATATTGTTTCTAATTTTATAATCAATAAAATGTATGTAATTATAACTTTCAAATAAAAAACTTACTCTACTAAAAAGAATTTTAATAAAATTGTAAAGGCTTTTCAAAAAAAAGGTTTCCAAATACACTACTGTTACATAGCCCATTTATTGAGGAATATTATAGACTACATACCATCACGCTACGACTAATAGGAGCCGAGTTGTAATGAAAAATGTTGCATAAAAGGGAAATTGTGACGCAGACTATGTTCACGTGTCAGACAGTATTGGTACTTATGCTTTATTAAATCTTATTTTATTCAAGCAAAACCATATTTGCATTTAAAATATATGTTGTATATGTTCTTGTTTGAAGAAAAAATCATTCCACACTCGTCTGTTCTTCGTATAATATGTAAGTAATATATATGTAGTCACTAATATGATTGAACTTAAGATTATAATAAATTTAACAGTTAATTTGTATTCATCTATTGGCCATATATATAGTGTATTTGTTTAAGACAAATTAAGTTATAAATTCAATGCCTAATACCTATCTAGAATATCCAGCCAAGTAATCTTAGCGGACGTAATTTTTCAATAGGACGAAGCAGTGGGACACAATTGACGAGATATGTATCTCGTCAATTGTGTCCCACTACATACACAATGGAAACGTATACAATGGAACTTGTTAAACTTAGGTCATTTAACAATAGCGAATAGGTGCAACCAACCATCATTCGCTTGCCAATTTGTTCCAAAGCGATTTAGTTTCTTAGAGATTTGACCAGATGATTCCTTCGGACGATGTCGCAGCTTCATATTTACAGAAAATTATATTATAATATTATAAAAAATCATATTGATAAAAAATTATTGTGTAACACGTGGTTATAATTTAAAATAGATTGCTGATGCTGGGCGTAACGTCAGTAATACGTAATATAAAGGGGTTATCTGGTTGTGTCATCATGTCATAAATTAATTACCTGCTGCTAATTCTTTAAATGGTAAATTTTCTGTATAATATTTAAGTCATTTGTTTTTAATAGTAATCTTCATTATCTTTTGAAGATAAATTTTCTCATGTAACAAAATGGTAAAATCCTGACGAGAACGAAAGTCGATGTCTGTTTGTGTGTTACGGTTTCACGTAAGAAGAAGAATGAAATTTTCACAAAATTATATTTAATGCGGCTGTACCTAGTATAGGTACAGCCGCATTACTAGACGCAGACTAGACTATATAAGGAAAGATCGGAAAAATATTAGTCTGTTTCCGCGAAAAGGAGAAAGTAGTAGTAAACAATAGACCAAATATTGCATTTTTATTATTAAATTTAATATAATTTTAATAATTAATTATTCAAATAATATAAATCATCGTAGTTGCTTTGTTTATTATTTGATTATCATCATAGAAGGCAATCCATAAATGTCTATAAGTACCCACATATATATGTATAGTATAATAAGAAACCAACTTACAAAGTTAAGAAAACAACGTGGAATCACCTTTTTTTTATTTATATATAATTTTTTTTTATTATAGATATAAAAAATCACCTTCCTGCAATGGTATTTCCGAACCGATACAATATTAAAACCTTCAAGAAAAGAGCTTATTCCTTTTTAAAAGGCCGACAACGTACTTGCAATTCCCATGGTGTTGCGGGTACTCATGGGCGGCGGTAACCATTTACCATCAGGTGAGCCGCATGCTCGTTTGTCCCCTGTGTTATAAACAAAAACTTAATCTGTGAGCCAGTAGTTTCTTTCTGCCATGTTAATCTAATATTTCAGCGAAATATGGGCAAGTATTGTGCACTCATCGCAACGTAGATAGTTGACAATGTCCCAAACTACTTCAACTGGGAAACAACCAGTTTACCGATTATAATACCGGATTTTATAAGAAATTATTATAATTTTTATGTTGTCAGCAGTTATTACACATACAACGGTATGTGCTAAGTTTCTGCGCATCGCATAATTTGCGCGATAATACCAATCATATCCAGTACCGGATAGAGATTAGTAAAAACAAAAACATTATCGTTTATTTAGTCCTATCCGTGTAATTAATAAAGTCATCGAAATTAAATTTAGTGTCACTGGCAAAAAGTACTTCGAATAAATATTCGTATAATTGATAAGTCATACAAACTAGTAAAACAACAAAGGTAATGTATAAGGTATAGTAGATATATATTCTTATACTCGTAATATAATATATATACGTACACTTACGAGTATAAGAAGCTATACAAGTAAAACGGTCTACATACGACACTAATTGTAAAATAATCCTAAATATCGGATAACCGGTAAGGAGCGTCTGGATCGTCTCGTATGTGGAGAAATTTGGATTGATTTTTCGTAGTGTGAGAATTTAGTATCGTACGTGTGTAGCCCGTTTATGAAGTAAGTACAATATTCTATAATAGTTCCAAGAGCTACCTAATAGGAAAGAAAGTGCGACTTTATCCGTTTGTCATATAACACATTGTATTTAATTGAAAATTGATAATTTGAAAGACAGTATAAATTTTAGTGATTAAATTTGTTGTTATACAGTGTTTTAATAAGCTAGTGTGATATTTTTAAGTCTATGTGACATTCAATAATTTCGTTTTATTATATATGTTATGACTATATGTAAGGTAGTTATTATAAAATAGGCCTGGTATTGCAAATAATTATTTTGTGCCAAGTTTTTAATCAATGTGAGTTTAACAAGTGAAACATAATTACGCACTTTCTGAGAAAGACATTGGGTTATAGGTATGTGTGTTCCAGTAAGACGAGTTAATTTAGACTTAACCTTTTCAGCATTCAAACTGGTTTGCATGTAAGAGTGCTATCACGAAGAAGGCCAAAATATTTTTCACAATCAATTATGTATTTTTTTTAAGTCTGACGGCCTCACTGGTCTAGTAGTTTAGGACACTGCTTTACTTCCGATGGTCACAGGTTCGATTTCTCGCATTTGTATTCATGAGTATGATTCTTTGTATTAATCTGGGTGTTTATACATAGTACATAATATATTTTTTACAGAGATAAGTTTTATATGTACTATATTTATCAGTTGTCTAGTAACTAAATAACCCATAATACAATGGGTATGTGACAGGTGGCGCTGTGTGAATTGTCCAAGGATATTATTATAAATGTTAAAATTATTTTCTTTCTTTTTTAGTTATTTACAACTATTATAGTTTGTTTTCGATACATTAATAATTAGAAAACTATTCAGTTGTTTACCGTTTGTTTAACAGGTTTATCGTCTTGTGCAACCATAATAATATCTATCGAGTGATCAAAATAGAATAAACTTGTATCATCAGTATACAATGTAATATCGCCTTCTAGAGCAATGTCATACCTATATATTAAGAATAACAGAGATCTCAAAATAGAACTTTGTGGGATTCCGTAAGTTACGATAAATTTTCGATCCTTTTCACTTTTTAAAGATAATATATGCAATTCCTATTATTCGTTAGCCTTTCTGATTATTTAGGAGTATTTCATGACTCACGGTATCAAAAGCTTTTTTAGGTCAATACTCGTATATCCCGTATAATTTTGGTCAAAGAGTGTATTTTCATTTTCAAGTTTCGAGTCGTTTATATTTCTAGTGTTCTTTCAAATTTAGGACATAACTGGGAGGACTAATATTAGATGATGATTTTGTATTTAAAGGTAGGAGTAATTTTTGCAACTTTTAAGCTATCAGGAAGGTATTTTAAGCTATCAGGTAGGTACCTGAAACTATACATTTAGTTAAGCCTTTAGCAATTTTTTTACACACCTTTTAATCCTGTATTGATATAGATACTTTATTAAAGAAAGAAGAAGTTTAATTGTTTAATTAAAGAAATGCAATCGTTACTTTTGTTATATTTGACTTAGTTGTACATTATGAATTTCATAAATACATTGCATTTATGAAATATTCTTTGTATTGCATTAGCCAATGTCTCATCGGAAGGTTGAGAATGTAATAATATTTTCGGGTTAAAGTATATTTGGAGTTGAGTTGATTAATGAAAGCTACGGTTCAAAAATTGGTCAAGAGAGAAAATTATACACATCTGAATTGCCCTCAAGAGCTGTGAAAGCCGTATAAAGGTAAGAAACAATGTTGACTTTGTTATATTAGTATGGATGAACATTATTTTCGGACGCTCGACGTATGTTTGGAAGCATTCAAAAAAAGGACTCCTGTTTACTCAAAGAATATCTTTAATGAGAAAACCCACTTAAATGAATAAAAATCGGGTTTAACATTGCATTGCATTTTATTATGGATTATTTATATTACACAATTTTATCTATGTGCTTATGGCTCGTCATCTCATCCCCGCTGCAGATAGTACTGATGAGATAAATATTGACCTTCATTTAAATATTGGCTACAAGTTCAAAATTTATCACGATCCGTACTTCAATAATGTATAAATTATACGATCCGTGGGATCATTCAATACTTCGGTATAGAACTCTAGACGAGCACGATCTTCCGTAGATCACAACAGTTTTGAATTTGTAGGTAGATATATTTCGCCCAAGAGATTTGCAACTCTGCTACTGCATAGATTCTTTAAATGTAGGTATTACGAATAAGAATTTATAATCGATTATATCTATCAATGTTGGGACATTTAACTACAGATTTAAATCATTAAGGTAAATACATAAGCCGATTATAATAATATAGCTATTTATATCTATGTTTACTATATGATAAGTTTCCGTTAAAACGTAAGCAAGTGCAGATATGTGTATCACGTATATGCGCTAGTCAATCAAGATTATGATAATTTATTATAAAGCGAAATAGGGATAAGTAGTTATAATCAGTAAATTAGCATTAATCAATACATTTCTGCAGATTCATATATCCGGCCTTGGCGTCTAGGCAAGTTGTTAATCGCAGTAGGAACGTTGTACCTTGATCACGGATGTGGGGGACTTCCTCATCTTGCCGAATTTACTTCGGAGATGGTAAGCAGGGATAGGTCGTGGAATTGCCATTCTTCTGCGAGTATAAAAGGATGCGGTCTAGAAAATATGAGAGTGCTTTCTTCAACTCTCTTATTTGGGCACCGTAGACTCTGAAGTAGAGGATGCAGATCGCTAACACCGCCCCTAGGACCCGAAAAAGGAGAGCGCGTGTATCATCGCACTTCCTTCAGTAGGCAGAGTGGTATAAGTCACCTTGACCAGAGCGAGAAGACCTGGACTATAACAGCTACGAGCTTAGCTTAGCAGGGAAGCTGTTGATGCTGAAGTTGCAGTAGAATACTAACGCGATTACTCTTATTTTATAACTACGTACGGAAATTTAATGAAGTTACGCAGCACCATTTCACCAGTTATGGCGCTGCATAAAAGCCGCACAGCTTGTTACTTGTGCTGCCCTTGGTGTAATTCCTTTACTTTATATCACTCCCTAATAGAAACACGTCGTACAAAGCAAAGTGCTTGACGGGTAAAATAAGTGAGACAGAGGTACCTTTGCTTTGTACAAAGTCTACCTCTGTAAATAGTAGACTAAATTCTCTTATAACGCCCGTGCCCAACAGTAGGACGATAATAGCTTAAATAATATATCTATATATCTCAGGACAATTCACACAGCGCCATCTAGTCGCAAGCTAAGCAGAGCTTGTATTTGTGGTACTAGACAACTGATATAAATACATGGATACATTTTTTTTAAATAAATACATATTATGCATAAAAAACACCCAGACCGATACAAACAATCATACTTATGAATACAAATGTTTGTACCGTGCGAGGAATCGAACCCACGACCATCGGATAGTAAAGCGGTGCCACTAGACCACCGAGGCTGTCAATGTTTTAATTATTATAATAACGGGCCTAAATAAAAAAAATAATATTATATATTATTATGTACATTTATCTGATTAAACAATAATTTATCTAGGACACCTATTTTATTAATTAAACATTTCAAAGCCGTGTATTTTGTAATATTTAAAGGAATTGAGAATAGATAGCATATTTATTCGATAGTAGTTACAATTTTACATTATTATTGACAATTTCGGTGTGAAAATGAGAATGAATATGCTAAATTGGTTTTAGTATGAGAACAAGAACTTTACTTTCAAGTTATAGTTGCGTGCATGCGTGTGTCTATCACTATATATAATAGATAGGATAACATTGTATGGAGGTATGGCACTTAACTCCTCAGGAATCGCCATGCGTAAAAGACACCTTACAACTATGGTTTCCATAAGGCGATATGATGTTCGTAGTATAGTATTTATATATATTTGGGCCAACTGACTTCATCCTTTATTGGTGCACCGCCAACGCACATTGTAGGCGCTGATAGGTGCACTATTCCATAATTCACACCACAATCATCTAAGTGAGCTCTCAACGAAACGAAGGCAATACTCGTAACTCGATGCGTGCTGTCTAAACAAAAGAGGTGAAATTCTTTATTTGACTAATGTTGAAAGTATGAGTAAAATACCACCTAAAATACTTTTATAACATCGTGTGCTTCGAGATACTACTTACCTTAACATTACCAGATGGGTACACTATATATCTAAAATATGTATATATAATAAATATGTGTCTAAAAGGCTATAGGCATTTATTTATTTATATTACTTTAATGCACTCAATACAAAAGCTACCCTCGATACCTGTGCTAATTCCGAATGTGTTCTTTTTTTTAATCATAACATACTCCCAAGTTAGTCCTTTACTAAAAAGTTGCTTTGATTAAAATATAGGCATATCAACTAATTATCTAAAATGAAATATAAAAGTGTGACATAAAGTCTTATATTAAAAATATTATTATAATAATATATGTATTTGTTTTTATATATCAATCACAATCTTGAGACACGAGATCAGCTGGCCAACACGCGGTCGCTGCGGGTAATAGCGCGGCCGGACACAACAATAGTTCGTGTATGGAATTCAGAGTGTAACTCCCCAGAGAGTTCAAGGCCCATTCATGATTCACCGGTACAATATTCAATTCCATCGCTAAGTCTGCAACAAAGAAATAAAATGTGAGTTCCAGAACTGTGGACTCGATACAAAGTCCAAATCAGATTTCAGAACTCTGTGATTTGGTATGTAGGTACACTCTTGTAAAATATGTAAACATAATGTATGTTATCGCATTAACCTTTTATTGGAACTAGTTAATAAACTCTGCATGATATATGTCTGTATTAACCGTGATAAAAGTAAGTGTTTACATATTACTGCACGTGACCGTACTATCAGTGATATGTAATATAAACTAAGTAGATTAGATTGGAGTTGTAATTATAAATGTGCAACGTTCCTGCAGTTATATAGTTAGCAGATAAAACATGTGGTTAAAGTACGGCCGGGGGGTAAAGGTCTTCAAAAAAATCTTCCTAGTCATTTCCCTTCCGCACTATAATATTCATAAATCAGCTAGTCAAACTGCTTAGTGACAGTGATAAAAAATAAAATGTTCACAAGAGGCCGAAAGGTCGTTATGTGAATAAATTATTTTGAGTTAGAGTTTTAAACCTTCTGGAAGAAATTATAGTGAAAACCGTAACAGAATATATTGCTTGAAGAAATAAACGGAAAAACAGACAAAATATAACGCTTACATATAAATTTATTTTCCTGTGTGTTCTCTGGTTCGGCCAATAGCAAAGCTGGTGTATTGCCAGTCACTCTAACAGCTTTTGCTTCGTTCACCACTCGTCCTCCTGCTGCTTCCAATATATCCTACAATAATTATATATTTTTTATACCATAAGGGCAGCAAACAAGCGTACGGCCCCGTTCTTAGTAAACGGTTACCATAGCCTATGGAACCTACAACCGGGGTGACGTGTGCGTTGTCATCCCTTAATAGACTTTAATACACCCTTCTTAAGATACACAATGCCGTAATGTCCAAAATGTATATGCGTGTAAAGACCACTAAATAAACGATATCTTTCGTTAACAAACGAGGTAAGGCTACATTGTTTTCATATAGAGTAATGTTGAGTCTTACATTCCTACTGCTACCCCACTCTGAGCCCATGATGTTGTATATTAATACATTACAACCCTAGTTTATGTAATTTATTAACATGATACGGAAATAAATAAATAAACACAGATAATAGCCATTTTTGTTAAATAGACATATTATATGACTGCTTGATAAATATATAAACATGCGAAAGCATAATCATGTTTGCATATCCATGGTTAATCTACTACATAAGATCCATATCTTATGGCTTTTAATTGCGTTTTCATATTCATCTGTTTTAATTTCAGCCGTAATACAATACTGGCTAAACATATTGTAAGTAACCTAAAAATATGATGATGATGCAAAACCTTATCATAATTGAAATAAAAACTAATATACATCTTAATCTTAATAATATTATAAAGGCGAAAATACTTACACTTTGTTACTCTTTTACATAAAAACTACTGAACGGATTTTGATGAAACTTATACAGTAATATAGGTTATAGACCAGAATAATATATAAGCTATTTTTTTCTTGTATTTAATGCATCAACATTTCGGAATTCTCGGATAGGCACCAACTATTATGGTTCAGCAACTTCAGCTATCCGTGCGGCATATTAGCTGCTAAGTGCAAGGTAAAGCTTAATATAAGAAGAAAAACTAATTATTTAAACATTTAGAGCTGACTGCTTAGAAATGTACATATCAAAGATGACATCCTTTTTAAAGTTTTGACACAAATGTCTAAATCCACTCTCTACATATTTAGATAGGCTCAATTTTATAAAATTCAATGTTTTGATTATATTTTAAGCCATTTACTATAATGTCTGTAATATCGTACGTGAAATCAGCGCTGACGGATTACCGTGCGATACCGGTATACGCTGTTATGGAAACGGTTACAACGCTATGGTTTTCAGTCATGCGTCAGGAGGAAGGCGAAAGATGAGCATAAAAGCGTACTGGTATAGACATAGCTGTATATAACTTTATTTTGAATTATGGTAGAATACGGTACTTTTTCGTGTTAATAATTTTAGTTTGAGAATTTATTAAGATAATAAATTTACCTTTAGCGTGTTAACATCCAGTATGCTAAATGGCGGCATGCAATAAAATATAATGCCTTCAAATAACTTCTTCTTCGCAAGTCGGGAACGCTTAGGCCCAGGTTCCCCAGTGCCGTCCAGAGCTTCGTATTGTTCCTGCACATGAATAATGCAATGCACAGACTAAAACAAGTCTTATTTAGAGAAGAACAAGATAATTATGGGCAGACAACATAATTGATGAGTGTGTTAGGGTAGCGATTCAACTTTATAACATGGAGTCAGAGATTTTACTACATTTTAGTCATAGTACAATATCTGACGCCATGATTGTGCCCTCACATATGGTTAGGGATTCGATATTTGTACCCTACAAATATATGTTTTCATGACTTGTATGAATCTGGGAATTGATATATTACTTTTTTATATATTTTAAAAAGAGACAAAAACTTTCATTAATGTGATCTAGATGGCGCTGTGTATTGTGTTATGTTATAAAATTATTCCGTAAAAATGGTGAATACCATCTTATTCGCCTAGGTACTTAATAAAATGATGGTATACAAGCTATAGGAAGGAAAGAACTACAAATTAGAAAAAACAAAACACGCTCTATGAAAAATGAACTTTCAGCTTTATACAAGCTAGTTAATAGATATATAAGGAGAGATTATGCAAAATATAGGCAAGATACAATAGAGAGGCACCTACAATATAGCGGAAGTTCAAAAAAGGCTTACAAAGAACTTAAAACAAATAAATCATGGATAGAAGGATTAAGAAGCCTAGGAAAAGATTTATGTAAACGGAGTGATATTGTCAACATTGCAACAGAATTCTATACAAATTTATACAGTGACAGCAAGCAAACAACTAAAATATTAAAGAGAAAAATCGAAAGCAACTACTGTAACAATATTAAACTGATAAATGAAAATGAAATTATGGATGCAATAAAGAGTTTAAAACTAGAAAAAAGCTCTGGAGCCGACAACATACCAAATGAAGCACTAAAATTCGCGAACACGATACTAGCAGCACCATTAAGTGAATTGTTTAATTTGATTCTTCAAAAAGCTGAAACGCCATCCCAATGGTCGGAAGCAAACATCATACTAATTTACAAGAAAGGAGATCCAAAGGATATTGGTAATTATAGGCCGATTAGCTTGCTACCCAGTCTTTACAAACTTTTCTCTACTATCTTAAATAAAAGAATAAGCGCTATGATAGAAGCAAAACAACCGGTAGAACAGGCAGGCTTCAGAAAGGGTTTTCCACAGTTGATCACATTCACACAATCGACTTAATAATGGAAAAATATCAAGAAAAACATGGATCTCTATATATCACTTTTATTGATTACCAAAAAGCATTTGATTCGGTAACACACACAAGTATATGGGAAAGCTTAAACCAACAAGGAGTTGAAGAAGTGTATATAAATGCTATCAAAAGTATATACAACAACAATACAGGAAGAATTAAACTCGAAAGCCTAGGCCCAACCTTTCCCATAACAAGAGGAGTAAGGCAGGGAGATCCCCTCTCTCCAAAATTATTCATAGCCATCCTAGAATCCACTATGGGTAAGATAGATTGGAATAAGTCAGGAATATATATTAAAGGAAGATATTTAAGCCACCTTAGGTTTGCAGATGACCTGGTATTACTTTCAGAGTCGGGTTGCCAGATGCAGTTCATGATAGAATCTTTACATAGTGCTAGTATTAAGGTGGGACTGGAAATGAACCTCACTAAAACTAAGGTAATGACAAACAGCTTTAAAGTACCCATTATAATTAATGGAGAGCCACTGGAATATGTAGAAAAATATGTATACCTCGGAAAAAGAATAAGTTTTGACAGAAACAACAACACACTAGAAATAGAAAGAAGAATACAACAAACATGGAACAAATATTGGAGCCTTAAAGAAATTTTTAAAAGTAATATGCCAATAGCTATAAAAACAAAAGTTATGAATTGCAGTCTCTTACCATGCTTGACGTATGGATGTCAAACATGGAAATTTTTTTTAAAGCTACAAATAGAATCAACGTATGTCAAAGAGGACTAGAGAGAAGCATGCTTAATATTAAAAAATTAGACAAAATAAGACACACCAGGATTAGAGGGATAACTAAAGCAATTAATGCTAAGAGTTATGCAAAGAAGCTCAAATGGAAATGGGCAGGACATATCGCGAGAGTAACAGATCAGAGATGGACAACGCAAGTAACTTTGTGGAGCGGACCACCAGGCAAGAGAAGTAAAGGAAGACCTTTGACTCGCTGGGAGGATGATATCAAACGAGTAGCTGGCTCAAACTGGACATTAGTAGCACAAAACAGAGACAAATGGACATCTTTGGAGGAGGCCTTTACCCAAAATGGGGTTCTTGATAACTAAATATATGTAAATATATAAATACATATTAGCAGTGGCACTCAATGAGGAAGTAGCCATGATTAGTGTTCAGAGTTGCGTATAGATGGCGTGATTGGTATCGATGGAATTCTTCATAGTTTTGCAAACGTTTTAAAAAACAAAACTGTGTTTTCAAAAATGTTTAATCAATTTTTAAAAAGTTATATATACATGTTAAAATGAAATAATGCGTTTAGAAAAGTAATTTTCATATATTTACTCATTTTGTTATTTTCCAGTACTTAATTACACTTTAATCAGTGCTAATATGGGGCTCAATGTTTTCAAAATGCTTTCATAGATGGCATTGTCGTCATTTGTATCGGCCTAATTAAATGTCTTTTTTAAATTTTCCAATAATAAGCACTTAATATATTATTATTGTAAATTAAACATATAAATTTTTTTTAAGTAAATTAAAAATAGCCGAACAAGCAAGTAATACTATTTCCAATAATACTTATGTATGAAGTGTTGTCATATTAAAAATAAATACATGTATTATCGATTTTTTTTAATAATCGATAACAGGATTTTATTACAGCGCATTATTCGATGATGCTTTTAATGAGTCGTTGTGAACAGTAAATTTTCATTATTATGTATTATAGCAGTGTTCCGTTTCAAAGAACGGAATATAGTAGTACATTATTAGTGTCGTTGGTTATTTACATTTGTACTGAATAATCGATTACATAATAATTTAAAATATCGAGTACGAATCGTAGCTGTCTTCGAATACTGGCAACTGGTAAGATTAAAATAGTATTTAAAAAAAAGAGAGAAATCGACCCTAACTCGAATACCATAAAGTTGATTTTCCTTTCTCATTAATATATCATAGCAGTTTGTTTTTAACTTGCGTATGACTCTGTGGTATGATGTTTAACGTGTATTGTTATTATACGGTGCATACATTTCAAAAATTATGTTTTAATGTAGGTACATACATTTCTTTCATACATTTCATACATGTCAAAAATTATCTTTTAATGTAGGTACACACATTTCTTTCATACATTTCATACATTTCAAAAATGAACTTTTTATGTAGGTACATACATTTCATACATGTCAAAAATTATCTTCTAATGTAGGTACATACATACATTTCTTTCATACATTTCATACATTTCAAAAATGAACTTGTAGGTACATACATTTCTTTCATACATCTCATACATTTCAAAAATTATATTTTAATGTAGGTACATACATTTCATACATGTCAAAAATTATCTTTTAATGTAGGTACATACATTACTTTCATACATTTCATACATTTCAAAAATGAAACTTTTATGTAGGTACATACATTTCTTTCATACATCTCATACATTTAAAAAAATATATTTTAATGTAGGTACATACATTTCATACATGTCAAAAATTATCTTTTAATGTAGGTACATACATTTCTTTCATACATTTCATACATTTCAAAAATGAACTTTTTATGTAGGTACATACATTTCATACATGTCAAAAATTATCTTCTAATGTAGGTACGTACATTTCTTTCATACATTTCATACATTTCAAAAATGAACTTTTTATGTAGGTACATACATTTCTTTCATACATCTCATACATTTCAAAAATTATATTTTAATGTAGGTACATACATTTCTTTCATACATTTCAAAAATTATCTTTTAATGTAGGTACATACATTTCATACATTTCAAAAAGTATCTTTTAATGTAGGTACATAACACCCCATGTCAGACCCCTTGTATTTGGAAGAAACTTAAAAATAATGCCAAAAATATTAGATGAATATATTTTTAATACGAATATTGTTTTATTTTTGTTCATCAACTTTATCCCTCACTAACAATACTAGTAGTAGTACATAACCTGGTTTATACCGCTAAAGATATTGAAAGATATACGAGTAATTCAGAATGTTATCAAGTTCAAAATAAGCACACATTACTTGCTTAGATAACAGAGTAATATTACTCGTAATAAAAACATTTGTAACACCCATATGTATACTACGTATGTATATGTAGTAAGTACTTACGCTGCGGCGCCGTGAGACTCGTCTACCTCATCTACTAACCAATAGGAGCGCGCCTCTCGTGTTTCCAGAAAGTTCGCGACTAACGGACGATATAGTAGTAAGGCAATGAGTGTCCCAGTGACATCATTATAATATTTTCTCGTTAAATTTTATTGTAATATACACAATTTCGCACTAAATAACGTGTTACCCCGTTACACATTTCTAATAATGAAAAACCTAGACCAACCCTGTTCACTTAATCTTACAAGATCTGACTTGAAAAATTACGATATCCTCATATAGCCTTTCATTTCCCCTTTCAATACTTTTTCGCATTAAAAAGTAGCCTTTCTCAAGGTCTACATTATCTGTCTACCAAATTTCAATTAAATCAGTTCAGTAGTTTTGGCGTGAAAGCGAGACAAACAGACAGACTGAGTTACTTTAGCATTTATAATATTTGTAAGAATATCGCTATTAAAAATAGGGGTTGGTGAAAGACGGGTGAAAATTTAGGCGTGTATGTATTTTCAATGTAACATTATAAATAAATAAAAAATTGTCCATAATACAAAAAAATATTTTTTCGGGGTAGGCCACCCCTATGACTTAGGGGTATAAAAAATAGATAACAACCCTACCTCAGACCTGGCAAGTATACATATCAAATTTCATCAAAATGTGGGAGAAATATGGCACCTAACACTGTGATACAAAATTTATATATAAGATATAGCGGAATTCTCATTAGGGAAAAGAGGGGTACATCGTAGAATACATGAGGTATATACCAGTAAATTAATTGTAGCTAAAACCAGTCTCTTACACATAACGATTGAAATAAAAAATCATATAGCCCGATTTTGATACGTACGAGTATAAAAGTATCAAAATCGGGCTATACGTATAGCGCAGACGCGTTACAACATATCAAAAAAATAGGCATGGAATGTAAAATAAACCATAACATAATAGGTATATACATTGGCACATAATCCATATCTGCAGAGTGTCGGCTAACGATATTATACCTACACATTTACATTGAATCTTGAATCGTCCCTAATGAGGTACACGATACAGTTACCTACATATCTATTATATACATATCTTTGCAAAACAGATGTCATGTAGACTGAATTGACTGCCATCTATTTTCATGCTTTGTTACTAAGCACCCACTAGTAATCCGAACTGCTTCAGATCTAGCGACATCTAGCGGCTACGGTGGCGAAATAAAATAGCCCGAAGAATAGCCCGAGTTAGGAAGGAACCATTTTCTTGTATGGGATGGGGTATCTGTATGTAATATTATGTTATCTGTGATATTAGTAACAAATAGATTAATAATAATAAATACATATAGTAAATAATAATAATAATAAAAATACTTGAATATAAATTAACAAATAGTGATAAATATATATTTCTAAGTTACTAACACCATAAATTTGTAATAAGCAAGAAATAAAAAGGCTTTTTTAATTTTTAATTTTAATTTTAATTTTTAATACAAGGTATACATATTAGCTTGTATACCATCATTTTATTAAGACTGGCATACAAAATTATGTTTGAAATTAATTATATTGGTAAACAGGCACATCATATTTCACTTATATTTCGCACATAGTCATGTTACATGCACTGTAATTTATTTATTTAACTAGCTGTACCCTCGACATTTTCCGCGTGAAATTTAACTTTATTTTTCTAAAATAAAAGTAGCCTAAGTTACTCCTTATTACATCAGCTACCTGCCAAAAAGGTCCCGCCAAAATCGGTCCAGCCATTTCTGAGATTATCCGGAACAAACAGACAGACAAAAATTGTAAAAAATATTATTTTGGTGTATGTACCGTATTCATATACATGTAGTAAAAATGGTAATTTCAATATTACAAACAGACACTCCGATTTTATTTATATGTATAGATTCCAAAGAAATCGTCATAGTTTTATATATTTACTATAAAAACGGAGGCCAGTAATAATAAAAAAAAATTGTTTAGTAATAATAAATAGTAGTTGAATAACACATACCTCTTTTACAATTTGATTACTTTTTAAACAATTCTGAACCCATTCGAATGAAACAATCCATTTGGATGCCGCCAATGCGCACATGTATTTAACTGATCTGTAATTATTAAAATAATGTCATAAATAATTAACACTTGCAACGGTTTAGCATTTTTCTACACAAATGCATAATATCAAGTATATTACACATATTCTAATTTTATCGTCAATTAAGTAAGTAGGTGTACACATTTATTACAGTGAGAATTTGTATGTGCTTTAATAAATTTGAAGTCCTAGAATTCAGTTGGTGTGATCAACCACTCTCCAATCTATACTTTTGCAGCATTTTAACAACGCTGTTAACCATTTGAATCAAGTCATTCTGTGACGATCATGCAATTGCAAACAAAATATAATTAAACTGCCTTTTGCAGGTAAGTGTATGTGATGCAGAGCTCAATGAAAAGAGCTAGGAGACATGGGGGACGAGCCTACCGTTGTCTCACGGATTAATTTTTGGTTTTGTTATCATTGTTTCCTTGACCAGAGAGTAGTCAGAAATATAAATTGACACAGTTTTTTTACGCCGGCCAGATTTATACTTTATACTCAAACTTTTGGCTTTTAAAAGTCGGGTTAGTAAACCACTACGCCACGCTCTATAAGTATTATTAATATTGCCGCAAAAAATATTATCATACCTTTGTGACCTATTTTCATCATCAACTCCAACAACCAAATGAGTCAAATCTTTAGTATATTTATCTGTATATTGCCAATTATATTGACGACACAACAGTTTCACTTTAGTAAGCTCCACAGGGTTCAGGCATGATCCAGCCAAGCAGTTATTCATATTATTATTTTTAATATTTCTTGATATCAATGGCATTCTTATCGGCGATTGAGGAGATTCTTCAAAAGCCTTACACAAAAATTCTTTTTCTTGGGTAGTTTTCACTATTGGTTCAGTTGTTGGACATAATGTCTGGTCTATATCATCAATATTGTCTGTATCAAAATGAAGTGATTTTCTTGCTATAGGAGTAGACTTGTGTTTTATGTGATCAACAAATCTATTAATTGTAACTGGTGTTTCCAATGTATTTTTCCTTGGAAGAGCTGCAATAACAGTTAAATCTTTAGTGCCTTTTGTAGATTTTGGCACTGTATCAGAGATATTAATAATACTTTCAATCAGCCGTCCTTCAGAATCAGATGAATGTTTGTTTTTACTTTTAACTATCTTCTCTGCTTCATCATTTCTTGACTCATTTTTATTCTTAGGCCTTGTAAAGGATACCGTCCTGAAACAGTTCATTAATTTATCTCTAGATGTTGTTTTGTATGAACTCAATCTATAGCTCTTACATCTATGACATATATTTAAATTTTACAATATAATAAAATTTACAAGTAGAGCAATGACATAATCATACACCAATCACAACATTCTTACTAATGAGGGATCAATAATAAATTTGATAAATTAACTTAATAATTTAGTTCTTCGTTTTTTATATTTAACACTGATTGTATAATTGCTCTGTCAGCAATTTACAATGTTATTCATTTAATAATACTCGTATTAAAATATCTGTGTTTAAATACATTTTCATGGAGAAAAGTATTTGGAAACTATAAAAGCAAGTTGTGAATGTAATACAAGTATTTTTTTATGGCAGATAGATGTGCAATATATTCTATGAATTATCATATTAGTTATTCCTACCAGAATATTTATTAGTAATCATTTATAAATATTAAACATTGTATTATACAATATTCTTTATAAAAACAACAATTGTTTCTGTGCATACACTACCTACTATTTGATGCAAAAATGGTTTACTTAATTATGTATAATGATTATAGTGTTCATTTAAGTAGCTCACTTTTGAGGTGTTTCTTCTACAATACTTTTATCAGAATCATCAATTTCAATGTCCAGTAGAGGTGTACATAATTCTTTTTCCTCATTTTCAACTTCATGTGTGGATGCTAAATTTTGACACAATCCCGGAGTTAGTAAGTCCTCTATATGTTGTTGAGTAGAGCTGGGAACCTGCAACATATTAACATTGCATAACTACTAACTGTGCTAAAAAATACACTAGTTTAGTGTACAACAAATTATCTATTCCATCTTTCCAAATTCAATTGTCGTAGGCGTAATAATTTCAGCTCGGAAGACGTCCACTGCTGAACAAAGGCCTCCCCCAAGGATCTCCGTAGGCTAAATATATTTTGAAAATTGGAAAGGATAGTGATAAAAGGACAAAAAGAATGTGATAAAAAGAATAAAGGAAATTGGTCAGTGGAAGGATTAGAAGCCTCCCATACTCCATCTATAGGGTAGGCTAACGCTGCCGGATTTTCAATAGTATGCTAACTCGAACTTGCGACCGGCAATGGTGTTCATAAGTACACCGTCTGGATGGCTTTTAGTGGGTAAGAATATTATACACCCCCTTGGCGCACCTCTGACAGTGGTATAGTTTTTTGAAGATTTTTCCACAGGATAAATAAAATGGGGGTCAGGTTATTATACAATATTATACACACTACACTTACTTGAATTTCAAGGTCATTTAGTCGCTTAAAATCATTTTCTTTGTCCAGATACGAAAACACATTTTCACTGTTGTTTTCATTATTCAATGTAACCTTATGTCCAGATGTTTCAAGCTCTTTCTGTTGATCTTCGGATAAAGAAATTATAGTTGTTCCAGTTTTATTATGGTGATCATTTTTGATCATGTTTTTACTTTTTTGAGTGTCCCTAATATCTGCATCTATACTGGAGAATACTTGACCCATGATTATGTCATAATTCATGACTTCACTATGAATTTCATTATTCTCTTGTGTATTAACATCATTTTTATCTGTCAATTTTATTTTTTTGCTGCTAGGTAAATCATCATTTATCTCTCTGCCTCTTTTATCAGTACCTTTTTGCATTTTATTGCTTTTTATTGTAGGCATCAATATTTCTGAAGTTGTATGTTTTGTATTTTTTAATAACTGCACATTGGCTTCTTTTACAGAATTGCTATCAAATATATCTAATTCATTTACATCATCTTCCTTTGTATTTGTTATCACATTGGTTGAAAAATACACAGGTTTCATATTGTTCAAATTTTGTTTTTCAGGACATGAATCAGTTGCTTCACATTCCATAATGTTACACAATTCTTTTTCTACACTTTCAGTAATTTCGACTGGGGCAGTTTTCGTATCAGCTGATGCAGTATTTCTTTTAACAGAAAGAGATTTTTTCATATTATTATCTATATTAGAATTGTTACTCGCTATGTTACAATGCATTTTTTCACTTACAACAGACGCATCCTTGCTTTTTTTGTTATCTCCTATATCATTAAAATCCATATTATTACATGATATATTCTTAGATAAAGTGTGGGGACCTAATGTTGTTTGAACTTCTTTATCGGTATGTAAACTATAATCAGAATTATTTTTCTTTTTCTTTATAAAAATATTTGTTAATGAATTGCCTATTTTAATTGTAATCTCAATATCATCCATATTATCATTACTATTGCAATGAATATCATAATTACTTGTTTGAACATTATTTTCTACTGGTCTGGGTTGTAAAGAACTTTTTTTTACAAAAGTCATTTTTTGATGTCTCTCTGCTACATCAACTTGTGACTTTTCAGAGGATTGTTTTATTTTATTATAATTGTTATGATGCTTTTTTTCAGTTTCTATAATATTAGATGTATCAATAGGTGATTCCTTTTTTTCTGGTTGTATATTTTTTTCAAAATTGCTGTCATGAGTGTTAACAGTTTTTCCTGAAACGGTATGTGCTAGTGAAGCTGTTTCCACTTTATTGATTAAATTAGTAGTAGTGTCTTCAATTATGTGATCATAATTTTTGGAATCTGAATTTGTAGTTGTTTCTGGCTTTCTCTTTATACTTGCTTGACCTTTTCTACACATTTCTATTGATACATTTAATTTATTTCTATTCTGTTTATTTAACTTACTGAATTCTTTGCGCATTTTTTTAACATTGCCCCAATTTTTCTTATTCTTATTAGATTTAATTTCTGTTTCAACACTTGAATTTTTCGAACTGTTTTTATCCCTTGATATATCATGATTTCTTGAGTCAGGCTCATTATTTTTAAAGTCTCTTTTCCTAGAACTTCTACGTGGGTTAACCATTGTATTGTTTTTATCATGGAGAGTATATTCTTCTGAAGGATTATTCTTGTTGAATTTGTTTATATTTTCATTTGTTACAGACACCATTTCAATTTTTTCCCAATCATCTTGTGGTTGTTGTTTATGAATTACTTTTTTAGGAGAAACAGTTCTTTTTGTATCTGTATGAATTTGAACTTTACTTGTTAATTGTTCCACCAATATCACATCTTGAGTCAAATTTTCCGAACTAGGCAAGGGTGCTGAAAAGTGATTTTCAGAATTCTCTAACCAATTCTTTACATTTTTTGTGGGATCATGTTCAGAATGCAGTTCATTATCTTGTACATTAAGTAGAAATTCATTTACTGTAAAGGCATAATAAAGTACAATATTAATTTCAAACTGTAAGTCTCCAAATTTTGTATCAAAAGCATATAATTGAACAAAATTGTTATAATTATTTACTTACACTTAATATTGAAATTTTTTTCAAAGGTTTCAATGAGGGTATGTATATGGTCAGTTTTATTCTGGACTGGTATGTTAAGTCTTAAAGCTCTTTTTTCCAATGGAGCTGCACAACTAGGGCAGGTTCTTTGTTTTCTCCAACATGTGTGACAAAATGTATGTCCACATTTGGCAGTTTCTGGAGCTATATAGTATCTGCAACTAAAATACTTTGTTTCAAAGAGATACATATTAGTAAGGGACCTTTAGATATAGAGTAAACATCTAAGCCACTTTTTTTACATATTCTAATGCTGTTGTCAACAGCTGGCCTTTACAACATCACTATACAAACATGATAAGATATACACTACCAATTCCAGAATCAGCATACTCCCTTACAGGGTAAGTAGATAGAATCTAGTTATACACATAACTTTAGTTCAAAGATTTCATAATTACTCTCATTTATAAACACAAGTACCAGAGATCTGATAAGCAACTACAAAAAATTACACATGATGTGACATATACATTTTCACATAGAATATCAAAAATTTTATTATAATTGTGTACTAACTCCATTTTTATATTCATTCTATATATATAATGTAAAAATATGTGCATAGGTTATTACAATGTACTGTACTACATTAAGTATGTTTTTGAGTCTATAATCTTATGGATGACTATGGATTTGGAATGGTGCTCTTATCTGCATCAATTGTGAATGCTAACAGGGTTTTAATGAATAAGTTGGGGGACATAGGTCATTTATACAGCACATATCAGGGCTTAACCAATTGTTTCTAGGGAGGAGTATGTGGACAGTAATAATAACATTCTCCACTATAAATCTTTAAGTAATGTTATAATCATTATTGATCAGCTTAACTTTACCTCAGAATAGGGATAGCGTATATTTCTTAAGGTAATTCAGGTACGTACCATTCCAGACATGTAACTTGTTCCAAGAGAGAAGAAATTAATTTTGTTATATGTCTTATGTTCAATTCTTGTATAGTCATTTCTAAATACCTTTTATAAAAATCTATATTAATTAGCAAACAAGAACTCAATCGATGTAAATTTATACCACATCAGAACTAAATTATTTTCAATTATATGTGAAAACTTTTTTATTCTATAACTTTTAAAAACTGTTTATATATAATAATAATGATTGAAACAATCGACAATTGTTAAGAAATACTATTAATTGAGTATAAATAACTAATTACAAATATGCGTTTACTGAGCCTATATAACATTAGTGTTTCGCGCTTTTTTATGCAATATAATAACCAAACCAAAACAAAAGTTTATGACATGACGTTAAAGACGTATGATTACGTCATAAAAAAGGCCAAAGTTGATCAAAGTAAACTATGGCTGTATGGGCTGAGTCCTTTTGCCTTTCCCTAAAAAGGGAAAAACCGAACCAAAAAAAATCAAAGTAAACTGAAATATACTAATAAAGCATTACATTATCAAATTTACTTCATACATTTCTGAATTAAGGCTTAGAACATACAGTTCAATCTCTAAGTTTGACAGTACCTTGTACGTCAGTTCAAATGCTCATGTTGGCAACATTGATCGTCCGTCGTCCGTCATTCTTCGATTTTTCAGATTTCAATTAATTACGATATTCAGGATTCACTGTCATAGTTTAAAATAATTCTAATTCTTACTACTTTCTGATATTTATACTTGGGTGTATCTTGTAATAATATTATAAATGTAAGTAATACAATTATCATTAAATTCAGGCTTACATTTGTTATCATTATTCTCTATCTATCATTCAGACGTTACATAAGTCTTCATATTTAGACCACAATTTTTCTTTTTCAGTAGAAACAATTGCTAAGTGTTGTATCCATCAAGTTAATGCTAATATCTCGCATGTTTTCTTATTATGGTCTGGTTATTATAGTTGGTCTCTTCTTAGTTAGCATATTTTAACTATTCTTGTTTAACAAGTGAGGTTATATCAAAACTATATTGTATATTTTAAAAACGACTTACTACTGAAACATTACATAGATTTGAAGTATTTAAAAAATAACATTGAAGCGAATGAATGCTACCATTACTTTATTAATAAAACACCTATTTACTTTCAAATGTGTACTCTTTCAACAAAAGTTATTGCTATGAGTTTGTATTACTAATGTACTTAAATTGGGCCCTGATAATGAAAATTTAATAGTAATAATTTTAAATCACTACTTTTATATAAAATATGTATTGAGGTACAAATATACCTTATATGTCTTTATAATATTTCAATAAAATTTTAGAATGGCCATGGCACTTCGTAACATGTTAAGGAGTGCATCAAGGAGGCTCCAAGTTCGTAATTATGCTGATGCACCCAAGGAAGGTGATTTAGCACTCACATTTGCTGCTGGTAATAAGGTAATTATAATAATAATTGAAGTTTAATTTTTTATTTTATTGTAATGACAAACAAACCGCGGCCTACCTGATGGTAAGTGTTAACCATCACCTGTATACATGAACAGAACTATAGACATCACATTATTATGTGACACCTGTTATACCACTCATTAATTGCCATTCCAGAACACTGAGATAATTATAATTGACAATGATAATTGATGCTGCTACAAAGCTCCCAAGACAAGCTGCTTGGCAGTTTAAATAGGTTAGACTGATCCTTCTGGGTACCTACCCAGAAGGATTTTACAGTCTAACTCTTTATAGTAAATATTTTATAGTAAAATTTTATAATTTGTATGTCTTCTAAAGCATCCATAAAGGTGTTATTAAATATTCAATTGTAATTTTTATAACATTAGTATCAGTAGACATAATCTTAAAACTAAATGATTATTTCAAAGTACAGAATTAATTTCATTTTACAATTACATTATTTGAATAATAAAAACAAACATATAATTAGGATAATTGTATTATAATCATTTTCCATCAATACTACATACATTTTAATTTGGTGAGGCTAACTATTAGAAGTAATTTAAATTGTTATAAAAAGTAGTATTTAGTTTGTTATTTCCTTAGTACCACCTAAGCACTGTCCCGAAATATAATTAAATGTATTTATTGCTATTGAGGTTTGAGACGAGAAATAAAATTCAGATTGTTATTAGCAATATCTAGAATATGTTTTATTTTGTGGAACCAAAGAAAGTTTGTAATTATTTAGTTTAGATATCTTTTAGAAATAAACTTGTAGATTTTACAATATTCAATATTTTGTTAGTTAATTAGTGGTACATTATTGATATTATATTAACTGCTTACAGGTGTTTTATGATAAGCAAGTGGTGAAACAAATTGATGTACCATCATTCAGTGGATCTTTTGGCATTCTGCCAAAGCATGTACCAACACTTGGTAAGTAAATGTAATGTTACAGCAGGATAATAAGCAAAACCCCTTGTTATTCCCAAAAAAAGTAGATATTATACTCAAACAAGGCAGTTCATAGCACTTAAATAGAAAGCAATTGCTAGAAAGTAATTGATGTGTAATGTATATTTATATGTAACTTCTGGACAAAGCCATTTTCTACAAGTTATGTGTATCTGAAAGGTATTATAACTGGTATATTGGTCAGTTTGATTTATCATTGTTGCCTTTCTTCGATTATTTGGGACCAGCATAGTATGTTTTTTATGAATACAATTTTCCTCATAGGTCATTAATTTTTTTCAATCTTTGTCTCCCTTTACATATATCTATCTACATGTATCTGAAGTACATAGTTATTATTGAAGTATATATATATTATTAAGTTCATAGTATGATTATAATTATACAATGTTAAGTATAGATTTTTATGCTTATAGCTGTTCTTCGCCCTGGTGTTGTGACTGTGGTTGAAAATGATGGCAAACAAAACAAGATCTTTGTCTCTTCTGGAACAATTACAGTAAATGATGATTCTTCTGTTCAGGTAACACATTTTTGTATACATTATATTTTAGTTTTTGCTATTATGATATATAATACATAATGACTAGAAGTGAATGTTACTAATATTATAAATGCAAAACTTTGTGAGTATGGATGGATATATGTTACTCCTTCATGCAAAAGCTACTGAATGGATTTCGAAGAAACTTTACAGTAGTATAGCTTGCTAGCTATTCGCCCTGGCTTCGCACAGGTGTACATGTATTATACATGTATAAACCTTCCTCTAGAATCACTATGTAGTAAAAAAACTCTTTAAAATCCGTTGCGTAGTTCTAAAGATTTATGCATACCTAACATACTAAGTATACATAGCAGTCTTAAGACTTTGTTTTATACTATGTAATGATACGTCAGAATAACACATTGGCTACAAATATCATGCAGGTGAAACCGCAGGCACAGCTAGTGTATAATAAATACTGTCATTATTGTGAGTCCTATAGTATTCTTAGAACATTTACATTATGCAAGGATTCATATCATCATCATCTGCTTCTTCCTTATCTCATTTATTTGCGGTCGGCATAATATGTTTTCTTCATTCATTCATCGTTGTTCACAATCACCTCATTATTTACACACACATTTTTCATCATTCTGTTGATGTACAATGATAAACAAGAGGTTTAGCGCGGGTTTACCGGGTCATATGCTTTCATTTTAGGATTATACTTTTATTGAGGCGTATACTTGTATTAATGTCGATATTAATGAAATAAATCATGACATATCCATTTCAATGCTAGTAAACCATTTGTCGACTTTTTTTCTTTTATTCTTTGCAGTTTTTATATTGTCTATTCTAGTCTACTTTGTCTACTGCTCTAAATCTGCGCATAGTTGAATACAGTGTGAAATTATAAACGTATATCACAGAGTATAATTTTTTTTTATACTTTTGCAGGTACTAGCGGAAGAAGCTCATCCATTAGAAAATTTGGATCGTAGCGCCGCACAAGAGGCCCTTAGTAAAGCCCAATCTGAACTTAGCTCTGCAGCTAATGATAAGGTTTGTCATAATATCATCAGACATTTTGTATATTGTGTAGATTTTAAAGATAATGTAAGTAATTACCACGATAGCTTTTTATGTCATGGACTGAAGAACTTGGACCGCAGCGACAATGAGCTTCAATAAGCCATGCCAAACGCCATATCTTCATTTGTAAATTTACAGTACTTGAATATTAGCAGAAATACATTAGTTTCTATACCCTGATACCATGAAAGCATTAGTGTTTTAGAATTTTATATGCAAACATTTATATTTATTTATTTATATAAATCCAAAATGATTGATTTAAATAAATCTGGGACATGTTGACAGGCTTGCGACTTGCCTGCCACCTTGGGTTCACCCAGCTCAGATATACCCAGCAAAATGTTCACCCCAAGGACTACATTTGATGCCTCCTCAATCTAGATGTAAAGTAGATAAAATAAGACGTTTAAATACTGCTATTTTTTACGGCTCAAAAGAAGACGATACCTCTTTGAAAAATTGACACCGTGTTTGCATATTTTCTTAATTTTTGTTTCATAATTCATTGTTAAATAATTCCTAGAATATCTCTATTTCAGTACAATAGTGTTTACATTAACAAAATCTTATTAAGTGTTAATAATGTTTGTTATTATTTATAGGCTAAAGCGGAAGCTGCCATTGCTGTTGAGGTGGCAGAAGAGATCGTGAAGGCAGCGGCTACAGCGTGAACGGTTATCAAGTTATAGTCAACAACAGTTAGTGTTAAAATCGTATTTATTATATTGCTTATGTATAAATAAATATTCCTACCATCTCAGTAGAAAACTATAATTTGATTTCCCTTCACTCAGCATGGAATAATAGTGGATGTGTCGAAATAAAACAAGTTCATGTTGTCGACTCTTGAGTAGTTTATTATTCAATACAAATCAAACACTTTGGTACAAACAGTTAGTTGCGTTGCATTGCGTTACTTGTCATTATAACTAAAGTTAATCAACTTTTGACTATACGCAAAACTTATATTGCCACGAGAATATAAAAGAAAGTGTCACGATAAAAAATACGCCAACACAATTCAGCATCTTGATAAAATATCTTGTTAATTATTATCAATGCATAGCTATTATTATAATTTCGAATAAAATTCTTATTTAATTTGTTCACATTAATTTTTAACTAATTTCAATTTAATTCAAATTTCCTAATTGGAAGGTTATGAGAAGATATCGGTTGCTAGGAAGTCGCGAGAACCTAACTAGAAGCCTACATTGCCAAGCTTACACGACGATGCACAACATATAAGGGAAACACCTAGAAAACGACACACGCGTGTCTTACACCTAATCATTTGCATAAATATAGAAGGATAAAATTACGATTAATAGTATGATTAATAAAAATGCGCCTTAGTATACTAGAGTAATATTAAAAAGCATTTAAATTCCATGTCAGTAATGTTTATTACTTCTTCGATGATGTTCAATTTGTTACTCCTTTATACTGGTAAGGTAACTATATTGTAATAGTATATATGTATACCTATGTCCCATAGGTGTATATTTCATCGCGGCGATTAAAATAGTTTACCTTTAATATTAAATTTCATATAATTATAATGTAACACATAGTATGTTACTAACTAGCTACTGATTAAATAGTAGTTACTTTTTTAAAAGTTGATTAATTGATTAATTACTATAAAAAGAAGCTTAACACTAATCTTAATCTAAATAGTATATGCGTAAACGCAAACGTAATAGAAAAAAAAAGGAGTATAGAAGGGCAATAATAATTCAAAGTCGTTAAGAAAACTATAACATTACTAATTAAAAGGAAGCATTGTCACATCCAAGCCATTGCTGGATTATCTATAAATTACCTTTCTACGAGTACAAATAACGTATTAGTAATACATCACGTAAAAATAAAACGGGATAAAAATACAAAAATATCACATTGTTAAATTGTTGAGCTTAATTTAAACCGAAACTTTGTGGTAAACCCAATACTCATTTTAATTTTTAAATTAAGCTAAACAAATAAGATCAAATAAGGTAAATATTAACTCGCTGTCGACACAGCATCTGTCTGTAGTAAACGTGCGACACTTGGCTTATTATCGCTGTCTATTACATGCAGGTATCTAATTAATATTATGTATTTGGTTAGGTTTAGAGAACGCGTCACTTTACTAAAACGAATATAGGTATATCAATTTGAAATAACTACCACAACCATAATTTTCCGTTTTATATATTTCATGGTAATACTACAAAATGACGCGCCGGTACAGGTAGCCTCTACTAGAAAAGCAGACGTCAACCAACTATGCAATTTTACTACAGACTTGTTGAGCCCAAACCTACATATAAATAATACGAATATGGCACAACTCGTGCCCACGTAGAATTAAAACTAAAAGAAAAATCCAGCCAACTAAGTTGGGATAATTTCAAAAGGAAACAGCAACACAAATTAGCGACACACTAATAAAATGAATTAAATAAAATAAAGGTAATTTTTTGGCACTAGGATCACTATCTTGCTGAAAACAATTGTTCGCAGCGCTTGGCATAATTTAATTAGCGTAAATATTGCCGCTAAATAAAATGGGCTACATTGTTTCAGCAAGATGTTGATGGTCCATAAAATTAAAAACACCGAGTTGGCTGCGTGTCGCTCTGTGGTTGTGGTCTTGATTTACAAGTTACACTGCCACAGTATCGTAGGCTGTGAGTCCCCCCCGCCCGTGGATTGCTTGCTGGGGGATTGGGGTGGCTGCTTCTGGTCTGAAATTTATCCGAAAATAGACTATATAATTATTGTTTTACTTCATTAATTATTATTCTTTCAATAAATAAAAAAAAAATTGTTTAGAATTCAATTCGGTAACTATTTTAATAGTGTTTTATAATAGTTGAGAAACTTTAAACATAATACGCAATACGTGTAATCATTTCGGCTACAGATATATTTATATATTTTATATGTACCTAAGTCTATATTACCTACTTAGAAATTTAAGAAAAGTAATTAACTTTTAAAATAATCAGCTGGAATATAAACTACTTGCTATATACATCTTTTCAAAAAGCAAAAATTTTTGAAATTAAATAGAAATTTGTATATATTTTAATCGTACTCGTAATAGGTAGAATTCTTGGTTAAATATGCTACTTAAAAATACCTCTCTACAAGCGGGCTCCGTAACAGAAGTTTTGTTCTTAGTAACACAGTTTACAATTTATACATCCACAGAACAACAACGGAGAGGTGTACGTGATGGGTTCGGTTTGGTATAAAAACAAAGCTGACAAGCAAGTCAGCATAACACAAAATCAGTTATTATAGAAGAAGAAGTTTCACGTTAAATTCCATAGGCGTTAAAGATTGAAGTAGTAGTGTCGTAAGGATTTTTAATATTGTTGAGGAGCGCGCAAGCAGTTTTGGAATATAACTAGTGCAAGTTAACAAAAAAGTAAAAAATAGGATTACAGAGTGCCTATTTTTTTAAATACCTGCAAAATACAATCCATGCCGGTTATGATAAACTATTAAAAAATGTAGCCTGTGGGCATTGGAATGTTTTGTCTTACCATTCTTTCAGCAAAATAAATGGGTTTATAGTGCACAATATAGGTTAGAGTGTTAGCCACATAATATTAATCACGTAAAAAAACACATAAAAGAGGATAGCAAAATGAAAGATATTTAATAAATAAGATATCTTTTTCACATACTTTCACTTACTGTTTCCTGTAGACCACGGATGCAGAACATAACACATGCTTTATTACGGCATAGACTAGTTATACACGATGCGTTATTATAATATGGTCTATGGCACGACACATGTAATGGTACTAGCACACACGCAAGGATCGGCTAAGTCTGTTGTATTAGTTTTGAGTTGAATAGATGTCAAAGTAAACAATATTTTTGTATCTACTTCATTTACACGGCTAAGTGGTCTAACAAATTCCAATGCTGTAATCAGACTGTACTACATACTTACATTCATGATATATTAGTTTTATTTGGAATGTTAATAAAGAAATTAATTAATAAATGCGTAATTTCTTTGTTAAATATTTTGCTGGAGGATATTAACAAGAATTTAATGAATATTTTTATATTTATTTGATTTGTGATTATCGTTAGGAATAATTATTTTATAAAATAAGAATAAACACATACAAAAGGGGTTAAAATAAGTAAGAATGTTAATTGTCATCAAGGCATATTGTTGACAATTAACACTAAAATTGTGAAATTTAAGGGGGTCTTCTATGTGATGGGTTGAAAAAATCGATTTTTTTTTTTCATAAATTGCTCCCTTAACATGTCTAGAATACGGTAGTAAAGCGATTTTTGAAAATTCGAAGTCGTTTTAAAGATACAGCAGGTAAAAGAAAGAGCGGTTCGGAGCGGTGAGTTGGCAGTTAGAGACCGGGCCTATTGTGTACCGTCGGCTTTATACCTGGCCTCCCTTTTATTAATATATTTGTTTATACAAGTTTAGACACGTTTCTCCAGACTTAAACAGAAATTTCTATTGTTATAATATTTTACCGAAGTTATTTTAGTCTATCCAAGAAAGTTATCCAAGAAATTACAAAATTCTACGGATTAGCAATTCGACGCCATCCAGATTCGCTTGAAGATGAGAAAGGAAGTTTGGGCAACGTACTATCACAAATGTTCTTCTGATGAAAACCCTCAGCATCAATTTTGTCCAGAAGGCGAAGACAGTTGGTGTAAATGGCGTAGGCTGAAGCTAATAATGAACTGGACCAATTTCATCACGATAAACCACCTATATATACCGGTTTTCGAAGATTTATCGAAAGACGAATTATTAATTCGTTGTTTAGGAGCAGAGACACAAAACAATAACGAATCTTTGAATTCTTTGATTTGGACTTTCGCTCCTAAACATCTTCATTCTGGTCCCAAAGTTGTTGAAATTGCTAGCTACTTAGCAGTTATTATCTTTAATGAAGGTTTTCAAGGTATTTTAAAAGTTATGTCGATTATGGGATAGCGTATGTTGAGAAACGGGATGAAAAGCGAATCTTACGCTCTGAGCGGCGCGTAAGTGATGTCGTTAAACAAGCCAGGATTGACTCAAGAGCTGAACAATCTGCTTTAAAAGAGTTTCACGAGGAAGAGGAAGGAATACTCTATGGACCAGGCATCGCCGATTGAGAGTAAGTTGATATTTTAATAGTTTTTAACGGACTTGAAACTTTAAACGCGTTTTTCTCAAAACTGTGTTTTTCAAACTTTCCTCCATTGTATCTCAGAAACGGCTGGACCGAATTACTTGAAATTTACAGGGCACACTCAATATATGTAAACGCATGGAATGAACTATTATCAATCGAAAATTTTCAAAACTTCGATTTTTTTTATAGCAAAAAAAAAAAAAAAAACGCCTAATTTGCAACTTTTATTTCAAATGTCTATCAAAAATCCAATTTTTTTTATATTCATTTGATTATAGGTCATTCCGTGCTTTTAAGCCTACAAATTAAAACGCCGTTTTTTTTTTTTTTCAGATAAGCCGATCAGCCGGAATCGCGGAGGAAGTGGGAGCTCTTTTTTTCGAGGCGGGGGTGTTCAGAGCGCTGTAACTCTAGTTTGACTGAATATTTTTAGCTGAAATTTTATATTTATACTGTCCAAATATGTGTTAATAAATGATAAAAAACTTGAAGCTCTAAATATTTACTGGTCGTAGAAAAAAAAATCCTAAAATATCCCTAAAAAACAGGCCGTCACATAGGAAGACCCCCTTAATTGAATGAAAATGTCACAAATCGTAGATAGATATTGGTAGAGATAGACACTAAATAATTATTTATATATAGGTATATTATACAAAAAATGTTGGTATGTTTTCTATTAGATATAATAGAATTATATAATGTTGGCTGATACACGCACCAAAATGTTAGACCTCCATGAGAATTGGTAATGTTTAGACAATTAAGATTTATAATAAATATATTATTTTAATCGAAACTACTTTAACGTGATTGCATGCATCAGCATGCAAAAATAGGTAATTTGTTCTTTTTTTAAATATTACTTATTTCTGTTTGATCTTTAATTTTTATATATAGGTAAATATGTAGCTTCGATTAATGACACAAAGGAGTTTGTCACAAATTTATTAATTTCGTAATATAAAGAAAATAAAATGTATGGTGTCTCACATATCCAAATTTATGTGTAACTTATGGGGTTAGTGTTTACGTGATGATAGTTTGTTTCCAATTGCTGTCACAATTTATGGTGTGGTGAAATGTAGTGCATGAGTGGTACGTTAGGTCTCGTTGAACTGACCTGTCAATGAGTTTCCTCATTTCCTCGCTGTGCATGCCGTCCTTGGCAGTGTGGGCCCTGACTGCAACAACACACAAGTCACGACGAGCTCTACTCTAGACACGATACTCGGAGACACCTGCCCTCTACTGATACCGATCATACAATATCCACTCTATGACTGTCACGTCATAAATATTGTAATAATAATACATAGAGTGGATACTCTATGATTACAATGTCCAAAACATAGATGTACTAAATCTACAGAACCAATATTTTTTTAAATAGAAATAATTAGTTAACACAATCACGTCTAAGCACATAAAGATCAATGATTCATAAAATTTTGAAAACCCTAAGTTACCTTCAGTACGTATATACGTGGCATAATTAAAGAAATTCATCAATTATACTTTGTTATTTTTAACGAGGTAAGAAATAGTTTCACTATTAAATTGATATAATTAATTTTGCCGCGTAATTCACACTGTAAGAAGTAGAAAAATACAAACATACCTATTATATAGAATGTAATTTTGAAAGAAAGAATCTAGAAAGCCAATTGCGTAAACGTCTATAATACGTAAGCTTGAGATTCAATATTGTTAAGAAATAAGTATTGAGAAACATTTTGCATGCTGTCAGTCACAATGAAAATTAACATAAATTAATTATTGAACTGAAATATTTTTACCGTCTTCTGTTCAGGTGACACCCATGAGTGCATGGACCAATCCGACAATTAATTTGATATGGAATTTTAAATGGATGATGTGTGATTTATCGAATAACTCGATGATCTTGATCGTCATACTTCTTATATTATACTAATATATGTACGTATAGTGAGGTAGAGTGTATATGTATACATAATAAACATTGATCATATATTCGTAATAGGTTATAAATTATGTACGTGTATAATTCAAAATCTTACTTAAAAAGTATGACTATATAAATATATATATATATAAATAAATGTTTCAATTTGTTTTCAGTAATCTCAATTTAATTGTGTCCCTGTCAGAAGAACAATTTTATTAAATTTTATTATAATATTATTAAATTCAAAATATAATATTTTGTACTGATATCCATTATTATATTAATTATCTATAACCATTTTAAAATTATTAATAGATAAAGAGATTTTGTGAATAACGATATATGTTTCAACTGAGGAACAAATGAGGAAGCAATCGTAGGCAATGCTAGTTGCTGTTCATATATATATTTATTTATTTACATAGGTTCTACGTACCAGGATAGTTGCGTGGTTGGTCACATTCGGCCTCGGAAATTTCGTTCGAATCCTTGCTTTCGTTGAATGAGGAGGAGCAGTTGTTGTCGTTGTTGACGTTACGTGGTGGTGGTGGGGGAGGTTCGGGAGATCCGCCGCACTTGCGTGTTCCTGTCATGTATTTTTTATATAACTTGAAATCGCAAACAAGCCCATCAGATGGAAAGTGATAACCGTCTATTTGTGAAGAGTAAAAATAATAATATGCCATACCACCCATGAAACTTGTCATATATTGCAATACTTAGGAACTAATGTTAACGTTAATCCGTCCGTCATTAATGTCACAGCTATATTTTTTTATATTATATTTATATACTCAATTTCCAACATTTTATTTCCATATCAAGAATGAAACCTACAATATTAAACCAATGTAGGAATAATCTTCAAAAATTAAATTCGTTGCCATTATACGTTACAGAGTTCAATATGAAATAGTGTCATGCTTCCTAACAGGATAAAAAAATACATACCAATGCTAGGTCGTGATCCATAGTGATCGGAATAGGGGGTGCCATAAGCGCCGGCATATTGTTCGTCTTCAGGTGCACAGCAAGCAGGTTCGTCATACTCAGGTCCGCATGCGTACATAGGTCGGGAGTAGCGAGCGCGCTGCAAACAATTCACGCCCACGTTGTTATAATGAGACAATCCGACTATTTACATCATCTAGTGTACTAACATAAATTAAAATGAAAGTTTGTGAATTTAGGAGTGGTAAATAATTTGATCATTGATCAGAAAAACAATTTTTCCGTAAGATAAGCAGACATAGTCTGTAAATCTGTAATAATATTTTTTGGTAACCAACCAAGTACACCATAGCAGATACTGTTCTTCCTTCTTATATTTGTAGTAATTCTATGAATATATAATCTATTTAGAATTCCATGTACAATATATGATTATTGTAATGCTTTTCATATATGCACTAAGGAATATATTAATGATTTGAAAAATACATAGTATTTTTATTAGTACGAGTCGTTAAAATAATTACGTATTGATCCTCTTCGGCGCAGGTAGCGGGGTCGTCGTATTCGGGAGCAGTAGAATAAATAGCACTTTGTCCTCCCTGAGAGTTCTTACGGGCATAGCGGCTGTTAGCTCTTGGCTGTGTATAAAATTAATAATTTATTTATCATGAATTGAATGAAAATCTATCGAGATTTTTATGTAAGTAATTATATAAATATTCGTCGTATATATGAAACCGACAAGTATAAAAAACCTTTATTAGATATTGATCTATTTTGTTACAATTTTAATTACAAATTGATTTTTGCACACCTGTCATGAGATTAGTCAGATACGGACAACGGACGGATCTCGACAACATATTTTTAAAACTAATACTTACCTACATTTGGCAAATAAAGTATTATTATAGTTGTCATTATAATTCAAGCTCATATTTTCATTTAATAAAATGAAACAAATATATAATGCATAGCAAATAAATAAAATTTGTTTAATTGTTAAAATAATAGTACAACTATTATTTTAAGAGGAGGAGGAGAAGATACTAGAATGTCATAACATATCAAATACGTATGGTACGATGGGACTGACGTACCAAAAATGGACAAAAAGCCTTAAATTAATACAGACAAAAAAGCCAAAAAATAGGTATACTTAGTGGTTGAAATCGAGTTTGTTTTACCTATTTTTAGATCCACTATAACGAACAAAATGTGGGATCTGATACAACGAAGACATGGTGAATAGTAAAAATGCTGAATCTTTTATAGCTTTTATAAGACATATTTACTATTTATTCGTATAGCGTTTGTAAGACAGTGAAGAGATTCTCACCATGCTCTGTGACCCAGCTCGGGAGTGCGCGGGGTGGTGGGGGTGAGGATGTGCGAGGGTACCAGCATGCGCAGCATGGTGATGCGGGAATGCCAGCGCCTTGCTTGGATCCATCTCTTCGCGGAAGCCTAGCAGATGGAATGTCGCGTATGGGCAGATTTCATCTTCCATGCCTGTGAATTATACACAAGATATTAATGTACATTTTATGGTAATGTGAACTAAGTGCTGTTGTAAAATGTAAAAGTATATTTCTGTTGTGGCATAATAGATTGTAGAGAACTGATTTTGTTGACCACACCATTAAGAAAAGTGTAAAACACTTACTTACACGTAACATATTATGCATTTATTACGTCCTGACCATTTTATTGTTAGATTATACAAAGTGTCATATTAAAATTTGAATAGTGTTTTAATTTGTAAAGCTTTTTTAAACTGAAATAAATACAGGATAATATTACAAAATGGGGTGCAGTACTTGTTGGAAATAATGAAGTTATTTGTCAGGTAGTGAGATATACTCGTATGTTATGATAATATATAATACATTATTAAACACTCGAAATACAATGAGTATTACTATACAAATACGCACACAGCGGGCAATGTTAGTAGCATACACGTCGGACTGCGACTTACCTACTTAAAACTATGGTTAATAAATCGCATAAATTATAAACATAAGATTTTATATAATAAAATTCATATATATAAATAATTCACGGCAAGGCTATCTACAAACTAATGAAGCCACCAGCATGCTAGCTTAAATTCTACATTTCGATCCATTCCAACACAAGTAAATGTAAATAAACTAGACATTTTAACTGTGATAGGTAATCGTCAGATCTAAAATATATGCAGATACTTAGCTGACATTTCTGTTTGGGATGGAACGTCATGGAGTACTTAATAAAGAATACCTGTGGAAATGGTGTCTCCGGAACCAGTGCGGCGCATACGAGGACGTCGCACCCTCTCGTAGTGATGACGACGCGGGTCCCACGTAGAATGCGCGCCCACTGAACCACACTACTGCGTTACGCATGCGCGTACCATATACCGCATACTCCCATACACCATCTCGCTTTGAAATCTCACGTACACTTACGTATTACGCATATAATATTAACGTACATACTATATCATCGCGTGTAATTAATCCAGGTACTGTAGATAAGTAACATTAAATATAGGTACCAACTAAAGTGTACACGCGAGTAGACAACAGCGAGATAATATTTGAGAGGCATTCCATAAATCTACGGATAATGAATGCACCAGTGTCTATTCCTGGCCATTTGTGATGTTTTTAAATTTGAAGATAATAACTTATTTTAAACATCGCTTTACAATCAAGCGGACAACACAGCTGAGGATTAAGCAAGGGGACACGCAAAAACAATGAAAGTTGTAGCTTTTGCCAATATGATGGATAAAAATAAGTGTTACTATAGACACTACTAAAATTAAATATTTATTAAATATAAAGTGATAAACTATTCATAGCTATTGGGATTATTTTGGAACTACGATTAACTTAAATTAAACTTCAGTTAAATGTTATTAAAGGTTCACCGTTATGGCTTACACTACCATTCCTATATATTTAGGAAGCGGTTTATACCGTCAAAATGTAGGTAGGTACATACTCGTATAACCCGAGTAAAGTTTGAACAACATAATATTAGGAACAAGGTTAGTCCGAAGTTGTCAACGTTTATAGCTATTTGAATTAAATACCATAATAATCCCAGTAAGAACATATAACTGATAATCTAGAGAGGTTTTTAGTTACCTCCACCTATAAATGTAAATCTCTTCTACATTTTCTTACAATACAGCATAGACAAGAATACTGAAGAATGAAAGGAAAATCGTGCAAATAGAGAAAAAAAGCTATAATAATAAAATAGAAAAAGTTATTTAAGTATCCTGGAGCAGTCATCCGACGACGCGGTGGCCATTTATCAAGTCATCCAGATGTGTGAGTGCGACCTATTGTACACTGCACTGTACACTGGTCAAGAAAAGGTGCATATGAAATATATCAAATCAGTAATACCATACTTACTGATAACGGCCTGACGCTTAACTCTATCGCAGGTGTTATAGTTGGAGCCAGGAACGGGTGGCAGCTTGCGGTTGGGGGGCGCAATATAACCGAGTTCGTCACGCAGTCCGCCGCGCTTGTCGAGCGTGCCTCCGCCTCCGCCCATCGCGGCTTGGGACGCATTATACACTGCATCATCTGTACAAACCCACAATGTTGGAAATGCGTCGGAGATTGGGCACATTTTCATAACTATTGTCATTACGACCTTCACAATGTCCATCTGCAGATACATTTGTAGTGAATTCGTGATAAAAAATAATATGTCCTGATTTCATTCTCTCAGACTAATTCTATCGTTTGTCATTTGTGCCTCGCCAGTCAGTATGTGTACCATTAGTACAGGTGGTTTCACAATTAACACCAGTAACCAACAAAGATACTGTAGCATCATTATTTTGTAGTGACCTATATAATATATATTCACTTGTATGTAGATAATAATTACAAGCAGATATAATCGATAAGTTGGATAAAATATTAAAATGTAAAAAAACGGATAGAATATTTGACTAACTATTTATAAAGATTTCAACATATATGTGTCTTTGTTAGTCATATTGTTATTTACAGAAGTTTATGAAGTTAGCTAAAACTAATACGAATTGCAAAGAATAAGTTAAAATAATGAATTTAGAACAATGAAAACGTCTAAAAATGAGTGTGTCGCTGACACTGTTTACATGCTGGAAACATATTATATCAAATAGTTAAGGTAAGTACATCTATAACTTAAGGAAAATGTCGAATGATATAAATTATAAGAGATAAGCGGCGATCCATGCCTCCATACATACAGTACACGTCCTTCTGACCTCGCAGCCGATGTGGAGCATTTCTACGTGCAAGTGTAAGACAGATGACGACGACTCCCACAATGAACACGACAATAGTCGCTAGAATGGGCACCAATACTTCGGGTTCCAACCAAGCCTTGACCCACACTGGTAAGTCCTTGCCGCCGTCCACATTGTTGGGTAGCGGTGCGATAGTTCCTAGAAATTATGAACGGTGAAGTACCTTTATGGTGGTCGCGCGTGCCTCGCACTACGCACACGACAACAATAGCGATGATGATGACTAAGATCGCAGCGACCACGGGCACGATAAGGTTTAGGTGTGACAGGATAATCTTTAGTGTCTGCTCGGTAGTTAAGTTGTTGCCGACATCGCGTGCGGGTGCTACTGTACCTGAAATGCAAACCGCCATATTATAAAGAAATTCCGTGCGTGATAGATCATACAAAATAATTATAAACATAGAATTAAAGAGGCGATGCATTTCAGGTACACTTGTACAAATTATTAAATTAACGATGAATAAAAAGAAAGCGTTCGTACGATTGAATTTATCACAAAAACTCAAAAGTATATATATTAAATATTTAAATTACATACCACCAGTCATAGTGAGGGTTGCGAAATCATACTCGGCGACGTTGAAACCTGCGTTATTATGTGCTGTAATCCTTAAAGTATACCAAGTAGCGGCCTCCAGGTCTGAAAGTTGTTTAAATACTTACGTTAATATTATTATTTATATATGTACATATAACTAATAAATTGAGCCTAGGTTCGAACTCCTAGCGGTGCCTAGACTAAAGTAGTATTCGCCAGGCAGAAGTTGCCCTATAAGTCCTTTCGCGTGGCTCTAAGTGTCATCTGCACTCGTCCCCTATATTTCGGTAAAGTTGTAAAGGCCAGCTGCGGCCAACAGCATTAGAATAGTTCGAAAAAAAGTTGGAATTCATGCTCATTATCATATGTATGCATTTCATATTGCAAAATATAGTATTATTTTGCAATATGAAATGAAAACCTGTTTATGTACTTAATAATTATCATTTTATGCTAGGTCCTATTCGGCAAAGTAGAGTAACAATCATCTTTCATACAATCTATAAGCTCTACATATAGGT
This sequence comes from Achroia grisella, assembly GCF_030625045.1. NCBI lineage: Eukaryota > Metazoa > Arthropoda > Insecta > Lepidoptera > Pyralidae > Achroia > Achroia grisella. Next base: position 2,305,450 of record NW_026712703.1, read on the forward strand.
ATCCAACTATACTTACCAAGTACAACAAAATTGCCGCCTGGTTTTACTGCATTCGAAATTTGATTCCATTCAGCGGTGCCCCTGAAATGATTATTATTTTAAAAACACCTCATACTAGTGTATTTTAATGTAATAAATACAAACATATTTGCTAAAAAATGGATACTGTAGGTAATCATACTAACTTCTTTTTGTTTTCGACTACGAAGTGGCTCATAGGGCAGCCGCCATCGAGCCATTGTTTAAGGTGAAGCGTAACCGAAGAACTGCCGACCTCGATGAAGTCAGTGGCCCTGGGCACTGGAGGTTTGGAGCCACGAGTTCCAGCGAATACAACATCCGATGCTTCACCTGTGCCGATCCTAAACAACAACATTATATTTATTTTCATAATAAATTAGCACTAAGGCTGAACATCATTACATATGTATAATATAGTAGGGTCTCCCCTCGGTCGAGAGGGGATTAGTAATGGCGCCTAGTGACGCTATTACCAGCAATGTCATGTCAGGTTGACTATTTAACGGTACCCCGCGGTACCGTTAAGTACAGGCGGGTGCACTATATTCATCTATCAATAATCATAGTGGTAGCACATAGGGCTCACTTTTATTATATTCCTTGTAGCGCAGAAAGGTGAAAGGATACAAAGAGATCTTTTACATATGTATCTATTATAGATTCTAGATATATTTACAGATAGAAGATATGTAAGAATACTTATTTACAACAATAATACAAGTAAGGGTCCCGAATGACAAGTTGTTTTTTTAATTCGCATCGTATTTAGGTAACCCCCCCGTGGAAGGACTTAAGAAACGGCTATAGGTCAACTCCTGCCTGACGGATACGACTTTATTCTGAGGGCACCGCTAGGGCTCGAACCTCAGCTCAAGCTCAAGTCGTCGTAATTTCGATCCCCGTTTGAATTGGGTCGTTCGGAGGCGAAAGAATAATGCTGAGATGAAAAATTTTCCGCGGTGGCTATATTGCATACTGATAGATAATCTATTCATTGCAGTTTACTAAAATAATAATTATTGTTGTTAATGGTAATTGTTTTTACTTTTTTCCTTGTATTTTTTTATATAGTAATTTTATATCCATTTCAATGTACATATTTTTTTAAACAATTTATATGATATGTAATATATACGCTGCTATGAGTAACATCATTATTGTGTTGTAAAAAAAACTATCCTATAACTAGTTACCCAGTTTTATTTTGTTACGTAAGTACTTCTAATATAAATAAATACATACCCGTTGTAGGCCGTGACATATAATTGATATTTAGATCCGCAAAATAAGTTTTCTAATGTGTAAGTATCGGTGTGAGAAGGAATCTGAAATAAAAAAACAATGTAAGTTCTAAGCGTTAGAAAGTTGTATATCGTTAATTGTATAATGAAGTACCACAGAGAAACTATACCAAATTTAACTATAGTAGAAAACAAAAGAATTGATCGTTGCCCAGTACCATTTGCCAAAACAAGCTTTGCCCAGAGACACTATAACTTCCATACGCCTTACTTATATAATAAAGTAAACAAATGATACAGCATAAAAACGATGAAAAAACCTGCTAAAAACACTAAAACCTGGTTAAAGGTTTTGACTATGATCAAACAGAAAATGTATTAAAAATTTAACTCAGGTAATTACATACATATATAGTAAAAGAATTACTATATAAATAACACACACACATACATACACACACACACTTACCCACATACCCATACTCCTAATCAAAGACATGGACAATATATATTTTTTTTCTTTTTCCTCATTTTTCTTGTATACAATACTTTGATTTTTTTTCTTTCTACATTGTGTTAAATTAAAGTTCTGTACAATCTAGTATGCCAGAAAGAATAGCGTCTCTTTTATACATTTAGTTTTTTTTTTATTCAAAAGTATTTAAGTTTTTTTTTCATTCCTTTATGTACACAACTGCAAATGTACCAAAAATGTTTACAGAATGTTGGCTGGCTTTCATGGCACAGGTTCACCTATATCGAAAGCCAGGGCTAACTATATTTAATTGTACCGTACATTTATGAAAAAAGTTTATTATTATTATTAATGTAGGTATAGATAGGTTTACTGTAAATTAGAAATTGTTTAAATTAGTGTTCAAAATATTAGTCAGAATATTATTTGACAAATATTATGAACAATAATTTAAACAATTTCTAATTTACTTACCGACAGTTGATTACAGATTTCATTATCGCAGAATAAGGTGTTGTTTAGGAAAATAAAAAACAAAACGTACTTCAGATTTACTCTGCCTGTAACTTATAGATTCAATTTCATAAATGTAGCTGACCTGAACAGTTTCCCAGTCTCCAAACTCTTGCTTGTAGTGTATAGAGTAACCGGCGGCGGGTGATTGTTCAGCTTCGTCAGATGGCTTCAGGCGCAGAGTGAGTGATGACACCGACGACGCCGCAATAGTCAGTTGTGGGGGGAAGGGTGGCGCTGCAGAATATGGAGTTGGCAGTTATATATTCATGTAATTTTATAATAATATAACTACAGCTTATAATAATGTAACTGTAATTGCAAACCAGTCTATAATTACTTCCAATAGCAGTGTAAATAAAAACAATATCCCGCTATTTTTGATACCGGCCACAGTGACTTATGTGTTTTTCACAGTCACAAAACTGTCTAACAGTATCTTGTAAGCTATATTAATTGCCTGATGAGGCTCGTTTATGTCGCGATATGGGTCTCAGTCAGTAATTAATAAGGAAAGTTATAATATTTCTAGCATTAGTGTTCAGGACTCCCGCATCGAATATCAGTCGTCTTATACTATTGGTAATGGAATTTAACAAAATAATATAAATCCATTAAGTTCCAAAACCTCGATACTAACCAAGAATAGAGAGCGTGTGGGTAACGGTGTCTGTGCCAAATTGATTATCCACGTGACATGAATACTCGCCGGCGTCCTCGCGCGCTACTCCAGCAATCTGAAGCGACCCTTCAGGCAGTTGACGTATACGTTCCAATGTTTCCAGAGGTTGTCCCTTGACCTGAGTGCACAAAGAATTCACTGTAGTCTTCATCTAAGTAATTAAAAGCAATTACAAAGGTAATTATCCACATCATTTCCTTCATTACCATATATTAATATTTACCAAAGTTGAGCACTAAGGGTTTTATTGATATTATGTACATAAGACGTACATTTGGTGTTATTGAAATAGCAACTTGTATGTAATATACCTTCCACAAAATGTTTGGAGGAGGCACGCCGACGGCAAGGCACGGCAGCTTTACGTCTTCCTTGTAGGTAGCAATGAACGACTCATCAAAGGAAGCAATTTTTGCGGGAACTGGCAAAAATATATATAATTTTTAATTTACTAAACACATTTCAATGTATGTAGACGAACATGTTTATACTCGATACATAATTAAAATTACCTTTGTCACTAGGGCTGCAAGAAGCCGTTGCTGAAGATTGCCCTTCGCCAATAATGGTAGAAGCAGTAACCCAGAAATCATATCGACCGGCTTTCAAGTCTGTTGCAGAGTAGCTGGTTTGAGATGCAGGAACCTGGAATACTTTTTTAAGTGAGTACTTTTGGCTAAGAATAAGGTTTTGCGAATGTGAGCTATAATTTTCAATAAACTTTTATATCACGTAAATAAAGCCATATCAATAGTTTCTTTAATCACATATACACATTGTTTTATTGATTACAGACGAACGTAAATATGAAACATTACTATTATTTCATATTTCACAAGGAACTATTCTCTGTGAAATATGGAATTCAGAATATTAATTTATCTCATATACAATAACAATACCTTGTTGGGATGCGGTTCAGCGTTCTGTGCCTGCGTGTATACATTGTAGTGCGTAACAACACCGTTGGGTTGTGCTGGAGGTCTCCAGGATACAAGAATTGAATCAGGTCCCATGACAAGAGCTTTTACAGCACGAGGTGCTTCGGGAACTGTTAAAAATATAGTACATACTTATGAAAATGGGTCTCGATGTTTTTAACTATCTTATATTTTACTTACCTATATAAAGATATACCGATTTCTTACATATATACCTAATTCTTTAACATAAAATATTTACTTACACAAGTTTTTTAAAACTTCAGTAGACACCTTAAGTAATATTTTACAAGGCATTATTCATTCGCAGGCGTGGTTTGATTAATTGTAATTAAACTTATTGTCATAGATTTTAAAAGTATATTATACGTTTTTAAATACTGTTATAAAATCGTGTTTTGAAAATATAAATAAATTATCTAAATTTTGTAATAATTTTCACATATTTAATATGGTTACCGTCTTGTTCAGTTTGGCAGTGGATTGGGGTAGATCGTACACCATCACCTCCGTTTGTAGTAGCTAGCACTTCCATTGAGTAGTTAGTATACTTCTTGAGTCCATGTAAGATTGTTTCACTGCTTGCCGTAATTTTGGTGTCCTTGGTCTTTTCATCTAATAAAATAAATAAGTGGAGTATTTGAATTTGATCCACAAAATGCTAAATAAAATAAAATTTATATCAAAATACTTACCATACCAAGTTCCACTAGGTCCATATATCACCTTGTAGGCTTTAATAAGACCATTTGCAGCGGTAAGAGGAGGTGAAACCCATGAAACGCGAATAGTTTGTGCAGTAAGAGTAGTGCAGAAAACATCTTGAGGAGGGGCAGACGGAGCTCCTTCAGCAGTGTACGCTTTAACTTCAGTAGATACCGGACCAGAACCCATTTTGTTAAATGCCTGAACCACCATAGCGTATTGGGTGTAGGTTCTATAAAAGTTGATATTTTAATAAATTATAGGCACATCTCAAAATTAACCAAGTTTTTAATCAGATTTTCTAATCTTAATAAACTATGTGATTTGCTCTACTTACTTTAAATTCGAAATATCGAGATGATGTTCTTTGCCAGACTCCTTTGAGATATCAACTGTTTCAAATACGAATGATTTGTTGCTTGAAGCCAGTTTGTAACCAACATAATACCTACAAATGGATAAATATTTATATTAACGATTAAAAAAAAAACCTTTATTCGCTTAATAATAATGTATTTTAATGGTATCAAAGGAATTGAAAACTTACCCTTGGAGTTCGCCATTCCAATCCTGGGGCGGGGGAGGTTTCCATGTTACCCGCAATATATGTCTATCTACAGCGTCTACCTTTACATCTTGGGGTGGGCCACTTGGAGCTTCTTCAGCAGTGATAATCGTTACGGTTTCCGATGGTTCTGAAGTACCTAATTCATTTTCAGCTACAATTCTTATGTGGTAAGCAGTGGCAGGTCGTAAACTAAATACACCAGCTTCTGTAGCGTCACCAGGGACAAGAACTCTGAAAAATATTTTTTACATAGACATTTGCTGCAAAATAATTAATGAATTTACTACAATGACAATTTACTAGTACCTGTCAATATCTTTTTCCCAGGTACCCTTAGCACGTTTGTACTCAATAAGGAACTTCTTGATAGGCGAATTTCCATCGTAAGGTGCAGCCCACGAAAGTTGTACAGTTCTCCCAGATTTGTCCAAAACTTTCAAACCATAAGGTGCTTCAGGAACCTCTGTAAATGATACATAATATTTAATTACGTTGTTTCTCTCTACGCTCATAAGTGTCTTTTTAAATATCAACTATTTTTCGTTACCTTGAATAATCATGTTGATACTGGTATCATCAGAGCCAAAGGTATTGGTAGCTACACAAGTAAATAATGCACTATCTGATCGTTCCGTTCTCCTAATACTTAAATCAGAAACAACTCCTCCAGAAAGAATTTCTTCTCGAATAGTGTAGCGAGGATCTAATTTTGGTTCGAGGCGTTTGTTATTCATGTTCCAGATTATTCCAATAGGCTGTAATTAATTGATTTTGAAAATATGATATTCATTGTTAAAAAAGTAAGCTATGAAGGTTGCTGTTCATATTATCATGCAATATAGATATAATATAATACATTTTACCTTTTCACCCTTGGCTTGACATTGTAATACAGCTGGTTCACTTCGACGTGCAGTTTGATTTCTCATTTTAATTTCGAACTGAGGTGGTGCTGTAATATATTGAGTTTTAAATAGTTTTGTATTGAAACTACACTATAATATAAAATAAAATAAAAAATCTTACCCTGAACACTAATTAAGATTACGGCAGATAGTCCAGATCCAATTCCATTGACAGCTTCACAGAGGTAATAACCTTCATTTGTTTTTTGGATGTTATCAATAGTTAATGCTCCATCCTCCACTTTTACATTAGGATTGTTTGGCTTTAGGTCTTTATAGTCGCCAGGTGTGTCTCCTTCAATAAAAATACGATTATTGCAATTTAAATGATATAGTATAATTCGATCTTTTTAACTGATAGCAGTAACATCACGGAGTGAATAGAAATTACATATCCACCTTCGGCCCTCTTCCATGTAACTTGAGGCTTAGGAAAACCATCGGCTTTACATTCAACCTTAGCATCTGAACCTTGCGCAAAAGCTTTATCAGTAGGTTCCAAAATCCAACGTGGAGGAACTGAAAACGTATAATTCGTTACAACGACTACAATAAATTACAACAATTAATAACATAATTATAAAGATTTTAAACTGAAATATTTAAAATTTTACTAATTTATTATGTATTGTTGTTGTCAAATAAATAAGTAATAATATATTTTTTTGTTTGAAAAAGGGACACACTACTTTATAATACAGATATGTGCTATGTTCACCTCAACAGCAACAAATGGTCAACATGAATCTGATTAACCAGTTTATCCGCTTACCATCAGGCAGATATTATGCTTGTTTGCCAAAATTATTGTTTCTTTCTGTATGATGAAAATATCATATCTCAATGGAAAACTAGGATTCTGTTAGAATACAAACAAGCCATGAGTATTATTTATTACAGTACAATTAATTATATTTCTTATCAAAATTTTCAGTGTGTGGTTTTAAGATCAGATCAGAATTCTAGTTTTTAATAATTAAAATATATTTAAAAGCTTCTATACACTTCAGCTCTTGGTGGCAACTATAGATATGAATATTAATAAAATGAAACAAGGAAGTATTTTGCAAAGCTGTTACATTAGAAGCTTTTAATTACTCATTATACTACTAAATATTTATTTTAGACTATTATTAACTAGAACATAACAATATTGAACAATAAATAAATAAAAATAAAAAGCATGACAAACGCATTAAAGCTGTGTTGAAATAAACTAGCACTTAAAATAAATGTGTTCACTTTAAAACTTCGAATTTAATTTTAAAAAGCTACTAGTTTACTCCATCATCGAATTAGTCAACGCAAAGCACACATACACACAGTAAAGCAAACAATACCAGTAAATTAAATAAAAAAAAATGTAGAGGAACCCAAGGAATTGGAAGGAAGGATATTAAAAATGCAAGGAAAGGAAGAAGAAATGGAATCGATGAGAGCCGCAGCCTGTTCCTAATAACAACGATTTCGACGTCTTTATCCATAATTATGTCAATAACTTATACTGCATTACTTATAAGGCCATTTATATTTGCAAACTCAATAAACCCGGAAAGAAAATGGCTCAAATTGAGGAAGATATTATGGCACCTAAATAGAAACATTTTTTTGTTTCGATAATCTAATCCTACAACAATAATTGCCTACATTAATAATAGATTCAAGCGTTTCTCCTATATTCTATGCAAAGCTTTTCCGTGCTAGGAGTGAGGTTACACAGACATCTGCATGTATACCATGTATTTCTAATGTGGCAGTATAGTTGGAAAAGCCGGCAGCATTGCGTGCGAGACACGCATAAGAGCCGCTGTGTGACTATCCAGCCGGGTCAATGAGGAGCAATGAAGCTCGTTGTGCAATTTTGGTGGCCATTACACCAGACTTTTCCTTTAAAGGTTTCCCTTCAAAATGCCACTGAATCTCCAGGGGGTGATCACCTTCTGAGACTAAACAAGTGACTTGAGTAGCTTGTCCCGCGTAAAGCGGAGTCTCAAATGAGAACGGAACTATGCGAGGTATTACTGGAAACAACCATATGAATTTAGGTTAGATCTGCAGGCAATGTTAGCGACTTGTGAAAATATAATAAAAAATAGTGGTATCGGTGATCAATTTCATCCTTCAGGTGCGAATTTGTGTGTTAGTTCCCGTGGTTAACGACGTTATATAATTATATTATTTAGAAACGTGCCGTTGACGACGAGAGTAGCAGCATATTCGACGCGGCCAGCTGCGTTCTGCACGATGCAAGTATAGTTTCCCTGATGGTTCGCGCTGACCGGATTGATCGTAAGAGCGGAAGCGCGTGGACCTAGTTGCATTGTCATGATGTCTCGGTGAAGGCTGGAGTCTAAAGTTTCACTGCTGAATGTCCACGAAATGTCGAGAGGCAGATCTCCTTTCGTAGCAACGCAGTTCACTACTACTGTATCTCCCGGATTGTAGGGCATCTCACCAAAACTGAACGGCACAATTAACGGTGGAACTGGGACAATAAAAATTTTATAAAGAAACGAGAAACGTATGAATAATATTGATAAGGAGGAAATTAGAAGCATTATGTAAGTGATTGTTGTTCGCACCCTTTACGACTAGTTCAGTCGTAAGTGAAGAGATGCCTGCTGCATTGCTCGCAGTACAATTATATACACCCGCATGTTTTGCATCTACAGATTCTATGGTAATAAAACTACTTCTGCGGTCGATGTTACTGACACGAATTCCAGGAATAAAATTGGCTGATTTATTATTGACCATCCATTCGATGCGTAGTGGTTGATCACCGTGTGTTATTATGCACTGAAGAGCAAAATAATCACCGAGAAACGCCGGTTCTGGCTCGGCAACGAAAGGCGCAATTTTAGGAGGAACTGAAACAAATATTATCTAAGTATCTAAGATAAGTAAATGAATGTATTGTAGGATGACTAACCGTAAACGACTAAGTCTTCAGAATAAGTAGTGCTTCCCGCACGATTTTTTCCAATGCACATATATGAACCAGCGTGCTTGGCATCTACGGATTCTATTATAAGTAAACTACTTCGTTTCGAGTTATTTATAACATAATTATTGTTTCTTTGCGATATGGGTTGCCCATTAACCATCCATGTGATTGTGAGGGGAAGATCACCAAGATTAATAGTACACGCTGCTTGTAAATATTCTCCGACGTTTGCGGGTTTTTCGCCGAATTTGAACGGCAGAATATTTGGAGGGACTGGAATCATGTTATGGAGTATGTGTGATATTAAAACAACACAACAGAAAATTGTAAGGTAAAACAGATACAGTTGTAGAAACTAAATAGACATGAAGTTTTAGAACACCGGATAAGCACCGTTAATAGTTAAAGTCGAAGTATGAGATTGTTTTCCAGCTGCATTCTCCGCAATGCATGTATAATTCCCGGCATGACTATGTGATACTGCACCGATACTGAGAATAGCGCTTCTTTCTCCAATATTAAATACGGTTACGCCGGATCTGGGTTTAATTGGCTCATCATTAAAAAGCCATCGTAGTTGCAAAGGATGATCACCCTCAATAACCGAACAAGGTTCAGTGACCACTTGTCCAGAGTTCATGGCAACTTCCCCAAATGAGAAGGGTTGGACCACAGGAGGAACTACAGAAAAAGCAAGAATTATCCGACATATTAAATATTAATACCGATGACGTTTAGAAGAGCAGTGTGGCTGATGGTACCCGCTCTGTTGGATGCAGTACATGTGTAGTTGCCGCTATTTTGACCCAATGCATTTGGAATATCCAGAACAGAGACACGTTCACTCAATATCATAATCTTTGACCCCATTCGAGATGTAATTGGTTTTCCTTGAAAGCTCCAAGATATATTCAAAGGCGTATCACCCTTAGATACGTGACAATCAAGATGTACGGATTCGCCCGCAAATACCGCTTCATCCAATTCAAAAGGTTTGATGTGAGGAACAACTAAGCAAAAATATTTAAAATATATTAGTAGGGGAAATAGTAAAGGCATGCTGCAACTTTTAAATGGCAATACCCTTAACGTGAAGACTAGTAGAATATCTATCTTCCCCCGCTCTGTTTTTTGCTATACATGTATAATTTCCACTGTGAGTACCAGTAATAGAAGCTATAGATAAGAAGGAAGTTCGTTCCGCCATCTTGATTGTTTTAATCCCCGTATGTGATGCGACGTCTTTGCCCTCAAAAGTCCAGGTAATAGACATAGGTTGGTCTCCTTTACTAGCATGGCAGGTCATTTGTACTGATTCTCCATAATATATCGATTCCTCGATTTCGAATGGCAATATATGGGGAGGAACTGATTAGAAAGAAAAGAAACGGTAAATTGTAAGTTAAATTCTATCGTGCAATGTTGTCTAAAATGCTCTATTGTTTGGAGTAATAATTATAACATATCTTGGACAGGAAAGGGGCGAGATCTAATACCATGAATGTTGACAAGAGCAGAGTGATGAACTCGCCCAGCACGATTACTGGCTGTACAAGTATAATTCCCACTGTGCTGGCCCATTGCAGTCGGTATACTTAAAACAGAAGCTTTTTCTCCAAGCTTGGTGGTTGTTATGCCCATACTATTATGATAAGGTATTTCTTTTCCTTGAAATCTCCACGATATTTGTAATGGACGATCACCTTTCGATACATGACATGTAAGATGTACCGATTCACCAGCAAATATTGATTCTTCAACTTCAAATGGTATTATATGTGGAACCACTTAAATTGAATAAGCATGGAAAGGAATAAATTAATAAACAAATTAACCATAATTTTAAAATAAAACGTCTATAATTCCATGGGATATTAAAATACCGATCACTTTAAGCAGCGTAGTGTAAGAAGCTACTCCTGCGCGATTCTTTGCGATGCAAGTGTAGTTTCCGCTGTGAGCACCAGTGAGAGATGGTAGTACGAGTACAGAGGAGCGGTCGCCTACTTTTGAGAAAGTTCCTAGTTGTTGCGATAATGCTTGACTATTAAATTGCCAGTACACATTCAGGGGAGTGTCCCCTTTGGATATATGGCACATCATTTGCACCGATTCGCCATAAAATAATGCTTGATCGACGTCGAATGGTAAAATATTCGGTGTAACTGTACCAAAAAGAAAATTATTGGAAATAAAAGAGAAATAACAGAAATCTGATAACATAGTCATGCTGGTTCTGTGATTATGTAAAACAAAATAAACAAAAGCATTTATTAATTGTAGTAAATAATAATTTATACCAGTTTTTTATAAATCAAAACTGACCATGAACATTAAGGACAGTGGAATGGTTAGTTGAGCCGGCACTGTTGGTGGCAACACAGCTATAGTTGCCACTATGCTCGGCCATTGCCGCAACGATAGACAGATATGAAGCGCGTGATGTCATTTTAGTAGTCATAATGTCGAGATGTGATGTGATGTTTTCAAACCCATGGAAGTGCCATTTGATGTCAATTGGTAAGTCACCCTTAGACACATGACAGTTGAGCTGAACTGATTCTCCAGCAAACACCGATTCATCCGCTTCGAATGGTACGATGTATGGCATTACTGTTAATTTATAAGGCCAAATTTATTACTTAGGCAAGCGAGTAACGTGCGATAGAGGCAAGGGCGCGAATGAGATATTTTTATACCATGAACATTAACCGAGGCAGAATGGACCGCCACGCCGGCACGATTTGCAGCGTGACACCAATATTCGCCGCTATTACTTGCAGTTGCACTAGATATTGTCAATAAGGACGATCGCTCGCCGATCTTCATTGTGGTAATTCCTTGATGTGAAGATAGTTCCTCCCCGTGAAAACTCCAAGTTATAGTAAGAGGAATATCGCCTTTAGATACATGACAGTTCAATTGTACTGATTCTCCAGCAAAGACTGGCTCTTCAGCCTCGAACGGAACGATGTGTGGAGGAACTAATAAGGGGAAAAAGAAAATCATAAAAAAAAGCAATGAAAAACCTAGAATTATTGTACCCTGGATATTTAATACAGCAGTGTGGTTCACGCTTGCTACGATATTTGAAGCTGTGCAGGTATAATTTCCAGAATGTTTTTCTGTCGCAGCAGCGATAGCTAATATTGAGCTTCTGTCTCCTACTTTTGTGATAGTTAATGCTATATGTGGTTTTAAAGGCTGACCACGGAACGACCATGTAAGATTCAAAGGCGTATCGCCCTTAGGAATATGACACATAACCTGTGTGCTTTCTCCATAAAAGACAGCTTGATCGAATTCAAAAGCGGTCAAAATGGGTGCCACTGAAAGACGACTAAATTTCTACATAAAATACATAACTTATTTTACTAGGTACATGTATATAGGTATATACATGTACCAAGTGATATGAAATATCGGATACAAAGGTTAAGTTTAATAAAGCAGGACATCACCCTTAACATTGAGCTTGGCGTGGTAGCTAGCTGTGGCGACAATATTGGATGTGGTGCATGTGTAATTGCCAGAATGTTTAGCCGTCACCGCAGCGATTATAAGAGCTGACCCCCTGTCCCCAACGTTCATGATGTTTAATCCGGGTAATAAACTCACATCGCCACCACTAAAACTCCATTTGAAATTTAAAGGTTTGTCTCCTTTTGGAACATGACACATTATTTGGACTCCTTCTCCAAAAAAAATTGATTCATCGAATTCGAAAGGAGTTATACTCGGCGCCACTGAAATGTTCGATTTCCATGGAGACCTATTTATTAGTTACTATTATTTTTTGCGGAATATTTAAATTAAGTATGTATGTTTTTTTATGAATCACTAATATTTATTAAACAAACTTAAAAAAAAACCCGTTATGACCCGCCAAAGTTACACAGTAAAAAGGGAATAACAAATTATTTAAAGATTCACATAAGACAGGCACTACATCTAGCAGGCTCTTGAGGCAGTAGAGAGTTGAAAAAAATATACCATTAACAATGAGTTGTGCGGTATGATTCACGGAACCAGCATCGTTTGTCACTACGCAGGAGTAATTGCCTTGATTTTTATGGGTGACAGATTCAATATGAAGCTGACTCATACGACTGTTCTTCGAGATAACAACTCCATTATCGTTATTTTGTATTATTTTTCCATTAAAATACCAATCAATTTTTAATGGCAAGTCTCCTTTGCTAGCCCCACAAGTGACGAAAACCATATCTTGTGCATTAAATGATTCCTCGCCGAACTCAAAAGGCATTATCTGTGGAGGGACTGCAGGAATACAAGTCAGCTATGAAGTACGAATATGACTATCCATTTGAATGTTTACTTACTTAAGTCTATATTTATCAACTAGTTATGGATTAATTAATTATTTATTAAATACCTATTCATACTATATTAAAAAATACAGTTATTTTAATGTAGAGAAATTTTACGAGAAACGCTATTTTAAGGATACAAATACAATGAGTCAGAACCAATTTTAGAAATTTAATCTTGATTGATAATTGTGAATGACAACAAACTTAAAATTAAACTAAATATGAGACGTCAATGATAAAACAAAAAGCGTAATAAAAAATCAAATAACACAAATCTGAATAAAAATGACAGAAACATGTGCAAATATTAATAAACAAGCGAGGTGTCAATAAACAATCCAATCATATCTAAAAAATATACCATTGACGTTGAGCACGGCACTATGGCTACTGTGGCCAGCATCATTTTCAGCGATACAGGTGTAATTACCAATGTGTTCGTGCTGTACATTATCTATACTCAAAACTGATATTCTTTTCCCGTTTCTATTTATTATTATACCGTTATTATTCCCTGAATACAGAATCTGGTCATTCAGTTGCCAGTGTATTTTTAGAGGTAAATCTCCTTTTCCAACAGTGCATGTCAACGACACAGTGTCTCCAGCGTTTAGGATATCTTCACCGAAATTAAATTGCGTAACCTGCGGCACAACTATTGAATTTATTTGTATTAGTGACATCACAATACAGAGATACTTTAACCCTACCGTCTTTTTAATGAAATCTCAAGGTATGTATATTATTACCTCTGTTTGTATATTTAAGAACTTTCAGGGTTCATTTGGGAAATAAGGAAAGCATGAAACAAAATACGAGTATACGAACTGAAATAAAATTCTCATAATAAAAAGTTATCGTACTACACGTTAGGTTTTTTTTATTAGTTAGTATATTACCGTTTACTGATAAATCTGAGGAATAGTTAGTATTTCCAGCCAGATTAGAAGCGAAACATGTGTATATTCCAGTATGAATTGATTTGACAGAATCAACAGATAAACTGCTTAGTTTATGGCTGATCTTTGCAATAGTAATTCCTTGTAATTTGTTAACGATTTTTCCATTTAGATACCAAGTGATGTTAATTGGTGCGTCGCCTTTTGTTACCATACACTGCACGCCAACTGTATCGCCTTCATTGGCTGGCTCCTCGCCGAACGTAAAGGGATGGATTTGGGGTAAAACTGTTTTAACGAATAACATTACAAATTAGTAGGAACAAAATATCTACTCAGCACTACATGAATAACTAATAGGTTGTATGCATAGGAACCATTGACTTCTAATAACGCGCTGTGATTCACTTGACCAGCCAAGTTTTGGACGTGACAAGCATACACTCCTCTGTGTGTTCCATTCACTGAGTCGATACTCAAGAAAGACGCCTTCAGACTCATACTGCCAATTACAATTCCCAAAGTGTTAGTTCGTGATATTGTTCTTCCATTTAAACTCCAAGAAATATTTGCTGGTAAATCGCCTTTGTGCATAACACATTGAACTGAAGCAGTATCCCCAGCATTCACCGGCTCGGCACCAAAATCGAAAGGAGAAATTTGGGGTGGAACTGTATCGATAAAAACGAATTATTTATATTGCAACTTCTAATAGAAATATACTATATATATATAGTTACTCGTATTATACGGATTCGTGCGTTCCTTGTGATAGTGATCTAAAAAATCATGTTAGATAAGGTACCTATAATATGTGTAGGTAATCCTAATTTCTAATTGACAGGTTAAGAAAAAATTTGGTCAGTATTTTTCATGTACAGAATGATCAGTCTAATTTATCGATATTACTGATAATATTCTGAATGATATCGATCATGCCAAATAATATTAGTAAAATTAATTTTAAAGACTCAGGTGTACCGTTATCAGGTGTAATTTTTGATAGATAAAGGTAAGGAATATTAGGGACAAACAATTATTAAACATAATTTATGATTGCCAATAAGCATAATATGAAAAATGTACCATTTACTGACAACTCAGATGAATAATTAGCATGTCCCGCTTGATTTGATGCGAAACACGTATAAATTCCTGTATGAATAGAGCCAACAGCATCAATCGCTAAACTGCTCGATTTATGACCGATCTTCGTGATACTAACTCATTGAATTTTTTTAATAGGTTTCTCATTTAGATACCAAGTAATATTTATAGGCGCGTCGCCTTTCGTCACCATACACTGTATGCCAACAGTATCTCCTGCATTGGCTGGCTCCTCCCCAAAAGTGAATGGATGGATTTGTGGTAGAACTATTAAAATAACATATTTTATCTACATAATATATATAACTTAACAATATATTATTATATACTACAAATGCAATAATAATTTGGAAATGAACCATTGACTTCTAGTTTTGCGCTATGATTCACTTGACCAGCCAAGTTCTCGACGTGACAAGCATACAGTCCTCTGTGTGTTCCATTTACGGAGTCGATATTCAAGAATGTGACTTTTGGACTCATTCGGCCTATAGCAATACCCATGTAGTTTGTTTGATCTATTCTTTTTCCGTTTAGGCTCCACGAAAAATTAGCCGGCAGATCGCCTTTATGCATAACGCATTGAACAGAAGCAGTATCGCCAGCATTTGCTGGTTCGTCGCCAAATTCGAATGATAAAACTTGGGGTGGCACTGTATGAACACAAATAGACTTTGTAAATAAATCTTAGAAAATATTAAGGCAGTATTCAATATTATGTTAGTTTTCTTTGGCATGTATGTTATATCTTGTATTTTATTTCGCACTTTTAAGTCTGTTCGTATTACGGCATATCATGTTCCTGGACTCAACTTATGGAAGAACAGCTATTTTAGTTTATGTCAGTGGTATAGGATTAAAGGAATTTTTTCAAATAAATAAACTACAAAAAAATCTTTAGGTTACTTTATGTAGAGCTATGGATACCGTTAACTTCAAGAACTGCAGTGTGATTAGTGGATCCTGCCGGGTTGGTGGCCACACAGTAATAAGTGCCTCTATGTATTTCGTTTACTGAATCTATGTTTAGAATAGAGGTCTTTTTGTTGACAGCCAATAATTGTATTCCAAAATTGTTATTTTTTATAAGGATTTGTCCGTTGAGAATCCACTTTATGTCGAGAGGTTGATCTCCCTTACTCACTGCGCACGACACTGAGGTCGATTCTCCAGCATTTGCAGGTTGGTCTCCGAATTCAAACGGTAATATTTGCGGAGACACTAAATAAAACTGTCATTAAAGGAACACAACAACAGTGCAGGAACGTGTGTGACAAACGATGTAGCTTTGGCGGGTAGATATTAAATATTTTCTATTTGAGATTTAACTTATCTCTTAACAGTTAAGATTTAAAGTAAGTACGTAAATATTTATAAAAGTAAATAGTTTTTTATATTAATATCCTGGAAGAGAAATTTATTAGTGTAACATATTTTTTATGTAACGTCATAGTTTTACTTAAATTATCATATATTTTAACAACAATTTAATCGTGAAAATGAAAGAGCTTTAATTTAATCGTAGTTATGTCAGTTATTACGCCATTATTTGTTGATATGGGTTCTATTTTGATTATTCTTTTTCGTTAAAACTATGTCACAATTAGTTAATATTATCTACGGCACTTTTTTCTAAATGAGCAGACCATGACATTACATAACAAGTGACATTGCATGTTTTCTAGTTGTATATAAATTGTTCGTAAACAGATTTTTAATTAGTTACCTTTTATCTCTTAAACCTTTATTTTACCTACTACTGTCAAATTATCTTAATTAATTTAAAAACAATGTAAGTTATATCTAGTGTTTAACTTGTAAATGGTTTTCAACCTCTGTGAATATTAAATCAATATGTATTGATATGACTCAAAATCATGTATTGTGCAAATATTAATTTCATTTATGATTTTATTTTACGGTTCAAGTCAATATAAACTGAAGTCCATCTATATAGCGTTATTGCTATTTGTCTATCTAGGTATATTATATCTAGGTACATTGCAGTTGTAATAATCATTTAATAAAATCTGCATAATAGACCTTAGTTTTAAGATGAGCAAGATAAAAATGTTAAATTTGTCTTTATTATATAACTTATATACTTCTTATGACACCAGATTATATTTGTGACAAAAGTACGTATACAAATGTGTTTGTATTTCACCATTCGACTAAATTGACCAAAGTATTAAAATAAAGTCAATTTTGTATTTTTATTTTGTTTAGCCATTTATTCAAGTAATTTAACACTTTCTTAAGCTTATTCAGCTTATTCTTAATAGATTGTCACAATTTTACGGATATGTGATAGTAATGTGATTAGCATTTTGTATCTTGCTCAACTAACATCACCATCATTTCAGCTACATTGTTTACTGAAATCAATAGGTACTATCATATAATTGTAATGGTTAACTTACCCATGACTTGAAGTTCGAGATTTCCTTTGACACTGTAACCTTGTGAATTCTTGGCTACGCAAGTGTATGTGGCTTGATCGCTGATACGCTCTACGTTTTCAATGACGAGAGTTCCATTGGGGAACACTTTCTGCTTGCGGTTGATTGGTAAATTTCTGCAAGAAAGACGTAGTATATTATATGGTTTTCCAAAAAAAATTGGTACTTAATGTATTTGAAATATATGTAATTGGATTACAATAACACAAATGTTTAACTTAGCACAGATTGCCATTATTATTATTCGTAAATAAAATGGTCAACAGAACCATAATTTCAAAATACTTGTTCATTTGTAATGATGGCATTAAACATTATGAGAGAAGCTGGTAAAGTACTGATTGGACATACAAACCGAAGGTTCTGAACATATATTTTAAACCGGCCAATTTTCCAGTGTAATTTTGACATAAAATGGTTACTGTACAGACTAAGTTATTAATGCTTAAATTTAATAACTAAAACTAACCGGCCATCTCTCTCCCATATAATAGAGTCGATGGGATATCCGGCCACGGGGCAGTGTGCGATGAGAGTATCTCCAGCGACAACTGGTCGTTTCTTCATCGGGCGGATGTAAGGGAGGCCGTAAACATTTACGCGAGCAGAGTGCGACGCGCTGCCAACCTGAAAATATACATATAACACTTTGAAAATTTTACGATATTTCATATAGCATGATTGCTCTAAACTGGATTAATCAGAGGAGAATAAAGATAGATAGAAGAATAATAATTTATTTAGTAAATAAATTTATATGTATAAAACTTTGACTTCTATAAATTAATTTGTGTTGATAAACTCGTACGATTTGTTTCAAATAGTAATAAAGTAAACGACACGTTAACCATTCTTCTAATTTTTATTCGACTTTAAATTGTGGTGCTTATGTCTATTTGTTTGTGTAAATTACTTTAGCAGCGGTACCTCTTTACATGTAGATTTATTTTAGAAATAAACTAAAATGAGCTCGAAAAATTACTAATATAACAAAGTTCCAATGTACGGACAGTCATGTGATATGTAATAGATCTTACGTAATAAGATTGTTATGGGTATATATATTTTGTTTAATTATTTTAATATATAAATTAACAGAATAATGCGTCTTCTAATTTTATTGGATTCATAATTTGACTCTTTTATATTTATTTCCTATTTTAATAGGATGCGGTACTCTGAATATGGCTCTCTTTATTTATAATAAATTGACCAAATTATAATAATAAATATTCACTACTTGTCAATAAAGAAATAATACCTTGCTTAGCGCGACACATGAGTATAATCCACCGTCGTTGGTCTGTACTGATGAAATGTTAAGGTGCGACTCAACGTTTCCATCAGCTGTGACGAATTGACCAATTTGCAGACGCTCGCCGCTGGACAGTTTGTCGCCATCAAGAAACCATGTGATATCGGGAGTAGGATTGCCGGATGCAACGCATTTCAATCGTAGTGAAGGGCCAGAACGTAGGGTTTGCTCTCCGAAACTATGACGAATTTGTGGCGGCTCGACTGTAATATTAAAAGTTCTGTATTATGTACAAAAGCTCAAATAAAGAAAAGCTGTTTATGTAAGATATGATTTCTTACTCAACTTATCGGGATTATTGGATACATTCAGATAAATTACCACAATAGGTTAATATAATATAATTTGTAAAAATTAATACCGACATGTCATATATGCGCAGATTTTTAAAAATATATTTAAAAAACTACGAGCATGTTATCGTACTATTATATACTACTACTAGCTACTCGCTCTGGCTTTACCCGGGTGTACATGTATTATACATATAAACCTTCCTCTTGAATCACTCTATCTATTAAAGAAAACCGCTTCAATGTCCGTTGCGTAGTTTTAAAGATTTAAGCATACATAGGGACGGACAGACAGCGACAGCGACTTTGTTTTATACTATATAATGATATATATTTTACAAGTAAAAATAAAGTTAGTCCCACCAACTACGATTGCGGTGAAAAGCAAATGGTGTACCCGATAGTGAGGAATTTTTAATAGCTCATTATTTAATTGTTGTATATACTCACATCGTCCACCAAGCTTTAATTCAGCGCTAGCACCAGCACTCTCCTGGTCATTTCGAATAAAACATTGATACATGCCCTTATCTTCTTTCTTGACGGATTCGATTCTACAGGTGATTGTCATGAAAATAAATAAATACATATAAAATTACGACAGCATATATAAGTATTTCTACTTCTATTAACGACTAAAGAAAGGCAATTCTTATTTTGTGATTTATATGTGTTACAAGCACGACTTATAAGTAAGATTACAATATCAACTGATAATCTTTGTAAATGTTATGCAAACATTCGTTAGTAATCACAATCATGAAGTAGGTACGTCTTCCTACTTATTTTGACAATATTTAATAACAGTATACCTCAAAACAGCATCATGATGATTCATATCCTTGCCGTCCTTTAACCAAGTGACTGTTTTAATGGGATTGCCTTCATATTTGCAAGTAAATACAGCGGGTCGTCCAAAATCAACAGTTTGTGTTGCAGGCTCAACAGCAGCTTTGAGGGGAGCAGTCACAGTTAAAACAGTCTCTACTGATTCACCTAGAAAGAATATATGAAAGTAGTTAAATTACAGTGTTGACATTTAAGGGTTATTTTTGCAAAATATCTCATATTACTGAAGATGATCAAAATAAAAAATCATTCATTCAGATAGGACCTTTTCGCCGCTTATAAACGAGTTTTTTACCTAAATATTTTTTTATCTATATGATCCATCACTCACCTCCCACAGAATTGTTTACAACGCATAGATATTTTCCGGAATCCTCAACTTTTGCCTCTTTAATAATCAGTGTACCAGACACTTGTTTCACTCTGTCATTAAGTGTTACTGGTTGTTTACGTGTTGATCCATCAATAAATTTGTACCATCTGAAACAACAGAGATGAAGTTTAGGTATTGCCCGATTAATATTATAATTTAAAAAAATATTTGATTTATTTTAATTTGAGCCAACTATGTTTTAAAAGAGGGAAAAATATTTTCTATGATCGAATTAGAGCCACCAATCACAAAACAACAACAACCAAAAATCGAACGAGACACTGCTTTGCTTTTGAAAACCATAGTAATCGACGATGGTAAAATCTAAAGAAGAAAATAAATGCCGCCCGCCATTTTTAATCATATTAGACATAGAATGCGATTTAAATAAAAACTAGCAGTACCTACAATCTAAAAATGTACAAATTACTAATACATCAGTTGGGTTTTTTTATTTTATTTATATGGAATAAGTTACGTTAATTGTAGCCATAATTCACAAGAAGCACAAAGTAAAGATTAGAAGCGGCTGTATGAAGCAAGAACACCCTGACACTTACCAGGTGTCTACGCTGCTCAATCGTTACTTTGGCTGGGGATGATAATAGGGGCACGCGGCCGGCCGCGGTTTCGTCACGCCTTCATGTCACGTGTGGGCGGTCCCACCGCCGCAACAGACTGCAATAACAACTCACATCAGTTTATATTGGAATGATATGATATGCTCATGATAAATGAATGCGTGAGATGCCGACGACCGGCCATAACAACTAACAGCCGTACCTCATTAAAGGAGCAGGAAAAGCTTGAACTTCACACAGTAGTGCGAGACTATCATTGTTTCGACCTACAAGCCGGTTGAGGCCGTCCCCTGTCCCTTTTGGCCCGGTCCTACCAGTCGGTTCTGGAATATAAACCGACAGTCAACAGCTATGCTTTAACACTCACCTAAATAAAGGCGATGGGAAAGCAGAAACTTGACATGTCATGTAGGCCACATTATTTCGCGGCACGAAGAATACTTCCCAACCTTCAAAAAGTTTAGTAGAATCTTTTCTAGGGGATATTTTATTTGTTGGCTCTGTAATGACGGGGACAGATCTTAAACGAAGCGTAATATTTAAGAAATTATTGAATTAAATATATATATAAAGGTGTAAAGCTAGCCTTATGTCCTATTACTTACCTTATAAGACGATAAATGTGCAATCGTGGTTGTCTGTCTAATAATATTAATATTTGAAACTTACCTAAACAGGGGTGCAGGAAAACCTGTGACATCACAGGTAAGATAAACCGATTCTGCTTCAGAGACTAAAAAAATTTCACCGCCTTCGAATTTCCTATTTTTATCACTTCGTGGAGCAATTTTATTTGTAGGTTCTGTAATATGCGAGATATAATATAAACGAACCTTGACATCGGTACGGGATATCCTTGCGCCGGACAAACTAAAGCCACGGGATGTTTTTGGGGATAATGTACAGCAGCTTTTGATGTTGTAGTAATACTTGGTGATGAGCTTGCGATTGGCTCTATAGGAACATGTTATATCGTTTGAAGATTCAAAATAGTTTTAAATCAACACTATTTAACTATAGTGGAACTTGCCTGAACGTAGGTGTTGGATATGCTTGAGCTTGGCACAATAATCCAAAACTTTGATGAATATTTCTTATAAATGAAATACTTCGAGCATCATTTGAGAAAGTAGGTGTTTTGAAGCCGACTGGTTCTGTAGTTTAAAAAGTGAAGAGTACGCATTTATATCTATGATTTATGAAGTACACTTGCCTGAAAGTTGGGGCAGGATAGCTTTGAGCACTGCAGATTAGAACAAAGCCTTGTCCACTGCGTTTTCGAAATATACTACCCAAAGACTCAGATGAAAATGTAGGAGATTTAGCGCCAACTGGTTCTATAAAATCGGAGATCATTAAATAACTCATAGAAGAAATGACTTCAAAAATATGATAAAAAACTTGCCTGAAAACTGGTACCGGAAATGCTTGAGCTTGACACAGTAGTACAAAACTCTGGTTTTCGTGTCTTTTAATTGATGATAAGGTTGACTCACTTGAGAAAGAAGGAGCTTTAAATCCAACGGGCTCTGCATAAAATAATATACAAAGTATACCTAAATTAGTATACTGAAATATTTCCCTAATAGACGTACCGAAATAACTGTCGACATTATTCCATCATATATTATTATAATTCGACCATAAATATTGCAGATTTAATTATTTTACAAAGTAATAGATGGCACTTGCCTGAAAATAGGGATGGGAAAAGCTTGGGCTTGGCACATCATTGCAAAACTTTGATCCCTACATCTTGTTACCGCCGATAAAGTAAAATCTGTAGAAAAGGTCGGCGGCTTGAAACCCACAGGCTCTGTATAAGAAAAAATAAAATATTTCTTTACTGACTTACCTAAATAAAGGAGTAGGAAATGCTTGAGCCTGACATAGTAATGCGAACCCTTGCCCAATTTCTCTAATAAAAATACTGCCTTTGGAGTCAGTAGAGAAGGAAGGTGCTTTTGCACCCACAGGCTCTAAAATGAAATATGAATTCTTAACGTGTTAACCTACCTGAATTTTGGTTGGGGGTATCCTTGGGCTTGACAAAGCATTGAACCACCAGAGAGAGCTTCTATATTGTAATTATAAGATGATGCGGATGTAGGAAATGCTGGAGCTCGCGCAGTAACTGGTTCTAAACCCAAGAATAATAACTAAGTATTGTGGACTCACTTGAATAAAGGAATG
Source organism: Achroia grisella (assembly GCF_030625045.1). NCBI lineage: Eukaryota > Metazoa > Arthropoda > Insecta > Lepidoptera > Pyralidae > Achroia > Achroia grisella. The sequence continues at coordinate 2,328,854 of NW_026712703.1, forward strand.
GGATGAGCTTGAGCCTGACATAATAAAGCTATTGCTTGTGCGGCCAATTTTGTCAGCGTAGTGCTTTTGAATTCCAAAGAGAATGATGGCGCTTTCGATCCGATAGGTTCTGTTACAATTTGACCAAAATAAATATAAATATATATAATTTTACCTGAACATTGGGACAGGAAATGCTTGGGCTTGACACAATAGAGCGAAATCTTGGTCAGTTCTACGAACTATTCCTGAGAATTGCACGTCATTCGAAAATGTGGGAGATTTTGAGCCCACAGGTTCTAAAATAAAAAATGGCATATTTATTCACCTGAATAGTGGTATAGGAAAGCCTTGAGCTGGACATAGTATGTTTAAACTTTGACCTATTTTCCTCACATACCAAGAAAACTTGTTGTCAGTTGAAAAGGAAGGCGATTTTGTTCCAATTGGATCTAGAATTGGTAAATTAAATAATGTTAGTAATTAAAATACCTGTAAATTGGAATAGGATAACCTTGGGCTGGGCAGAGCAATACTAATGTTTGCTGTATATGTCTTATAAACCAAGCTAATCGATCATCGGTGGAAAATGTAGGTGGCTTCGAACCGATGGGCTCTGTAAAGTATTAAAAATATTAATAACTCTCACCTAAATAGTGGAACTGGGAAACCCTGAGCTGGACATAACAAAGCAAAATCTTCAGAAGTTCGAATTTCAAACCATTGTAGTTTAGAGCCACTTGAAAATGAAGGACTTTTTGATCCAATCGGTTCTAAAATGTATAAATTAATAAAGGTGTGTAATACCTGAATTTGGGAGCTGGATATCCCTGCGCTGGACACAATAACGCAAAGCCTTGCATAACGTCTTTAACATACCATGCCATTTTGTAATCCATAGAAAAAGTAGGAGTTTTGAAACCAACAGGTTCTAAAACAAATTGTATTTCACTTACATACTTGTTCAAACTCTCTTAAATATTGGAATAGAAAAAACTTTGGCTTTACAAAATTACATACATCCATCCTACTTGCCCATGCGCACGATTGACGTGCAAACTTGAAAAACTGCCATTGAGGTTTCCTTTCTCCTCGATGGCATAAACTGCCATCACAAGGTGAAGAAAATATAAATCACCTAGTGGATGTTGAAATTATTGCGAAATACAAGAGTTTCATCGGAACTCTACGTACCTATATAAAACGTGTGTCGTAAATACACAAAAAGGAAGAATAATTGTTAACTAAACTCAAATTGTAAATCAATGCATTGACAGTAATGGCCTTATGTGTCAAGAAGACTTAGAAGACCTTCATAATGCTTGGAAAAAACAACAAACGATAAGTCGACTGACGCATTTCTTCTCCGATTATATGTATATATTGTCCAAAATTCTTATTTTCAGAAAACAGGGATAGGTAGCCATTTGGTAGCAATAGGAATGGTCGTCTTAGTCATTTAGATAAAGGTGAGGTTACGCCTCATTGAAAGACTCAAAAATAGTGACAAAAATAATTGTAACCCTGTTTATTACCTGGATAAGGGGACCGGAAATGCTTGAGCAGGACACAGCAGCGTCACACTAGCATTAACAATTGCACTAAAACCTCTAACATTATCCAATGTCGGAAACTTTGGTGGGACTCGTCCTACAGGCTCTGAAGATAATGAAATGTTTTCAAATTCGATAAACGGTAAATTTATTAAAGTTTTAGAATTTATTACCTGAACATCGGAATAGGGTGAGCTTGTGCTGGACAAAGCAATGTTACTGTATCATTAGATGAAACTTCTGTTATATCGATCACTTTAGTAGCTACTTTTGGGGCAGCACTACCCACGGGCTCTATGGAAAAATTATTAGATATTGGTAATTTTACTATAAAACTGAGTCATAGAATTAAATATACAAGATTCTTATATACCTGAAAAATGGGGCAGGGTATGCTTGCGCAGGACACAACATTGTAATGCTGTCATCTCCTTTAGAATCAAATGCGCGACTTTTGTCCGCGCTAGTGAATTTAGGTGAAACCCGACCGACAGGTTCTATGAAGAAATACCGTCATGTAATATGTTTTGTTGAAATTTACCTGAATAATGGGACTGGGAAAGCCTGCGCCGGACATAATATGGTCAAACTGGTGTTAAGTAAACCGCTAAAACTTCTTGAGCTATCCATCGAAGGAAATTTAGGCGAAACTCGCCCAACTGGCTCTAAGGACATAAGAGTAATATGAATAACAATACCTGAACATTGGAGTTGGATATGCTTGTGCTGGACAAAGCATTGTCACACATGAATTTGAAGTAAAAGCAAAGCTGCGTCCAGTTTCTATCGAAGGAAATTTTGGAGATACTTTGCCCATTGGTTCTGTTACAAACAAGTTAAAAATTACCTAAATAATGGAGCGGGAAATCCTTGTGCAGGGCAAAGTAATGGTACGTCACCACCAGTATTTGCTACAAATGTTCTACTAATGTCTCCCGTGGGAAATTTTGGAGATACTCTTCCCATCGGTTCTATGGAATAATATTGAAAATATAAGAAATGATTACTTTTTAAAGTTTATATAAATATTATATTATTTATTGGCTTACCTAAATATTGGGACAGGAAAAGCTTGAGCAGGACACAAAATTGGTATAGTTTGATATGCATCAAAACTGAAAAGTCTACTTTTTTCGAGCGACGGAAATTTTGGTGATACTTTTCCCAAAGGGTCTGTAGTGAAATTATTTTTACATTATGAAGGTAACAATATAATTTAAGAAATCAGTTCTTATGTGATAGTCATTATACATAACTCTTTATGCAAGTAAAACTAGACACTGCATTGGTATACCTGAAAAGTGGGACTGGAAACGCCTGCGCAGGACATTGTAAAGAAAAAGACTCATTTTTCTTAATCCCAATCATTGTTCCCATTACAAGAGTAGCAAACTTTGGCGGAACGCGACCAACAGGTTCTATAAAAAGTTGTTAAATAAAAATTTCACTTCGTTATTTATTGTTTACCTGAATAATGGGGTTGGGAAAGCGAGTACAGAGCAACACATTCGAATGTTTCTCTTACTTAGAAAATAGTTCCAGAAACAGCTCCAGTATTTTATAACTAGAGAGCCAGAGAAAACCTATGGAAGACAGAAGAGCAATTCAGAATATCAATGATATTAAAATATTATTAAAGTTACCACGATTTCTACCATATCAAAATTTATGGGATTATTTGATACGTGCAATATCAACATTGAAATGTACATGACATCGTTATTTTAAAATTCTTACCGATATAACGGTGCAGGATAAGCCTGGGCATTGCAAAGTATTGCGAGACTGGAGTTCATCATAAACTGGAATCCGCTGGTTGTCATCGCGCTAGGGAACTTGGGAGATACTCGACCGACAGGTTCTGCGCATGTTGGGAGAAGGTGAATTTGGAAAATGACACAGATGTCAGAAAACTTGCACAATATATAACTAACTGATAGGGCCCTACTTTCTCTATGGTGGAATCTATTTTTTTTTTAAACAAATAACATTCCCGAGTCAAGACCGTGCAGGGTACCCTATCCCAACATTCAGGCAAGTTATATAAAGTTTATGGTTAAAATTTAAATTCCATAAACTCGATGAAAATAATAATTATAAATCATTGTACTTGTCAATTAGTTCATTACTTTAAAAAAATCAATCCTGTTAATCTGGATTATGTGAATAATAATATATGATTTATAATTATTGTTACATTATTATATCATATACAAAAAGTATCTTAATAGCATAGCAGAATAACTATAAAATTATATTCTTCTTATTTATATATTTTATTAATATAAAATTTGAAAGTAATATTTTAGTTATCAAAAAGAGGTACTCTGCTAAGCTTATTTCGGAATGAAGCAATAGAAAAAGATAAAAAAATAATGCCTGAAAATTATATTTGATTAAGTAAATACTTTGACTGTCAGTATAGTAATGATTTTAATTGTAAACCTGGAATAATAATAAAATATTAGATTTATCAAATATAATAAATGTTTCGTTATGAATATCATAACAAAATACATATTATCCTATTTGATAACAAAAAAGGAAAATAACAATAAATTATCATAGAAATTGATATATCTAATGACTTTTGTTAAAATTCTCTAAAATTTTCATGCTATATTTTAAATAAAAGGACTATACGAGTAAATTTTTCAAATTATCGAATTTATTACTGTATTTTCAGAAAATATCAAGATTGCTATTTTCTGAAAATACAGTAAAAATTTGTACACTGTGCGAAACCGCAATAATAGTAATTTGTATATATATCTATGTATAATTTGTTTTAGTGTTTCAGTTATCTTGCCAAAAACATCAACCTTTTTAAACATAAGTAAAATTTTGAACTGTGTGGTAAAGATATCCGTCAAATAAATAAACACTTTTTTAAGATTACTATTGCAAGAGAACATTTTATGATCATGATATAAAACAATAATACTATAACATATATAAAGAACAACAGTATACCTAGGTATATCAATTACGATAATATTTTGTCCTTATATAATTCAAATATAATTTTCATTGTCGATAATGTTACAAATTCATCTTACTGGACATATTTAGATTCTCCACATTGGCTTAATAATTATAACATAATAGTGTACATTTACTTTAAAGTTAATGCTGTAAAAAGTGCTCAATGAATTTGTAATAAAAGTGATAATTGCTAAAATGAACAAAATCTCACTTACCAGTAATGACCAGTCGTCCTTTAGTAGCGGATAAGCGTGTTTCACCAGTCAGTCTATGTTTAGTTCGGCATTGATAAGATTTGTACCCATCCTCGGGACCAACATCTCTGATATGTAATTCACCAGATGGCAGTACTAAATATTTTCCCTCTGTATAACAAGAAATTTTCATTGTAATTTCCATCAATAAAAAAAATCAAATTTTGCATTTAATTTCAATTCAAATATATTACTCGCAAGCAACATAAGGCTGCATTTACTTATAAAAATTATTACATGCATTAACCTAAGGAAGAAGGATGTAAAGGATGGGCAGGCCGTAAGGCCCGTGGAACCACAGGAACCCAAAAATAAGGAACAGAACCCTAACCCCTACCAAGTTTCAAGGATTCATAAAGCAGGACAGAGGCCAATATATGGCAATTTACAACAAAGATTTGTACCGTCTAAGTTATGAGCAGAATCTAGTTTGATCTCAACCACCTCGTTATCCTCACTGATGATCCACGAAATAACAGTGACGTATTCTGATACGAAGCTTGGTATGTGGCATTTTAAAATAGCCGCGTTACCTCTTAAAACATATTCTTCCATCAGATTTACGGCGTATGCCTGAGAAACAACTGAAACAGAGATTTGATTTCAAAGTAAACTAACTAACCAACTTTCACGAATTTACTTATTTTATACCTATCTGTTATTAAGCACTATCAGCGGGTTGGGAAAGAACAGGATTAATGGGGACAGGATCTAATCAGGATAATCCATACAATGAAATACCTAAATTAGAAGATTCATCAATTTTTATTTCCTGTGCATCCTCATCTTCGGAAATGATCCAGGAATTTACTGAGACATATTCAGATACAAAACTTGGAATTTGACATTTTAAAATGACCGCGTTACCGCGCAAAACGTATTCTTCCCAGAATTTAACATCATAAGCCTGTGATACAACTGAAATAGTCAAATAATATTTTTTTTATTATGTAGTAATACCACGCCAAGAAAGTCTTATTTCTCTAAGTGAAATAAGATTTTGAAATATAGGTGAGATAGGATAATCCGGAAGGAGTGGACATCGAAACTATTACCTATACTAAAATGAGAATCTAGATTTATCTCATTTTTACTATCGTCCCCTTCAAATATAATCCAGGAAGTGACAGTGACATACTCTGCGACAAAACTTGGTATGTGACATTTTAGTATTGCGGCGTTACCGCGTAAGACATTTTCTTCCCACAGATTCACTGTATACAACTGGAACGCCACTGAAATGCGAAACTAAACATAGTACTTTTTTATAAGGACTTTTAGGATACCATAGGATATCATACTGAAGTGTTATTTATTTTTTAAATACCTAAAGTCAAAGAATCGTAAATGTTAATTTCAATTTCATCAACATCGCTTTCAGATATTAACCAAGATGATACAGTAACATATTCAGTAACAAAGCTTGGTATATGGCACTTGACTATTGCTGAATTTCCACGTAGGACATTTTCTTCCATTAAGTTTACTGTATATGCCTGAGAAACAACTGAAATGCCAATTCAAATTCAAATTCAAATTCAAAATATCTTTATTCATGTAGGTCTATTACAGACTCTTATGATATGTCAAATCTACCGTCAGTTCGGAATCATTTCGAGATGAGAAGAAATGACAAGAAACTCAGCTCGTATTTTTGTTTTAATGTTGTACAATATAAAAACATTTACAACTCAATAATAAATATATGGAGATAGGGAAAAATTGGGAACGAAATAAATAGAAATCTGAGTTACGAGATACCCAAATCATGGTTTGATTCTGTATTAATTTCAAATTGGTCCGTTCCCTCTTCAGATACTATCCAAGAAGAAACTGTTACATATTCTGTGACGAAGGTGGAAATATGACATTTCAATATAGCAGCATTTCCCCGCAAAACACTTTCTTCCATAAGATTTACAGTATAGGCTTGAGACACAACTGTAATATGAATATTGCTTTTAACAAACCAATTTGAAAAAAATGGAATAATAAGGATTTAGGGAATTGTTGCTAATTTCATTGACTTTTTAAAGTACCCTCTCTATTTCGAGTATCATTGATTTTAATTTCCATTTCATCATCATCTTCAGATATTATCCACGAAGCAACTAGGACGTATTCTGATACAAAACTTGGAATTAGACATTTCAATATAGCAGCATTTCCTCTTAAAACATTTTCTTCAACCAAATTGACGGTATAAGCCTGAGAAACAACTGAAAATACAGCACTAGATAAGATAAAATAAAAGAAATGAACGGAGAGGGATTTATAGAACCAGCAAAATTACATAGTCCTCAACAATACCGTAGTTCTCATTTAATAAATATTCTTCGCCTTCAGTGTCATGCCAAGAAGTTACTTGTACGTGATCGGATACAAATGAAGGAATGTGGCATTTAAACACGGCGGCATTACCCTTTATTACATATATATCGTACACCTGTGATTCGTAGAATTGGTTGACAGCTGAAATATTGTATACATGCCGTTAGAAGTAGAAATCAACATACTCTAAATGATCCTAAAGGATTCAGTGAAGAGCGGATAGGAACAATTGGGGTCGCGCGGGCGCTCTCGATTACCGTAATTGTCGCCGGAGCTATTCAACGAAAATGCAGAGTGGGACTCTTCGTTAGCCACCCATTCCACAACATGAACATAATCGGCCACGAATGATGGAATAATACATTTAAAGATTGCCGAATTGCCTCGCAGAACATCTTCATCGATAACACGAGGTTCATACTTTTGATGCACCACTGTTGATTGTACAAAAAAAACTAAGAATTCATAAAATGAAATCGATACAGTTTAAGGAATATAAGAAATCAGGGAATAAATTCTTAAAAAAGATATAAATCTATTAATTACTACCGGACTCTACATTTCTGTGTTCTTCAGCAACGATAGTATCATTGTCCACAACCCATGCCACGGTATGAACAAAGTCGGCAACGAAAGAAGGAACAATGCACTTCACAATGGCGGTATTGCCTCTCAAGACGAATTCGTCGTTAACTCTAGCCTCATATGATTGAAGGACCGCTGTGACAATAAAATTATGATTGAGCAGGAGGACTAAGAAAATTGTTTTATTTGAGGAATTACCCTCATGATTTCCCGGATAGTATGTGCCTCCCTCGCTGTCCATCCAAATTTCAACGGATACAAAATCGGAAACATAACTGGGTACTTCGCATTTCATTATAGCTGCATTGCCACGAATAACATACTCATTGTCTGCTTCAGCTTCATAGGGTTGCGATACCACTAAAGAATGTTTCTTTTATAAGTTTAATAATTAGCATTATCAATAATGGATATAAGGACAAGATAAAGGACCAAAATTTTTTAATTAGCCTTTTATAAAAAGTACCATTAGATATCTGTGTATTATTAATTGTGAGTATTTCTCCATCATCTATTATCCATGCTTCCACACGTACAAAGTCGCTAACAAAAGATGGAATCTTGCAGTGGACAATAGCAGTATTTCCTCTAATCACGTACTCATTTTCGGCTTCGGTCACGTAATACTGCGACACGACTATAGAATAATAAATAGCTGCTTATGAGAAATGTTAAATTTGAGTAGTAAGGATCTATAATAAATACGGGAAGTGAGCAGGTACGTAAATTAACATTTGCCAAGACTATTTTTACCGAGTCGATCAGAATGGCTAATCACGGTTCCATCTTCATCTATCCAAGCCTCTACTTTAACAAAATCCGCAACAAAAGACGGTATAGAACATTTTAATACAGCAGCGTTTCCTCTTATAACATATTCCGTGAGTATCTCGGCTTCATAGAACTGATTTACGACTGCAAAATGAAAGTTTCCGTTCACAGCATTTATAGACGGTCGTATACCTAACATAATATATCTAGTATATAGTAGGAAATATTATAAGGAAAAGGAAAGCTTAAATAATGTGACATTATGTACCGATGTTATCGGTTAGCAAATATTCTCCGCTATCGGAATCAACCCAAGCCTCCACTTTAACGAAATCAGCAACGAAAGATGGTATGTTGCACTTCAGTACAGCAGTGTTTCCACGAATGACATACTCTGAAACTACTTCAGCTTCGTAGTATTGAGTTACGACTGTAAAACAAATAAATACTAAAAATGTATCTGACAAAATGGATTTATATATAAAAATAGGAAGGATAATGGAATTAAAATTTCACTGCTTTGTACCATCTCCTTCTTTCGATCCCTCAATAGTGAAAGAGTTTCCAGATTCATCGTGCCAAGATACGACATTTACGAAATCTGCTACAAATGATGGAATGGAGCATTTCAGAATAGCAGAATTACCGCGAATTACGTATTCATTATTTACTTCTGATTCATACTGCTGCTGTACCACTGTGAAATTTTTATATCGTTATAAACGTTTTTATTACAATTATAATAATAATATATATAAAGTGGGGATAGGATCATGAAGGACTGCGAAGTAATATTTATATAGTTATCATTTTGAAAATAACCGTAGTTTCCACCAGGAATGAAATCTTCATTCTCATCGGTGTGCCAAGACAATACTTCTATGAAATCAGCGACAAAGGATGGAACCTGACATTTTATCACGATACTATTCCCCATTATTACATACTCCTTGTTGACGTCAGTGTCATAATGCTGCGTAATCACTATTTCACAAAAAACATTATTATCCAAAATAACATTACCATACATACATATACATATTATATACCGCTCGCTGTATATATAACTATAAATCTAATTTAATACCTCAAAGGAAAAGAAAGTTCTGTAGCATCACTTAATAAGTGATCAATTTAGTGGCGGTAGTAGATAAAACTGCTGGCACCTACCAACATTGACATTCCTGTTACGCCACTCAATTCGTGACCACGGCTAGTGCAACCTAGTAGAGACGTCGATAAAGGTAAATACCTTTATTTACCATAAAATTATTTATGTTAAGATCCGGTTAAAAATAGAAATGATGGACACTAAATACGAAAGCTTAAAAATAATTATAGTAATTATTTATTCAAATAATTACGAAGAACACAGTTATATTTTATGATATCCTATATGTTCAGATTATATACTATAAGATTATATGCTATGATATTCAATTACATCAAAGTTACTTTGTACCACAAGATAAAATTATTCAATAGCGGATATATTGCGTTAAACATACAACCTGGATTTATTATTTGACGTTGGGTAAAAATACCACTCAATAGGAATTTCAATCGGAATAATAATTTCTATGACAGTTGCTGGCTTACGTAAGTTATCATAATTTTCATTTCAATAGTTCTCCTCGACCCTTCTGATTATATAATTAACCTCATTTGACCAAGCCCTTTACACTTAAAGGGCAGCGTTCTGTGACTAATCAACCATCTATAACTCCATTTCAAATCCGACGGCGTGGTTAATATATCAAGATTAATTGTTTGTTTTCTTTTTTAAGGAAATAATTGTTATTTTATTGATACTTGAATTAAGTAAGTCCTTAAGTTAGTAAGACCTTATTGTGTAGTAAAAGCTTGTATAAAGTTATATGAACCAATCAAATTTATTTATAATTGTTTCGGCATTTTCAGTCTAGTGGTCTTTATATAGTATATTATAATTATTATTATTATATAGTAAATTCTCCTTTAAGGGAGGTTGAAACCTTTTTGTATAGAAATCTATAAATATTGAACTTATAACTTAGTTTATTTTAAAGCATTTGTTATAAAACAAAAATATTATTTATAAAAAGAAACATTAAGTTTTAAACCCACGTAAATACTTCAATTCAAATACGTAGAAGCCAATTATGATTTTTTTATTGATCTAAAAAAGTAAGTACTTAACGTAGATATTTCTTAAATCATAGCGCAAATTAAATATATATAACATTATTATGTTTTTGTAAGTTACTATTAGAAATGATTATACTAATGGGCATTTTAATATGAAGCAATCAATCAAATCCTAGGAAATTATTTACATATTTATATTTATTAGACACGAAATATTTTCATCCCTAATTTCACACCTTTCCAAATTATTTTGTGATATAAAACATAGCTTAAGTCCGTCCTTTTTGTATAGTCTTAACAAAAAATTTCATTAAAATTAATTCTGCTGTTTAGTCGTGAAGATAATAAACATTTATACATACAGGCATCAGATATATGCCTTTTTGTATTTTTAATATTAGTCTGAATTAAGTATATATACTTATAATTCATATTTTTGTAGTAATTTGCGCTATAATAAGGCCCTCAATTTCTTAAGGTTCAGGTCGTTGTTTCAGGCGTCCACAGGCTACGGTAACCATTTACCATCAGATGGACCGTATGCTTGTTTGCTACCATAGTAGTATAAAGAAAAGAATAAATTAAATAAAATAGTAGTAAATTTACAAAACTTACCGGCTCGTACGTTAACATCTCGGGAGTGGATGGTACCTACAGGGTTCCTTGCCAAACAAGCGTACACTTGGGCATGAACCTCTTGACGGTAATCCTCAGCACGGAACGGAGGAAATACAAGGTTTCCATTCGGCAACACCTGGCGGCACAAATAAGTTATGTTTAAAAAACACCAACCACTCGATCGCTACAATAGAATAAAAGACAACCATATAGTAATGGTTTATTATTTCCATTTAATAAGGTAACATGATCCAGAGTTTCACTCTAGCCAGATAGATGTAAAGAAGTTCGGGTTTCTTTTTTCTAAAGCGTCGACACCTGAGATAGCTATAAATAGGAACAGTTATATATTATAACGCATACATATATGTTAAAAATGATGAATTTTATTATGCCCTTGTGACATTTAAGAAAGATAGAAATGTTAAAGATAGACATGTTAGCGTGTTGGATTACAAGACCGTTTGAACTTATAATTGAGGTATAGAACATTATGGGTTTAGAGATTATACTTTATAAATATTATTTGTATTACATATCACTATTTATTCTGAAATAATTGAATGACTGCATGCAGAGACGTTCCATCGAACACGTGCAAAAGACCTCAAAGTTGTACACAGCTCAAGCATAAGAATTGGCAGTTTATCTGAACCAACATCAGGTATCAAGTATTATACTAAGTAAGCATATTTTTCCCAGGATACCCAGACAGTAGGAATATAATAATTACAATTAAAGACCTTACACTAAGTCAGCCAATGTTATTTCGTTTAGTTCGCCCCTTTTATTATATGTATAATATAAGTACAGTAAAGTATCAACCATCGTAGGTCTAACGTGTTATTAGCAGGAATCTAACAGATATAGCTATCGTGTCCGCTAATAATGACCGACCCACCATTGTTTGTTTACATACACATAAGATTCAGTAACGCGTGGTTTGTTTTAATATGATGGATTTACAGCTGTAATCTACAGGATGCTGTGCCCTACTTAGAAGTTCAACGATTAACGTCCGTTCACGGGTCTGGACGACCAGTAAATGGCCATGACAAATATTAATTAAACGATGTTATTTTTAAAACCTGACAATGGTTTATCGTTCTTTGTATAATTGCTAGTAAAATTAATAAGAAGTACTTTATACATTAAGCATACTTATATTTTGAAATTTATTTGATTCACAAATAGCCGTTTTTATTTTGTAAGTCTCAATGTCTAGTCCTACTACAAGTTCACTGGCATAGCACCCAGCGCAAATACTTTGGTAGCGGGCTACCAAAGAAGTATTTGTTTTATTTTTATCGACAGTATATTATGGATGGTAAATGACCACCGCCGTCTAGTTACATGAATAGTATCACGCACATCGTGTTGTCAAGTATCGTCCGTGGTACTAGTCACCTAAGTTAGCATTCGTTGGTTGGTAGTACTATGTAATATTATGTTATCTGTGGTAGTACATTCGTATACTAGCAATATCTCGCCTTTTAATAGAAACGCCACTTACAAACCACCGGTGGTTTGTCGACTGAAATATATGATATACACACACAGGGGACTTTTTGAAAAGTCTATCTCAGAAACTATAAACATTAATAAACAAACCTGTCGCAATCCAGGGACGTCCCCCACGGCTGTTCCATCAGCTCTAACCCAAATGACGTCGGGGGCGGGGGATCCTCGGGCGGCACATTCCACTACGGCACCGGTCGTGTTACTGAAGTCAACTCGGTTTGGCGGCTCTTTCATGAATATAGGACCTATCGTTTCGTCCTCACACGACACTGACCCTGGAAAAAAACAAAATTTATATATAAATACATAATGATCTGATAATCAAATTTTATGTAAAGCCTCAAATTGAAATTACTTATTATATTTCTAATTGTAACGTGAGTTAAGTATATTTAATACTAAATCTCTGTTGAATATTCATACCCTCCGCAGTGATTGCACGGTAGAGCATTGAAATTTTAAATATCTAGTTTAATTACTCTTATAGTATATATTTATATTGTTAGAGTGTTCTTAAAAACTTAACTATGCAAATTTGTTTAATTTGTTTATTCCATCCATTCATTTATTCATTCCATAACCATCTAATGGACATATAATCTAGAAAATTATAACTGTTACCAAACAAACCCATGCATATTACAAAATATAACGTCTGGTGTAGGTACTAAAGTCGGCATTTGTTAGATTATGTACGCGTGTACATTTGTAAATAAATCTCCATTTATTGATTAATAATAGAAATACAATAATGAATAAAGCAACTATACAACGCCATCTAGTATATTATTAAATCATTTATTTTGTTTTAGTTAAAATAGTTCTGAATAATGTCGATAATTTTCGAAGAATTCGTTTAATATTCGATTGGAATTGATTAATTGGATTTTATAAGTCATGGTGTGAATCGTAGGTCTAAAACAAAATCATTATGTAATATATTGAGATCCCAATGGGTGCTTTGTACTGTACTTTGTAGCTAGTTAAGGTACCTACTTAGATAATAGTTTTGGAAAAAAAATAATTTCGGCAATGTGTGATAGACAATATTCTGAAGTACCTACAAGACGTAGGTATAAAAAATATTTCTGCTATTGTACAAATCTGAAACAACAACTGAGATGAAAACGTATTCTTAATATATTTTGAAATGAATTACTAATATATTTCTATTGAAATAAACGACTAACTCAAATATTAAATATTAAGCATTGAAGAATTATTAAGTAATAAATGAAGTCACCTTATTTATAGAAATACATTGCGGTTTCGTTAAGCGGATTTCAATGAGACATACTAATCACTATAAAATGTACCTATAGGGTAAGGTTGCTCAAGTCGTGGCTTAAATCGTACCCTGGCAATATTTCGTCTGATACATATAAATTGCAACATCTGGTGTCGTTTACCTAAACTATTTAGTCGAGCGAACAAACGCAAACAAGTGGATCGCTGGGCGGCATCGTGAAGCAAAAATAATTAAATATTAAGTTTTTTAACAGTTTTCATTAAAATTTTTGGCTCATTTCTAAGCTTTTTAAGTCAGGAATATGATACGAACTTGTATTCTTTGTTAATATCTATTTGTAATAATTATCTGACAATCGTTTAGGCATACACAAAGAGTAGAAGTTTTATTGGTTATGTTAGTGATTTTAGTTTTAAAGTTAGGCTATCTCGCTGCTTAAGTCGTACCTGTGCAAGTTTCCTTACTCGTACCGGTACAACTTAGGTATTAAGAAAATTGTTTGTTCATTTTTGTAATTTACTTTACTTTTTATTAGGTAATAAAGTTCAGTCGTATCACCAAGTTCTTGATTTGATGAATGGATGGATAATCCATCCAGTTCTTGATTTCATCAAGAACTTAGCGATTCAACTGAACCAACTAGGGAATCACCCGCTAGAGTCACATCGTCATCGATTTTAACATTATCAATAGTTGCATCGCCTCCAATAATGGCTGTATCTCCACCAATCTTTTCATCACCAAAAATTACAACGCCACCTTTAGCAACTAGAGAATCAACACCGCCCAACATTCAACCGGAACCTTCTACAATATCACAAGATACTTTACACAATGACGATAATTTAATACTTGAATATTTTATCTCCTATACCTTGCATAAAAACAGTCATTAAAAAAATGAAGAAAGGTACTAAGCCAACAATGAAATTAACTTCAAGTCCCTATAAAAATGAAATCGACATAATTAAAAGGAAGATATACACAATTAATTTTTTTCATATCTAGTACAGGTTGTACTTGATATGAAAAAAAATAAAATAGAAAAACGAATAAATAAAATTATAAAAGGAAGAAATACTAATGAAATATGCAAGAAAAACAAACATAAAAGCTAAAGAAACATGGTTATTCAAACTATATAGGGAAGATCGAGAAGAAAACATGATCCAGTGAATAAAATGTAAAGGTTGGATACATGATCTATATATACAGGCGTTGAAAGTAAAGTAAAGAAATATATTTGTGATATCTGTGTCCAATCTCAAGAATTATCTAAGCATTTCTTTTTTTTCAAGAAGTTACCTATAATTTTATTTTTTTACTATGTGTTATTTACTTAGTAACAAGTTTTGATTTTGCAACAGTAAGTGTTTTAAGTTGATTTCAGACTGAATTGTTTCTATTTTTTTAGTTTTTCATATGATCTCATGTTATTAAGTATTTTTCTATATAGTTCATTGAAGTTTATTTTCTAAGTACGACTAAGGCTATAGGTGTTACGAATTAGGCGATTATGCGCTTTAATCGTACCGAAGGTATATTTTACAAAAACGTTAAAATACCTACTTTGTGAAAAAATTCCAAGTTTCTGTGATTGTTGATTAAAAGCCAAATAAATAAAGATGCACCAAATGCAACATATTTTGCTTTATTTCAATTGCAGTGAATATTATAGTATTATTTCCTTAGGGGGTACGACATAAGCAACCTTACTTTATATATTTATATGACTATTGCCCTGTATGTACTAATAATGTACTAATCATTATATAATTGTCCATACTCATTAATACCGAGTTAGTATTATTAAAAGTAAAAGCATTTATTACAGACGCGATGTGCCCGCGGTTTCACCCGCGTTAAATTTTAATCTATACATATAAATAAAATTGGAGTGTCTGTTTGTAACATTGAAATAAACTTTTTTTACTACATGCATATGAATATAAATACGGTGCATACACCAAAATAATTTTTTTTACAATTTTTGTCTGTCTGTCGGTCTGTTTGTTCCGGCTAATCTCTCAAATTGCTGGACTGATTTTAACGAGATTTTTTTTTGGCAGGTAGCTGTGTAATAAGTATATAAGAGCTCCTTTTATTTTAGAAAAATTTAAATTAGAAAAATGAAGTTAAATTCCACGCGGACGAAAACGCGGAAACAGCTAGTATAATATATATCATATGTTTTATTCTGATGCATAAGCTATATTACTGTAAAGTTTTATCAAAATCCGATGTTAACGCAAAAGCTACTGAACGCAGTAGTTTTTGCGTGATAGAGTAACAAACATCCATATTCACAAACTTTCGCATTTATAATATTAAAATAATAAGATTGAGATTACACTACGAAAAATAGACAGTGTGACTAAAAATCGTATTATTCCCTTCGCATTCACTCAGAGGCAGCTGAAGAGGGTAGGACGGAGGGTGGCTCGTCACGCTCATGGGGTAGCCAGAAACATTGCATTGGACGGTTTTAGTTGTAAATGTTAGCACTAGAAATTGATGTCTTGTTAATAGCAGCAATAAAAGTTGTAATAAGTATTTCAGTATCACAACGAAAATGTTTGTTACTTTGTTCTCCTACACGGAAAAGTCAAAAGCCTTTACTTTTCGTAAGCATCTGCAGTACCTACTTGTACTAGATTACGGAAACACTGGACTCTTGACCCAGTTAGTTATAATAAAGCTCGACATAGAAGAAGCGACCTTCTAACGACCAGATGTACACAGTGGTACAAAAGCAGAGTGCATGGCACTCGTAGAGTTAATAAATGATCTCATTAACTATGATGAAGCATGTCTGTTGAATTATTCATATTTCCTGTGTATTTGAAGACGATGAAAAAATACACTGCTTTATAAAGAAGAATATGATCAGTAGCAAAAATACTGTATTTTAACGTTCCGAGCTTGAAATTTACTTTTTATTCAGTAATGCAACTTATAAAACTGATTTTTAAATGAACATTACTCGCAAGGTTATTATTATGTGTATAAAGATTTATTCATATAAATTTCACTTATGACTCAATATGTATTGTAAGAATACATTTTGTTTAATATATTATACTAATTAATACAATTAACATATACCTACCTTGTAACACATGCGCAATGATAAATTCAATAGATATATATAGTATATATAATTCTGTTTATTATAATATACCTAATATGTATAGTGAATGAATCTGATTTTAAAAATATCTACCCATTTTATTTAAATATTTTACAATAAAAAACAACGACAAAAGGAGCAAAAAACACGCAGGCGTGCTCTCCTCGACAGATGTGCGCCCGCGCATCCTCCTGATTGGTCCATTCGTAAGCCAGATGCGCTTGAAACCACTTTAATTGAGCGTTGGCAAATGGAACAAAATTACCTTTATGTCATGGTCATGATCATACAATCTTTTATTTTATATGTATAAGGCGAAATCAGACATGTAACTCTATTATTTATGTTTATCAAACCTAAGTAGTAGTACTTAGATTTACAAAATCTTATGCGATTCATTTAATTGAATAACTTAAAATTTTTGCTTAGTATTACTTGTTATCATTTTTTATTCATGTCCTTTCAATGTAGTGCGCCTACATTGAAAGGACATGAATAAAAAATGATAACAAGTAATACTAAGGAAAAATTTTTAAGATAGAGAATAAATAAATAGAAACGTACCATATAATTAATTGTGTTTCATATGAAGGACACTTAATTTGTATCATAGTATGCATTCTAGAACTATCAAAGTTTGGTAGTTAGCGTATCAGTAGTTCGACTGTCTTTGTTATTCTAACAATGGCATGATCATATGCCGTCGTATGTTTATGTTCACTGTAGCACAGCCTCGATGGTCTAGCGATTTAGCTGACCTTATTTCCGATGGTCACAGGTTCTATTCTCGCACAACGCAAACATTCGTATTCATGAGTACAATTATTTATATTACTCTGGATGTTTTCTATGTATATTATGTAAGTATTTACAAAAAAATATTAAGTATATAAGTTTTTGTATCAGTTAGTCTAGTCCCCTTAACACATTTGATTAGCTTAGAACTGGGTGGTGCTGTGTGAATTGTCCAGGGTTATTATTTGTATTATTACAATTTTCCCTTTATTTCAACTAATTGGTCGATACTAAAAAAGGTTTGAAAAATGACTACCAAACTTTTATAGTAAACACGAAAATATTGATTAGTATTTACTGAAAAATCGTGAAGAACAAACCAGATGTATATATAGTATGTAGAAATAGTAGTGTTATTTATATAAGTGATTTCTTGAGGAACTCAACTAATTTAGTTGATTTATTAAGCTAAATTAGTTGAGTTCCTATATGTAAGTACCTAATTACCTATTTAATATAGAAAAGATTTATGATGGAGATCTGCTCGCTTTAAGGGTTAGACAAGTGGATACTACAGGCTAACAACTGCCACGGTATTCAATTCCGAGGTTCTTTGCCGCCGTATTCCGGGCACCGACTGCAATTTCGTAGGTCAAAAATTTAGGTAAATACGTTACAAAATGACGGTTTTAAAGTTTGGTACTACTCGTATTCTATATAAATTAAAAATTTCCTAGTTATACGACAAAATATAGGTATAGTAACAAATTCTACTTAGTACTAGTATCTACCTAAAATATGCAAATTATACGAAATGTATGAAGAAAATAATTTACGAGTAAGTAAAGATCTTGTAAGACAAAGATTTGGTACGGCAACTGAAGTATGTCAAAGTCAATGTCAATGTCAATGTGTGATGTTGATTAATCTATTAATGTTACTTTCTCTCTTGTTAATTATCTGTCATTGTGTAAGTTTATAAGCTTCCTAATAAATATTAAATATAAAATATAGACTGCATATTATTATAAAATATCATATAAAACATGGCGCAGTGGTATTTACTGTAAGTCTAAACAGTGTATTTCGGCTATAACGATATCAAATCTGAAGCTTACCACGGATTAAAATTTCAAACAACATGGAGCGTAACTGGGTAAAATTGCCCCCAAACTTCGACATTCGAGCTCAATCTGCAGCAACTGAATGGAGAGCTTGGAAAAGCATGTTTATAGATTATCTAGTGGCTGTCGGTAGTGACAAGGCTACAGACCAAATTAAATTATCTCTGCTGAGGAACATGATGGGTCCTGAGTCGACGAAAATCATATTATCGTTTAAGTTATCAAAGGAAGATAGTGAAAACTACAATAAAGTGTTACAAGAAATTGAGAATTATGTCAAGCCTAAATCTAACGACGTTTTTGAAAGGTACAAGTTTAATGAAAGAAAACAATTGGAAGGTGAAAATTTTGAAAGTTTTTACACTAATTTAAGGTTACTGATTGTAAATTGTAATTATATAGAGTCTATAGAGGATGATTTACTAAGAGATCGTATCGTTCAAGGCATTTTCGATAAACAATTACAAGAAAGTTTGCTCCGAGTCGAGAACTTGACGTTGGACAAAGCTACAAGTAGATGCAGAGCAGCAGAAGCTAGCCGTTCTCAAGTAATGGAAATGAATCCAACATGTATTGAAGTAGATAGAGTAAAGAGTTATGGAAATAAAAGAACTGAGAAGAAGTTTCAAAGAAATATAAATAATAAATTTGATTGTCGTCGTTGTAAAAGTCAGCATGGTCGAGAGAGTGTCCTGCATATGGGAAAAAATGTGCAAAATGTGGTATATTAAATCACTTCGCAGTGAGCTGTAAAGTGAAGAAAATAAGTGAAGCTGTGTGTAATAAATCAAATTCATCAAATGAAGAGTTATTTTGTGGAGTAGTGTTGTCAAATATAAAAAAGAATAGAAGTGAGTGGGAAGAAAATATACAAATAGAGGACAAAATTTTTAAGTGCAAGCTAGACACAGGAGCGGATGTGAGTATTCTGCCAAAGAGTGTATTTGATAAATTAAATTATAAGTTAAATTGTAAAATTCAGAAGACAGAGTTAACAGTACAATCTTTTACTGGAGAAAATATTAAGCCAATAGGCATTGTAAATCTTAAATGCAAGTATAAAAATAAAATATGTAATGAGAATTTTGTCATAGCTGAAGCAAGTAACATACTTTTAGGTTTGCCGGCATGTGTCTCATTAAATTTGGTGAAACGAATTCATAGTGTTCAGGTGACAAATAATGATAAAGATAAATTTGTAAATAATAATATAGTAGTTTTTGAAGGAATAGGAAGGTTGCCAGGAAAAGTTGAAATTCCTACCAGAGCTACAGAAGAATATATTTGTCATCCTTCTCCGAGATTGCCATCTTGTTTGCTTGAATCTTTAAAAGCAGAACTAAATAGATTAGTAGAGAGAAAATCAATTGTTAAAGTTAATAATATTAGTGAAAATGCATATATAAACAGAATGGTAATAGTAGAGAAGCCAAATCGTAAAGTTAGGTTATGTCTCGATCCATTAGACTTAAATAAAATTATTGTAAAAAAACCTAAATGTTTACCCACATTGGAGGATTTAAGTTTTAAATTACAGGGTAAGAAGTTTTTCTCTGTTTTAGACTTAACTGAAGGCTTTCATCATCTAAGTTTGTCTGAGGAGTCATCTTGGAAGTGTTGTTTTGCTACACCTTATGGAGTTTATAGATATCTTGTTTTACCATATGGTTTAATGAATGCACCAGAATTATTTCAGGATGTACTTGAAAGTCATTTTTCAGAGTTGTCAAATGTTATTATTTGGGCTGATGATATTTTAGTAATGGGAAACACTGAAAAAGAGCATGATTTAGCATTGCAGAGTGTAATCCAGAAAGCAAAGAAATTAGGTATTGTTTTCAATAAAAATAAATTTCAATATAAACAAAGAGAGGTTAAATATGTAGGCCAAGTTTTTAATGAATATGGAATGTCACTTGATCAGGATAGAGTTGAGTCATTAGTTAATTTAAAAGAACCAAGTAATAGAGATGAGTTGAGACAAATATTAGGATCTTTCAATTATGTACGAAGGTATGTGCCTGACATGGCAAATATAATGGCACCACTTTTCAATTTATTAAAGAAAAATTCTGAGTTTACATGGTTACCTGCTCATAGTCTTACTTTTACTGAGCTAAAAAGAAAAATATGTTCAGCACCATCTTTGACACCTTTTGATCCAAAAAAGAAAATTATTTTACAATGTGATGCAAGTAAAAGTGGATTAGGTTGTTGTCTATTTCAGAATAATGATCAACATATATTAAAGTTAGTAGCATGTGCATCTAGATCTATGAATGATTCAGAGCTTAATTATAGTCAGACAGAAAAAGAATTATTATCAATATGTTTTGGTATAAAAAAGTTTCATAGATATGTTTATGGTTGTAATGTTGATGTTCAAACAGACCACAAACCAATTGTATCAATTATGTCAAAACCAGTTTGTAAAATAGGATCTCCTCGTTTGAAACGCTTAAGATTGAAATTATTTACATATAATTTGAATGTATATTATGTACCAGGAAAGTTATTACATTTCGCTGACATGTTATCATCATTATAGAGTAAGGATAGTAAGAAATTGTCTAAGTATTACAGAAAATGATAATCAATTGTCACAAATAGTACACTCTGTTACTGTACACTTGCCTATGTCAAAAGAAAGAAAACAAGATTTTCAAAATAAAACAAAAGCTGATGTAACATTAAGTTTATTAAATAAATATTATATTAATGGATGGCCAGAGATGAATAAAATTACTGAATTGTGTAAAGAGTATTATAAGTTAAAAAATGATATCTATTTTGAAGACGGCATTGCTTTCCTTGAAAATAAAATAATTGTACCTAAATCATTGAGAAGTTATGTATTAAATATAATTCATGAAGGTCATGCTGGAATCTGTAAGTGTATAAAAAAAAGCTAGGCAATTATTTTATTGGCCAGGTCTTACAAATGATATTAAGGATTTTGTAATGAAATGTAGGACTTGTGAAAAGTTTAGTGATTCTAATAAAAGTGATAATTTGTTACTTCACAAGATTCCAAACAGAAGATATGCTAAAATAGGTACTGATATATTAGATTTTTGTGGAAAATACTTTTTAGTTGTAGTTGATTATTTTTCACATTGGCTTGAAGTATTGCCTATTATCTGACAAAACTTCTTCATCTGTTATAAATGCATTCCAGGAAGTTTTCATGCGATTTGGTTACCCTGAAGAAGTTATTGCAGATAATAACCCTTTTAATTCTTTTGAATGTTTAAAATATTTTAAAATATAAGATATAAGTTTAATAACTAGCAGTCCACATTACCCAAAGAGTAATGGTATGGCTGAAAAGGCAGTACATATAAGCAAAAAGATTCTATGTAAAGCTAAGGAGGATAAAGTTGATTATAGAGAATATGTTTAAGTTATAATAATACACCATTGTCCACATTGCATGTTTCTCCGTCTCAAATTCTAAACAGTCGTAGAGTCCGTACGTTGTTACCTATGAATGAAAAATTATTAAATCCGAAGGTTGAGGAAAATATACATAAGTTGCTACTTCTAAAACAGTCAGTGTTGCAGATAATGTAGAAAAGAAAAGTTTGTTAAGAAAAAGGAAATGGAATATAAAATAGGAGATAAGGTAGTTCATAAGACTGATAAAGACAAATTTTGGAGAAAAGGTATTATTGTGGGAAAATGTAAAGAACCTAGATCTTATTGGATACAAAAGGAGGGAGAAGATAGGAAAATAAGAAGGAATATTAAACATATAAAGAAATCTTTTTCAGATTGTAAAAGTGCAAATAAACTCAATCCTTTTTTATCTAATTATAATGAAGATTTTGATCTGGAATCTGATATAAATCTAAATGTTCCCATTTCACCTAGACCTGTAATAACCTGTAGGAATCAAGTACCACTAAGTGTAACTACTAGATATGGTAGAACTACTAAGCCTAGAAGGGTGTTAGATCTGTAAGCTAAAGGGGAAGGTGAAGTATGTCAAAGTCAATGTCAATGTCAATGTGTGATGTTGATTAATCTATTAATGTTACTTTCTCTCTTGTTAATTATCTGTCATTGTGTAAGTTTATAAGCTTCCTAATAAATATTAAATATAAAATATAGACTGCATATTATTATAAAATATCATATAAAACAGCAACTATTATTCCAAATTATATATGTATCAAAATAAACATATTTTCTAAAGAAATGTAAGTGTATTTTTAAAAAGTAATTAAGCACTTAAATCGCAATAAAAAAATATAAGATAACCAGTTATGTATTTTGTAATCTTAAAATAATTGGCTTTGTTTACTACGGATAGTCTCGCCGGAAATCTTTAGATGCCGTTCCTATAGAAATTTTTGTAAAAAAATTCTTAATGTATGACATGTCCAGGATTTTAGTACAACAGAGAAACAGGATTTGTGTCTAACAACGTCTTAATATGTTGCTTTTTACCATGAATTGTCTATATTAAATTCAAGGAAGAAGAGTTCATACAACATTTGTTTAATGTGAGTTTATGTAACTCGCATTACGGAGGTCAACGTACTCTCGGAATTATAAACCATCCGAAATTTGAGTCTCAACAGTAACGGATGGTTACATACTATCTTTGGAATACGAAAGAACAAAGCTCGAAACATGTTAAGAATTTTGAAACACAAGCGACACATTAGCTCTACGTTGTTCGTTTATTGTTCAGCATATGGGAGGGTTCACTATACAGAGAACATGAATGGAAATACAATAAATATCTCATTTTATTTAAGATACACTTCAATTTTAAAGTTATTCTAAAACGGTAAAAATCTTGTTTCTCAACTTTGTACAATATTCCTATGTTACATTATTAGATGATTTGTGTGCAGAATTTTAGTACAGTGAATCTAGAAAATATTTGATAAAGTTAATACCTACCAATATACCTATGGATAAGAAAATATAATATACGTATTACTTGCAGTTACAAAAGAACCAGATTTAGCACAACCCCTTACTTCCGACAGTCGCGGGGTAAATTTCTCGAACGATACAAATATTTGAGTATAATTGTTTGTACTGATTTAGAGTGTTTTCTATATCTATTATGTATTTACAAAAAATATTTAATTCTTATTAAAGCTGTGTTATAATGGCACTTAACACCTTAAAGCAAGTCAAATAACTCAAACAGAGAACAAACAATCTATGTATTTATATCAGTTGTCTAGTAGGTACCCATGGCGCTGTGTGATTTGTACTACTAGATATTATTATTATATAAATAGATACCTATGAGTGGAAGAGGTTCAATAGAATTTGGTAATTAACTTGCTTGTTCAAAGACAGATGTCTTTGAACAAGCAAATCACAGATAGCTAATACCATAATTAATTTTAGTGCGTGATGCATGTAAGTATAGGTATTGGTAGGCAAACAAACCACCATTATTTATATGACTCGACAACGACGATTATATACCTGTACCATCAGGTATGCTGTCAGCTTTTTTGCAATCCCTATGTTTGAATTGAGTCATCTATAGAGTAGTGAGTCATATTTGGTTTAGTCTTTACAACAATAAAGGAATTAATCATTATAGAGTAAGGATAGTAAAATGGTCACCTAACGCTGCGTTGTTCACCGAGAATCCAAATTACAATAGCGGAACCCTAAAAACGATAGGTTCAATACTCAACTTAAAGGATTGAAGACAATGAAATTAGTAGTGATTAAAACTCATCTATTATCATTATTAACAATGAATGATCAGTTTCTTCATATACACCATGGAAACGTGTGTTGGTAACAAATTAGTATCGTAGAGGTAGGTAACTTTTTTAAAGACATCGTTAAGCCTTTTCTGTTCTCTACACACCATACAGGTAATCTACTACTTATTCAATATAAAGTTTATAGTACTGAGATTATTTTTATAATATCAATATTATAGGCAAGTAGTCCCTAATCACGTGACTTGCTTTTTAATTATGCAAATCATATACTTCTCTGTATTCTTTGTTATTATTAATTTTAGTTAAACTTTTGTGTTATGTTCATTCGGTCACTGATTTCTATAAGGAAGGATTTACCTACCTACTAAAATAATTACCTACCTACATAAATGGCGAATGATTTGAATGCGTAGAAAATGAATTATATAACGTTTCCTGACAAATTTTACGGATTAATTAAAATAGTCTTGCGATTTTACGTTTAAATTTTTAGTTCTGTTTGTAAAGGGAATTGTACCTACCTACAATTTCCAAATATTTTATACTTTATGGGATCCAAAACTGTACTTATATTTTAATAAAATTGTGTCTAAGTGTGCACATTATTCCATTTAGTATTAAGAATGGATGAAGAAGTAGTATTTTATCTTAAGTGGTCACGTGTATAATGACGGCCATGACTATCATATAATAAAGTATTAACTTATTGTTGTTATTACAGGTGTTCTGATAAAATATACTGCAATACCAATCATTTTGGTCGTCTTCTGGGCTGAAATGATGATGATTAATCGTCTTATCTGATTCTGTCGATGTCCAATAGTAGTGCTGCTTATAATAAAAAAAAATATTATTAGCTGTATACTTTTGAAAGCTAATATTATCTAACATTTTAACTACTAGTTTAGACACGTATATAAGTTATAATAATAGATATTTCAGCATTCGCATGTGAAATCCAGATGCGGACATGGAGACCAAATTATACTATTAAAGGTCATTGAACCAAGTACCTTAAATTCCAATGAATTTACGAGTAACGTATATTATCTTCTTGCATCCTTATCCTTATCTATTTTGTAACATCTTACACCAATGTAACGTTATAATCTAATGCTCTAGCAATATTAAGCGTCATTTTTCTGAAACCCTTATCCTTGACTAATGTTTATTTTTAGTAGATCTTATTTATAGTATATGATGCATAATGAATCCAACTAATACCAGAGTATTAAGTGCTATTAATCTTATTAACTATTTTAAATCTTATACATAGGTGGGCTATACTTTAAAGATTTTAATTACTAAATCAAATAAAGCGATCTATGACCTACGGAGCGGGTTCATGTTTCTTTCTCATCCATTATTATTGTATAGACTAGGTGTACCCACGACGTCGTCCGCGTGGAATTAAACTTTATGTTTCTAAAATAAAGGTAGCCTAAGTTATTCCTTAAATTACATCAGCTATCTGCCAATATTTTTCTCGAATTCTGATAATATTAGTCCTAGTGGCGTTTACGCCACTAGGACTAATATTATCATACCATAACGACCCAAACAATTTATTGTTTGGGTCGTTATGGTATGTGTAACAGTTTCCATTGTCATCTGTTTGTTTAGTTGTTGCATAACCTGTGGAATTTGGTTGGCCATGAACCAACCAATGAGCGGACCCCATTCGGTACTGGTGCATACAAAACACTTGCATTAAATCTCATTGTTGCATAAAAATCTAATAATTACTGGCTCTAACATTATACTTCAGTAATTTAAAAAGTTCATTAAGTTTCTTTATAGTCAAGGGCTCTATGTATTAGATTACCTTATCTTTAGGTAGTTCTTTATAGCAGTTATACCTATTATTTTATGTTGTTATTCTTATATTTTATCTAGAATATTTTACATAATAATCTAACCTTACATAGACCTAGTTACTAAATTCATAATTAAAATAATAATAAATTACATAGGTACTAATAAAATTTGATCGTATCTTAAAACGAAATAAATAGTACAGACGTAAAACGTTTGTAAAATGCAACCTTCTAGAGATGATTTGAATAATAAAAACTGCATATTATTATTTCAATTCATTAGACTTGCCATCCGTAATACCGGTTTTATATATCTTTTTGGTTTGAAACAAGGTGGCACATTTACGTTAATAATTTGTACAAACATTTTGAGTCCTCTACTGTCATTATTTTTATCTTTAATATCCTCCTACTTTATAATAATATAAGACACCCTATGCCGATATATTTATGTTTAAGTAGAACATTTGTTCATAATGCGAGTATACCTATCTGTGATTGATGTAAATACATATGTAAACAAATATCTACATATATAATAAAGTGAAACACTAAAAATGTTCCTAAGCTATATCAAATAGATAACATTACTACTAACTATATATAGTTTGAAAATTTCATTTTCATCTATTAATTGAAATCGACTAATGTTTATCTTGCTTTCTCATTGGGCTAACGGTAGATGCTGACGGAGCATTACAGAACAAAATAACTACTAAACAACAACAAAATAATACCACATTGAAACCAGTCATTTGTATTTATGTGTTATGCCCTTGTAATTAAATTATCAAGAATTAACTAAGGTATCCCAGTCTCCAAGGTATTATACCATTTAATAATCTCAGACAACAAATTTCACAGATATTAACTAACTAAGTATTACTAGACTATCGGTTTGAAAATTAGACAGAAAACGGAAGTTCGTTACAACTGGACTGATAGATACAGCATAAGATGTGATGGAATTTCAGTGTATGAGGAAGATTAATTATAATATCAAGGCAAGTAGTTTAATAGTGGACTGGTATGCTTAGTTATCATATCATATAAATGGCGTTACTTGCGTCGACTCTTTATCTACCCGTATGTCTACGTTATCCATGCGTTATCCACAGCTACGTCATTTAGCGGGCAGTGCACCACGAATATCAGTACATGTAATATAAACAAATCGTTACAACCAAAATAAAAATAAGGAACAAAAATAAACAAAACTAAATAGTTTACGGCTTTGCCTACTGGCATTTAATTATTTACGTTTTGTAATGGAAATAATCGAAAGGAATTTAATGACGAAACGCGAGGCGTATATTGAAATGTGCGCCGGGAATACAATCACCGTAATAAAAATAATGTAATGTTTTATGTCACAAACTACATATTTCTGTTTCTAAATAAATGCTATCGAGGTATAAAGACGTTGGTCGTTCGTTAAATTCCTAAGAAAATTTATAATCGGTTTGCATTGGCTGAGATACCTACTGCAGAACATTACTTAAATAATATACATTATACACACAGTAGTTTGAAAACCCAGAAGAAGCGCAATCTAAAGTTTTAATTTCTTAATTAATTATTAAGATGACGTACCATCTCCATAAAAAAATGTTCTCTTATGCGATAGCATTTACTCCTTATATATAGTGGTATAGTGAGTTACTGACCTTCACATCGCATTGCTATGGACTTGCACTAGACCCAGGGTTGTCTACAATATTTGTACGATGACATAGTCCTTCTACATATATTGTTCGATAATACTGATGACAACCCGAAATATAACAATATGTTATAGAGTATAGATAAAAATCATAACTTCCTGTGCTTGTTAAATACTGAGTACGGGAAAGTAAGAATCTGCAATGTTTGGTAATTTAACAGAAATTCAATAAATATTCTTATTATATGTATATAATATGAGGTTTGATAAATATACATTTATTTTTAATTAAATTTATCTATTCTATTTAAGGATCTTTATATATAAGTTTTAAAGTTGACAACCCTAGACCTAGCCAAATTGATGTTCGTGTATGTAGCTAGACTTGCAAACCAAGTATTTAAACGTGAACTGGACCCGATAGCCTCGCCCACGCAAGACATTGACGTATAAATATTTACAAGAAATCATTTGAGTACGCAAATTCTAAGTTATATTTTAGAAACAACATTTGTATCATTTGTTTATTTGAATGGCTGTAAAGTTTATTAAACTCCTAAAATTTGCCACTGAAAAAAATGAAACTAAATATTTTATAACAACAAGTTTAGTAATTTACTCTTACTTACTCTCTAAGTCGGTAAGTAGGCTTACCTACAGTTGAAAAACAATATTTCTTTGAAAAAATAATAATTGTTAATATTTATCTATAAGTAACTACTTGTTGGTAACTATTTAAGCTATTAAAAGTAAATATTAAAGTTTTCATAATTATGTTCTATTCTTTTCAATATGCAGTGGGCAAGAATAACTCTGATAATTGTAGCTGGACAGGGCCCAAAATATATCTTCTTATATACTACATTTAAAATATCATTAATGATCTTTATGAGAGTGAGGCTTTTCACAAAAATATATCATGCTTCAGAGATGACGAAACCTATAGTGTCGTCGTCTCTGAAGCATGAGTAGCTTGCATATTTAGTCGACCATTTTTTCCCGAAGTTAATTGTTTCAAAACTTACTATATTATGTACTTACTGTATTCAGACAATAAATTACACAAATAATATATATAGAATACAATATTTTTAATCTATTTCATAATCATGTCCCGTCAATCAAATACTTGTTTACATAAATATGCCAACTATAAAACAGATTACATGTGCGTTTCCGTAGTCCGAAGGGCATATTTAGGTCACTCACTTAGTGTTACAAGAATAAAATACGAGTCGGTAGCTTTCGAACTGCTTGAATGGTGGCAAAGTGGCCGTTAAAGATAAAATTGTCAGCGATTGAATTCTAACAATGAAATTGTAAGTAATACAGCACCATCTACTCCCAAACTAACTATAGGCGAAGTTTATTCATAAAACACATAAAATACGACGTATAATAAAATCAGATGAAGCAGACATAATAATAAATACATTTCTTATAATCAGCAAGGATGGAATCCATGAACGTTGGAAGTTAAATTGGGTTAACAAGCTAGAACAAGGAGGGCGTCAAAAACCAAAACAAATATATAATAACTTTAAGGGTAAAATGAGGTCATACTCCGACTTATCCTGTAGAACTGGCTAATAAGCTAGTTATTAAAAATCATCTAAAATATAGAACTATACATTCAGAAAATATGTACCTTTATAAGAACCAACGAAGAAGAAAAATATTATATTTAGTAACAACGGAGACCCCGCGCTATCAAGAAGTGTTAAAACACCTTATTCTTGAGAAATGATAATGAATGTGAACTATAATGTACTTTATGACATCGGTATATTCTATGATATGCATGGTACTATGCTTTTTCAAATATTGATGACGATTCGTATTTCCATCAGATGGACCATTTGTGTGTTTGCTCTACCAGTCCAAGTTATGTCAAAAAATTGGGAAATTCTTAGTAAATATTAATATAAAATAGAGTGTTGATTATTATGATTACAACATCTGCGTGACGATGACGTGTAGAATTATTGGTTCGTTGCCCGGCCGGCTGTATCGACCCGTGACGTCACTGGGGTGGCTTCCGCCACAACCCCTCTGCACGCTTACTCGATCGACGCAAACTCGTTCCCGTATGTATAGCACATTATGCCCAATTCTTTTACTAAATAAATTAAGTATATACTACAGTTTAGAAAAATCCACGTACCATGAGCTACGGTAGGTTCAGAGTTGGTGACCCTTGCACGTTTACATAAATTTGGTGATAAGTAAAATAAGATCAAATCCGTACACCCGCTTAAATATCGAATTTAATTTTATCGTACTATTTATTTATAAGTCAAAGTCTTAATGGTCTTAATTAAATAACGAAATATATTCATTTAGAACATGTGTCTGATAAATTCATTCATTCATCAGACAGCGTTCATCATACTTTTAGCTCATATAGTGTCAGGACGTAATCATAAAAAATAATATAATAACGGGAGGTGTTTAATAACATTATCAAGATAAATATCTCGTTTACAATTGTAAAGAACCGTGAAAAAAGTTTAAAACACTGAAAATATGATAAATTAGATATTGCCTCCTTTAAATTCGATACTCTTATTACATATTGCCGCTATTATTTTTTTAGTTTTTACACTATTTGGGCGGAGGTGTGATCTATGTCCACTTACCTAAAAGGATCAGCGCCGCTAGAGCGGCAAATCCCGTAAAGAGTCCCATGTTTCACTCACACCAACACTTCACTTAAGCACTTTTTAGTCACTTGACCAGAGAAAAAATTACGAAGTCACTAAAACAAAGCGAAGAACCGGGCACAGCCCGAATCTGTAACAAAAAAATATTTATTTAGGATAATATACACACATCATCATCATTATTATTATCATCATTACATAATATAAAATAAAGTCTCTGTCGCTGTCTGTCCCTGTAAATGAAATAATCTCTAAAACTACGCAACGGAATTTGACGCGGTTTTTTTAATAGATAGAGTGATTCAAGTGAAAGGTTTATATATATAATACATGTACACCCGTGCGAAGCCGGCGGGTTTAGCTAGTTAATTCATATTATAAAGTCAATTTATTAGTTGCACTACAGTAGTAAGGTTAAGTGATTAATATACTTTAGCTATGTATCCAGGTATACATGAACGAATATTCAATGCCTTCTCCGAAATATTAGACTTATGGAAGATTTAATAAAAATTGGTTATGTGCCCTTCCACCAAGCAAATTAATAGAAACTTGCTACAAGTAATATAACGTATTTTAAACAATTATATGACTGTATGTAAGATATCTAAGGTATATCCTATATAGTTTGGTGGACATCGAAAGAACTATAGATAGATAATACAGGTATGGAACCTACCATATCACGCAACATTGTTTATTTTATTGTATGTAGGTAGTAACCTACACGCACCCGTTCATTATAGTTAATGCAGTTTCATTGTTCGAACTGTTTTAAACAGGATGCCGAAAAACAAGTAGGTAAGTCTGATTTTTCATAAATTTATTCACACTTTTAACTTGTTTAGTCATTTGTTTTCTTATTAATAAAATTAATAATTGAATTGTTAGAATTTCCCAGTATAAGTATCCATAAGTGAATAAAAATCGAATTCTTACTAAAAATACTATACATAACTACATACGGTAGATTTTTTCGTAGTCTCCATATAACCTACCTACCTCAATTAGCCACTTATCCCAACAATAATTTTTTTCTTCAGGTACATTATGTAAAATTATCTTATCTGTAGTTAGATTATGTATGCAATTGTTTTTACAAAAAATAGTCTGAACGTTACGTAAGTATATTGTACATACTTTAACTTGATGCAGTAGTGATGTGAGCTACTTATTAACTGATTGAGATAGAATCAGGCGGTGACATCATATTATGACCAATTTGTCCAACAGCTATGAGAGCGTATAAAGATAATAAATATTATGCAGAATTATTTATTTGCCAACGAATTATTAGGTCATTAATTTAAGTTTTTAATAGTAGTTTTATTTAGTTTATATTGTAGACAATGTTGCCGATTGTGACACATTATTTCAACACATACCTATTAAGAGCCTAATACATGATTTAGATGAAACTTTCACTATTGAAACTAATGTATTGTTGTTCCAGACTGACAAGACACCATGAAATAAAATATAAGCTTCCAACTAATTGCTTTATCTATTTTATTTAATACGCGCTGATCCGCGAATCTTTGTCAGCAGGAGAGAAAGCAATCATAATAAATAAATTTAATTTGGACGTTAAATGGGCTATCTAACACTAAAATACACTTTTCAATTCAAATCAGTAGTTCCCTAGTTTAGCACGTCCAACAAACCGAAAAACTCTACAAAGCTGTAGAGATATTTTGCTAAAAAGCTTTCATTTTAGTATAAAATTTAATATCACCATTAAATAAAAATGAAATATATTACCATACATATGTATATACAATACAAGTCGATAACATAGATCAAATATATATCAGATAACATTTTACTTATCAAGTTTATCTATGTATGTAGTCATTTTGCCTGGATAAATACAATTAAAAACGCCAATTGAAAATGTAGCCTGTGGAGTAAACTACGGGCAACTTACGGGTAAAAAATCCGATATTGTATCCTAATTATTCTTGAACGTTTCAATAATAATCCATTATTAGAGATAAAAATAATATATAATTACATGCCTACTTTGGTCATTAATACTGATTCACCACTCTACCTAACTCTATAAAAGTGATAAGTTTATTTGTCGTTATACTATAATATTTCCTTCTTTCGACTCATGTTCCTTGGTGAAAGTTATCTTTTCACGATCGTTCGATTTCATATTGTTCTCATTACACCTTGTTCTACTTAATTATCTACATATTTATGTATCCAAATAATGCCTAATAAAATAAATTTGTACTTATACTATGGCGATTACTGAATAATTGTGTTTTTGTGAATGTAGTAAGCAGTAATTTGTTTCTAATTAAAATGCATAAATACACGAGGGCGTTGTAAATTACTACAACATGCCTTAGAAAGTATACATGACGCTGTACATGAGTGACGGAAGGTTATTTTTGGCGCCGTTATCCAGAAATGGCTACGCTGAGTTCGTGTTTAGATTTCACAAGAGAGAATGTTCAGAACTTTTAAACCCATACCGGTATAAGATGTTGCTTACTTTATAATAAAATTTTGGTAAGTGCACAATGATTGCATATGATAAGCTTATCTTTATACCTTTCATGATAAACAATAAATCAGTAAATTTACTTGTATTTTCAATGAGATATATCTTTTGAAGGAAAGAGAATCCGGTCTGCGTAGCGTAGATAACATAAAATTTGTTTACTTATGGTTACTATCCACCCTGACTGAATCGCACTTATTATGCGTACACATGTTCAAACATTTCTTCACTTAAAACTTCATATACGTATCAAGTACATTTCAATTACCTACTTCAATTATATACTACAATATAGCCATTTTATACCCACTACCTACGTAATAAAAGGTAGGTACGGGAGCTACCTGCCAAAATAAAAAAAAACTCGCTTAGCCAGGTTGCCCGTATCTTTTGCACCTGCTCTGAAACTCGCTTGTTTGGACAAAACCGCCATATGGTGAGAATTTTTTGCTCGGGATTTTATATTATTTCCGTTTCAATATAGGTGATTCGTATTTATAGGCTGCGTCTTTAAACTCGGGAGTATGTAATCTCTCGCTCACGTCCTGAAGAATTCTAAATTAGGGGATGAGTTTTCAAAAATAAGACGTATTTACTAATGTTTGAATATCATATATAATTTATCTGTGGATTCTAGTAGGTATATTTTTTATTCAGCAAAACAGTATTGATTCTTTCTTTAATCGTTTGATATATTTTTTTAGTAACACAATATCTATAATATTTACTTGTATATATTTAGTACAATATTTATCACAGAAATTAGTTTTCCTAACATAACAAACATAAAGTCAAATAGAAACCTGTCAGAAGTTATCCTTAGAAATTTATTCTCACATCTTGAAATCGAAGTGGACAATGCGGTTTTAGGGGATTTTTCCTACGCGCACTCTCAGATTTAGACAGTTTTCTCGAGAGACTACAGCACGAGGTTTTATAAAAAGGAAACAAGAATCGTTAACGCACACGCAAACGACACACCTGGCAGGGTTTGTGGCGTCTATAGCCTACGGTAAGCATTTACCTTCAGTTGAACCTATGCCTGTACTCCATAAAAATATAATTAGGTACTAGAGTACTTACGTACTAATTTTAATATACCTAAAATAATACAGTTTGTAGTTGAAACGGCTCCTGAATGTTCATGGACGACGCTAGGCGCTACAGAACAGACCGTACACCTAGACAGACATTATGCACCACGCCAATTTAAGAAAATAGAGCGACCGGTTTTAGTGTGCGTATACTAATATTATAGGTATTATATACACATATAGGTAGGACCTACAACAAAAAGGTAATCTAATTGTTTATAAAAAGACGCGAGTTATTCAATGAAGAAATAAATGCAAGTAATATGATTAATCAAAGAAAACACATGTGTTTTCTTTAATTAACCACCGGTAATATTACCTATACCTAGAGATAGTTTTATATACATTTTATTTCTATAAGTGCGACCCTATACCTACTGTATAGGTTATAAATAAGATAAGGAATATCTAAACCAAGTTATTTAAGTTAACTACTTTATCTTTGATATTCATTTTTAGATATTGTATATCGTTATACCTACCTATTAAACCGATTCAATACTATGCAACCACACATAACTCAGCATTTCTTAATATCCGCCACCCACCGGCAATCTATACAGAGAATTTATTAGTCGTAACAGTCCACGCATCGGACTTGATGAATTAATATTTATTTGTCAAGTGCACATTTCAGCTTCTATAATCAAATTGTCTTTATCAGATTCTAAATTGCACGATAAACTTGAAATGCGGAATGAATAATAATTTCGATTTTATATTCTACAGCGACAGCGACCGCCATGTGACTTCTAACGATGGCTTCCAGATAAACTAAATGTAGTCAGTTTATATATTACGTGTCAATATAAATATAAATCGACTATAGAAGTTATAATCAAAGGAAATAAACTAGAACTTGATATCATACACAAGCGACTCTACAATGCGAAGACAACATCGTTATCGATCGTAGTAGCGCCTTGCCTCGTCGTCGGGCGTTATTTGCAAAAACACTTTTGTGACACAAAAGTTTTCAGAAACAAGGATTATTGTTATATATTATGCTTACCTGTGAAGAGAGAGAGCGGCGGCTCAGCGCAGCAGCCTACACTTTAACTACACTTTAACCACAACACACACAAAGAGACGAGCGGCAACGACCGACTCGTCCAAGGTCCAGACGCGGAATGAGTAAGTAATCTGTTCTCTAGATAGGACATGAACGGCCGATGACACTCGACCAAAAGAAAAGGATGGATAAAATAGTCGTTTCACTCGCACACAAGCCGCCAAGGAAGCACCCTAGCCCTAGCGGCGAGACGAGAATTTGCCGGGGGGCAGGGCAGGATCCATTAATTGCGCACGCAGGACATTCGACGTGTATACAACTGTACAATAAAATTTATAAATAGGTAGAGGACATACATCATTTTAAATCGGATATTTTTTTAACTTTTAGGTATTTTCAGCGACTGCAAGCATCCTGCTGGGAAATGGTAGCAGTAAGCAGTTTGTTAAAAAAACTGTAATGATTGAAATTTTCGACTTGCGTATTTCAATTCGAATAATACTAATAGTATTAAGTGGTACTGTTACCAACAATTATAATGTCTAAAGAAATTTTGGTTATAGATACTTCCTTATTCACAGATTATTTGTGTCAAAAATTGAAATAAAAACGAGTAAGATCTTTTGTTGTTCAATAAAATACAATTTAGGTAATTATATTTTTCAGATTAATTGCTCTGATATAATGACAATTCAATTATTACAAACAATTCAAGTATTCGTATATAATGACGATGTTTTTCATTTTAGCGCAGGTAGGTACATACATATTTATATTTGCTAAAATTTAAAAACCAGTAATAAGTTTGAATAAAATTTATTAAAATTAACAAAATTTAGCCTAACATTTCATAATATATTAGTAGAAAAATAAGTAATCATAAAAACCTTTTATTATATACTTTAATATATATATAAATTTATTACAAATTTCAATGTCCTTATGTGGCCATAATTTATTTTCTTGATTTCAATAGTTTACTTCAGTGACTTTTAAACTGACTGAAATAAAAATGGGACATTTACGCGAAATCGATTAGTTTTATACCTCTGATCATAAATTACAATAAAGTTCTCTTATTCATAATAACGTTAACGTTCTATAAAATATAATCTCATTATTTATATGCAAATATTGTCTCAATAGGAACATTATAAAAAATATTTGAGAAAATATTTTATATAAATTATATATAGGCACTAAAATGGCACATACAAAAAAATTCGCAATTTCTTACCTTCTAAAAATGTTATTTTAATAAATAGTAAAATAAATACAAGTAATATCGAAAAGGCTACAAGGGTTTCTGTGTTACCAAACTAGTGTGAATTAATAATATTATTTTATAATAACGAAAATTATATAATCGTTCAAAGTATTTAAACACAAAGATAAAAAGAGAAAAATCCAACATAATAAAAAATATTTTAAACTTTAAAACAATATTGCGTATGTAGATGGATGCTGCAAGTAACCTCTATCCAAAAAGTAGACGCAAGAAACATATTATTACATATATAAATCATGAAATTTCCGTTTAGTTTTCGATATAGATTTAGATGATAAATTTTTAGTACAAATATAACGCTAATAATAATAAGTTTCTATGTCACTGACTGAACCACCACTAAAGCCTTTCAGATCAAACAAACTGAAGGTCAGATGCTACGCAGTCTATGTACATGAACAGCACTCATACGTTCCCATTCTGGAGGACTCAGATTTCATGCCTATTGTAATGTAATTTCACACTTTGCAACCAAAACAGCTTATAACGACTTTTCTCCATTTGCCAAATGTTATCGATAAGACAAAGATACCCACGCAGACGAACTTTTAAAATTTACCTCAACAGTAAGCTCCTAAAACATGCAAAGAAATCGTTCTAGTGGCTAGATGGTAGTCGCGTATATGCCTTCAACAGAAAAATAATAAAATGTTATTAAACGAAAAAATAAAAATCAAATCTGAAAGGGTTACAATGCATTCAGTTTTTATAGAATATACAGTTCGTTTTTAATTCGTAATTGACTATAATAGTATTATAATAACATTATATAATATATGTATATTTAGCACTTTGAGAACATTCGTTTAAAATAATCACACCATAATATAGAAACATTAGGACTAGACGAGAAAGTAAAGTAGGGAATAATTTAATACTCACAATTAAATAGTAATTATTTTACAATTTGAATAAATGTGTTAAATAGTACCTACAAAAATCTAAAGGATAATCAACCTACTGATACAATGACATCTACCTATAACTTATATCTACCTATACTTTATTACTCTAATTTAATGGAAGTAGGATTTTGAAAATTACAACGACGACACAAATTACCGTTAACTAGTTTTTCGTGATATATCTATACAAATATATATTATTATAAATATATATTGTAATTACTATGCAAACTTTACAGGTATATACCGTTAATACTTGCTTGACCACACTTTATAAATGAAACTATTTATAAGAACTTTTCCTCTACCCCCCCCCCCCCCCCCCCCCCCCCCCCCCCCCCCCCCCCCCCCCCCCCCCCCCCCCCCCGCCCTTACTTTATTAGATGTCTCTATAAGCGCAACAAAAATTAAATAAACAATTCGGGTCACAAACACATTTCATTACGTATTCATTTTAGGAGAACCGACGTGTATACGTTACCTGGTACACGTCTGAGACTTTCTGCTGGGCGTCAATGTATGCATCGTAGTCTGCCAGATGAAGGAACCGGTCGTGGTGCAGCAGTACATCGGCGATGTGCGCAAACCGAGTGGGCTCCTCTGGAGAGAAGTACCCACTGCGGATCTGCTCGATACATTGCCGTAGTTCCGGGTTGCGCTCGTAATATTCGTATGCGTTGTACCTGCGTATGTATATATTGTATTTTTGTAACTTTGAACTCTTTTTTCTCCAAGAAACTATATGGTTTGAGGGAAAGTTGTAGAACAGAAGTTGTTGATTACCATTGTTACTTTTACATTCTTGTGGCTTAGCACAACTTTCCGACATAACGTAAAATTTCAGAACTAAACGGCTTCAAGAATCTTAATGTCAGTTGACGTAAATATTAATTGCATCACGAGGACGGACATGGGTTATCCTTTATCTAAAAAAGGCAAGTGGGTACAAAACACTGATACTTTATTTCCTAGCAGCAATAGTGACAACTTACGGTCTATGGCATGCATATCATATTCGTATGGTTTATGTTTATGAACTGTAGTGTTTCTTAGCCATAGCTTTCTCTTTCTATCAGAAAGAACGAGCATATTGACAAAACTGAGCTGTATATAAAATAAATCCGAGGTACACTTTGTAAAAATTCGCCTGCGTGAATACATCAGTCTCACCTATTTCAGCCGCCATGCAGCTTATAATCTCTGTTTTTGTGTAGATTGAAATCTCACAGCCTAATGTGAAATTACTGGATAAGGATCATGACATTTTAGTTTTGTGGAATGGCAACGAATGATTGGTAACATTAGTGTCACATAATAACTTAATGTCCGTAATGCTGTTCATGTATATAGTCCATTGTGACCGTAACCATCAGGTGGGTCGTCAGTTTCTTTGTTATTCAAATTACATAAAAAAATAGATTTAAGAACTTATTTACCCGCTACGCTGTAATTTCTCAACGTCGTTAACCCTCATTCCAAAAATGAACATGTTCTGCTCGCCTGCTTCTTCCGCCATTTCGACGTTGGCGCCATCCATGGTTCCAATGGTGATAGCACCGTTCAGCATGAACTTCATATTACCGGTGCCCGATGCCTCAGTCCCGGCAGTCGAAATCTTGTGATAACAATTATTTGTTAATATCACAATAATTATAAAAATGTTTTCAGTAATTATAAAAAAGTTAGGCGGAAATTTCAGCGCACACGATTATATTTTATAACAAATTGTTTCAGACTATTTTTTTCTAGTAATAAATAAATAGTCTACGTCACTAAGGGATAGTGTAGTATTAGAATTTAATACAACCTTTAAAATCAGGGTTTTTTAAAAAAAAAATTCAATTTTAATTTTAGTCTTCAGTTTATTCGTTACAAATATAAAAAAATCAAATGTTTCGTCGTTATAATATTAGTGTAGATATAATTTACGTTTAAATAAATCACAATAATTACCTGTTCACTGAGATCTGCAGCAGGCATGATACGTTCGGCCAACGTCACTCGATAGTTCTCCAAATATATAAGCTTCAATTTATCACCGACGTCCGGATCATTGTTTACCTAAATATATTAAAAATTGCATAAATATAATATATATTGAATTGAACAGTACCGCGAAAAGTCTCAAATATTTCAGCCTCCAAACAGATGGCTTTATAAGCTGTATTTTACTTATTTTTAAACTTTCGTTACACGGGTTTTAACACAAATAACTTTCAGCTAACTTGTGACCACGCCTAGTGCAATCACATTGCGGGTGTTACATGATAACGTGACGTCCGTAGCGTGCTATATAGTCGACATTTACCACTTACCATCGGCTGAGCCATCAGCTTAATTGCTATTTCATTTACATAAAAAAATATAAAACATTATTAGCAATAAATAATACATATATTAAAACATTAGCACTACTTACGGTCTTTCCAACTGCACAAGCTAATGCAATAATTTGCTTAGCAACGTAATAACCCGGAGCAGCTTTTCCACCGATCATCACTGTTCTAGGAGTAACCACAGAGGACGGGTCACGCTTGATCCTATTGTACATCGTAACTACATGTAATATATTCAACAGCTGACGTTTGTATTCATGAATCCGTTTCACTTGAACGTCGAACATGGAAGCCGGATTAATCTTCACACCAGTATCCCTTTCAATCAATGATGCGAGTTTCAACTTATTTTCTTGCTTCACCTTCATAACAGCTCGCTGAAAAGCCGGATCCTTGGCCCATCGCTTCAAGTCTTGCAGTTTGTCTAAATGTACCGTCCAATCTTCGCCGATTTTATCACATATCAAATCAGAGAGTCCAGGATTACATAGCAACAACCAACGTCGTGGGGTAATACCATTAGTCTTGTTCTGGAATTTCTCTGGCCACATCTCGTAAAAATCACGGAAGACAGTTGCCTTAAGAATATCAGAATGTATGGCAGCGACCCCATTAACAGCATGTGAACCTACTATACATAGATTGGCCATGTTGACGCGTTTTTCTCCTTCTTCCTCGATCAAAGACATACGACGCACGCGATCCGCATCACCCGGCCATCGTTTCTCCACTTCTTGAAGATGCAGAAAGTTAATATGATAGATCAACTGCATGTGACGTGGTAATACATTCTCCAGCATGGAGCATGGCCACCTTTCTAACGCTTCCGGTAATACAGTATGATTAGTATATGCACAGCACTTAACAACTAGTTTCCAAGCATCATCATATGGCACTTTTTCTATGTCGACGAGAACCCTGAGAAGCTCGGGAATAGCTAAGGCAGGATGAGTATCATTCAATTGTATGGCAACTTTCTCAGGCAAACTATCGAATGTTGTTCTGACAGCTTCGCGGCTTCCGAACTTAGACGCCTTGTATCTCCTGATAATGTCTTGAAGCGTAGCAGCGCACATGAAATACTCCTGACGTAGACGCAACTCCTTACCCTCGAAGAAATTATCATTGGGATAGAGAACTCGAGAAATATTCTCAGCGATATTACGATCAAGGACCGCCTGTATGTAATCACCAGAGTTAACTGAAATAAAAAGTAAATATTACAAAATTATTATTAAATGCAGTAATAATAATAATGGCATATAAATAATACCGTGAAATGTGGATTATGTAATTATATATATTCGAATTAAAGTCCGTCCGTCAAATTACGTCCTTTTAGGACCTACCGATAAGTCTACTCGTTCTTTGTCCGAACTCAATTCAAATAACCAACGTATTATTCCTTACTATACATATTTCCATATTATAACAAAACTAAACTGTTGAAATTAATAAAACCAAATGGTACAATAATACTTACAGAACCGTAGATTGAAGTCAATCGGACTCTTGGCTGACCAAAGCCGCAACGTATTGACTACATTGTTGTTGTAACCAGGAATTGGATTGTCATACGGCATCGCGAACACCACCTAAAAGTTCATATGATTTATTTACATTAAAATAAAACATACAAGGTATCAAGAATTTATCTTATCTTATAACATTGTAAACTAAACAGTTCCGTTTAATTATAGCAATATATATAGACTAAAAGAAATCATAAGGTGGTGGTCAAAAACATAAAAAATTCAATAACAACAACACGTCTTTTCATCTTTACTTATAATAAAATCATGACGAGTATTAAAACCCTCTGTGTATTTTTAAAAGGCGAGGCCGTTATGCCAGTAATCCAGGCTACACACTCGCAGGTTAAACAAAACTGAGAAAAATACCCCCCACAGTAAATAAATGAATGTTGCAAAAATTTTCAATAAGTTACCCACTATTTTATTAATTAATTTATTAATCAAATAATAAATGACGTTATATATATAATATATATGTCATATTTATTGTTGTCGTTTGATTAATACTAATAGGTGGCGAACTACAAATGTAAACGTACAAAGTCGCTGTCACCAGTGAAGGATAAAGAATAGAATCAGGTCACTTAGCGCATGACGGTAAACACCAGAAACTAGACACGATAATTTCCACTTGGCTCTTAAACTAATACAGGAATTGCTAGACAATAGCCTTCATTATAAACAATACCATCCATACTGTCTCTTAAAAACATAAAAATACGAATTCAATTAAAAATATCCTTCCTTTAGAAGTCTGTTAAAGACTGTAATTCTTGCGGATTATACTTCGTACTCATGCATAAACAACTTTATTAGGTTAAAGAAATAGATAACGTTAGGGCATTTAGATGTGGACGGCATTGACACTAGCAATTATGGTTAAGACATAGAATCTATATACAGATATATAACTGCCTCGACTTTTGCTACAAACTCCATATGTGTTTGTAGCAATATTCGAGGATTTTGCTCTTCAACTGCGTTACGTAGTTTGTTAGCCTACTAACAACTAATAAGTGAAAATGTATTATGAAATGTTAAAAATTAGGTTTTTTGTTATTTGTTGAGACAATTTTATTAATTGAGACAAATAAAGAGATTATTATTATTTTTATTATTGTACAATTCTTAAATTTTGACATAGGTTCGACTCTCTAAAACATTATATCAGATGACTCGTGCCGTTCGGAAAAATTTAAGTATATGTGTTAATTACTTAAACTATAATTACAGTCAATGCTAAGCAACTTGAAATTTATCTAAAAATACAGTAGTGTTATAAAGCTCCACCTTCCAGGTCGCATACTAGCCTATCTATGCCACACATACTTGTATATACTGACCTGACTTCATCATAATTATCATCCTTCATTGATAATCTGCTTGCATATTCTGTTAGGCGGATAGGCCATTCTGTACCCATCTATTAATATTCACCTGACTGAAAACGGGTCAAAATTGACCCATTATTTACGTTTTTCTTTATAGCTTTTTTTAAATTATATTCCTTCTGATAATTCTCCTAAAATACTCTGTTAAAACATAAGCAATAACGAAAACAAAAATGATTGGAAATCGTAAGAAATATTCTGAAAGATAAATTTATGTGCAGTAATAAGTCTATTACTCTAAGACATAGAGACACCCTGGAACTACTGCGCAAAAGAGGAGGATAGGGAACCATCTTAAGGTTCATAAATATTATAATAATTATGGTTACATATAATTCTATTCATTCATTTTTTTATTCTAGGTTCCACCTG
Organism: Achroia grisella; assembly: GCF_030625045.1. Lineage (NCBI taxonomy): Eukaryota > Metazoa > Arthropoda > Insecta > Lepidoptera > Pyralidae > Achroia > Achroia grisella. Next base: position 2,372,118 of record NW_026712703.1, read on the forward strand.
ATGAAGAACTATGTCTTTTCAATTGAAGGAATGTATTTGTTTACATTTTACGTTATATATAAAAAATATTTTCAATAATAAATCAGACTTAATTAAATAAACTCTGTTTTATTTAAAAACCACAAATTATTTTAATAATACCAAAATATGTTTATTTATAGAATAATAAAAAAGAATGAGTCAACATTGAACATATCAGTTTTATAATTATTTCAGTCATGTGAAGGTTAAAAATAGTTGCGTAGTTAAGTAATATGAATGAACATATCATGCATCTCACGATATTGTTACTGTCGTCGTCAAATGACTAATACTAGATATAATCACAATTCTGTCATTCAACAGCACAGTGAACAGTGATCTGTTATCAGTTGTGTCAGTATAATTCAAATACTCTTAATTGTTTATCTCAATAACAAAATAGTGAATATAAAAAAGTTGCTAAAAGTTTACTATGCTTGTGGGGACTGGTCAGCTTTGATCACTGAAACCTACCACTGATTAATTTTGTTACTCAATTAACTATATGTGTATTCAATATTTTGGCTCTACAATACAATCTACCAATACATATATTGGTAGATTGTATTTACACCAATTTTAACTTAAAATATAAAGTTTTTAAATAACAACAAACAAGCTTCTTGTCTGAAACATGTTTTCTGTGGGCTGAAGTGGCATTTCGAAAGAGTTGTAGATTGAAAAATATGACTATTTAAGTTTATTTGAATAAACATAAAGTCATGTTCAATGTTTTTTAAGTATTTTCGAGTATACCTTAACTATTACAAACATACCTGAGTATCAACCCATTTCTTCCCTTCCGATGTGTCAACAACTTGACCGTAAAAATTAACAGGCAACATGTATTCGGGACGGGCTTTCTCCCATGGGTTGCCATAACGCAGCCAATCATCGGGTTCCTCCTGTTGCTCACCGTTCTCTATTTTCTGTGCAAAGATACCATATTCGTACCGTATTCCTATTGAAAAAAAAGGATACAATAATAGGATTTGTAATTGTAAATAATATCATTCTACACAATAATACTGATATATTATCGATTACTTGTCGGAAGAATTTTTTATTATTATCTCCGAAAAGGATGGAGCGTAGCAAATGCGGCAAAGGGGAAAAAGTGATTGTTAGTAATGTGTCAAATTCTATCTACATACAATTATATATACAAGTATTTTATTAGTTGTCTAGTACCCATAACAGACGCTCTGTTTAAAATGTTATGAAAACTTAAGACTGGATGACGATGTGTGAATTGTCTTGGGTTATTATGTAAATAGCAACAATAACAAGATTGGACTTGTCTTATTTAATTATAGAAAAAAACATGTTTCTTGAAATAAATTCAACCCCACTATTTCTAGTCCATACACATTTAATTGGCGTACCGCCAACGTGTTGTTGTCAACTGCTTTGAAGAATTTAAATTAATCAACTGCTGTATTTATGATAGTGTCATGTTCTAATGTATTCAGACATGATAGGTAGAGACTAACTAATGACATCAGTGTGGATAGGGAGTAGATTGGTACCAGTAACCCTTTTATTAGTTATGTATTGAGTTCAACTTGCATGTAGTCCTCTCTGGAATCTCAGCTTATAGTAATAAATTCCTGGTGATTTTGTCACAATGTGATAACTGACCTGACTTCATATTTATATGCTATCATCTACTATCAATATAATACTGTCATATCCTCTACTGATATTCCACCAGCTTATACCGTTAAAATAGGCAGGTGCACCATACAATAGCATTATGATAAAAAAAACCAGATAAATTATAATAACCAATAAATACACAAATTACATATAACAATCACACCACCATTAAATAAAATACAAATGCAAAGAACAATAATAATAATGATGGAACAAAAGACCATTGGACAAGTTAGAATGAAATCTATACTCACAGACTACAGAAAAAAAATAAAGCAGAAAGTTTAAATAAACAACTTTAGTAGTATAAAGACATACCATAACCATAAGCTGCTAATCCAAGGGTGGCCATAGAGTCAAGGAAGCAGGCAGCAAGCCGTCCAAGGCCTCCATTGCCAAGACCAGCATCCTCCTCTAATTCTTCCAATTCCTCAATATCCAAGCCCAATTGATATAAAGCCTCATCCACTGTACCTTGGATGCCCAAGTTAATCATTGTATTCTGGAGTGAACGTCCCATGTAGTACTCCAAGGAAAGGTAATAAACACGCTGTTAAAAAATAATATCTATTATAGATTCTATATACATTTATGAACAAAATCATGATATGAAAATTAATTAAGTAACTTTCACCATCATGATAAATTCATGGTGAATTTATCATGATGGACCAACTAACCGGATTCCTTGCTCATCTTGCCATCCTCCACTAGTGCCTTAGCCAGCATAAACCATTATCATAACAAAAAGGAAAATTATCAAAACAAAAAAATATATGATATAATATAGTGTAATGTGTGCAAGCACTGAGTTCATAATATGCATTTACCAATGAGTATTTTCTATAGATCCATTATTAAAATATAAGGATTTCAATTCAATTTAAAAGAAGAAAATAATTTCTTGTAACTCCTAAATATAATAGTAATGCTAGTTGCACAGTACTAAGTTATCCTGTAGCTAAATTATTAAGCCCGGAAGATGCTGCAATGATGAAATTATTAAGTCTATAATGTTAAGAATACACAATATATTGTAGTTTGAAACAAAATAAACTAATCAGATAAACATATTATAAAATGATTAACATTGGTTAGCTCAAGGTAAATATCAACTGATAAGATTAACTATAACATTTATATTTTATTGAAGGATATTTATTATTGCAATTTCAATTTATTATAGCAAATATTTTAATGTAACTAAATCTAAGTAGAATATAACTATCATCATCATCAATCATCATTAAATAATATTAGCACATTTTCAACTTGATTGTATGATGAAGGTAGGTCAACTTGGAATGAGATTAGTAAGAAAAATCAGAAATTTTTAAGAATATAATCAATAATTTTATATTGACTCTGGCTATCTCATCTTGGGGTACACAGAGTTCAATATGTTTTATTGACACAGCAATTTATCGTTACAAAAGTGATATAAAGAAGCAGTTCATATAAGTTAAAAGTACCCACACATGCAAAAAATACAACTATGGCAAGTTATGTTTCATATTACTAAAAAGTAAAAGATTTTGATTTTAAATGAAATTAAATACCTTGGGATCCTTTTCGTAATAGTATTGTTGAGTACGAATCCACCTAGAGACGAGGTGGTCCCTGACTGTGTGAGCTAATGCAAAATAATAATCTCTCGGAGTAGCAACATTTCTGTCTTTCACCAACGTATAGTGTACATGGCGATTAAAAGCTTTCTTCACCTCAGTTACATTCTCTACAGCAACGATACCTCTAACAGAGATTTGTTTACGTTTATCCGAATCAGTTACTACACTCATCTTGATTAATTATTGGGCAGATTAAACCCCAGCCGTAAACACTACAACAACACTGTAACAAATCAGACTGACTGAGCGGCTAGCTAGCCAGCTGGGTAGTCCGCGTATCGGTCACCTTCAGAAGGTCAAATCCTGTAACTGGTAGTCCACAACACAGACAAATATGGCAAATTGATTTGTTTTTTGTCAATTGATAGTAATCAAGGCAGAGTTGCAAACTTGAAATTGAATGCGTCTAGATGGTTGTATTTATATATTGCAATTCTAAGTTTTAAATCCGGTGAATTTAATGGTTCGCGGTTCGACATTGACAAATTGATGATGACAATTGACAATATGTTTTGTCACTGTCATATTGAATGTCAATTTTGACATAGAAAGCTTTTTTTTATTATTAATAATGTTTGTACGGCTCTGGATGACAAAAAAAGCAAATAAACCATATAGCTTTAAGCTATTGAGTTTATTGTTACCCGATTAAGGCGGACGAAGCAAAAAGGTAGATAATATTAAAAAAAACTATGATTTTATTTTATATCTACTATTTATTAGGATTTGTGCAAACTACACGCTCAGCATCATCCTATTCTAGAGAATTTATTATCTACCTACATTTTACATACAATGCAGCTTCATTTTAAACAAAATATTTATGTATGACTTATGTAATATTCTTTTTCTGCACGTCTTATTTGGAGGTAATCATTTGTTTTTTCAAGGCCTCAATAAAAACAGAACCATTATTTTAATAGAAACAATACAAGTCTTCCTTGCCTTGTATTATATAAATTCATTATTGGTTGTTGGTTACAAGGGGTCTTTAATAATATATCATTTAACATACATACAACAAAAATACATAATTTCGAGCCATCTCATAAAATCACGTATGGTCACATACAGGCTATTTGCCAATCATAGCACGACAAATCACTTTGATTTTAGCTTGTGCTACAGCTGATAAAGACACGAATATACCTGAAAGCCCTAGACTTTAGGTCAGTTAGATAACTTACATACCTAAAGGTAAAGTAACCCCATAGATTAAAAAAGAATTCAAAGGCTTCAATTGACTTTATTAGATGTATGTATAAAATTAACATTGTAAATTGTAAATAGATTTTTATATTAAACTTAACAATTTAAGATATATAATTATGATCATAACATAACATTTAAGCTTTCAAAAACACTTAATACGGTACAAACTTAAAATTAAAAAAAAACTATTTACCTAATGAAAATAGTCTCAATTACGATAATGAGAGAATACACTTTAGTTTAAATATATAAATTATATCTACAATTACAGATTCAAAATTGTAACGACTTCAAATCAAGTACATACATAAGGTAAATCCGTGAGCGAGAGAGTATGTCACGGAAGATTTTGTATTAGTAATTTAATTTGAGGTGAATATCACAGCAGAAGTAACATTTTCTACACAAATAAATTTATAGATTTTAATTAAATAGCAGTTGAGTAGAAATAAATTATAAAACCAACCCTAGTAAAAAGTTTCGATGTTTCTGAAAAAATGTAGTGTTGCTAATTGTAAATATTTATCTACCTAGTGATGTACCTAGTTTAGTTACATGGAGCTATTGTTATATAGTCATCTTTAAGGTAATATTAAAAATTAAATTGCATATAAAAGGTAACTATTAAATATTCAGTATATAAATATTTCATGTAGGCAAAGTTAAAGCATCGCACCAATATACAAGACGAATTTCATATCGCAATAGTCATTTCAATCAGTACTAGGCGATGAACGATAGAGCAAATATTGCTTCAGTTTGCGTTTAAAGCATTGCTTGATTATAGTTTCTACATATAATGAAATAACAACAATCTTATACAATATTATTTGTCATACAGATTTGAGCCGCAGTGTAATTAAGGCCCTGAGAAGGTACATTATATTATTTCTATAATGCAGTAGTTAATTAACAACTAACATCTGTAAGTGAACTCAATTTGCCATTCGTGGACGGATATCATCTCCAATAGGCGAACTCGTAGAAGGGCACATATATATTTGTTGAGGATATAAGTCGCCACGCAGTCTCACAGCTTTGGCACCGGCAGGAGAGGCCCGATATTCTAACTCGCCTATTAGAATATCGTCGGCATATATGGACCATTCGTTTGGACCACGTACAATGCGGAATGTAGTCTGAAAAATGTATAAGAAATCAATTTTGAGTTTACAGAATACATTATCAACTTCAAGATATATTAAGATGGTGAAAATTCTCAGGGTAATTTTATTATTATAGTATCCATGAATGATTCGATGAATGAACAATCCGGCCGATTATTAAATATAATCGGCCTTGGTGGTCTAGCGGTTTCGTTTTAGCATACCGCCCTACTTTCGATGGTGGCACAAACATTTGTATTCATGAGTATAATTGTTTGTATCAATTTGGGTGTTTTCTATATACAGAAAACACCAAAAATATATTATATTATGTATGTATTACAAAAAAAAAATGTATATCAGATGTCTAGTACCTATTACACAAGCTCCGCTTATTTTGGGACTAGATTGCGCTGAGTGAATTATCCTGACATATTATTATTATGATCAAGTGACACGGTAAGGCTCACAGTTTTTGCGGGCACGAGTCGCGCAGTCCGTTGGCGCCGCTCAGGCCCCCAGGAGCCAAGCCAAGCGTTGAGTACGACGAGCTGCCGGTCCCGCTGTGCCTGATCGTATGCGCGAAGGTTAACGTGTAGCAGCACGTTTGGGCGTGGCCACTCGCGGGCTGCATCAATCAGATCTATCGCGAACGAGTGCAGCAATGGACGCAATCTGTGACAATATTAGTCTATTTTTTCATAAATGTATGTACAGGCAAGCACTTAAGAATTTTTAGGGTTTTCCCGGTCAATTTATACATGACATAAAGTTTCATGATCTATGAAATATATTAGTAAAAGAGGAAGTGCGCTTATTATTATAATGTACTTGTTCTATGTACAATGATATAAGACTGAACCCAATAATGTGTAAGCGCATTAAGTAGTCAATAAATCTGATTCTACATCTAAAGAGTGATAATTAAATACTAATATCCATGATTTAAAAACTCACTTTCCCCGAATAACAATTTGATGACCCTCGGGCAATCCTTTTGTTATGGCAGCAATTACATTCGGCCGCCAGTTCGGCTCGATGCCCTCTATAGAAGCATCTACAGCTGCTCTAACAGGCACCTAAAACATAATTAGATTTAATAGTATAGGCAAAGCAGTCAGTTGACATTACATCTGAATATCCCATGTGGTGTAAACAGTCCTTTAGGTATATTATATTATTATAATTGTCGACAATTGGACATATGTAGTTGAAATTTACATCTAACAAACAATATTGAAGAACAATTTTGAATAACGACAAGAATAAAACAAACTGTTCTATTGTACTAGTTTGTGACATCAAGACCAAAGTTTTTACTGAAACTAGTCTCAAGATTTCCCTTTCTATACTCTGCCAAAGATCCAAGAGGAATGATTTCGCAGTATCATAACGTATGTTGAAAAGAGCATCAGCCAAGTTTTTATCCGTTATCCTTGGCTAAAAATATTATTTAAAAGTGGTTAGAATAATGATTATTTTAATAAAGAACATTTTCATTTTATAACTACAACTGATACAGATAAATGGGTTAGCTCAACATACCTCTATAATAGGTGGTGACAATGTTGGGTATATTTCAGTCTTATGGACGTTTAAAGTAGCATCTCGGATACCCGTTACTTGAACCCAGGCGGCTGTTAATACACTAGGGTTCCTGTGTGCAAAATTGCAATAATGCTCTCCGTCTACTGCCCAAAAAGTTTCTTTCTCATCAACTAGTACTTCTATTGAAAATGGACGATCCAGTTTGAACGGAAATATTCTGAAATCAATATTGGTGTATTTTATAAGTGAATAAGTTACCGAGATAGATTTTTTTGATACACAGTTATCTATTTAACGTACTCACTCTGATGGAGCCTACTGGATTATCGAAACAATTATCATAAAAGATTAAAACGTTTTAAGTTCATTAAATTCGCGTACATAGTTATAAAATATTATACTGTGACAAATGCTGACAAAAAAATAGTGACTAAATTAATATACAAGCGAAAATTTAATTTATCACATACTTAAACGCTGTTGTCTCCTCCGGTCCCCATTTATTCCGGTAACGAGTATTCCTGACAACATAGCATTGTGGGAGACGAACGTTAAAATGAACCGCAATGTCGCTCTGGCCAGAGTCGATGTCTCCACAACCAATATTCACAGCAAACCTGTCAGTCGATATTATATAAATAAAATAGTACAAATGCTACCTAATACAAATCTGAATGTTGTATGTAGATCTACAATAAAGCTGCTCCTAGTTGCAAAAGCTGTTTATGAAGCCGCTTTATTTCCAAAGAGAAAAATATGAGATAATTACGGTATCAATGATTTTGTGATGATGATGATTTTGTCACATAAAAATAAAATTGCTCTATTTTTTTTATACAAACTACTTTTCTTTTATATAGAAATATAAACAGCCATTTGCTATGCAAACAAGACATAGACCACAGACAAGTAATGTCTGCGTAATGCAATTCTTCTTTGATATTTAAACAGATAACGCGATAATGAATCATCATTATGATGTAATTGATACTTTATTGTGTCTCTTTACTGATACTTTATTGTGTGGATTACTTACAAATGATTAGGGCATATTAAAGTGGTAAATTACAAATAAAATACAATAGACAAACGTGTATATTGAAGCTGTTTATCTACCTACTTTACATGTATAATACAATCCTTACTCTTTACTAATATTACCTATAAATGCGAAAGTAACTCTGTCTGTATGTCTCGCTTTCAAGCCCAAACTACTGAACCTATCTAAGTGAAATTTGGTAAACAGATAGTCAAGACCCTGAGCACAGATAACATAATATTACATACAGATACCCCATCCCATACAAGAAAATGGTTCCTTCCTAACTCGGGCTATTCTTCGGGCTATTTTATTTCGCCACCGTAGCCGCTAGATGTCGCTAGATCTGAAGCAGTTCGGATTACTAGTGGGTGCTTAGTAACAAAGCATGAAAATAGATGGCAGTGAATTCAGTCTACATGACATCTGTTTTGGAAAGATATGTATATAATAGATATGTAGGTAACTGTATCGTGTACCTCATTAGGGACGATTCAAGATTCAATGTAAATGTGTAGGTATAATATCGTTAGCCGACACTCTGCAGATATGGCTTATGTGCCAATGTATATACCTATTGTGTTATGGTTTATTTTACATTCCATGCCTATTTTTTTTGATATGTTGTAACGCGTCTGCGCTATACGTATAGCCTGATTTTGATACGTTTATACTCGTACGTATCAAAATCGGGCTATACGATTTTTTATTTCAATCGTTATATGTATGAGACTGATTTTAGCTACAATTAATTTACTGGTATATACCTCATGTATTCTACGATGTACCCCTCTTTTACCTAATGAGAATTCCGCTATATCTTATATATAAATTTTGTATCACAGTGTTAGTTGCCATATTTCTCCCACATTTTGATGAAATTTGATATGTATACTTCCCAGGTCTGAGGTAGGGTTGTTATCTATTTTTTATACCCCTAACTCATAGGGGTGGCCTACCCCGAAAAAATATTTTTTTGTATTATGGACAATTTTTTATTTATTTATAATGTTACATTGAAAATACATACACGCCTAAATTTTCACCCGTCTTTCACCAACCCCTATTTTTAATAGCGATATTCTTACAAATATTATAAATGCTAAAGTAACTCAGTCTGTCTGTTTGTCTCGCTTTCACGCCAAAACTACTGAACTGATTTAATTGAAATTTGGTAGACAGATAATGTAGACCCTGAGAAAGGCTACTTTTTAATGCGAAAAAGTATTGAAAGGGGAAATGAAAGGCTATATGAGGATATCGTAATTTTTAAAGTCAGATCTTGTAAGATTAAGTGAACAGGGTCGGTCTAGGTTTTTCATTATTAGAAATGTGTAACGGGGTAACACGTTATTTAGTGCGAAATTGTGTATATTACAATAAAATTTAACGAGAAAATATTATAATGATATCACTGGGACACTCATTGCCTTACTACTATATCGTCCGTTAGTCGCGAACTTTCTGGAAACACGAGAGGCGCTATCCTATTGGTCGGTCGGCGCGGTTACCGCGCGTAGATGAGTAGATGAAGTACTTAGACGAGTCTCACGGCGCCGCAGCGTAAGTACTTACTATACATACGTAGTATACATATGGGTATTACAAATGTTTTTATTACTAGTAATATTACTCTGTTATCTAAGCAAGTAATGTGTGCTTATTTTGAACTTGATAACATTCTGAATTACTCGTATATCTTTCAATATCTTTAGCGGTATAAACCAGGTTATGTACTACTACTAGTATTGTTAGTGAGGGATAAAGTTGATGAACAAAAATAAAACAATATTCGTATTAAAAATATATTCATCTAATATTTTTGGCATTATTTTTAAGTTTCTTCCAAATATAAGGGGTCTGACATGGGGTGTTATGTACCTACATTAAAAAATACTTTTTGAAATGTATGAAAGAAACGTATTGTATGAAATTTTTGAAATGTGTGAAATGTATGCACCTACATTAAAAGATAATTTTTGAAATGTATGAAAGAAATGTATTGTATGAAATTTTTGAAATGTATGAAATGTAAGGACCTACATTAAAAGATAATTTTTGACATGTATGAAATGTATGAAAGAAATGTATGTACCTACATAAAAAGTTCATTTTTGAAATGTATGAAATGTATGAAAGAAATGTATGTACCTACATTAAAATATAATTTTTGAAATGTATGAGATGTATGAAAACAATGTATGTACCTACATAAAAAGTTCATTTTTGAAATGTATGAAATGTATGAAAGAAATGTATGTACCTACATTAAAAGATAATTTTTGACATGTATGAAATGTATGAAAGAAATGTATGTACCTACATTAAAAGATAATTTTTGACATGTATGAAATGTATGAAAGAAATGTATGTACCTACATTAAAATATAATTTTTGAAATGTATGAAAGTAATGTATGTACCTACATTAAAATATAATTTTTGAAATGTATGAGATGTATGAAAGAAATGTATGTACCTACATAAAAAGTTCATTTTTGAAATGTATGAAATGTATGAAAGAAATGTATGTACATTAAAATATAATTTTTGAAATGTATGAGATGTATGAAAACAATGTATGTACCTACATAAAAAGTTCATTTTTGAAATGTATGAAATGTATGAAATGTATGAAAGAAATGTATGTACCTACATTAAAAGATAATTTTTGACATGTATGAAATGTATGTGTTGTGATGGGGTTCTTTTTTGTTGAGATGGTGAGTTTACTAATAAATAATATATATTTATTTATTTATTTATTTATTTATTTAAGATAAGGTACTCACCACACTTACAGATATACCAAAGCGTGTAGTGAGCCAATAATATAACATAATATAATAATGTAATTACCTAAAAAACAACAAACAACACTCAATAAACTTATTAATATTGTCGTGAAAAATATCGACCTCTGGCTGCTCCGAAACCAAGCTATTGAGCAGCGAGATAGCTTGATAAGTAGGAGCAAACTGGGCAGTGCATGTGCGAACATGTGGTGCCGATAGTAATCGACACGTGCGTAGTCGCAGGTACCGCTCTGGGGCATATAAAGAACAACGACTTAGGGTTGTCGGATTATCTATTCTCCCATTCAGCAGCATATAATAGTGCACCATCAGATTACACTTTCGCCTTACCTCTAACGTATTCATACCTACCATACCGCACACAAATAGTGACGGGTATAAAAAGGGATAATAGCCATACAGATTATTGTATAAATATCGAGCAAATTTTCTCTGAACTCGTTCTAACATTACGCTATACTTTGTTTCGTGTGGGTCCCAAATAATTGAATTGAATTCTAGAATGCTACGTACAAATGAATAATACAAAACAATAATTGCACCTCTGTCTCTGAGTTGGCTCGACTGTCTCATTACGAATCCTAAAGACTTATATGCACGATTGCAGATGGCAATTATATGAGTATTGAACGATAAAGTTGTATCAAGCGTCAATCCTAAGTCACGTATTTCTGACACACGTTCAAGCGGCGTCCCTGATATATTATAAGAATATACATAAGGAGTACGACACCGTGTGAATGTCATTGTTTTGCACTTAGAAACGTTGAATTCCAAATGATTACAGTTAGCCCAAGCTACTACCTTGTCAATATCATTTTGGAGGGTTACACAATCCTCCTTACTTCCTATAGACAGAAATAACTTCAGATCATCCGCAAACATTAGACATTCAGCGCTACTGACAACATCTGGCAAGTCATTGATCATGATTAGAAATTGCAGCGGACCCAAATTACTGCCTTGGCTTACCCCAGAACTGATTTCATAGGAGACGGATTTACATCCTTTTAGTTGTACATACTGTGAACGACCAGTGAAATAGCTAACGAATAATTTTAGAAGATCAGGTGTAAATCCTACATCAGAAAACTTTTTTAATAATACGTCATTATGGACGCGATCAAATGCTTTTTTAAAATCAAAGTATGCCGCATCCACTTGACCACTATAATCCATGCCTGTCACCGTATAATCTACAAAATTTATAAGATTGGTAGTTGTCGACCTTCCAGTCCTAAATCCATGTTGACAATTTGTAAATTGAGACTGGATTTGTGCGGATATGAGGAGATTCAATATGGACTCGAATAATTTTGCTAAAGCACAAAGTATAGCGACAGGCCTATGGTTATCAATTTGAGATTTACACCCACTTTTAGGTATTGGTGTAACCCTAGATGTTTTCCATAACTCTGGAAAGGTACCTGTACGGACAGCTAAGTTTATTATGTGTAGAATAGATTCCTCCAATACTCCTATGCAGTCTCTAAGTATAAAAGGTGGGATGCCATCAGGTCCAGCAGAAGTTTCCTTTAATCGTTTTATCGCGCGCCGTAGGTCAACTAAAGTAATATTGTCAATAGCAATTCGAGCCGAGTTTTGAGAATCTGGTTTGCCTTCAGTTACTTTGGAAGATAAAACTGGCTGATTGTTTAAAAAACTAGATTTAAAATAATTTGCAAATGCATTTACAGCGTCTGTTCCGGATACCAATTGCCCCTCATATTCATATTGGTCCTCGCACCGCCTATTAGTTCGTTGAGACCTTACGAAGTTCCAAAAACTTTTTGGATCCTTCTTTATATTTAGCTCAGTTTGCGTTATATAATTATTGTAAGCTATATCTATTAATTGTTTCGTACGTTGCCTATAAAATTTAAACATTTCTCTATTATATTGTTTATTATATTTTTTATATTGTTTTAAATTATAATACTTTTTTTTTATATTTTCTATAATTTCTTTTGTATACCAATCCGGATAATGATATTTAGAATTGTAATAAAATTTTTTAATAGGTACATTCGCTTCTAAACAACAAGTATAAAATTTGTAATAAAAACAGCGTAATGCTTCATTAACATCGCTACAAATACGTATCTCATTCCAATATGTCGAAGCTATCGATTCATATAGTGAATTTAAGTCCGCTTTTCGAAAGTTCCATTCTGTCACTGAATACTGTGACAACGGAGGTGCGGTAACTGATGAATAAGAAACGTACGCAGCCCTCGGATGTGAGATAGTAATGTGAACACCGAGTGGTGGATGGTGCGCGTCAGCCGGCACCAAAGGTCTTACATCTTCACACATTAATACACTGTCACTGCCCAGATTGCTCAATACCAAATCTAGCGTGTTACCATATTTATTTTTAATCACATTGTATTGATTTAATTTACAAAAAGCAACTAAGTAACCATACTGCAAAATAACATTTTGGCTACATGAATTTAAATTGAAATCTCCAAGTATTACTACATTTGATTTTGAATATTTTATCATCATATTCTCTATAACTAAAAATGTATTAAAATATTTCTCATCATTTGAATTAGGTGGTATATAGACAACACAAAAAACAATTGATTTTGATTTAAATTTCACTAATGCTATTACTACTTCAATATCCTCTGTGTACCCACCAATATTGGTTATTTGTTCAACTTTGTATTGCGAACGTACTGCTAATAAAACTCCTCCCCAGCCAGCATCATTTATGCGATCACGGCGTATAACGATGTACCCATTCGGGAACAACTCGGCGTCATAAATACTACTATTTAAAAATGTTTCCGTTAGTGCATATATATCAGCTGATTCACTGAGAATTGATAGCTTACAAATATTTAATTTTGAACGAAGTCCTCTAACATTTTGATAAAATATTGAGATATATTTATGCTTAAACTGTTTGTTCTCTTTTCTGACGAAATCCATTGCGCCAAGGTTTTATGTAGACATCTTCCACCCAGTTCTCAGGTGCTAAATACTGGTCTAGATGTTTTGTAGGCACAGATAACTTAAATGAAGCATAATCACCTCTCGAATTTAATGCCTCTGCGAAACAATTATCTCCCGGACAAATTGTTCTGAGGTACTCAATAACTTGTTCTGCTGTAGTACCGATCTTCACATAATATAAATGTAAATATGATTTTCGCTCTGCAGCGGATAGCGTAGTATCAGTCAGATTGCCTGTACCACGAGTTACATTTACAAGCGACCGTCGAGTACGCGGTCGCTTTACCTCGATCCATTCTCCCGTATTACCGCCGGTTGCTTCAATGTTTTCCGTCTGTGTAATAACAGCTTCACGATTACGGTCCGGACCCGACGACGGACACGGAGTAGGGGGCACGCCCGATGACGTCGTTGTTGCGTTGCTTCTAGCTGTCACCTTTTTAGTTGCAGTGGCGATCGCCGATGACGCACGTATACGAGCTTCACGGATTGGCCGCAGATACACTTGCGATGTAGGATTACCCTCACTATCATTTACACTGGTTTTAGATGTAATTTTTCGATCACTGATTAAATTTTTAATTAAGTTATTTTGTTCTGTAATCACATTTTCCAATGAAGATACTTTATTTTCCAGTGAAAGCACAGTCTTAGTTAGCTCACGAATAACTACTTCAATACTTTTTGTGGACATATCTATTTATTTTTAACATAAATATATGGAGCAACACTTACTTGTACGAATGGTATAGTATGAAAAAAAAAAAAAAAAAAAAAAAAAAAAAAAAAAAAAAAAAAAAAAAAAAAAAAAAAAAAAATATGTTTACAGCAATAAAAAACAATTATTCTGCTGTAAATATGTTTACAGCAGAATAATTGTATTGTCTCTTTTTATAATTTTCTTTTTACAACAATGTCAATCTATATTTGACAACTAAACTATTACTCGTAATATATTAAATCACAAATTAATAAGTAGGTCATATATACTCGTAACATCCTCCCACAGACATGAAGTGCTCTTCAGGTAGCCTACTGTAAATGAGCTTTGAATACATTAGGGTTTATCTTAATTTTGCCTACTCTCTCTATCCCGTCCCACCAAGCGTACCAACTTTCCACCCAACCTCCCCGATGTTGTGGTGGGGTTCCTTTTTGTTGAGATGGTGAGTTTACTAATAAATAATATATACGTTTACAGCAGAATATGTATTGTCTCTTTTTATAATTTTCTTTTTACAACAATGTCAATCTATATTTGACAACTAAACTATTACTCGTAATATATTAAATCACAAATTAATAAGTAGGTCATATATACTCGTAACAGTATGAAAGAAATGTTTGTACCTACATTAAAAGATAATTTTTGACATGTATGAAATGTATGAAAGAAATGTTTGTACCTACATTAAAATATAATTTTTGAAATGTATGCACCGTACAATAACAATACACGTTAAAAATCATACCACAGAGTCATACGCAAGTTAAAAACAAACTGCTATGATATTAATGAGAAAGGAAAATAAACTTTATGGTATTCGAGTTAGGGTCGATTTCTCTCTTTTTTTTAAAACTATTTTAATCTTACCAGTTGCCAGTATTCGAAGACAGCTACGATTCGTACTCGATATTTTAAATTATTATGTAATCGATTTTTCAGTACAAATGTAAATAACCAACGACACTAATAATGTACTACTATATTCCGTTCTTTGAAACGGAATACTGCTATACTTAATACAAAATAATGAAAATTTACTGTTCACAACGACTCATTAAAAGCATCATCGAATAATGCGCTGTAATAAAATCCTGTTATCAATTATTAAAAAAAATCGATAATACATGTATTTATTTTTAATATGACAACACTTCATACATAAGTATTATTGGAAATAGTATTATTTGCTTGTTCGGCTATTTTTAATTTACTTAAACTTTTTTTATATGTTTAATTTACAATAATAATATATTAAGTGCTTATTATTGGAAAATATAAAAAAGACATTTAATTAGGCCGATACAAATGACAACAATGCCATCTATGAAAGCATTTTGAAAACATTGAGCCCCGTATTAGCACTGATTAAAGTGTAATTAAGTACTGGAAAATAACAAAATGAGTAAATATATGAAAATTACTTTTCTAAACGCATTATTTCATTTTAACATGTATATATATTTTTTTAAAAATGGATTAAACTATTTTGAAAACACAGTTTTGTTTTTTAAAACGTTTGCAAAACTATGAAGAATTCCATCGATACCAATCACGCCATCTATATGCAACTTTTAGCAATAATAATGGCTATTTCCTCATTGAGTGCCACTGCCCTGAGTCAAGACGCTATTTAATGCAAAAAAAGGATTGTAAGGGGGTTGCAAGTTTGTATAGAAGTATCATCATTCTTAACGCTAGAAGTGTGAAATTTAGACTATTGGTTGAATATAAATAAGGAACTAGAGCTAGAACGACAAAACCTTTATGTGTCAGATTATTGAATATTTTTTCTGTATTTGGTCAAGATTACTAAATATTATAGAGACATTAGAACATGGATCACGACGTGCTAGACAATATGTAGTTATTGTAAACTTATTGTTTAAAAAATAAATGACTAAACTTTTGTGGAATATGGCATTTATTTTTATTACCTACACTGTAACTTTCTGTACACTATGTAAAATATGTAATACATCATTAGGTAAGTACATGCTCCAAATCCATTGCTTTCTGTACATTCATTAACTCAATTCACTTATACCTAGTAACTTTTTTTATTTGACCCTTTTGCTATACTGGTATTAGTATATATTATATGTCTTTCTTTCTTCTCCTTCATAGAAATTCAAATTAAATAGTATAGTTATTAATTTACCATGGTAGGTCTTCAGTCGGTGTTCCGGTACAAACAATGTGTGATCCTATGGACAAAGGTTCAGTTAACGACTGAGTAAACTTCACATCACGAGCTTCTGCCAACTGCGTCTGAAACATGAGAACGCAAAATGAATATTGAACAATATGTCATTTATTTTTGTTTGGTCTTTTCTTATAATATAATATATATTCTTGGTAAATATAATTAAAATCTGTTCAGCCGTTTATTCGTGAAACCTATTTATATTAGTAAGGACTTTTGTACTAGTATCATCAAAGTAGACTGAATGGATTTTCTTTCAGTTTTTGGTTGGGAGATTTTTACCTATGTGTTTGGTGGATACATACTGTTTATAGAATAGAAAATAATTTATTCCAATAAACTTAAGTAATTTAAGCACTTTTGAATAGTCACAATATTTTTATCTACCGCTCATTCGAAAGCTGTCTCAGCACAAGAAGAAAGAGCAAGAATCTTGTTTGTGTTGCTGTTTTAAATAGTCATTGTAAGTTTAACAACATGTGTGTATATTAATACAAACTATCAACTAGCACTATTTTATAATAATATATACTCATATTAAACTAAGTTAAATAATTATACATAGATCAGAACTGTTTGTGAATGATCATTAGTTCTGTAAAAAGAGATGATTAGAAAATACATTTACAACTGAATTGTTACAAAAAAAAAACAAATTTGTTATCTACTAAAATCAAGCCGTGAAAGTACAAACAGCAGCTTTTAACACTCAGCGTGACAACAATCTGCAGATTTTGCCAATCTGAAGAGAAAACGCCACTAGACATTATATGTGGTTTAGCCATATTGGTGTAGCCCAGTTATGCATAAACTAAATATCTCCTTTGTAAAGTATACACTCTATGCTGAGGAGATTTTTATTTCCATTGTTCCTAAGAATATCCTTCAATACTTGTTCCTAACGGGTCTAGGTCAACGTAAGTACGTACGTAAGGTAAAAATATAAGTGAACTTTGAAAAAGGGCGAGCAAAATAGATTCATGCAGGTCCTGCGATACTACAGAGCACTTGATCTATTGTGATGTTCATGATACATATAAGAACTATGTCTTAGCACCTGCCAATAGCCCAAAACTCTCAATAAAAAAAACACTCAGCGAAGTCTTGTTAGCATATCATAGACACTCATCATAATTTCATTGCACGAATTCCTTTGACCATTTTAATATATGAAATCATCATACAGGATACCCTTCATAGACGTAACGGAATAGCACTCGTCTCGCGTGTAGAATATAAAAGAATTAGATGCCAAACAAAGAGTCACTGTAAGATTGCGTTTAGCATGAATATTTTATTAAATGTTCACTTGGATGTAACATGCCAAAAATGGTATAAGAGCATATTAGAAATCTGTTTTCAGCATAGAGCAAGTCAGATTTGGTTCTGGCACAGGGAGGCCCGAAGAGTTCCGTAGGTCTCTGTTCCGTTGGTTCAAGTGGGGGAGAAGGCAATTTTTAAAAAGTTTCAATACACCATATCCTTAGAAGAGTCATCCATTCCCAGAAGTGAATTATCGTGATGTTAACCAATACAATAAAACTGGCCAATCCCTGCCTTCCCCTCTTAGGGTGTTTTAGATTCTCCCCTATTTGACATTACCTTCGTAAAGGTCGCGTGTTCAAAACAATCAACAGTTCACAACCGACAACGCCTATTCTTGAGTAATTTCATGTTAAATCAATACCATGTAGGTACCAACATAACAATTCAGGTACACGGGTACATTGCTATGCACCCGTGTATTACTCAATGTCCATATAGTAATTAGACGTACAATCAAACTTTGTATAGTGCTAATATTTTACCTAGCGCACGTATATAGACAAGGCCTTGTAGTTAGTTGAGTAGATTCTGTATATATAACTTTGGACCTAATCATTATTTTGATTTAGACAATAACACGAACACGCTGAAATTGTTGATTTGACCGCATTTTCCAGCTCGGTAATAACTATTCGAAGTCGTAATGACATCAGACGACATTGAATTTCTACAATCTGAAAATAAATTACGCCTGTAATCTATATTGCTATAGATGACATCATAATCAAACGGATCACATAAGTTTTTATTTAATATAAATGAAGTTTCAGACAGAAGTGACCACTATGGCCCTGTGGTTTTATATAAGTCCAATTTAATAGTAATACCTGAAGCAAAGCATTAAAACATTGTCCGCCTGCGGTATGTCTACAAATAATATAACAGCATATACGAATACAGACACGAAACGCAAAAAGTTGATGATTAAGGAGAAGACGTAACTAACTTATCAACTAACTGTACGTCATTCATAGGATGCATAAAATAAAACTATCGACAGTTTTATTTTATGCATCCTATCCTAATAGATAGAGCGCACACGTAACACCATAATAAAAATTAACTAAATCTCTCTCGTTACCTGTGCATTGAGATGATAGTGGACTGTGTCACTGACACAGTCCACTATCATCCCAATTTTGATAATATTAAAAATTTAAACCCCTTTAAAGTTACACAAGCATCGACTGTACTTATAAAAGCACATGTATGTGCTATTATCATTTAGCAGTTTTCATTAAGAATTTACAGAAATATATATAAAAGAGCACATAAATAGGTAACTACTAACAAAAATTTCACACGATCGAGGTTACAGGTCACACCTATTAATTTGAAGAATCTTTATAGGTCAATATAATTAAGTGGTTAGATACCTATTACAAGATACGGCTGCTACAATTTGATGATTTAAGATTGCCCCACTTGTTGATTCATGACTTAATACATTTATAAGACAAAAAATAATGGAAACTATTACCACAGATAATATAATTTGCTACTACAATTACTTAATTAAACAGATTATTTGCACCTAAATATTAGTATTTTTGGGTCTATGAAAAAGGAAACTCGAAATTAAAAAGAAGAAATATAAAAACACATTTAAGAAATTTGTTATTAACAAAATGAAATAAATATTATTATTATTAGGTGTTTTGTTGAGTGCGCTTCTTACTAGCATAAATCGTGGTTCCAAAACAAAAAATATTTTTTGTTAGGCAGGTAGGCAAGCCGATTGAGTCCGTCTTTGTGTTTTTATTTTAATTTTACAACCCTTACCCTTCACTTACTACGTTCAGGTAAGTTAGTTTATATAAAGGGATGTAAAAATAAGAATGCTCAAATTTATTAGCAGTATTTGTTATTATAGAATAGACGTAGTACTTACTATGCTGTATGATAGACTGACACTGCTTATTAGCATGAGAAACATACACAATTCTCGTTTATATTTTGCGATAAAGGAAATTGTAAAGATATTTAAGATTTTTTCTCCGAAGATAAGAATTGTAAATCGATAACACGGTAATATTTACTCGTAGTAATATCTATAACTTACGTAAGCTAGCTAGATAGCTAGCTACCTCAATATACAGTCAGTTTGTGTATTTGCTAAATATTAATTAGTACTTACTATAGTTATTAATTTTTACATTTATTACACTTTCCTAACCTACCTATTAAGTTATATATTAAAATCTATTATAGAAATTATTACCTATTTGGTTATACACTGGTATTAAGAGGCCTTTCACATTTTTTGGCCTAAAAGCAGTGTCTTTGGGGTTCTGGTTCTAAGAAATTAAGAGACGGATATACATTTTGATTCCTGAATTATATAGATAGATATCTAATCTTAAAAACAACATCTTTGAAATGTTAATTTTCTCTTTGTTAGTCTTCCTAAATTCTAAAATAGTTTATTCAAAAACGCTAAATGACAGAAGTTTGGGGTCGTCGTTCATTAATAAACAAACATAAATTGATATGATATCTTTACTAAAACTTGATAATTACTTTATAAATTGAGACAGCATCGTCCTTTTTTTCATTTTCAACTTAAATATCTAAAAAATTGATCATAATTAAACCCGAAATTTCAACAAAACTTTGCCATAATCATTTCTAATTTTCTCATAAATACAACGAAATTTTTGCATAAAAAAAACATAATAATAAAGTTAATATACTTATAAATTAGAAATATGAAAAAAAAATATAAGTTTCTAAGAAAAAATAAACAATAATAATAATTTAAAGTTGTATAAATTCCGTTGCGCCAAAAGTAAATTCTCAGTGCTGCGCTAGCGCTCGTCGAGGTAGGACCTATGCCATTTTTTACAACACCGCTAAGATAAGACATTCGTCAGTGAACATTAGTATAGAGCGACTAAACAATTTTGATAATTTAAGTAATATTTAATTAATTTTGCTAATATATACTTATTTCTACGAATATTAATTTAAAGTTGTTGTTAAATATATATATATATATAATATTTATTTTAGCATGCCAAGACAAAAGTACAGTTATGCCACAAATAAAACCTACCTACCCTGCTGGACTATGAAAAGCACAAGAGCATGGTATTTCGTCACACTAATGGCAATTAATTGTTAAAATTAAAAAAGAGAACATTTTAGTATTTTTAAAAATAACGCTTATCTGAGAGAAAAATGTAAGAAAATGTAAACCAATTTTACTCTATGTTTATTTTGTAGTTTTTTTCTAAATTAAAATAGGGTTATTGTTTATAAAAATACATTATTATTTTTACGTACATTTGTCTTGTGTTATATAGTGTATATCATCTAGTATGCAATGTGGATTGTAAATAAATTACCAAATTATATATAAATTATATTCCTTAATGTTTAGAGATATTTTATCCAATTTTATTTTATTTTACACAATACAGATATTTCTAAATTGCAGCTATTCTGTTATTATACTCGTTGGACTTTCATTACTGTACAGTTATGTCAAATAATTATGCGTGTTTGGGTGAAAAGTCAACAACATTATAAATGTTTTTATTTAGAGACTAGCTTTTAGCTCGCGGCTTCGCCCGCGTGAATATGGGATATATAGGTTATCGCGCGTTTAAAGATCCGTGTACAGTATTGGGACGTTATATATAAACCTTCCTCTTGAGTCTATCTATTCTGTCTATTAAATAACAACGAATCAAAATCTGCGTAGTTTTTTAAGATCAAAACATACATAGATCTATTACATGTGTAGATGATATTTTAACCGGAAATTGAAGCCGTTAAAATGGTATTGGCAGATCAGTTGGAATCATCGGTATTCTTGGTATATAAGCTGGTTACCCAGCTAACGTACCGGTTATAATGGTCTACAATTAAATTGTCTTTCAATTCTTTAGTAAGCAATATATCCAATAGGACGCCATTGCACATGTTCGGCGGGCTTAAATTTCATGACTGGATCATGCTTTTGAGAAATTCCTTCCTCAAGTTTGAGCATTTAGTGTGGGAAATCACTATCTGTGCTTCCATAAAAATGAGCTCTCAAATTTGTCAGTGGTTTTAAACTTTCAATTAAAGTCCATAAGGGAGACGATGTTAATAACACAGAGAGTCTTTCAGAAATCTCCAGCAAAAGTATAAAAGTAATCCCGCCAATGAGAGCAGAGGTGTTTCTAAGGTCTTTTAAGGTTCTGTCCAAAATCTCTATAGCTCATGGTGATTTCATTACATATAATCAATGAGGCGTCTTATAATAATTTATAAAAAGGTTTGACATTAACAATTAATTATTTATCAAGAATCAAGAATCGACCAACCAAGAACGAGAAGCTGCAATATCAGCCAATATCATGCGGCGACGTCAATGATGCAGGAACAGCAATGATAGCAGTTGAAGGTTTTTTTACAACTTAGAATGGCAAACAAGCTGACGGCTCTCCAGATGGAAAGGGGTAACCGTCGCCTATATACATGAGCAGTACCTGACATGTTCATATCAGCACATTGTTTCCCTCATGCGTTGCCATTCCTGAAAACTCGGGTGTTATTCCCCTGTACCTTGTAAATTCACTACCATATATATACACAGGTAGTCTATATAGATAGATATACATATACACAGATAGTATACCCTGAGAAAGGTCATAGACTACTTTATAGTGCGAAAAAAGTATTGTAAGGGATTAAAAGCGGAGATGAAAGGTTGCATAAAAGTATCGTCATTGTTTAAGTGAAACAAAGAAACTTTTTTAGGTTATAATCTAAATATATTTCCTTTATTTGGTCAATTTCATTATACCACGCTGACGAAGTCGCGGACACACCTAATATATACATAAGGATGGGACCTTTAAATCAAAACAAAGCCTTGAAAACACAACTATTATACATAAATAAAATAATTATTTGCTAAGTATAATATTTAGAACAAGTGAATATGGCAATAATGTATCCGACTCTTATAATAAATTATTATATCTATTAATAAATAAACTGAATTAATACGTAAGAAGAATTAATTAGTAAATTTATGTTATAGTAATTTCATCTTCCTGTCCCAATTATTTGTTACTCATATTACTTAAGGTTTTGGCTTTTAGTTGTACAATCGGCCAGCATCCTGACATCAACCCTCTAGGAATAATATAATAAAAAAAATATGGTCATTATTAGCACTTTGATAATTAAGATAAATCACGTTATTTAAAAAAATCCAATAAGTAGTTTATGTTACTCAGTTAAGTAGAAACATATCACATTATTAATTAAAATATTACAAGGATCAAAATGGTTCATACTAAATCCACACCGATTGAGCTACACGGTTATTTGCGTCTGTGTGCGTGTATTACTGTATGTGTGCGTAAATCCATGCGATTAAACCTAAAGTTGAGCGGCATCATTTTGTAATAGGCCTCTTAAGAATAAATACAGTATCCTTAGAATACCTATATTACATTATAGGTAATCATGATATTGCTATTATGTCTGTCCGGTTGTTTACATTTTAGATGGCATATAGAATTGGCAGCAGGGACTCTCTTCAATTCCCTAGATAGGTGCCTACCTATCTATTGAGTAGCAGAGAATTAATGTTCGCGCTAGTGTCTTAAATCTATATAAATCACATGAAGAGGCCTGAACACCTTTCAGCATAAGGTGTATGCCGTAAAAATAAAAATATGGCGTACAGACACGGGTTTTAGTGTAATTTAAAACATATAGTTATATGAATTCATATATCTAAGTAATTACTTGCGAGTTATTTGTACATTATATTTATTAACTTCTGCTAATCCAACTGAATGACATTATTTATAATTGCCTACAGGAAAAGCAACAATGAATAATAAATACCTACCTACCTAATTATTAGTAGCATAGAGATATTAATTCAAATAGAAAGTAGTAGTTCTATGTCCTATTTCTGCTAAAATAAATTTTATTAGGTAAGTTGTATTAGGTCATTTAGAATTACCAAGGTGACGGGTGCTGTTTCTTCTTCATTAACACTAGACGCTGGGGTGCGAGTGCGGCAAAATAAACGGCGACAAAACGCACCGCAACTGCAAGAGCTATCATCACAAACCATATTCAAAACTATTCACTAAACTCGCTAATAATATCAGTAGTCGATATAGCTACTCAATTCAGCGACACGAACGCGAGGGCATTCTCACAAAAATATCCGCAGGCGCCCAAACGCCTACACTAGGATTTCAACACTAGTTCTCTGACTTTCCGTAGGTTAATAGCTACCTACGTCCGAAACGGTTCGTTCATTTACACTGACTGCTATAATGTTGTACAACTGTATACTGTGTTTGTTTACTTTGTGTGGCGGGAAATGGTGAACTCAATCGCCTTGTCTTGTTTGTCCAACAACGCGGAATATCAACATAGGTGCGAATGGTCCGAGTCATATGGGTACAATCATTTTATTCTTTGATACTATAAAATTCATCAATCTCAGATAAATATAGTCGTAAAGTTGTATACTTCATACTCACTATTTACCCATACCTCTATTCTATTTATGTGGTTTCGTTATATCATTTAAGCATAGTGGGATAGCGCCATCTATCATGACATACTAGTACCACAAACCAAAAGTTTATCTACTTTTAATTTATGCTCACGACTAGTATTCGTTGACTCCATAGTCGTCGTAGACAAATAGGTGCCTAATTAAAATATTTCAATATGAAATAACTAATATAAAATCTATTAAGTATTGCCTACAACATAATATAGTAACAAATCCATAATATAAGACAATTTACCTAATAACCTAAAGCTAATTTAGTAATTAGTACAATAATAATTTTATATAAGTGTTATTCTAGTTGCTAAAATTCTAAAGATTATCTCTAGAATACCTTCCAGTCAACCCAAAATGTAGTGGCATGGGTTATAAAGGGCGATCTGAGGTATTTATCTAATTACTAAATTATAACTACAATAAACTGTCAATATAAAAGAATTGATTCTTATAAGAAGTTAATACCTTAGTATACTTACATCTACTACATTTTTTAATTCTAAAATCAATAATTTTGGCGTGTTGATTAATTTAATGGCATAAAAAAACATATAACCTCAAAGTCTAAAGCATCTTCGGCAAAATCAAAATCTATAAACTCCCTTGGTATTTGACCATCTTCGACTCCATAATCCATTTTTAAACAATTCACACATGTCATCACTAAAAAAATCGTACGTATGTTAACCACATATACACTAGAATCTTGTCTCTTATTAATGACTGTTTAGTGAGATTACATTAATACACAATTCGAAATATTACTACCTACGTCTCAAATATTTTTTAATACATATTATTTTAGTATAATTCTTATTCACAGGTGAACACTCTATAAAACAAATGAATAGGTATTAAATTATTTAAACGTGGATTAGATATAAAATAGATTTATTTTTGTGTCGCATAGTGTCAGACACAAAGGCTGTTGTCTTATTTGACAATGGCCCACTGGTATCTGGTTGAAATGACATAACTATGTACGCGTTTTTCTTTATACTCTCCGATCCGATACGATCGTACGTGATCGTTTGATGTAGCAACCGATTAATATAGGTAGATATATGTACGAAGGAATAGTTATTGTAATTTGTAACTTATTTTACACAAATGAAAATAGGTAGGTACACAGATGTGGATAATGGCACGGTATACATGATTTGTCCATCCCATGTGTTTTTATCGCAAAGTGTAGGTCAGCAGATAATCTATTTATGTATACTAATAAAAAAAATCATTAGATAGAAAGTAGGAAAAATATTTTATTGTTTAAAAAAGACTTCAGTTTGAATTTTGATCTAAAACTGAAATTATATGTTCTAAAATAAACATTTAGAACTAGATATTATAAAGTGTATGTGGATAAGAAGTGAAACCGGAAATGAAGGGAGCGTGCTTGATCAACGTGCGGACGTGCACACGATGCGGCACATCTGACTATATCCGTCTATAATTATATTATATACTAGCTGTTCCCGCGACTTCGTCCGTGTTGAATTTAACTTTATTTTTCTAAAATAAAAATAGCCTAAGTTACTCCTTATTACATCAGCTACATGTCAAAAAAAGTACCGTCAAAATCGATCCAGCTATTTCAGAAATTAGCCGGAACAAACAGACACACTAATTTTATTAATATATATATATATATATATGTATTTTCCTTCCGACTAGAAATTAGATCAATAGTAATACCTACTCATTTCAGAAATTCATCAAATAGCATCACAAAGCTTGCTCATACCCAGAAGGCCATAACCTTCGCAAACTAACGTGAAGCATGGAATATGTTTATTTATAACAAGACGTACATTGACATCTTTTCTCCCTGTGACGCCGTTTAATTTATTGTGATATCAATGTGTAGGCCAGGGCTTTAATATATACCCGAGTATTAAAATATAAATCAATCCAAATGGAGACGATATCACGAAAATCACAAAATATCCATGAAGTTTGTATTTTAATTAGATAGTTTTGTTTTACTTTTGTACAGTTAGATAAAGATATAGACTTCTGTATAATGGAGGGAATGGGATTGTTAGTAATGTGCATTATTACCAAGAATTGCTAGCAGTGTACCTCGACAGGGTTTCCAGGGGTAAGCGTGTCGAGGTCATAGTACACATGTGATAAGAACTGATGAATTTGCCACGATAAGCTAACTGACCTGATCCTATGTCCATCTTATCATCCTCCACTGGCGCCCGCCCCGCCAGAGTAAGCGTTAGCGCAAGCGTGTATACTAATCCATTATCATTAATTTTAAAAATCCTATATAATACAAAACATACTTTAATCCATATTAATGTTATAAAGCTGAATTGATTGTTTGTTTGTTTGAACGCGCTAATTTCAGGAACTACTGGTTCGAATTGAAAAATTCTTTTTGTGTTGGATAGTCGATTTTTCGAGGAAGGCTTTAGGCTACATAACATTACGCTATGACCAATAGAAGCGAAATATCAGTCGAAAATATTGCAAAAACGGGGAAAATTATTCATATTTGAGGACTTCCGTTGCGTGCGCTGCGCGAACACGGGCACAGCTAGTTATATATAAACGTAATGTATAAAGAATTAAGTAAAAGATAAAAAATAAGATCTAATATTTATTACGCCACTTTAGTGTATATGGTATTGTACATTGATTTATATTATTATTCAAATTATCTGCAATAACAACATCATAATTATGACTGTTCAGACTGTTACATTGACAAGTAATATCATATAAATGAAACACTGATTACAAAGAATAAAAGTGAAACAAACAAAAAACTACAATTGTTTAGATACTATAATATAAACGTGAATGAGTTGTCAGACTTGTATTTTAATATTATCTTGAATTATTAATAAAAATGATTATCATATATATCATGATTTCAAAAAGGAGACGTCTTGATGCAATAATTAGTTAAAATATTTGGATGCATATCTGTGACCATTTGTGTATTGCACTTAACTATTATAAATAGTGACAACACTTTTCTTAACTCACATTTATAAAGAATAAAGGATTAGTTTTTAGTGCAACCTTTATAATCTTTATTGTTGATGGTCTGGTATAATTTTTTTTTCGAAGATACGAATATAATGTAATTATGTAGAACTTAACACACCTAGAATTTCAGCCTTTAGTGTTCTTCAATAGTTTCTTCTTTGGTGGAGCCTGAAATTAAATTATAATAAGAATAAGAATAATAAAAAAATCAGGAAAGGAAAAAGCGATGTGTGGTATACACATCGCCTAACTAAACACGTCTTATACTATGGGTGCTAAATTACAGCAGAAATACGTCAATATTATTATTTAAAGATCCATGAATTATAGTTGCTTTTACGATTGTTACTGTTATATAAATAATGTATAATTTAATATATCTTAGTTTTAAGTACATGAGAGCGCCGTGGCCAAGTGGTTTACCGTCCTTTTAATACTAAGAGGTCGTGAGATGAAACCTGGTCAGTACTAATAAAAAATAACCTGTGTGTCAATTTGCATTTCTGACGGTCTCTCTGGCCTTCGACAGATAAATAAAATAGTCTCTTTAATTTTAACAAGCACCATTGAGACCATTATGAATCATGGATTTATTCATAGTTACCAATTGAGGGTGATGTGAGCGAACGTGTTGCAGTAGTTTCGCACGAGTAGCGTACTGGCGTGGGCACGCTATACAAGCGGCCGGCTCGCAATGCCGCTTTCCTCCTAATATCGAATGAGCACGATCTACTGCTGCATCTAAATTACAAAAGTACATCATTAAAATTCTGTTTAATTTTTAAAAAGTAGACCCGGCGACGATTTAATCTAAATTATCATTACGGAACCGTGTTTCCGCCTGAGCTAATGGGCACCAGTGAATGATAATAATATGAACATGAAGTCAGGTAAATTGGCCCATAGTGGCAAATTCACCAGGAATTTATCACGATGGTTTCCAGGGGGACAGTGTAGAGATCATTTTGACATGGTTTCACATTATTATTATTATTATATAGGGATCATTAATCCACATTTTCTATGTCGAGATGATTAACAAATATAATGGGACTATCAGTGCCCGCGACTTCGTCCGCGTGGTATATCTAGTGATCTGGACGAAATAAAAAAAAAATAATCTAACCCAAAAAAGTCAAAGAAAAGGTTTTATTGTTCAAAGCTTAAAAAATGATGAATTTCCATAAAATTCAACCCCTATTTTCTTTGACATCCTTAAGGGTAAAATTTTTGCAAACTTTAAATGTCATATTTATTTAAATTTAATGAACAGCCTAAAAATAAGTTACAACCTTTTATCTTCTCCTTCAACCTCTTGCAACCCTTTTTTCGCATTAAAAACTAGCCTATCCTTTCTCAGGGTCTAGAAAGTGATCCAAATTTTATTTAAATCGCTTCAGTAGTTTTAGCGTGACAGAGTTGCTTTCGAGTTTATAATATTATTAAGGATTATTACTTGGATGGTGTGCGCGCAGATGAGCATCACGCTTGGCACGGGAGCGGTACAGCTTGGGGCAGGCGCCACACGGGAAGCACCGGTCGCGTCGAGACAACGGAACTGCAGCGGCAGCCGCCGCCGCCCCCGTGCGGTGCACGCGCCACAGATGGTTCACTAGCATGCCGCGACGCTACAATAATGACTTACGTGACTAAAATACTTAAAGGTGATGGATCAACTGATAGACGGTAACTGTATCCTACAAAAACAGCAATGATAACAAAAAACATGACAAATTATACTGTGAACGGGTGATCGGGTTACGGCCACTGATTAGACTATTTCCTTTTGACAAAAATTGTAATAGCACATGCTTGTGGTAACTCGTGTTCTTCCTAATTGGAATATAAAAATAAATTTATATTTTTGTAAACATGTAGGCATTTGAAAAGATTAAGAGCTGAATTACTTTTCAGTTATTCTTGGCTCAAAAGCACTCCGAACTGACGGTAGATTTGACATATCATAAGAGTCTGTAATAGACCTGATTTTATTTTATTTAAAAGCTGTTATATATTTGCTATGCTTAGTTTTTTGTTGTTGTTTGTTTTCATTTCTGAGGATTGTGTCAATACACCTATCACATATGTGAGATATATAACATCAATTCTACATCTCACACTAGGTGAATACGATTTGAAAACATTGGCAGTTTTATATACTATCGTCTGTTTTTCCGTACTTATCGATATGGCAAACAAGTTAATGGTCTATTCTACATCACATTAATACCTTAGAAATAGACTGTGATGTGGTTTCACGAAAAACTCATTGTAAAAACAAATAATAAAACGTGATCATTTCAGAAATAGATGAAATAAGCATTATATTAATTAAAATAGTGCAAAGTATTTAGTACAATTTACCTTAAATATATGAGAGCATACTTCACATTTATATAGTGCATTGTCACTTGATTGAGGACTGTTCTGAAAAAAATAATTTAAGGTAAATAATAATAGGTCTCGTAAATAAAAGCATTACGGGAATAATTATATTTCCTTAAAATTTCTTTGTGACAATCGATACCTGAATATCTTGTTTAGAATGCTTAATCACATTAGTTGGATGATCTATGTATATATGTTCCGCCAATTTCTCTTTACAATTGAAAATGGTTCCGCATTCACACTCAAATCTTCGGGCAGGACATTGTCTGTAATACAGTAGATACATTAGATGAATTGTACCATTATTTCCATATAACTTTACTATCAGTATAATAAAAATCTTTATTTTATTTCCACTCAGAAACTCCTTACAAGTCAGGTAAAGGTCGAAACAGAAACAGATATCCAGGCCTTCAATATATTATTTAGGAAAAGTATGTTTCGGGAGAATTTAACTGATTTCGCTTGAACTCTAATTGTTTAAAGCATATTAACCTTATATGTTGTTTTTTCATTTCCATAGACATTTCAGTGTGACAATACGAACAAGATATCATCAATGGTTTATCAGTCTTATTGATCTGAAAAAAAAATAATATAAACAGTTTCTGCCCACACAATTGTAAATAGACTGTTTAACTTTAAAATTACTATATGATTTAATGAAGTACCTGAGCTGTTTTCGATTTAACATGTGTAGATTTGGATAATTCCAAATAATTAGATAAACTACTGTCGTCTTTATATTCAATACCATAAGGTCCAAAATCCGCTTCCGACCTTGAGCTAACCGATATATCGAGATTGGGAATTCGGTCGGTGTCGAATAGATTAGTGGAAAAGTCTAAGCCATTAGAATAATTTTGGAAGCTTTCGTCTGAGGGCAATTTGTCTTCGACTATTGACGTATCGGATCCAATATTTGGTATTGTGTCAGTTTTAGTTGCAATATCCCTGAAAATATTAAATTAGTTAATATACAATTGCTTAAAATATAACATCCGTATAAGCGTGTACTACTTACGATTTATTTTTCCGACAGTGTTGCGTTATATGTCTTCTCAATCTGTAATATTATTTATATATCGGTTATATTATATGTAACTTTTAAAACTTTTTTCATCTTGTGGTAGCAAACACAGTGGTAAATATGTACTAAAGAAATTTAAAAATTGAAATAATATTAATAAAATTATTTCCAATTCTGGATACATTTTATTTGTATACCAAATCTCATTTATAATATATACATACAGCCATAGTCAACATTTTTACAAATTTAATGGTAGAATAGTGTGATATGATCCTAACCTAATATATATAACGTCATATATCGAAACGAGTGAACCGCTATCTGAATAACAATCCAGGTACTATTTTTCTTTTCTACAGGTATTATTTTTCTTACAAATAAATTTACCAAAACTTACGTAAATAATCTGGAAAATGTTCGCGTACAATGTCGACATCTATAGCGCCTCCGGCGTAAACTGGGCATTTTCTCCTAAAATAACATGACTGTGATTAAGCTCCGAGAAAATAGTGGAACTATTTCTCTCCAAATATTTACTCAATACTTTATTTATTAGGAAACAGTTACTCTTGTGATCTATTCGTTCAACACACTTTAAGCAATAAAAGACTAAACATCTGAAATCTATTTTAGATTTCTTTATTAAAGAAAAACAGTTTACATTAGAAATAGTGCCATATGGCATATGTTCGCTCTGAAAGTTAGTCTGTTAGCTGCGGGGTGTCCTACGCTAACGTTTGCCACTTATCTAGTTGACGTTGTCAACACAGTATACAATACATAATATGTAAATGAAACGTTTTTTATATACAAAACCTCTTACATTATGGCAGATTTCTTCATGTTGCAGAAGCAAAGCAGCTGATGCTTGTGCTTCGTGACAGTCGCAACACCACCAATTCTCTGGTTCGGATAAAACTACAAACATAAGGATATACATAACAAATGTTACTCCCTATACAGTTTATACTATGGTTTCTATAAAACATGTGATTAAATATTTCTATCATATAGAGATAAAAATATTTTAATATAGGTATATTGTTAGTAGACATATACAGATGATTCATAAAGGTCTATTTTCGTACCTTCACTAAGAAGTAAAACAGGTTGATTTGGTGGCAAGTCATGGTCTTCGACATATTGTTTGCTATATCCCAAATAAAGAATTGTTCGCGCCGCTAAAGGTCGTACTGTTATAGCATATAATTCGTTATCTTCTTGATACAACCACACATTTGCTTTGCTTTGGTCACCTAGTGGTAGCAAACTTAACCAATTCGATTTATCTGAAAATATCAATAACAGTTAGTTAATTAATAGTAATTAGAGTGAAAGTGTATAAGTGGAAAAGGAAACCCAACGGCTTAGTTGTTTAATACCTCAACTTATACATCACAAAGTTTGTGAATATTTATTAGGCTAGCACCAAAATAATACCTATTCAAATGTCTGATTAACTGATGGAAACATTTATAATAAACGAAAGTGAGTTACTTTTGTTTAATAGGTATTATTTTCTTTGAATAGGTATTATTTTGGTGCTAGCCTAATAAATATTCACAACCTTTGTGATGTATAAGTTGAGGTGGGTGGTGGTACGTTTCTAGCTATGTTGAATTGAAATATTCAAAGCAAGTGTTTTCTTCACCCTAACTTTGAGAGTTTAAAATGCCTCAATGCATATAAGGACTAGATAATCTTTTAATAGATAATCCCTCAGTTTAACTTGATTATTTATATTATAACATATAATATAAATAATTATGAGTATTCATACATCTCCATCATATTATATATTAGCTTACCTTTATCGGACACGTCTATGTTTATTTTATCTGATTTGTTCTTTATAAGAAATATAGGTACTTTTAAATCAGAGGCTTTAATAGTTAATTCACGTGCAACCGAATAGCTTACTTTGTGATTCACTCCTAAAAAAACAAAAATCAATAATTAAACTCTGTTGTGATATTTTTATACATGCAGAAAACAGTCATGTGCTTGTGATGCTATGAAATGTATATAAAGTTCTACCGATAGCCAATATTAATACAGTTTTACATCCTAATCTAATACTAAATGTTAACGCAGTGTTAACATTTAGTATTAGTATAAGTAACAGGAACTATATTTTTATTTGCTACATAGTACTAAGTTAAACAATGACAAGTAGACACAAAACGATTCCGTACTGTGTATAGCTTTTTGATAATTACAATCATGATTCCTGTGCGACATTTTAAAAGTGTAATACAAATAGACGATTAATCAGATATTAACTTGATTTATTTTGTAAACAGTACAGGAATATTCTACCACTATTGTGTCGACCAATTGGCAAGAGTAGGCTCACATTATCCAGTTCAGGCTTTACAATCCGTGCTTACAGCATTATTCGACCGACTATTGAAATTATACATGAATTGTCTTGTTTACTACCGGGTAAAATCTGACCTACAATTTTATAACCAAACAATGTGAATGGTTGTGAATGTATTTGTAGTGTTTTCCTATAGAATAGAATAGAATAGAAAATAATGTTGGTCACAGCTTGTGCACCATTAAATTAATAAATATTAGTATTAATTTAATACCTCTTTTTAAGCGACGTATTCTCTTTTAACATTTTATGTGAGCCGTTTTGGAAATTATACCTACCCAGACAATTGTTTGTTACCGATTCATAATAAATAGTTGTTATATCTGGTCCAGTAACAATATAATGGGCTGTTACCTCGCAAAGGTCCAAAGCGAGTACGCGCAGGCAACCGGCGCCTCGAGACTACGCGGCCGTCACGCCGTAGTTGCAGTGCCGACGGCAACACCGCCTCCGCACGCACCGGCGCTGCGCGGTCAGGGATATGGACTGTGGATACAGAATGGAAAATAAACGTCAGATATAGCTTCCAATACACAAATGAGGGAGGTGATTGATTAGTGACCCCATTGCTAGCAATGTGCCACATCATGCAACCCCTAAAAATCATCGTGGTTCTTGACGAATTCCCAACTATAAGGACTTTATGCCCATGCTAATATCCTTCACTGGTCATACCACGTCAACATGCATTAGCACAGACAGGTGCACCATTCCATAGAGAAGAAAGTAATAATCATGAATCACTAAGTGTGTATTCAAAGACAGAAAAAATATTTGAGGTAAGGTAAGAGCAGGGCATTCAATAATATTTTCGTAAATAGGGTTTACCAAGAGTATAATTTGACTTAATTTACATAAAACAGTATGTACCAGTATCGTGCCATAAAGTATGCTTAAATCCCTTAGAATTTTAGATTATTTATATTAATTGCTATCCACTAAAAATATGTATCCTATGTTCTCAAAATTATGTATTCTAGAGAATGATTCTATAAACCTGAATTTAAATTACAGAAAAAGAGTGCTTCTGTAAAACTTGTGTCAATTTGCTAAATAGACACATACCATAATTTTGACATATTTTATTAGCAGCAATTTTTTTGTCAGTGTTGTTCAATTGTAATTCCACTGGTTTATTATTCAATTCCGTATGAGATTCTGTAGCTTGATTGCTAAGCTGCATATTTATATATTCTTGACTTATATTATTTGCTGCAACATGAGTATTTCCAATGTTTTGGCCGAGAGTGTTGTTATCGGAAAGAGCTGATAAATTGTCCCTTATTGTTGAATCTGGAAAGAAAACAATATTATTGAAAATTGCATTTTGGAAGAACAACATTTAATTCTGGTATCCAAGACAATTAGTAATAGATAGTAATAGGTATTCCAAACAATTTTTTACAGTTCACATATTTTGAAATCAAGATTATCATTATTCCTGATTTTTTAAATCAGTAAGCTGTAAAACAGTTTTTGGATTTGTCAGAATTAATCTTGGTGTTTCCTATGTAATTATGACATACATAATTTTAAGTATTTATATCAGTTGTCTAGTACCCATAACAAGAATTTGAAATAGTAAAATAGTATTAATTAGCATACCTAGAGTTATTTGTAATGAATTACTATTATCTCTCTCTGGATGATCAGCTTGTAGTGCCAGTAAATAATGATTGTTATCCAGGTTCTGGAAATAATTACAGATATCAGATATCTATTGTTGTACTAAATGTTTCCAATATGATACAACAATGGACATTACTTAAATTAAATAATTAATGTCTACTGTTGGAGAGCATGGATTGACAATGACAGATTACCTCTACTGCACTATTATTATAAAGATTACATAATAGCCTAATAGAAGTGACAGTTCATTTCTATTTGCCTATTTCATTTACATTCAGCTGAATATACATATTTGTATGCATTTTCAGTGACACTATATGAGCTGTGAGTAATTAAAAGACACTATAAACATAAAATTTGAATAAACTCAAAGTAAAGGAATAAACAAGGTTCTATATTTAGATTTAAAAAGTTTTTTAAGAGTTTTCAGTTTTATTATAAATCGAAAGGATACTTATAAAGTTATTGCTGTTACTTGCGATTGGATGAACTTGCACTTTACTAATATAAAAGATAGCCTATGTTTGTTCTCATGGCACAATATATTTATTTATCAAAACTTCAATACATAAGTTCCATTGGGACTCCCAACATAAAGAGCCACGAAATTTTAATAGGATTCTTTTAGCCATTTGGTTGTGAAAAGACAACAAACAGACCAACTTTCCCATTAATAACATTAGTATGGATGTCAATTTTTTATTAAAAGGGAATACATACCAGTATCTGAAGAGGTAAGGGTTGCTGTCCCAGAAAATTTTGGCAGTCGTTATGATCGAACGCCAGGACGAACATACGGGTGGGACCTGTATCTATATAAATATATCATGATCTTACTGGATGACAACAATATTTGAACAAAATAAAAAAACACATTTTTTAATTAAAAAATATTTATAAGTCCGTTTAATATATTACATGTATAGCAAGATATTAAAAATTCCATTACAAATTGTCTGTAAATACGTACCGTTACTCATATTTATTTATTTTGTAGATTTAATAACTTTTTTTTGTACTTGTTTATATTCTAATACGACATTAATTAACATATAGTAAATATAAAAGGTTTAATAATTAATTATATTCATTTACAAATAACATTATTATGATTTTTGCGGTAGTATATGGGTACTAGGTATTTGACAGTTTGACTTTTCTGATTCTGACATTGATAACAGTTTTTGGCATTGCTAGTCAAATCTCAGAAAATGTCATGTCGGAATGTTTATTTTCGAACTACTCTAATATTTTTAGCCGCAGCAGGTTCTTTACAGCTACACCGGACGATTAATCATTTATATAGGATGATGACCCAGACCACCACTAATACCCGCTATTAAAATTTATTGCCACAATGGTTTGACTTAATGTTGGCTACTTGTTATCGATTGTTACAAAAAAATAAATAAAAAATCTTATTACGACTTGAGTCACCCTATAATTTTTATTTATATAATATTACTAGTTGTACCCGCGATTCGGTTACAACTAGTAATATTATTCGGTCGGTTTCATATCTATTGGTACTTACTGGCTGCATAAAGTTAAGCTCCTACTATTGACCATAATTTCTAAAAACTAAGTTATTATGTCCTTAATTTGTATTTATTATGCCAGCAGCAAAGAAATTCTTTTAGTGCCTACCTATGTACAGTGAGGACGATATAAATTTGGAGTCGTAAAACGAATTTTGAGACGTCAATGGTCGATTTCATTCATTAATCTTGTGAATAACTGGGGTAGGTTTGTGAAAGTATAATTTATTAATAATAAAAATAATACTTATTTTCTTCATTATAATTTTTAACTAGATAACGTTACAACTACTTATACAATGTAAAAAATAACTTCAACCTAATTGCAATATTTACTATTAATATAGTACCTTATTGTAATCAATAAGGTTTAAGTTAATGTTCTTCCGAAAATGGTTTGTGAGGAGTAGGTACGTTCATCTAGTACAAAATTATCAACAGTATCGGAGTATCTGAGCCCATTGCGAACAATATATCAATACAGATATTCATATGAAATGTCAATTACATGTAAGATTGGTCAATAAATTAATAAGCATATTAATAAACTGTTTATTTATTAGATAATATTTACAAAGACACTTTTAACGTAAAGTAATGAAAATATTTTAACTAGCATTAGCAACGATCCAATCAGTATAAACAGATACGCGAACGTTAACCCCTGGGTAGAAATGGTGAGCACAAAGGTAACCCCACGATGTAATACCCACGATAATATCGCCTTGATGAGCAAGTGGCCCACCCGAATCACCTTGACATGCATCCTTGCCACCAACATCCAGTATACCAGCACACAACATATCATCCAAGACTCTAGGAGCATTTTGGAATCCAGGTTGGGTTCTCAAATAGTCGTAGCGTTCGGCACAGATTTCTTGGTTGATAATGTTAATGTCAACACTTTGAAGTTGTTCCGGAAGTGGACCACCAGGCTACAACAATAATGTTATTGTATTTAATGATTTATAGACTACTGTGTTTCAGCACATAGTGGCTGGCATTGTATTCATCGCTTCTGTATTTTAATATTGTTTTTGTATTACTCGGCTTAGGTACAACATGATTCTAATCTTTCTCAGGAATTGATATATCAAATGGAAAATACTTTATTAGATTCGACTAGTCTTTTCAGAGTTAGTTGATGATAAAACAAATAAACCGTTCAGTTTTGTATAGACGTTAGCATTGCTAGTAGTAGTAATATATACAGTTGAACTTACCGCTAGAGTTCCCCATCCTACAGCAGTGACAGTGGTACCATCGGGCACAACGTATGTCACACCAGGAATGCGCGCTACTCCGACACTATTAGAGAATATTGCTGAACTAGCCAGTCGAACGATTGTAACGTCAGCAAGGAAGGTACTGCTCTGGTAGTCAGGGTGTGTAATTAATTCGGATACAGCAATAATTTGTCCACCACTCGCAGCGTACGATGTGCCCACGCGCACTCTCCAGTCTGAAGGCCTGTCACCTCTGCGTGCAAAAAAGTATATCTAAGTTTTAGTAAATATATATAATTACTGATGTAATGTATTTATTTAAGTAAAATTAATGTATTTATTTCAAAAAGTGAACACAATTTGAGAATTTCTTTTATTCTTTTCTAATTTTATTAAAATGTCAAATAATATTAAAACCATCTACCTAGTAGAGAATATAGAACTATATACTCTTAAGAATATAGTACTCTTGCGCACTCTTGACAAGCGCCTATTTACATAATATCTACACGAACCGTACTATAAAGTTATACCTTGATATCATCATGTATGTGTTTCCATTATAGAGGACTAAGATGTTATGCCAATTATCCTGAAATTTCATTTGTGATTTTTTTTATAGACTGTCTCTGGTAAATACTTTTTGTAATAAATATTATATATACTTTGTGTAAAATATAAAATTTAAAGATTCTTTTATTCTAAAGAGTCAGACTTTGTGATGAAAATATCTGAACACAAAAATGGTTACTGTTAAAAATAGTAATATTATTTTTACAACATACTGGTAACAATGAGCCGCAGATAGTACAGCTCTGGAAGTGATAAGCGATCCTCCGCAGGCTTGGATCCATAGAAGTCCAAATAAATGATATTGCATATTAGTCATGTATGGGTATTCTTCGACGGTGGTAGGATTGCCACCGACAATTCGCGACCAGTGAGGCCGCACCGCTGTAGAGTAAAAGAATGTGATTTTAAATTTAGATAGTTTACCTACAATATCTGAATTAAAATATACCTTATTCTTGTATATTATTTCCAATGTAGGTGCCTATGATAATTATGAAATATATATTTGGGTAAATTTTTATCCCGTCACTAACAACATTCTGCAACCACCCCTTAAATGGATTCCACTTTGCGTATCTAGTGCCAATGTTGGTGCATCAGTAGGTACCTAGTATTCGTGTTTTTGCGGGAAGTTTTTTTGACCGACTGCCAAAAAGAACAGATTCTCAATTCAATTGCATTTATTTATTTATTGGCATAATTGTATTGGTCAAAAACATACAGTAAATAGGCTATTTTGTGCTTAGGTCATAGATTTTGATGTAGTACAACAGAACGAGTAGAATGAATATTTTTATAGACAGGGTTTAAATCCGTATCGAATATAAAAAAATAATTACAAAATGTTAGATTTTTTCAGCAAAATCAAGTTATTATTTTGGTACTCACCCACAGCGGCGCCTATGAGAGTTAGAAGAACAACAGCACGCATTGTAAGAAAGTGGTATACTGATTAATGAGTTGAAAAGTTCTTATTTATATAGTAATTATAGTAGTAAGGATAATGAATGTTATCTATTAATAGACATTAAATTAATTAATCTTTGGATAAAAATCATCAGAGTGATAAAATGAGTCAATTACTTTAAAGATAATAGTCTAATAGATAGAAATCATATATATTAAGAAGCCAAATAACAAATGCGACCGAGCTTCGGTAGTGCATTGCTTGACAGTTGCTACTGGATTAGGTATATCGCACAAACTCAAAAAAATAACGATTTCTTTGATCTCGTTAACACGTAGGTATGGTACCTACTCATACATAGATAGAGATACATGGTTAGATTAGGATTTCATTCTATGATTCTTTTTTACTCATTGTAATTATTATTCTATAGACCTGTACTATGGTCAATAGAATAATAATCTCAAGACAATTCACACAGCGCCATCTAGACCCAAGTTAAACTAGCTAAAACTTGTGTTATGGTTAGTAGTTACTAGATAACTGATACAAATACATAGATTTTTTTT
The DNA here is from genome assembly GCF_030625045.1 of Achroia grisella. Classification (NCBI taxonomy): domain Eukaryota; kingdom Metazoa; phylum Arthropoda; class Insecta; order Lepidoptera; family Pyralidae; genus Achroia; species Achroia grisella. Next base: position 2,412,162 of record NW_026712703.1, read on the forward strand.
GTAAATACATACATATTTTCTTCTTATATTACAGAGGATATACGGCAGGCTATGGATGACACCAAATTGACTGCCATCATTTTATTGGACTTCAGCAGTGCATTCAACTCTGTTGATTTCGATATTCTCCTTGGTGGCCTCCGTGCCGTTAACATTTCAAATTCTGTTATAGAATGGTTCTCTTCTTTTCTTTTCGGTCGCCAGCAGTGTGTTAGAACCAGTGATGGTTCCTCTGACTGGACTTCTCTAACTGCTGGTGTACCTCAAGGCGGTGTACTCTCTCCTTTACTATTTTCAGTGTTTATTAACAATATTTCTTGACTCATTACTTCTCCCTTCCATCTGTATGCAGATGATCTGCAGTTATACCGTCACTTCTCCTTGTCGGAAGTGACTCAAACAGTAGAAGCTTTAAACTGTGATCTCTTGAGTATTCAATCGTGTGCTAGATCTTTCGGTCTCATTATTAATCCTTCCAAATCCCGAACCATGATTGTTGGTAGTAGCAGACTAAGGTGCAAGTTGGATTGTTCTTTGGTACCCCCAATAATATACAACAACATTGAGATAGCGTACACTGACAAGGTTAAAAATTTAGGACTTATTTTGGATTGTACTATGTCATGGATTTCCCATGTCAACGAAATTAGTAGAAGAATACATTTTTCATATCACTCTCTCAAACGTCTCCAATATTTTCTTCCTTTCAGTACCAAAATTATGCTCGCGCAATCAGTTTTGCTTCCCATTCTTGACTATGCCGACGTTTGCTTCTTAGATATGACTGAGGAGCTTTTAAATAAACTAGAGCGCTTACAAAATTTTGCTATAAGATTTATCTTCAGTTTACGCAAATAAGACCACGTTTCCGAGTTCCGCGCTCGTTTAAAATGGCTCCCAATCCGTATTCGGCATAATATGTATATCCTATCCATGCTCTATAATATTCTTAATAATCCTAATGCTCCCGCCTACCTTCGTTCCCGCTTTCAATTGTTACCCCCCTCTTCCCGTCCCAAACGCCTTTGCCAAAACCACTCGAGGATCCTTAAACTTCCTAACAGTAGAACTCAGTTTATGGGTAACTCCTTTTCGTTTCGTGCTGCTCAGCTATGGAATAATCTCCCTTTGGAGATTCAAAAAAGTCCATCTAGTGGTTCTTTGAAGAAAAAGTTAAAATCATATTACCTTTCTACTGCTATGTGATTAGTGTCATCATTGTATATATATCTTTGTAGTATTTATTGTTTGATTTAGTATATATTTATGTTTATTATATATTTATTATATGTGTAATTTTTTTTGTTTAGGTATTCAAGTACATATTATATATTAATATTTTTTTTTATCTTTATGTATATTGTATTAGTATCTGTATTTTGGACATTATATTTTTATGTTTAGTTTTAATTATTTTTGACATTTTTATAAAAAATATTTTTTGCACATTTTAACCCACTCAACACTTCCTATGCCACGCTCTATTGGGTTGACTGGAAGAGATCTCTTTTAGAGATAAGTCCTCCTTTGTTAACATTAGCTGTAATTAATATACTTACAAATGTATTTAAGTGCAATAAAGAATATTTATTTATTTATTTATACATTTTACATAGAAAGCAATCATACTTATGAATTCAAATGTTTGTGCCGTGCGAGGAATCGAACCCGCGACCATCGGAAGTAAGGCGGTATGTTAAACCGCTAAACATTCACCGAGGCCGTAGAATAATATGAATAAATGTATATAGAACAATTTATAGTATTCACTAAATAAGTTTTTCTTCTTTCTAAGAAAACTTATACAAAAAGACACGTAGCCATAAACCAAGACCAACAACACCAACCCTAAAATCTCACTCTCTTACTAATAAGTTATTGATAAGAGACGAGGTTATTGAAAATAACTCAATTTTTGAATATATCTGTACTTAATCATTTTCTACTCTCGGCGGCCGATATTTGGGTTGTTTGGGGTATTGTCAGGTGTGTGTAGCACCTGTAGCACTGCAACCTACATAGATCTATTGTGTTCGCACTTTTTTAGCGTTCGCTACCTAGTCAGGGACAAGAATTGAAGGATATTCTGGCGGTCGATAACTGACAAGTAAAAATGTTTACCGTCCAACGAAGGTCACGGGTCAATTAGTAATATATAAATAAATCTTACCTGACCCGAAGCGTAGTTGGCACTGGTTTTTACAGGGTGAAAAAGGTACCTTAATTCTAAATTGGAAACACAATCCTTTGGTAAATACTTTAATTGGAATGTTACTAATAATTAATTTACAGATCATATAGGTACGTATGATTTTATAGGACAAAAATAGAAGACTTCTAAATTACCATGTAAATTCCAAATCAGCTGGCGTACTTGATTACTAAAACACTTAGATCAATGTTGAATCAATTTTAACTGACATGCATCAATTTCATTTTTAATATTTATTTTTGGTACCTAAATATTAATGATTTTTTTAATATGTAATATTACATTACATATTAGGTACCTACCTACTAGATTTTTGTATAAATTATTTTTTCTAAAAGGTATTATAAGTTAAAGCATATTGAAAATGTTATAGTCATCAAGAGAGCCAGTTTTTACCAGAGTTATAGTAATAAATAGTGTAACCCAATTATTAAATTTTAGTTCAGATTTTGTAAATTATGTTTTAAGACGAATAAGAAAGTGCTATATGTACGATACTACAATTCAACTACATAACAGGTAGTGTTCTAATATTTTAAGTTCTCGATCTCGACTTTAATGATAATTTAATATTGTACCTATATCTACATTTCAGACTACAGTTCAATTTTCAATACGTGCAGGTAGACAATAGTCTAATTTATAAAAATCAAAATCTGAACTATCACAATAAAACAGTTTATGACGGATTTTTACTTTTAATTACATAGCTAATAATAAAAATAATATGAACATTTCACTCGAAAAGGAATAATTTTAAAATAACTTACGTAGAATAAAATTAATATATGGTGGGAAGAAACTTGAATAAATTCAATACATTGTTGTAGTTGTTAGTTTTGGTCTATTGTATAAATTGTGTCAAGATCGTACAGCAGAATATTTAAATTTAAAAATAAACGTAAACATCAATAAATTCGACTTGTATGTACTTAATTTTACAACCTCACAGAAAGTCGCACACCATCACATGATGAAAATTTACAATGCTCGCCTGGGATTATATTTAAGTATAAATAAATCAAGAAAATCCTAAACAAAAGTTACAATAAGGAAAATTTTGGAGATCTGATTTCTTCGTTTAAATAATGGAAGGCTATATTTTGAACAATTCAGTTATCAAACGAATCTTTTATTATACTGCAATAATTCCATATGTCAATAGATAGAAATGGATAGAAGCGAATTATAGATACTTGTTTAGTCAAATACTGAATACTATACTGTGTCATAACATTACAGAAACTATATATTTTCACTGCTGTTATTATTGGGTCTTCGTAATATATGTATAATGTCAACAAAATTCTATAACAATCAGTACCATAACAATGTTATATATCTGTGATTCCATTACATTGGTGATTCTTAAAATAGATGATAGATAAGTTATAATTAATAATATATTTTTTACAATTAATACATAAGTTATCAATTAAATTCCATATCTATAAATATTTTAAAACAAAGTCGCTGTGCGCGTGTCTATTTCGCTTCTAACACAACGGATTTTGATGCTGATTTCACTTTATATAATTTTTCGTTTAAGTGTTGTATGCATATCTTAATAGTATATTATTTAAGCTAATTGTAGGCGAAATGGGCCACTTGTAATTGTTACACATAAGTCCGACCGTTTTTGCATTTAAATAAATGAGACTGTAGTCTGGTCTATAAAAAGTCAACACTAAGCTTCCAAGCTTTATCAGAGTTCCATTCATTGCTTATGACACCTCGCCAAGAAGTGAAACACATCTCGCAATGGGTGTTGACTTTCGAGTTACCGTCGGAACTTGATCACTAACGGAATATTTGTGGTCTCACATAGATTTTTTTAAATGGAGTTGTAGTATATGCTTGTATTATATACCAAAATTGGTTGTCAAAAACGACTAAACTTACTGCTACAAGATAATAAATAAGTACATTTTCATACGTACATGAAAATAAAGTATTTCACGCGCGTAATTTAGTTTTTATAACTATTTCCATTATATATTTGTCAGTGTCCTAAAACATTGGAATAAGTACGAAGTAACAAACACATGGGAGATTTTTTAGTCACAAGTACATCACAAGAGCTGTCTGCAAAGATACATCTGTGTAACCCATCGTAAAGCAGTTAGCCCTAGATCACGTGTATACTGAAATGCAGATCGCACAGTCGACACATTTAAACATAGCACAGGTTTTTATAAATTGTGTGTATACAACAAGGCAGACATACTTTGTTGCAATTTATAAAAGATGAAATTACTTTTTATATGATTCTCTGAATTACACGAGTTTATTTTTATATGATTCTTCACTAAAACATACATACACCAATTAATGTTGTCTTTTTTTTCTTTTTCGACGTATACGCTGTATAAGCATTTAACTGCTTCGCGAAGGCATTGTCAAATTTTTTTGTCTGCGCTGCATAACCGATGTTTGTATCTCCGTATATCTTTAGGCATATGACAGAAACAGTTGTATTCTGATTATAAAGTATGATAGAGCTGTGACTGAAAATCTTTATGGTACGAACATTGTAATGCACCAGAATCGTTTTTGATGTTATAAGTGTTCACCTACAATCTACAGTTACCGCTTACGGTTACGTGGATTGGATAACTAATTTGTAGCAAGAAATTACATTGCGCCCGAATTAGACCCGTTTAATAAATTATTTTCATACTTATCTTAACATAATTGTTACTTACAATCTACGACAACATTCCCCTACTCTTGTTTATTTTTTGGGGTTGGTATCAAATGAATAGATTACAAATTGTTCTGTATTTACCTATGTACGGCTTACAATGTAATAATTTATAAAGCAAGTCTTTAATGTTACATAAGTGTGACTTAAACTAATAAAGCTTTCATTTCATGATTATTATCTAATTATGAGTTTTACTAGACTCGAGACTCAATATAAAAGACCGTTTTATCGAAGTGTACATCACATGTGGTACAATTAATACTCTTTAGTGGTAATAAAAACTTGTAAAACTCAATCTCGATACAAAGCATACGAATTACATAGAAGTGAGTGCAACTTGTACAATCGTATTCAATCAATAATACAACAATAGTTGTCGTCAAATTATTTATATCTAATCTTGCATGCAAGTTTTCCTATGCAGTTAACTGGAATAAAGACCAGTCACTTCAGTACAAACAAGTTCTTACCACCTTATACACAAATACAAAAACTCCTTCTAAACCAAAAATGGTTTAGTAAAGAAAATAGTTTGAGAGAAAATGTTTAATCATTAAAAAGGTTATTTAAGACTTTTGGCATTTCCATAAATACTGGGGTTAGACGTATTTTTCCGTTACGTCTTTACTTATCAATTGACATTCACTTCTATATAAAATTCTTTACCCTTATTAATTATTTATAATAATAGTAAAAGCCACTAGTATTATGCAATAAGTTTTCGATTTAAGCCATTTTATCTAAGATAAAGTAAATGTCACAGTATGTGTATAAAGTGAGTACAATTTGTGCTAAAATCCATGTCTCTTATTGTATTAATATTTGGCAGGTTTCAAGTCTGTATATTAATTTAACATACTATATCCATATCTACTTAAAGTACACATTTGAATAATCCTTATTATAATTATACTGATCATTGTCATTAGTGTGTACCATTGCTCTGTATTACCACAAGTACCATTTATAAACAAATAACAAGAGTAATACTATATTATGCAATAAATACTTATAAGGTACTTGAAAGAAAATTTATTAAAAAAAAAAAATTGTATATATACACTAATGACAAAGATGATCGCATAGCCTAATTGGTGTTCACCTTACATTTTTTATCTAATTTCATTACTAAAATAGTAATATACATAATATTACGAATTGCGTAGAATGTATAAAATGATGTAGGTACGTGCCTTCGAATTTTTTTGTTGTAACTCGATAGCTAAATAACAACCCATATGAAACTAAACTGCAACATCCAATAGACTATAAATAGTTACACCTACCTAGTTCTTATAATATCAGCTCATAACAAAAACATCGTATGTATATCTTATATCAAACATAAATAACGCCAAACAATAGCTCCAAAAGAAGCACAGAAAAGGCACAAAATTCATAAGATAGCGCATAATTCACTGTGCTGTGTTACAGATGTAATTTAGTGAATTTATTAATAACTAATAATGATCACTAATAGTTTTATCTGATTATGTACAGATAACATACAAATACAAACATCGCTGCGATAATGTTATTACTCTTTTATCATTGTAATAATATCAGTTATTTATATCGATAAGTAAAAATAAACGGACATGGTTTTCCCATAATTATATGTGGGATTTTACAAAAAGGAAAATGACGTAATTGACATTATAGATGTATTATTATTATCTGTGTTAAAAATCAATAAATCAATAATTCCTTTATCTGCCAGATTTACCAGTAGACTGTGTAATCTTATTTTGCAATTCAGTATTAGTATTAAAGATTTTTATTGTCCATCTATATTAATAACATAATCATTAATATGAAATTAATTGATTGATTGAAAATCAGGACTTTCCATTTTTATGATTGGGTGATTTATCAGCATTGTTAGCACCGACTAGTGCATTTTGAATTCGTAAATAATCCATAATATAGTAGGTCTCTGGAATGTTATATCTTTTAAATTTTTTCTTCCGATTATTTATTTATCACTAACACATTATCTAAGTACATGTTTTTCACATATAAAAATGCATTTGTAGACCATTATTATCTCCGGTTTTTTAATAATTGTAAACAGTAATATAAATGATGTTATTAACGTGAATCTCATTCCTCGTGCCGCGGTGTACTGTACCGTATTGAATCGGATACATGTCTTAGATTCACATATAGTATACTTTTGTTACTAATTGACGCGACTTAAGTATCACTTAAAATTTGTAAAGAACTTATAACGGTCTAGGAAAGGGGATCTTATTAAATTTTTATAAGTCACCTTAATTCATAAGAATTCGTTTTTTTAACTAGAACACTAATATTATATTAATATTAACCACTTATGCATCTGTAGTAGGTATATAAAATTAATCAATCAGTTATACCTACATAAATTAGGTTCGGTCGGCAGCGTTGTTTGTATATGCGGCATAATTTGGTTAAAACATCACGTAGCCTGAATTGAAAATGTGTGGAATATAAGTTATTGCCATATGCGGAGATTTGTCTCACTGTCGATCCACAGTTCGCTTGAGCCACTGCGTGAAATGCCGTAACTGCAATACAGCGCGCGCCGACTCTTCTTTTAGACGTGCATTGTGACGTCGTAATCGCCGTACCTGTGAACACACCTCTTTAATTAAATAATTGTTGAGAATTGTGCTGTAGCTGGTTTTTTTGTAACCGTTATTTTAGCAAGGTAACCTCTATACAAAGTCCTCTGTGTGTACTGATCAATGAGAAACTTGTCACAATAGTTGTGGCAAACGGCATGCATGAACAGCACCACGAACATCACGTCTATGTGACTTCTGTGGTATATATTCATGTATTACAATTTCAGAGAACCTTATCACCCTTCAACCGAATTACGGTGGTCTCATTCAGTGCGCTATGGACACTACAGGCAGTGCTGTGTTTTATACTAATGTAATGGTTATGAAAATTTAAGAAACTTATTTTTATTGTATAAAAATATTTTATTTACACTTTATTAGATATATTTAAAAATGTAACAGTAGATTGATTTAAAAAGTACTTTCGTATTAATAGTCGAGTGACGAGTCAATTAAGTCGGTTATCTGATAGTTGTAGGTCCTGAAATGACGGATTCGTTAACGAGCCATCGGCCGAGTATCAACTTGTGAGTGTTTGTCGAACTATATTTAAATTGAGGACAGTATTACAAGTTGTATAGAATACTATTCAATTTGTTGGAATCAAGTTCTAATATTACACTAATATACCTTCTATCGCTTTAGTGCTCCATGTGACATAGTAAAGTCTTACCTCCTCCTCGAGTTGGTGCTGGTGTCGCTGTGCGGCGGCTGCGTCGGCCTCCAGCGCCGCAACCCGCGGTGCCAAACCACATGCGCACGGCACGCCGCTCGTACTATTCACCACCACTGTACTATTTGCGACTGTAGCATTACTCGGAACGGGAATATTCCCGATCGTCTCTGTGCTCTGCTAAAAGCGAAACATATGGTCTAAGACACGCCCTAAGAGAGCTGTATACTCTGAAAGTTTAATGTTAGTCAATATGTAGATTTAGAAATTACAGATGGGTTGTCGGATTAAATCCTTGGTCTAATGTGTTTAATCTGACCGCCGCCCATGAGCACCCTCAACACCGGGGGAATGACAAGTATGTTGATGCAAATGACTGCAAAACGGTACGTAGCTTGATATATCGACGTCAAGCATCTTGAGGTTTCATTTCATATCATGGAGTGTTCTTCGGTAAATAACAATAATTATACTTACTGGTATGTCAGACCAAGAATCAGGTACGGGTTCAGTAGCTATGCTTTCTAAAGAAGGGTCTGCATTGTCCATTGAAGGATATTGATGTTCTTCACAGATCTAAAAAAAGGATAAGACAATATAAAATTAAGGCTTCTAAAATATGACTCATTGAACTTTCTACTATACATATTATATATTATTATTCCTACCCATCGGCGATTATAAAATACTAACTTTGATTAATAGCAAAAATTGACTGCAAGTCCTATATTTATTATTTGAGGTCGGCGCAGTATGTATACTCTCCTTTTGTGAATTGTTCTGAGATTATTATTATACATTATTATTAATAATACCTGCATCATGGCCCGAGTAGCGGTATGTACCAGCGCTGCCCAGTCGAGAGCAGAGGCGTCGGGCAACGGTAACGGCGGTCCGCGCGGCACATTCGCCACTCCTGTATTGTTTACAGCACCCAAGTTCGCCACTCCGCCACCGCTCGAGACTGCTGCTGTACTAACCACGCTACTTGATCGAGTTTCCCCGAGTTCCGCATCCATTATTCTCATCAATTCTTCCTATTAGGAAAAAATAATGGCACTTGAGTATTAATAGCTCAGTGTAAAAAGGATATGTTATGGCTATTGTACTTATCTTTTTCTTAAAGTAGGTATAATATATATGTAGTTATGTATGTATTATTGCGAAGTAATTGTATAATTTATATGTTGTACATGTATAATATGCGTCTTTTTCCTATTGTATTGTTTCTTGCCAATCATGTTGACCATTAACTTGTATGCCATGTCAAGTACATTTAAAAAATTACATTTACTTATATATTTCTAAATGGTATCATAATGTATTCTTTATGGAAATTGCGCGGATGGGATTACGAAATTTTGCACACTTATCTAATTATATATATAACTCAAAGGTGACTGACATATTGATCTATCAACGCACAGCCCAAACCACTGGACGGATCGGGCTGAAATTTGGCATGCAGGTAGATGTTATGACGTAGGCATCCGCTAAGAAAGAATTTTGATAAATTCCACCCCTAAGGGGATAAATTAACGCGAGCGAAGCCGCGGGCAAAAGCTAGTCGTTTATATAAAGAATGTAGTATGCCACATTAAACACAAGATTATGTATTTGATACAGACATATATACTCTTCTGTTATTATTTAAGATTCTGGTCAAATTGAGAATAGATTAATCTTGTTTGCCTTTAAGAAGACTATAGACAAATATAACCTTCATAATTTTAAAAATTACTTAAAATAAATAATGATTAAGTTTCTACTATTAGTTGATATAAGTAATTGACAGTTTTTTTATGGTTGATTGTAGAATGATGCACCCGCCTACGCTTACAGTTTACACTGGTGGGGCACCAGTGGAGGATAACAGGAGCATGAGGTCAGGTCAGTTGGCATCGTGACAAATTCACCAGGAAAATATCACATTAATTTCCAGGGTCAACCGCGTGGAGTTGAATCTGACTTGGTACATTGCTAGCGATTGAGTAATTAGTTCTCCCTTTGTAAATATCATAGTTGACGGTTACCACTTAGCAACAGGTGGGTAGTCAGGAAGTTGTTTTGTTGTTCCAATAACACAGGATTGTTTATTCATATGATTTTCGTAACACGGAAATAAAAGTCACCATGTTTGTTGAATGGTTCATGCCATCATTGGAGATATGGTTTTTTTTATTCGCCCATAATCGCAAAGATTCAATAAAATTGCTGTTTAAAGCAAACTAGGTCATTTGAGTATTCATTCGTCAGCAATGGCAACCCAAAGAAGTTCGAGTATGCTTTTTTAATAAAGTCCTACACATTCAGTAGGAATATTCATAACATATATTTTCCACAAATAACACAAAAACAAACAGAACTGTTTAAACACGGCGTCCTTGAGAAAGACACAATGAAATTTGTACAGAAACTAGTTTGGTTACACAGCTATTGATAGAAATTATTGACTACTCATGCAAATTCAAGACGCACCTGTATCACACTAACCAGAGCTGTTACAAAAAGTCTGAGGGTAGATTAGAAATCAGCGCACAAAATAAAAATAAAAATATCAGTAGAAAAACCTTAAGCAACAAAAAATAAGGTAAATACTGTTGTCCTGTGTAATAAATTAGAATCATTTTAATCTTAATAATATTATAAACGTGAAAGATTGTAAGTATGGATGTTTGCTACTTTTTCACGTAGAAACTACTGAACGAGACTAAAACTTTACAGTAATATATCTAGTTTATAGATCAGAATAACATATAGGCTATAATTTAAAAATATATAATCTAAATTGAGTAAGTGTGATGAAGCTGCGCGGCTGACCCGCGCATCTAGTCTCTAATAATATAGAGACATGACATATAAGTGCTCCGGATTGCTAAATGCATGAGAACATTGATGATTACGTAATGATAAGGTAGGTTACCGTGAGCGAGCTGGTGTTGGCAGAGGCGCGCTTGTGGCGAGCGTGGCGGGAAGCGTGCGGCGAGGCAGCTGCCGAGTCGTCGTGGGAGCGGCGCCGCACCACCGCCTCCGACACCGGCGACGACTGCGGCGACCGCCGCGCGCTCCGACCCGACCCACCTGACAATAACATTACTATAACGCCCCTATTAAACGCCGAGAGAATGAGGTCGTAACACTACTCGAACATATCGCTGAGAGGAATGGGGTCGTAACACAACTATAACATCTCGCTGAGAGGAGGCACGGGGAGGGGATCGTAACACATAGAGTATTGTTACGACTAAAACACAATATGGGTTATAATATTTCATCTATACTTGATGAAATATTATAACCATATTGTGTTACCATACCAGTACCAGTTCATGTGCCATTCTATGTAGAAAAAGAGAAAAGAAGTTTCAAAGTTAGTAGTATAACAGTTTAGTACACTGCCTTACTTTCGATTTCTAGTACGATGCAAAAATGTATTTACAAAAACAATGGTATCAATCTGGGTGTTACCCATGTGTATTATGTATGCAGTTACAAAATATACTTAGTTCAGAACTAGATGGCGCTGTGTGAATCGTCCAGAGGTATTATTATTATATTCTGTATGTACTTACAAAAAAAGTATTGTATAAATTATATAGTACCCATTACACAGGCTATACTTAACTCAGGACTAGATGGCGTTGTGTGAATTGTCCAGGGATATTATGATTTTATTACTATGTTTCCAGCATTATGCTGAGTTGTTAACATTGAATCTGTACTGTAATGCATTTAAATTGTTGTTTGCATTTTTTGTCATTATTGTTGTGACAAGACGACTCAATAGAATTCTATTTCATATTCAGTATGTATTCACCAAAAAAAGTATTCTATCAGTTGTCTAGCACCCATAACACGAGCTATGCTTAACTCAGGACTAGAAGGCGTCGTGTAAATAGTTCAGGATTATTATTATTATAATGTACCGGTGCCGTAGCCGGAGCTGTCGGAGCGCGGCGGCGAGTGTCCGCGCTCGTAGGCGCGTCGCGGACGGCCCGGCTGCTGCGCGTCAGCTCGCGCGGGCGCCGCCCACTCCTCACTCGCAGCCTCGCACTCGCACCGCGAGCTGCTCGCGAACGTCACCGTCACCTGCGCACGCGCATAATACACACCTCTATATTTCCACTGTCTATTTTAATTGCAAAATAGGAATGTTACAGTAATAATAGATTACGTAATAATAAAAAACTGATTTTATATAAATATCGTTGAACTAAATTTAGTTCGTTCATGGTAACTGCGTAAGGTTTTACAACGAACTACTAGAGTGTGTTCTAAATCTGCCTGCAAAAGATTTAAATTATTACATAGTATAAAACGAAGTCGCTGTCGCTGTCTGTTCCATTTTTTAATAGACATAATGATTCAAGAGGAAGTTTTCTATATATAATAATACATGTACACCTGTGAGAAGCCGGGACGAGTATTTACGTATAAAACACTTATTAAAAAAAAAAAAAGGATAATTATAATATTAAAGAGTACAAACTCTTAACAATAATGTTATTGTAGAAAAAACTTTTAAATTCATAGAGCTAACAATATTATCTGATTTCACTAAGAATGAGTGCGCAGCGGTTTTGGTGTATGTGTGTGCGCGCGTGCGGGTGCATGTGTTTTTTGTAATACTGACCGTGACCGGGTCGGAGGTCTTGAGGAGGTCGACGAGCTGGTCGTGTGCGAGCGCCACCACGGCGGCGCGGCACACCTCCAGCAGGCGAGCACCGCGCCGGATGCCCGCGCGGGCCGCGCACCCGCCGCCCTCCACCGCCGTCACCAGCCCGTCCGGCTGCACGTGGAAACCTGTTCACACATGTCAAACCATTGTCGCTTTACTGAATAAGTCCAATCTTACCTCCGTATTAGGCTCTGCTAGGTCATCTAGATTAATTTTAGAAAGAACCCTTTATATAAATCTCACTGTACGTGCTTATAGGAATGAACTCACTGTCAAATGGGCGATATAAGACTAGAGCTGAATTTCAATATAAAAAACAAATCAGATTGATGTTGTCATGGATCAGCAGTTTTGAAAAAAATATTAAAATTAAAAAAACATATCAATTGTCTAGTACCCAAAACAAAAGCTCTGCTTACCTTGGGACCAGACGGCGTTATGTGAAATGTCCAGTGATATTATTATTATATTATGTATTTATTTACAAAATAAAAAAAAGATTTTTATATTAGTTGTCTAGTACCTATAACACAAGCTCTGTTACCTTGGGACTAGAAAACTTTGTGTGAATTGTAAAAAAAAAATTGTGCCATAGTCTGACCGCATTTACATGATCAAAGAATAAGAATTTCATGCCATTAAAATATAACGTAAGTAAGGGTCCAAATTTACCGAGTTGATGTGCCGCGCCGCGCTCTAGTGTGATCTCGTGGAGTGCGGTGGCCTGTGGTGGCGCGACACTGGCGAGTCGCCGACGTAACGCAGAGCCCCCGCCGCCGGCCCGCACCCGCACGCTCTCCCCCCGGTGGTAGTATACGCGCGTCCATTCTCCGCTCTCAACCCAACCTGTAGGAAGCGGGAGATTGTTTGTAACAGTTTTTTGCCCGCCTGCGTTAACGATTTACGTTAGCGGAACGCCAGTGGAGGATGATAAGATTAACATGAGGTCTACATGAGAACTTGAAAACTAGAAGCGACAATGTATAATAAATTGTCAAAATACAATTATAATGCATAGTAAATTCTTAAACTTCTCTCTGAAAAAAGATCGACCACTCAATGTTCACTTCAAAGAATTTAAACTCGTTTTAATACTGCAATTGGGATGCAATTAATATATGTATGTATATATACATGTGTACTTTATCAAATAGTTTCATCCAATTCATTTCTTGCAAGCTTACGTACTGCGCCAACCCCAAATAACGCGATAAAAGCAAGGCAATGATGATATGCTTAAATTTATTTATTTATTAGCACACAAAATAGCAACATGCTAAATTATATACATTAAATACTCGTTGTGGAGATTTTTGGGGGAGGCCTGTGTTCCGCAGTGGACGGGTTGAGATATGAGAGAGACATCATTGAGATGGTTCAATATGTGCTAGATAAGGCAAATGAAATTAAACCGATACATACCAAGAAGTGAGCCTGTAGGTATAACCAATATGATCTGGCGCGTCGTATCCTCCACAAACACGACAGTGTCGGACGACACACCCATCATACAATCCAATAGCGAACCGCCACCACCCTCGTCTAGCACTTGCACCTGAATTAGACGAAATATATTCATGTATACTGCAAAGATAGGTTTAATTATTTTATAAGTTAAGACATTTGTTTAATTTATCTACTAATTATCTGTCGCAACACAGGGTTCAATTTATACAAATGAACTATATTTGTACATATAACTAAGAATGCTTGCGCATATTGTACCTGATTTTGGTGTAGATTTCAGTGGAAAATGTAAATTATGTATAATATTTATTTTAATTCATTGTTATTTACAGGGTTTAATTAAAAGTTAATCTAAAATTGATGATATTTATATTTTTAATCCCTGATGCAAATATACATATATTGAAGTGACGTATCTATCGTCTCTCTGTGGCATCAATGCTTGTTAATGAATAGACCGATTAGAGTTTTTCTAGGTCTTTAGAAAGTGGTACAGCTGTGTTCGAGATGGTACTTAACTACAATTCATTATAGGTTTATTTATAGGGAGATTTGAAAAGAGATTTATAAATTCTATAATTACATTTTAGAAATCTATTTCATTTATTAATTTGTAAATATAATTAGAAGTTGGTAATGTTAAAAATGTGTTGTTAAAAGCATATTCAATATATGCAACTAAATAATAGGTACTAACGTGAAAACAGAGCGCTCCTCCGACAAGAACGTGGTTCGCGCAATTATCAATGCGGGGCACCACCGTGTTGTTACTTGAATTGCTGCCGCTTTTCATTAATAATGACGAGAATAAGGCTGCAATAAAACATTGTTACAGATTAAATATTATAGTAAGTACGTGACTGAAATTTTTATTATTTCTTCCCTTAAAATAGTCTTCAGTTATGTTTTAATAAGAATCATTGGGAATGTGTCGTGGTTTGGTTTGGTTGGTTTATATCACAATAGTATACATATACAGATATACTTACAAAACTTCTGTCCCGTTTCCACGGTAGTTGCTGAAACGTAATTTTTGGCCAAATCCTTCAGGTACTCTTGGCGTGTCCGTGTCGCCATTGTACTAAATTTAGGCGATTGTATAGCTGCATTTTCGCCATTAATTACCTAAAACAGATACCAACAAACCGAAATAAAGCAAAAATATTTTTTTTAACGAGTTTCAGTCGATAAATCAAAGATTTATCGACGGTTGACATACTTACATTGCAAATGAAATAAGTTTATAAAAATTAGGTTAAGTACGTAGGTCACATTTTCTAGGCGTTGCATAACAGTAATTATTAACAAATAAATGTGATAATATAATTTGCATTGTGTTGTTCATCATTATATAAATAAGACATACCTTACTTAGAAGTAAATCAGTGAATGCTTCACCCTTCTTATAAATAGCACCATGCTGAATTGGAGGTCCAAATAAAGGCACTTCTTTCGCACGACTAACAGCTATACTATAGTGAGTATTTTCTGTACAGGGGTCTATAACTCTGACCACAATGAAAACGTGTTGAAATTGAGAACGAATATTGCGCGGTGTAAAAGGCGCCGCACCGGGTTCTTGGAAGACTATAGTTACTATATCGTTACCAATATGTCGCTTCCTTAACAACTGCTGCCTGTTATTCGGCGTGTATGGAAGCATAGTGGAAACGTGAAACATTATTTCACAACCCTGGTATGTAGTATACACTGAATACAGTCCAGTGGAGTCTGTTCGGTTGTCAAGCCCTGCTTTGTATTTGTCAAATTCTTTTAATCTCACTGTCTGTCCCAACATTTGTAGGAACTCTACGAATGCTGGACCAGCTTCTTGGTTGTTATACATCTCTTCCTCTGTAGACTGTCCACTTTTGCAATACATGACTCCTACTTTATAATGTCTGGTTACACATTGTTCATCAAGTCGTAATAGTTGATCTTCTGCTCCGCTGTTTGTAATTCCTAGCCTGTAATAATAAATACATTGCAAATTTTATAAACAATTGTATGACTTGACAGGGTAATATGGTTGATTAATATAAAGTGAGTATTACTTGAAATATTAATTATGAAGAGTTATGTGACATGAGACATCATTACGTCAAGAAGTGTCTTATTGTCTACTACCATATTATATAATCTAATTTGGAATAGAAATAATCTTTATTCAAATAAACTTAATATAAGCACTTTTGAATAGTCTCATTTTTTTTATTCTACCACTCATTCGGAACGCAGACTCATCACAAGAAGAATTAGAAAGAAACTTGAGTGTTGATCTTTTAAATAAATGTTGTTTTAAGTACATTTACATTAACAAGGATTAGGCATGTGACAATCAATTTGATTTGTTATCTTGTCATTATTAGAGTTGTCTACAAATTTAAATTGTTGTGAAGAATGTGGTGTAAGCAGAAATGATGAGTGCTATAGACTTATCAGTTGGTGTACTAAATAACTTGGTCATGATTCTCTCATGAATCTTTATTAATTGAAAATGTAACAAAAAAAAATGTAAAGTTAATGGTAATAGTTCAATTAAATTATTTAAAAATATCAATTGTTTTTATTATAATTAAATAATGTATATCAGTAGGTTTTCAATTGCTTTTTAATACAATGTCGAATTAAATATTATATATACAACAATATGAATTACTCACTTTAAGCAATTGTACTGCAGTTCGGGTGCAACATACTCGAGTACTTCTTTAGTAATATAATTAGCGCTGTTATTGCTAGGCTTTGCTGCGGGGATAGCATCCTCAAGCACAGTGCCCCTTAGTGTAAGAAGTTCCGACGTGCGCACTATGAGTCTATATTGCCATGCGAGCTGGGAAGCCGGCGCCGATGCGTCACCTCCACCACCTCGTCGGAGCTCCACTCGTTCTTTTTTAATCGATATAGCTATCGGTCCTAAGTTTTCGTCCATACCGAACCAATTTTGATGAGCTGAAATGACGTGAATCTGATTGATTACATTCAGAACCCATAAACACCCTACTGAGGGGCATATAAATTATAAACCTACATTGACAATGCATTAATTGTAGTTTTATTCTGTAGTAGTACCAATTTACAAGTGTAATGTAATGGCAAACATGCCGAGACAGACCACATGATAGCAATTGGAAACTGTCGCCTATCTGCATAAACAGAAAGAAGAAAATCACATAATAATTTAATGTCCAGGGTATCACTCAAAAGCATTACCATTCAGGGGCATTGAGTTGTAAGTTGTAATGCCTTCGTACTCTGTAATTCTGTAATTTAACATACTGCCATATCTCACCCTTCAACTGAAATAATGTATTTATAGATAAATACAGTGTACTCACATATACAATATATTTTTATTTCTAAAAGATAATGAACAAAAACGCGTTTGTATGTAATTTGGAATATACAAAAATAGCAGAAGCACTATCATATTATTTTTTATTAATTGGAAAAATCCACTCATTAACTTACTGAATGTTTTATTATATTAAACTTTATATATATGTACTGAACAAATATAATTAATAAACTTACGTTGATTATTGAAATAATGTCTATAATATAAGGCACCTAAGTCTTGACTTTCAACTGGTAGGGGTACAGGTGATTTTGCAAATGGACAACCATGTTGCCAATGCGAACGGCCAGGAGGAAACTCCAGAACTGATATGCCATATGCAGCTCTTGGTCGGTGCCATCCTCCATTCTGACCTAAGATGGGTCCACGAGCTGTTCGCCAGCACAGAGAAACACATCGTTCTTCTTCACCTAAAATTTATAAACATTGTATGTATCTATAAAAATTTTGAAAGTCCAATAAGGTTTCATTTGAATAATTATATATTATGTGTTTAAATCAAATTCCAAATCTTTAGTCTATAAGGTAACTAGATAACCTATTTTATTTCATATGGAACTACAATAACCCTGTTTTTATTAGAATGCACATAACAAACATTTAGGAGCTCAATTCAGAATACTTAATCAGGATGAAGTTCATGTAAAAATAAGTAATTACTTATGTGACTAGGTATATTTAAAAGTACCATTTTTTATACAAAATATAATTCTTAAATGCTATGTTTAAATTTTTAATCATAAAATTTAAAAAAATATGATGAAAATAATATTCAGTAACATTTCAATTTTAAGCTGTTGTGTAGTTTAAGAATATTTAATAAATAGTACTTTAAATGTACTTAGTTACTTAAATGATTAATTCTTTACAGTACCTACTATCAATACTAATATTATAAATGACAGAATACTGATTTATGATCACAGAAAGAGAATCCATCTGTCCTATATGTTACCTGTTCACAACAAACTGGCAGAATCATAATGAAATTTGATGTGAAGATAAATTGTATTACAAGGATATCAATTTAACAGATACTCAATCTTTTGTTAAACTCAACTCAAAAATAAGAGTAGTCTACTCTTACTTTTGAGTTATCCTTTATAGTGTGATTGAAATTAGTTATTTGTAGTATATACACATATAATTATTCAAACAAAAGAATGAGTATCTGTTAGATTGATATTCCTGTAATACAATTTATCTTCACATCATCATTTGAATCATGTTGAAAAAAGTTTTGAGGTAACACACATAACACAAAAATTGAGAACATACTCCCTTTTTGAAGTTGGTTGTAAAACAGATAAGGTCATGTGTGTTTTACCAAATAAAATACAAATTTTCATGTGTCATACATCAAATAACAATAATTGTGACCAATATAAACAAGGATATTACTGACAAATAAAATAACAATATTATATTTTAAGGGCCATTTGTAATAAACATCACTAAAATTAGAGCTAGAGAACAACAACAAATGATAGAGATCAATAAAGTTAATAAAATATGTACATAGCAGGCAATCATTCACAGAATGTGAGGAAACCTGTCCTGTATTACTATTGTGAGTCATGCAAGGTAAATCTTGTATTACCTTGTCAACTTTGGGGAATACATGACCCTAAGAATAATAGAAGTTATCAGGTATTATGACAACATATACAATATTTGTTATTTAAGTATGATAATGTACAAGTGGAGCTATCAGCAGTGTTTAATATTACAGGCATTAATTACCCAGGGGTCAGTAGGTGTGGGGTATCTGCTGTAGTTATTCAGATTGATACTGCTAGTGACCTAAAAGCACAACTGTATCCTTTCACAAATTACCAAGAATATATTTTTAAAGTGAATAACTGGTAGTACTAAACATACATGAGGAGTGGGAGTTATTTCATTTTAAACTAATGATGTATTCTATTTAAAAAGTATGTGAAGTAGTTTTTAATTTAAGTGATAGGACCCAAATTTATGACTTTCTACCTTTTCTGGTATCAACAATATAACAATTTTGGCACCTCCATGCAAAATAAATAGTAAGTGACATAAAGGCAACTAAAATATAAATGTTTCACATGACTTGAAAACCATTCATTAATCAAATAAATGAAAGTATAGAAACATGAATTAATGAGTATTCAGTCATTGTACCAAGGGTACAGTTATAAAAGAAAACTATTTTTAACTAAGTACAGATTGTTATGTTTAATATATAACATTATTTATATATGGTAAGCCATCAGTATTTTTGCAGTTTACACAAAAAACAAATTATTTTTTAATAAAATATATGTTACTTCTGTTAAGAATACTGTTGGTGCTGTTGCTCAATGTTAGGAAAATTGATTTATTTTGTATATACAGAATACATATTAATTATTAAATAACTAAACAAAAAGTAATCACTCTCAAGTCTCTTCAATGATTTGTAATTTTATTAATAAATATTACTAACATTAGTTATACTAATAGTATCATTATGATTCATTATTACACAATTCAAATAATAATAATAAAAAAGAAGCACCACATTACAGTGAATGCATTATTTGGTGATAGATTATAATTGAATAATACACAGCCAATTATGTAGCTAACTGTACCATGTTCAGCATGAATGAGCCAGAGTTAATGCGACATTAATTACAAAAGAATTTAATGACATCACACATGAATGAAGTTGGTGGTTAGTATAATACAGTAGTTTTAGTCAAAGATGCTATTTTTTGATCTTTATTGAATATCTTAGATTTATGTAAATGATATATTTTTATGTCAATAGTAGGTATTAGTCATGAATTATGTATCACACTAAGAACAATGTATGAGAGCGGAATTTGTATGTCACCTGATTCACAGATAACACAATGCTCATGTGAGTTGGAAATAAGGTGTAAAAGTGAAATAGTATGTATAAAACATAAAATGTTCAATAATAAATACAAGATTAACAGGAATTGTATCAACTATTGCCTGTTAAGTTTGTCTTTCATTTATTTTATTTTTTGTTTGGATTAAACAGGTACAATAAAAACTCAATATGATATATATTATCAATATATGTCATATTAATATGCAAAACTGTATGTTTATGAATAAAATCAGAAATGATAACAATGTAGATACTAAATATCGAATGATAACATATCTTTCTGTTACAGAAATAAAGATATATTATAATTTGATATTTTACTTTTAATTTGTCATTACTTGGAGTTTTCTAGAACAGGGTCATATTTAGTCTCATATTTTTATTATACACATATATTCTTCATTATCTAAATACCTTTAAAATAATAAATATTAGGTACTTACCACCTAATTCATTCCTGAAGAATGGACAACTGTCTAAGAGTTCATTAGATCGTCCATCACCAGTATCAGGTACAGAATCTTCGCCTGGTGGTAGACCACGGGTTGCTAGTAGAGATGCAGCAGATGCTCCTGTTGTGGTGTTACGACGTCGACTAAGTAAGGCTCCACGAATTTCTGCAGCATAGCTCAAGTTGGCTGTAAGCGACTGACAGTCATAATGTGCAAATTGTTTTCTTTTACAAGCATCCGAAATGGTTGCTAATGAACCATCGTCAAGTGGTTGGCGAGATAATACAGGTGCATTACCACCCCACAATTTATTAAGTTTTAGTCGAGGTTTGGGGCTTGCACTAGCTCTAGGTTGCGGACCATCTGCATGGTCGCTGTTTAAAGCGTTTGCGAGTCGATCATTGGGTCTCACCAGTCCAGGAGGCTTATCTGATGCAGAAATAACACTGTAGTTATGTACCATTGCCGGAAGCCGATCGTTGGCACCTCCTATCACGTCGATAGAACCGTGACTACCATATTCTCGTCTCAAGCTGTTTCCAGAAGGATGATCAGCATATATCAAGTCAAGACTTGAGTTACTGCGGTACATAACATCTCTTGCTTCCTTTCTTCTATGATCTGGGGCATACATGGCATATTTTTTTATATTACTGTTTACTTCATATTGGTTAAATATTTAATGAATTCATTTATTACTGACAACTATTCTTAACTTTCACAGAGAAGATTAAATTCTTCGTTATATATTGACACCATGAAACTAAAATCTCTTCCAATCTCGAATTAACGGACACTGCTTTATCACATATTTATTTACATAGATTTCTAAGTAAAAAATTATCTTTAAACATTTGGATAACGATAACAATTCGGTATACAACTAAATGTCTTTGCAATAACAAAATAGAGAGAAAATAATGAATGAGATGACTGGGATTGTGTGTGAATTGTGTAGTTTTTTTTTGTTAATTGAGTAGGTACATTTTCTCTTTTCTCAGTCTACGATTTGCTAAGCCTAATTAGGTGTCTGGGTTCTTGCATTTTGAGCATCAGTACAACGGTGAAATAAATGGTCAGCTATGGTTTTTATTAAGGTATTCAAATGTATTGCTTTGTTAAGAGGTTTATTAAATAATATAGTAGATTTAAAGTAGTTAAAATAAAAAATTTGTTTCTAAAATTGTATGAAATAATGCCTGACATGATCGCATTCAAAAACATGTACGTTGATTGGTTTTATATACGTCAAGACGAAATGTCATCGTGTTTTAGAAGCGTTCCTCATTTGTAAATCTTGCACTAATGCGTCGGTCGGTCATTTCCTCAGTTGCCAATAATGATGAGCATTACAAATTATAAAATTATAGATTTTGGGATAAAATTATTTTTGTAATGTTAATGTTATTATTAGGTGTAAAAGATTTTTGGCTAATATTGGTAAACAAAATATTTATTAATACATACATTTGGTAATTACAGATTATTTACCAAATTTATGACTGTTCTGTTAAGTAATGTTTCATATACCTATCCATAAAAAAAATACCTTAAATGCGTGTAGGCATGCACATTCTATACATCGTCCGGTGAAGCTGTTACTTGAAAGTAAGTAATCCTCATAACATTTTGCAAACTTTCCGAAGAAACAAAGTGGGAAATGGGAATTGTTTTTTTAACCCTTGTCGTTGGATCGGTTTAATATAGAAATATTAAATTATAAGTATAGAAATATTAATATTTACACTGCTACAAAATGGTTCGTATATACGAATACATTGAATACTACTCTTGGGGGGAAGGGGATTGTTAATAATGGGAACTAGAAATTCCTATTGCTAGCAATGTACCATGTCAGGTCGACCTCCACGCGGTTCCCCCTGGAAACCATCGTGTTAAATTCCTGATGAATTTGCACGATGGGCTAACTGACCTGACCTCATGCTCATCTTATCATCCTCCACTGGTGCCCCGCTAGCGTAAACCGTTAGCGCAGGCGGGTGAACCATTCCATTATCAACCCAAAAACAAAAATACTACTCTTGGGGGGGAAAGGGGATTGTTAGTAATGTGGATTGATTATCTTAT
The DNA here is from genome assembly GCF_030625045.1 of Achroia grisella. Classification (NCBI taxonomy): domain Eukaryota; kingdom Metazoa; phylum Arthropoda; class Insecta; order Lepidoptera; family Pyralidae; genus Achroia; species Achroia grisella. The sequence goes on from NW_026712703.1 coordinate 2,435,284, forward strand.
TGCTAGCAATGTACCATGTCAGGTTGACCTCCACGCGGCTCCCCCTGGCGGGTGCACCATTCCACTATCACCTATAAAAAATAAATACTATTCTTGTATGTCACGATGGGCTAACTGACCTGACCTCATGCTCATCTTATCATCCTCCACTGGTGCTCCGCCAGCGTAAACCGTTAGCGCAGGCGGGTGCGTCTGCCGCTCACACAACAGGAGCCGAGATGGGAGGAGGCGCATCCCGTATTTCGATGCGTCTTCCCCACGGTGGGCGGAGGCGGGGGAACTGGGAAGAGTTCCCCCCACGCGTTGAGGAGTGCCCGCTTGCGGGCAACCGCCGCGCGGTTGATTGCCAGCTCGATCTCGTGACCCTGGCACTATGACGGCGAGGAGAAATATGGTGTGGTTTTTAGTGAGTAGGAGTCTCACAGTACCCGTCCGTCCAACCCCTGATACGGCCGGGTCCAGGTATAAAACACAGGACTGATATACAGGCCCGGTTTTAATTTCTGTCCTTAACCTAACCTGGCTAGGGTAGTTTATGTAATGGAATAATATTAATGACAGCAACCAAAAGCAATATATAATACTTAGTATAAATAAGTCCCTACTGGACATAGATTTATATAAAATTCCAGCTGTTCCCGCGACTTCGTCTGCGTGGAACTTAACTTTATTTTTCTAAAATAAAAGTAGCCTACGTTAGTCTATATTAAATCAGCTATCTGAGAAAAAAAAAACTCCCGTCAAAATCCAGCCATTTCAGAGATTAGCTGGAATAAACAGACTGACAGACAGACAAAAATTGTAAACTTTGCTGTTTTGGTACATGTATCGTATTTATATTAATATGTAGTAAAAAACGATTATTTTAATATTACATACACTCCAATTTTATTTATTTGTATAGATAACACAAGGTCTAAGTTTCTTTATCTTCATCGGCATCGGTGTGATGACTGCGACTTCTTGACGAAATGGATTTCTGTGAATAATTAATTAAATAATATTTGATATCTGATGGTAGATATTGGAGAAGATTGGCATTGAGGATATCGGTCCATTTTTGATGTTTTTTAGCTGAAATTTTATATCAAATTCAAATTCATATAGTACCAGTAACAGGTTCTATATGAATTTGAATTTAAGAAATTTAAGTGCAGAAAATACAGATCAAACATAAATACCTACTACAACAATAAGAACAGTCATTAATATCGGACCGCTCTGTGTTCACCCATGAGGTGTAAACCCATTAGTCCTATTCCACATACACCATATTCCCATGATATTGCTCCGTGCGATTGTTACTTGTTCGGTTCGATTACACATAATCTGGCTAATCACCAATTCAACTTATATGAATGACTGATTATTAAACAATTTTTGGTAATAAAGTTGTAGTTTATAAAAAAAAACAGCGCGATATCAAATTTACTTATAACAAATAATTAGTATATAAGGTCTCTAATAAGTATTTGATTTCTTAAATAATATCTAACTGTTCGGTTTGGTGCTTAAGTAACGTTCACTTCCTTCTGGTTATATCATTATATCCATACATTAATGACATTTTATTTCGCATTTAGTGTGCGATAGCAGGCCTTCATCTTACAAGTCAATAAGTATAGGCTACCTAATAGGACCTGACTGGGGGGAAATGGGATTGTTAGTAATGTGGCCTAATGAACCCATTACTAGCAATGTACCATGTCAGGTTGACCTCCACGCGGTTCCCCCTGGAAACCATCGTGTTAAATTCCTGGTGAATTTGTCACGATGAGATAACTGACCTGACCTCATGCTCATATTATTACCCTCCACTGGTGCCCCGCCAGCGTAAACCGTTAGCGCAGGCGGATGCACCATTCCATTATCACATACAAAAAAGAAAAAAATAGGACCTGACTGAACATGGAAGATGTAATGACACTTCATAGAAATATTTTCTCACCGTTTCGACGGATATAGTCTTATCCATTTCAATTTTAAGGCGCTCCAATTCTTCAGGTCCTAGTAACTGTGCACGAAGACAGTCTATAGCCAGCCTTACTATACGCTCTAGTTCCTCGTTTGATACTTGAACACCGCAATCTATAAAATGATTATTTAAACTGCATAAAACACACCTACATAAGATAATGAGAGAGTTTTCACTTCCACTTTTTGATATCGACCCCTAAGCTCGCGAGTTCATTTTTGGCCAAAAGAAAAAACATTTCTGAATTTTTCGGTGATAGAAACATCAACAATATATCTAATTAATCCGAGAGACAGTGCAAGGAATATGGAATTCAACGTGCTAGAGGAAGAGCTCTATCTACTAAGTTGGATTTTATATGCCTTCGCAAAAAATGTCAGGTGCTGCATTTAACACACGAGTTATACCGACAGTTGACATCGCCTCAGATTTCCCATTTTAGATAACAATTTAATACTTATATATATATATGTTTGTGATACGAGTCGATAGCTACATGTATCATGTTAATGTTAACTGTTGTGGAACGTATTCATAACAATTGCCTTGATATATTGCTTACAACTATTCCAAGCAACGTGACTTGCATCGAGCATACCCCTGCCCCGTCCGAATTTTATATACACAAATGCAAACAATGCAATGATGTCATTTCTAAATCTTACTAATATACATGGATGCTTGTTACTCTTTCATACAAAAACTACTGAACTGATTTTAATGAAACTTTACAGTGATATAGCTTATACATAAGAATAACATATAGGATTTAATTTAAAAATATATTATGTAAATTGAGAGAAATATAAATATAGTTATTTTTGCGTGAAAGAGTACCAAACATAAAGATAAAGACATCTCATTATTATAGCTAAAAATTGCCCACGTCTTCCAATGCACTACGGACATATGTAGCTAAATGAAGGTGGTCTTAAGCAGGTCAATATATAACCATTGTATAATATCCAAGGTTGTTATCATTTTCTATTAAAGGAGACACTTAAAAACATTTGCTATTTACAATTTTCTGAAAATAACAAAATATAGCAGAGATATTTCCTTTACCTTTAATATCTTCTATGACATTACTAACTCCTATGTTCTGTATAGTTTCAGATGTAACAGGATGTTCTTCATCGACCAGTGAATTTACAAGTGCCGTCATTGTATCTTCGGTTTCTGAAATGGTTGTTGTTATACATCATTAGATAGTATAAAAAAAAGTCGCTGCCGCTGTTTGTCCCTGGGTATGCTTAAATCTTTAAGATTACGAAACGGAATTTGGATCGTTTTTTTAAATAGGTAGATTGATTCTAGAGGAAGGTTTATATACATAATACATGTACACCTGTGCGAAGCCGGGGCGGGTAGCTAGTATTTTATAAATATGACATTTATTAACATAATCCTGTACCTGTAGCAATTCTCGAAATTCATCTATTTATGAAGATAGATATGGATAAATATCTAATAGGTATTACACTCATTTTTAGTTTTATTTAGGTTCAGGTAGTGCCTGCCCGCCCTGCCTTATACCTACTGTAGGTACCTATCACAATAATTTTAAATTTAAAGATATTTTACGAAATCTATATAAAATAGCATGTGATTACTAGTCTAGGGTAATCATTTATCTCGGTATAACTTAAAATTCTTGAAAGAGCAAAAATACAAATATAATGCAATTAACCTAAGTCAGCGGGCTGTGTGGCGTGAAACAAAGAAGCGATGGCAGGACCCAAACGCTCATGGAGAGGTTGCTTCACATCAGATATATCTTTAAGTGCTTCCTCTAATGATTCCATTACTTGATGTGTACTGCTTGCTGTACCTTCCATAGCTTCAACCTGTACGAATTTAATATTTTTAAACTTCCTTCAATTTTATTAATTTAGACCTGAAAATAAACTAATGTCAATACATTAATTAGACGTAATGTGACAACCAGAACGACCAATAAAAATATTTTTGTTGTAGATAGTACACTGGTATAAAAAAAACAAAAACGATAAAAAAATCTAGCGCAAACAGGGTTAAAAAGCGTAGTCTAGCGTCAGTTGTGGAATAAATTGCGTAACATATAACATACCAAAAATATTCTCTAAATGAGATAAAAACTCCTCCTTTCGGCGAGTGGTTGAAAATAATAAACAGTCAAATATATGTATCTTATAAATAATGTTAGGTAACTCACGTGTTGTCTAATTAGTCGATCTGCCAGAGTGGCGAGCGCATCGAATGCTCGCGTTTGCTTTTTATACTGGCTGGGGTCACCTCCATATTTCAGAAGCCATTTGCGGACGAGCGTGTCCACCACTTCGAAACGAGACTTATTTCTGTGTCATACAAAACCGTACTTTTAATAGTATCATTGTTGATAATTGTGACTTTTTTTGTTTCTATTTGTAAGTGTTACTACAATGTAGATGGTGACAGTGATATGACATTGTGGACAAAGTACCAAGATATGCCTATATGTGGCCTGCTCTATAGTCAGTTGAAAATTCGCAACAAGTATAAAATTACTCAAACGCAACAGTACCAATGTAATTAAATCCATTTGATTGTACTATGTATTTATTATAGTTAGGCCTACTGTCTATTATAGTAAGCAGTACTAAGCAGATAGGAATCTATCTAATCCATTTTTTTCATATTAAAAGAGACTTGTATACTACTCGTAGAATGATAAATGTTCGTAAGGATGATGATCTTCGGCTTAAAATTTAGCTGGTTTTTTTAATTATGAAACAACATACCCCGCAAGAACGTCTGGAAGTTCAGATGTGAGTTCGCGCAGCAGTTGGTCCGCATCGTCGCGCGTCACACGCATCGCATCCAAACAGTCGTATAACAGTTTCATTATATTAATATCATACACCATCTTGACTTGGGATCCTAATGGTGTGCTATAAAAAAAATATAATAAATAAACGCCATGGAGATTTATGCCTGGAGGTTCGTCCCAGAGACCCAGTCGATATCCTGCGATCAGTACCTCATCCAATTTAAACGGGACTGAAAATACTACGGCTTGAGGATGACGATAGCAGCTCAGCTGCTCCATAAGTTCTTCAGCGGGTTTAAAATTCCATCTGAACTTGACCTCTAACGTCCAGTGAAGCTGTAGAGGTCAGCTGCGGTCAACAACATAAAAGGAGTAGTAGGAAAAAAATTGGGAGATTCGTGTACGGATGTTCAATGATAATGGGTTGTTATAATGAATTGACAAATCCTGTGATTTATTTAAACTAGGTTATTTGGAGCTAAACTTATTTTTATATAAAATATAGTAGGTAAATAGGTAAATACATATCTTTTTAAGTTTGAAATATCTTTATTGAGAATTATTACTTACCTACATACCTATTATTATTATTTACCAATGTATTGAAATTTTTAATCACTTACATGGGGAAGTATTTACGCCTCGGCTGTCTTTTAACGTGGGGAATCATACTGAGGTATATTTCAGACCGGTCGGATTCCGGCGGAGCTGTTGCTGGTGGTGGAGTCGTCTGTGACAGTGGCTTCAATCGAAGGTCCTGAATTTCTTCGCTTAGAGCCTAGCGTAGTTTTAGTTATTAAATGGATAGGGTAGTGAGCTGAGGCAAATGTAACTATTACAAATAAAAAGCACTTAAGTAAGACCTAATTTTAATTTTAAAGTAATTAATGTAAGCGTTATATTAGTGAAGTTTTTTTTATACCAAAGTGGTGGCATAGCACATCTTGCTCCTGGATTTGTTTTTTTACCCTTACAATAAAGCAAATAATTTCGTTCTATTTCCTAAATTCCATAACATAGAATTAAATTATTTATAATTAAATATTAATAAAAAAAAAAATGGTGAAGATAGAACACATAGTGGCAATTATCTAAGTTTTTACGATAATAAAAATTAGTGAATATACTCTTATGGTTGCATGGGCATACCTTGATTTGTTGCATTTGTTGAGAACGAATAATACGTAGGCGTACCACATCGCGTTGGTATTGTTCTGGAATATAGCCACCAACCATAACGGACGGATTTTTTGGAGGCTATATATATAAAGAAGCAAAATATTACTCTTTTCCTTTTTTGCTTATTTTTACACCAATTATTTAGTACATAATTGACAAGAAATTAAACCAATTTCTTTTACCTTTCTGGGGAGAACATCAGCTTGCAAGGCAGCTGCGAGTCGTAGACGTTCAGAGTAATGGTTCAGAACTTGTAAATATTTTTTTTCTAGTTCACTGTGACGCTCCTGCAATTATGATATTTGCTAAGGATTCCGGTAGACGAAATGTATCACAATGTAAATATTTATGAATGTCTATAAATATATTAAGAGGCTTTTACTACAATAGAAAGAAAATATAAAGGTAGCCTTATTTATTAAGTGCAACAAAATTAGTAGTAAATTCCGGAAATCAAACCCGCCATTGCCGCAGCTGATCCAAGATCTGTGGTAGCGCTCCCAATGTAGCTGAAAACTTGTGTCGACGGGCCATCTGCCGCAAAAGATCATCGAGCGTGCGGTCTACACGTCGCGGTCGTCCGAGTTTGCGTGTTAGCACATCGCGCATTTGGGCCCGTAATTCCTGAGCCCGTGCTTCCATTGCGCGTAGATCCATGTTCATGCGGAATAAATGAGTGCGGTTTATCCTGCGAGTAATGAAGCGTATGTATTGTTTGAAATTAATAACCTTGGCTCCCATTATATTTTACGAAAATTTATTATTATATTTTTATTTATTTTTGTGGTATAGAAATAACAAAAATAAATATGTAATTATTGATAATATTGATATGATAAAGATGTAGTGCATAGGGGATTAAAAATAGTTATTAGTCATAATAGATTGTGATTGGTTGGTTTGGTTCAAAGAATAGGGCAGCGCAATAAATCATCACAAGAAGTTAAACATACCTACTTCTAGTTTGTTATTATTTCCAGAAATATTAAATTATAGGCTTATATTATTATTTTACCCCATGAAAGCTTACTTTTGTCTCTGTCTCTGCTGTTTAATTTCTTCCTGCAATTCAAGCACACGTCGGCACAATCTTGTCAACATTTGCTCTGGAAAAACTACAGTGTTTGACAGTCCCTGTGGGCCGGTGCATCCACGAATAGCAGACGCTCTAATTTGATCATACCGGAGTACTATTACCTGGTCGACGTCGTTTAAACAACTCTGTTTCTCCATCTGAATTAAATGATTATTTAGTTGAAGTTGAAACTAACAATGTACGTTACTGTTAGTTTCGTACATCAGATAACTGTCATGTAGAGCACTCATTATAAGAACGTACAAATATTCAATAAAATAAATTTGTTTTATAGGAGAAAGTGGATTATTAGGAATATAACCGCATTGCTAGCAATGTCAGGTTAACCTCCACGTGGTTCCCCCTGGAAACTATGTGTTAAATTCATGGTTAATTTACCACGGTGAGCTAACTAACCTGATCTTAACACCATTCACTGGTGCCCCGGCAACGTAAACGGTTAGCGCGGGTGCACCATTCCACTATTATACATAAGAAAAAAATGTGTTTTATATAAAAATAGAAATTGAGCAGGTAATTATGATTAATATTATCATAATAGAAGCGCAGAAGGTACTAAGAATAGTAATACACTTACCATGAATTCTTTCAGTTCATTCTTTCTCTTATCAAGTTGCACGCTGAGTTTTCTTTTCACTTTATAGTGCGCTTCGATGTCCTTTCTCAAGAGATCGACTAATCTGTCTTGTTCCAACATTTCTTGTTCGTGTTTTTGTCTAAGAAAATATAAGTGATGCTTTATATATATATAAATATTAAATATTTTTTTTCTTATATATTTTAAAAACTGCTAATTAAACTGTAAATAGAAACGTGACAACTTTATTATTATTTCCTGGATGGGTTTAGCCGTAAAGTTAATGGCTAAACAAATCATCATAAAAGCTGGTACGAAGACGGACAAACTGATTTTTATTCACGTCAATCAATTTGTCCCTGTTGCACGAACAAAGTCACAGGTAAAAGCTAGAAATTGATAATCTAACCTGGTATTCCTTAAGTCATAGGTTTTATCATAGACGTCCTTGTCGCAACCTTCTGGGCATATGTTAGGGTCGAGGCGAATAGGACCGATATCACGACTGTCCAAACTGCCTTCATCCTGTTCTTCACTCGACGATGAGGATGATTCGGATTCCGAAGATTCTGACATGATGTAAAATTAGATAAACAATAATAATATCCCAGGACATATCACACAGCGCCGTCTAGATCCAAGATAAGTAGAGCTAGAGATACAAACAAGCTTACTCATGAATACTGTTTATACCATTTGAGGTAAAGTGGTGTGCTAAAGCGCTAGACCACCAAGCCATCAATGTATGTATGTCTATCCCTCTTTTCGGTATTTATTACTACAAATAATACCTATATTACATTTATTCACAGGTATATTGTCAATACCTTCTCAAATATTAAATAGATTTAATGTAGTAAATCTGCATACAATTAATCCATGAGTTATAAAATTTTGATATAAAAATACACTTTTAAATATACGTCACAATTATTATTACAATCTACTTCTTATTTACTGCTGAAGAAAACGTAAACTCATCTAAATACAATGAAATACGTTTTTTCTGTGCGTTTCTCGAGAAGACAAACAAACGTACAGAAAAAATGTAAATAAATATAAGTATATATAAGTAAATCTTAACCGCATGGCAAAACAATGCTAGCCGCGTCTAGTATCATCCTAAAATATGGTTCTGAGCCATCGGTATCCATTGAACTCGTGCACATTTTCGAAGTTCATTTCCAATAATTACTACTTGTTGAGATTGTAATGGAAATTTGTTGAAAGATCAAGTTAACGTTGCTGATACCAGATTTGGGAGATTTAAAATGCCGTGTATTGAGCTACAGCAAACAGCATTCATATAATCTCTTATGATATACCTACATATGTAAATGATTAAATGTAGTTATTACATATACAGGATTATATCAAACCATCATTGTCGCGGTCTCGTGGTGGTCTGTATTTCTTTTTGAATATTCTACGCAGGAAGTCTGCAAACTTATTGTCTTGGACGAGACGTTTAAACTGTCTCTGAAGCTCTTGGCATTGGTGGTCTAAACTTTCTTTATTAGAGAAGTGTTCTTCAATACGATGTTCGCAATCCATTATTTGTTCCTGTACGCCTCGTACCTATACAATAATAAAGTAAATGCAATATAAAATAATAGTTTTAAATATATACATATATATAGATAAATTGTTATTATAAATAGAATTATACGCTGTATACTTAAATCGAAAGTTATAGAAGAATATAGGTAATAAACACAATTATCAAGCGTTCCTGTAATAAATTGTGACGATCCTATTCATTTAATTGTCTCTAATTACCTGCATTAGTTTCACATAAACCCTTTCAGCTAACCTATCTTCGTGAGCTTCGAAACGATTCAAGACGTTCATCTCTCTATGTAGTTGATATAGGTGTAATTCAAGTAACTGATTCTTTTCCTGTGGAGAAAATGATGTAATATTTAATTACAGATATTTTGTTTTTGTTTTTATGTATGTTGTAGGTAGAAGTATTAGAAAATACCTGTACACGAATCCGTTCACGTTGTAATTGTCGTAAACGCGAATCGAATTGTTGTACAGAGACATCGGCATCAGCTAGTAGCATATCTTGTTCGTATAGATGCCTTAAAGAAAGGAAAAGACATTGATTAGGTCTTTATTTAACAGGCTTATTTTATATTTATTATATTTCGACGTAAAAAAAAACATTTATATAATATAACATTTAATAAACATTTAAAAAAAACATTTAATAAAATAACTATGCTACTACTATGGCATAGTAATCAAATTAAATAAAATTATAGTAAGTTTGCGTTAGTTGTATCATTTAATACCTTTCGATGCGTCTGTCTCGTATTTCAATTTCAATGTCTGAAAATTCATGATCTGCTCTTGGTTTTAATAGTTCCCATGAGGCAACTAATGGACGAGATTCTGTAAAATTGGAACATAAAAATTATTCGACATATCAGTTTCACATTTATTTTTTGTATCAGTACTCAATACATCTATAATCTATATTATAGGTCTATGAGTATGTTCAGATCTATGGGAGTGTAGATTGGATTGGACGTTTGGAATGATTACGATATTTTAGAAATGAAATATGTTTGATGCCCTAATTATATATTGATATATGACTGATAGGATGTCCCGCTCTTCTTGTGCACTATTAGTGTGACCAATGAAATGACTTGTTTTAATGTGATCAAGTGTGAGAAAGTATACAAATAAAATCGTACCGGTAATAGGCACAAACTTAGGAACTCTCTGTTGTGGCACTCGTGGCTGTGGGTATAAGGTGGATTTTCTGCGTTCTTGTATCATAGGTTTCTTGCCTGCAGCCCTAGTAATAGCAACTTGTATTGGTTCTGGCTTTATCTAAAAGTATATCAAGTTTAATTAATCTGTTTGAAATAAAATTTTATTATTATATTTAAAGTTTCATTAATGAAATTGTTCACCCGCGTTAAATTTCAATAAAAAATATAGACTATGTTAAAGCTTCATTATAATCCGTTCAGTAGTTTTTGCGTTAAAGAGTAACAAACATCCATACTTACAAACTTTCGCGTTTATATATATCTTTAAGATGAGTATGTAGTATATATATTTATGTTTAAGCTAGTTACAGAAATTAATACAATTCTTATAGCATACTTCAAGATTTTTTTCAGGAAATTCGAGGTCATCATCTATATGTGGTACTAATGGCGGTGGTTTCACAAGTCTTTGCGGTATCTCACTTCGAATTTCGCTAAGTCTTTCGGCGATCTTCTTCATTTGCGTTACCATACGCACTTTGTGTTCGCGAAGTTCTAACACATTTGTATTGAAGGCACGTTTGTTGTCGTATATCTGAGGGTGTAGAAGTTCATATAATAATATTTAAATAGTTAATAACATCAAAATTTAGATTTACTACATAAAATTATAAAACAGTTATGGCAGCAAAATATACAGTACAGTAAGGATTAACCTCTTTTCTTGTGAGACAAACACGCAATTGAGTATTATGGGCTGGAGATGCAACATAGTCTTCTTGGCTCTTGAGCAAGCGGTTGCCTATAGTGGCCTCTGCTTCTTTTAATGCTTCAGCCGCTCCTGGGGGCAAAGCATGGGGGTCTGGCTTACGTGAAAGATGTTCTTGCCACTGAAAATAGAAAGAAATGTTTCATCATGATCATTGTAGAACTCTCATTAAATATACAGATAACAATACATATAATTTGAAGAAGCAAGATAACGAAGTAACATTGGGCGACTTTATCATTTAACTGTGATTTTTACGAGACAAACGTTGGATGGATATGAATAGGTATCTAAGTAGATTCGAGTAGGTTGAGATGTACGTAACAGCAAGTTGATTATATCTGACATTATTGTAGGAGTTATATATCTCAATAATAATATCTTTCTGCAAGGAAGCACTAAAGCACACTTAATACCTAGTGTGCTTTAGTGCTCCCTTGGTGCGTAATACCTAGTATAGATTATCAGGATCCTCATATTGTATTAAGCAACTTTCTGCCATTTGATTACCTAGATAAACTTTAACTGTTATATATTGCTCCTAAATGTTATAATTATATGATACATGTAAATAAATTATTATTATTATCATCATCTGTATCTGAAATATATATATAGGTATATATTATCTTACATGTACCTCACCTCAATAAACTGGAGGTGATGACGATGTAAACGTTGTCGATAATTCCTCAGAGCTTTCTTTAAAGGATGTGGTGGTTTTGGAGGTAATCCCAGTAAGAAAGACGCTACTCGTGGAGGTCCATATGACAGTTTCCTAGCAGCCGCTCGACGAGTGGTAGATTCAGCTCGTCTAATAAAGCCACCGTTACAATGATTGTCCAATTTAAAGAAATACAAAATAAGTGGCAGTAAGTAATTGTAGGTACATGCAATTGAGTTAACAAACACAGTATAATTAAATTACCTTGTCTCTGCATCTGCCAGTGCCAGTAAATTCATATTTCTATGGTAAGCATGTAATTAAAAAAAATATGTATAATATAACATTATTGAATACCACCTAAAATTAAACACTAGTCACACTTCTTTTATCCATTGGTTTTCCATTTGCCATAGATTCATTATTCCCATATCAATTTCGGACATAAACCTACTTGTTTTTAATGTATTGTTTTGCGTATATACAGTACGTACCTTCCGCGCAAAGCAGCTTCAGCCATTTTTTGATAAACTTCTTCTAATTGATCATAGAAAGCTTTTGCGAGATTTTTTTGTCGCAATGGTCGTATCGTGACTTCAGGGTCTCTAAAAATGTAATAAGTCTGATATTAGTACAAATAAATATTATCTATAAATTTAAAGAAACATTTTAACAACGAAGACTTTGCAGCCGCAGCAAGCAACAGTTTGTCTGCTATAAAGTATCATATTAAACAAAAAAAAAAGATCTATTAGGCTTAGCACGAGTAATATGAAAAATAAGCAAGCTTTAGTATAACTTACTAACCTGATGGCTCTCAATGTGAAAGGGTATACGTCCAGCTGTATAATATTTCTGGAGTGCATTTTGTGCAGAGCCAGATTTGAAGCCTCCAGTTGGTGAGCGAGCTTTCTTTTCGTGAGCGCTTTAGCCTCCTCCAACTCTTGTTCTTGTACTGCCAATGGACGTGGATCCAGAGTGACATCAATTTGTTGAGAGCATGGCAATGATCGGTTCCTATAAAATATAAATTATAAATATTTATATTACCTTTTACATAGTAATGCTTGTATATACCTAATATCAGTATGTGTACATAAAGGTATACTAAGTATTTTAATAAATAATGAAATAATTTTAGTTATTATAAACAATTAATGATAAAAAGTTTTATAATTTTTTTTATGGGAAAAAATCGGAAGCATCTGATTTATATATATATGTGACGGTTACCGCTAACCACCCGGAGCCCACCTGATAGCTTATCTAGAACCTTCCATTTTTATATAATCTTACTATCAAGCTGTCAGGTGTCTTTAAAAATAAAGACAACAGCTTAAATTAAATCTATTGAACAGTTCAGTGGTTAAAATAGTTAAGATAATTCATAAAACATGAACTAGGTTCTATAAAACTCAATAACAAATTTATTAATTTCTCAACTTAATAACAAAGAATAATAAAATTAATCTTAAACAAAATTGGTAAAATCAGGTACACTACATTCTACATCTAAGAAATACATAAATTACTAACGCCTTGATAAGTTTATTGTATTCTGCAGTAAGTTCGGCCAGTTGATCTCGGACACGTTTTTTATGTGCATTTGCTATTGCCATCATCTTGTCGTACTCCTCTTTTTGTTTCAACTCTTCATGTGACATTAATTCTCCTTCAAGTGTACTCGGCTCTTTAACTTTTACAACTTTCTATAAAGAATAATATTTTCAATCGCTTAAGAATAATCAGGAAAATAATTTATTTTTTTGTATGAGTACTTACGCACTTTAAGCTAGTACTGATACTGTGTTTTTATGTGAAGATAGAACAGATATGCAAAATATATAATATATACCATAATTCCTTCTTTTTTTAATACATTTCTGGTAAAACAACACCTGAATAAAGTTGTACTTATAAATAGTCCTTCCATAAAGCGAGACTCATGCTCAATAGTGGGACGACGATGTTTATGATGATGATAAAATATTCTGTATTGTGTCCATTAGAAAAAATGTTTTGGTAGATTCAAGTATCACTTACGGGAATTTCTAGTGGTTTTGGTAATGACAGCGTTGTTAGTAAGGCCTCCGTAAAATTTACTTGAAAAGAAAATATGTTGCCATCTGCACCACAACTATACAGCATTCTATAAATTAATAAATAGATAAATAAAATATACTTTACTTATTTTTACATTACTGTAATTACATTAATAATGTATTAAAAACCACCCGTAAAATTACAATTAGTTTAGTTTAGCCAAAATTTGGTACGTATATATTATTAAGACTAATAAACTATGTAATTTTAACTAAACAAATTTGACTTTGAGACTAAAATTAAATCCAAATCTAAATAAATGAATATGGAATGGTCCACCCACTGAAGCTAATGCATACGCTAGTGGTGTCAGTGGATAGGAGTTTATGGAGGAGGAGAATGAGCTTAGAGCCATTATGATTTTATCTGTGATTCTTACTTTCCATCAGCACTGAATTCCAAACATGTCACAGTACCAGTGTATCGGTCGTGCATAGGTAAATAGTAATTGTCAAAAAAATCAATCCGCGGTGTAGGTTGGGCCTGAAACAAAAAAAGAATAGAATCGACGATTTCAGCTAAGCGAATTACCTAAATGCCGTCTACACAAAGTTAGTAATTCATTTTATGGTAATTGCGTAAGATTCTATAATAAACTGCCAGAGTCTACGCTAAATCTTACAGAGAGGCAATTCAAATCTTATATTACTTAAAAAAGCCTATTATAAGATAGATGAATTTATAGAAAGCAATATATAGCAAGAATAAGTTTATTTGCGGACAACGTTATAATTTTAATTTTCATACTGCTTTCTTGATATATGATAGCGTAGCGGCTTTTGTATTGATTGCCGCATGCATCCTTATGTAAAGTGCGAATACTGTAACTACCATATAGTAATTTTTGTAGCTGTGACGTGGTCGTGTGGAATGAGTAGTCATGCTCACTAAAATGTCCAGACATGTGGCGGCGTGGTGGGCCGGGTTAATGGGCTCCCTAAAATATGGTCGAGCGCAGTGATGGCTGGCTCATCCGTCATACTCGTGAACGAGTGCTGCTTGTAGGGACTGGTCTGCTCTTATCACTACGACTGATTTAATCTTATTGCATATTTATATTTGACCCAAAAATTAGTGCTTGTTGGTAGTTTGTATTCACACGTTTCGACTTGTAAATGTAAACTTACAAGGATTATTTAAAAGAGCAACACACAAGTTTCTTGCTCGTTCTTCTTGTGATGAGACAGCTTTCCGAACGAGTGGTAGATAAAAAACAAATTGTTATGACTATTCAAAAGTGCTTAAATTAAGTTTATTTGAATAAATGATTTTCTATTCTATTCTATTCTAATATTTTTCATAGACATTGGTAATAAAAAACCAAAAATACTATACGGAGTACGTACTCAGTGAAATCTAGAGACTCCTTGGCAAATGCCACAGAAAGTAGATAATTAATAATATTGCGTAATCAGAAAAAAAAAAACAAAAATGTATGAAGTGTATAAATAGTTCAATAACTGTAATTTTATGTCATTTAATAGTAATATATCTGCTATTCTATTTAATCCATATATGAGAAGTTACTGAAACACCTCCTTGTACCTCTTCTTTAGCCAAACGTCTGCCTTTTAGTTTCTTGAGTAGCTTTTGTGTGGCCTTGATCCAAGTTAAATAATGTTGTTCTGGCGAATCTTCCTCTTCAGTTGGCATACGTACAACACGTATATATCCAGTATTTGTACCAATGACAAGGTATCGGCCATCACATCTAAAAAGTTATAAGATGTTCTTACTTTCGACTATTTTCGTCCACAGAGGCTCAGAAATCTTAAAATAGCTTGTATAAAATAATTCCTATATATAGTCATTGGCTTCCCTAAAATATGTTTTAGGGCAGTGATGGCCGGTTCATACGTCATACTAGTGAACGAGTGCTGCTTATATGAACTGGTCTGCTTTAATCAGTACGAGTGTTTTAATGTTTTCCGAGTTTTCCTAATGAGCGGTAGATTAAAAGAATGATAACTGTGACTATTCAAAAGTGCTTAAATTAAGTTTATTTGAATAAATGGTTTTCTATTCAATTCTATATATATACTATAATAAAGAAGAAAGAAATTTTAAGAAGTAAAGCCAATAATTATAGTCACTTTTCGCTTAGTAAATTTATATAATATGTAGAGTACCTACATTTTCATTATTGTCAAATCAAAATTCCAATTTACTTAATAACTGTTATCTAGGTATAATTCTTAGCTGTTGATTATTAAAAATATCGCATGTAATTTATTATGTAAATAATAAAAAATATTTTACACAAATTTTAGAGCCGTAATATCATCACTCCACGCTCCAGGAATTGGTCCATATTTTAGAACCTTATTAACTCCTGGTTTCACTAGTAGTAGAGCTCCAGTTCCACGTTGTACTACCCAAATGCCATCCTCGCAATATTGAGCCCAAGTGATGGTGGTCCCAAGCATACTTTCGCTTTCCACTGCAACATATCACATCTATAAGTTGTGTGTATATTAGAATTCTTACTTGGATTAAATAATACGAGTTCTGCTTTAATATTTAATTAGGTAGGCCAAAAACTCGTAAGTCATTATCTGCAATTTCTAATTAATGTATTTTAATTAAATAATTATTTACTGAGCTCTATTTCCCCAAGCCATTCATGTTCTTCGTCATCGTCTTTATCATTAGTCGCTTCATCCTTGGCTTTCAAAGCCTCTTCGTCTATACTGGCAAGATCTTCTTCCGTAGGAAAAGGCCGGTATCGCATACTGAGAAATATAATTGAATAGCATTCAGTACTGCAGTATGTATGTAGTTGAAAAACTATGGAACATATATAGCGCAATAATAAGATGTACTTTATAGTATTTATATGTTTAAACTTACGCGTGTGTTTTATTTTAATTATATGTTTAATACGGCCTAACACAAATAATTTTATGGTAAATCAGGTATTTACCTCTCTCGATGTTTCAATTAGTTAGCATTAGCGTTAATAAATGTATTTTTATATGACAATCTAACGCCGGTAGATTGTCATATAAAACAGAAGTTTTTATATGACAATGTAACGATGGTAGTTGATTAAACGCAGTTACCTACGGAAATTGATCGCTGTACTCAAGTCACCTCGTGAACATGTCTAGTGTAACCTAGTCGAAACGTCTTGAGAGACAATTTACCATACAATTGTAGAGCTTAAAACCCAATTAACTATATTAAATGTAAGTGTAAATCTAACTCACTCGATAAACGTTGTCCTGACTAAATTGTGAATATAAAATTCGTATCGATGTAATAACAAAAACATATTTCTTAATTTTATCTTTCATGTAAAATTAAGAAATATGTTTGTTTCTTATTATAACAAATAACGGAACGTGTGATGCTGGTTTATCATAGGTAGGAAATAATACCATGGATACATACAAATGTTTTTTCACTAATGTTTCCTTGTATGATAAGAAGTCTAGCTTAAATGTTGTGATGTCACTGTATTTGCGTATAGGAACATCCGGAAGAACAGCTTCCATTAGAAAACCAACTTGTCCACATAGTAGCAATACAGTTTCCTGAAATATACTAACATCATTAATATGTATTAGGTATTTTAAAAAAATCTATTATCTTCAAATACGTTACCTCTCCGGGTTTCCATGTCATGTAGGCTATATTGTTAGGAGTTTCAATAAAACCAAGACGGTGTAAGCTAAATGGTGTACCTGCTTCCAGCTTGTAAAGAAATATTGTAGTATCCTCACCGCAAGTAACTAATAGAGTTCGTTGTTCATTTATCGTTATTTGCGTTAGGGGCTTTGAATGTGGTTTTAGTAACTGTAAAGTATATTTAATATTATATACATTTGTAGATATAAAAGTAGCATAAAATAAAATAGTGATTACAAATAATTATGGCACAGGATAATACCGAAATCATGTCTATGGCGTCAGCATGAAGAGAGTCACCACTGTGTATACTAAGAGCGGAATGTACTCGAATATTGATCATGTTGGTCTGTGATTGAAGTCGCTCAGGGTGCAATAAAAGTGTGCGCATTATTCCATCAGAAAAACCTACTAATAGAATACGTGATGTTTCATCAACCTATACAAAAGGAAAACAATTATTTTATCAATCAACTTTTCCTACAAATTAGTGACATTGTGTAAAAATTAATAAATATATTATATAGCCTATGACAGTGATTCCTAAAGTGGAGACCACGGCCCACAGGGGACAAGTACATCAATATGCGAAAATACATCATACATAGGCATAAGAATTTTAAAAAGGCTAATGTGGGGCATGGCACATAAAAAGGTAACATTGGTCTAGAGGAAGCGTATTGACGTTAAGTTGCAATTTTCAATATTTCTCTTTATTTTGCGGCTGCTAAAATAAACTATTGTACTGGTTATATTATTATTAGTTTTAACTGTGAATGGTTTCAGTAAGTCAGAGTTAACTATTGTATAAGTAAAGTTGAATGGAACAATGATATGAACAGTAACAGGATAGGTTTTGACAAGTATTTATGAATTTATTACGGAAATATAAATATTGTATAATACGTACATCCACTGGCGGGTATAATAAACAAGTGATAGGTGCAGGAAAGTGGTAACGAGCTAGCAATGCATGAGTTTCTATGTTATATGCTTGTAATGCACCGTCTTCACCAGCAGTAATCAAGATTGGGTGTGTTCGGAGAGCAGCCATCGAAACTATACCCCCAGCATGACAAGTCATCACTTTATGGTGGTCGCATTCAATTTTATCTATTTCGAGTTCCACTGTCCATATACCACCATTGCCGTCCTGAATAAAGAAAAGAATCTTTCATAATATTAATAAAAAAATACTTTCTATTATCTTATATTTTTGTCAGCTTTAGAATTATCATATAATTAAGTAATTACCTGAGCATACCAATGCATATCTTTTTGATGTTTGAGACACATTATTTGGCAATTCGGTACCTGTAATTAATTTTTATTACCACAGATTTAATTTAGAATATTAGAATTTATTTGTATTATTTTATCAAACATAGTTCGCTTTTGAAATGTATTAAATCTAGGTAATTTTTATCCTCATAAACGGTCCTCTTAGGTGCGAGATCATTCATCCATCTATCCATACCATTCAAATTCCACATTTAAATACGATAGTTTTACTGTTTCTGTTGTTTTAGTTACATAATAAGATCTAGCAATAAAAATCATACGCAAGTTTCAGCCACTGGATTTAGTTCGACGTAAGGGTCGTCTTCAGGAGGATCAGCCTGCTCTACGGTATCCCAATACCATGCTCGAATACATCCATCGCGTGCTATAGTTGTTATTTCATCTCCCGCAGGACTGAGCATGAACTGGATCTAAATATTGTATAACATTATATAGCTGACGAAAACTGTATTCATAGTTATTTTTATGAATTTACATGAAGAGCTATGTGGATAATATAATATTTTAAGTATAATTTTATTTATGAGTATAGATGCCATTCTAGATAAGCCATAGATACTTTAGTTAGGATGTCATTAGTTTACTTTAATTATGTTTCCGTTAAATATTTAAAACTTGGGTTTAGTGTATTAAAATTTATTTTATATTTACTTACCACAGGAGCTTTGTGACAAGTTTTTCTACCACGCTGCGTTATTTCTAATTTAACAAGTCCAGCTTCCCATACTAACACGTTGCCCCACTCACATCCCGATAACACCTACACAACAAAAATATTTTTACACAATTAGATACTTTGTAAATATTACAACACTAGTATACGAACATAAATATAAAAAAGGTTTAAGAATGCAAAATGGCACATTACACGATATTATGCCGGGATAGTGTATTTTCATACACAGGAACAAGAGTTCGATCTTTCATCCAATTTTATTTCAGCTTGTAGTAATGCTACCTACATATATCAAAGAAAGAGTCTCTATTGGAAGCGTTAATTTATTGATGAATCTCTAAAGTCCCAACAGCCTCCATTCATAAAGATTAAACAGATAGAAAATGTTTTGTAATACTGGTATTACCTTTTCATCCGGCATTGGATAAACTCCAATCACATCACAAATCTCCGTTTTACCAAACCGACCTAGTTCACCTTTTAACTTCAAACCTGTGAATGTTTGAGCCATTTTCCAAAATTTTATATGAGCAGCACCTGTAATTTTTTTTAAATAAAGTTTTAATCTTGTCTATTTAATACTATATGTACTTTTATTGTTAATAGTAAAATTGTTAATATGATACAGATTATTCAGCTCTATTATTTGTATTATGAATGAATTGTTATTTGTTTCAGTTTTATGTTGAAATAAATATTTAGATTAAAAATATTTTTATATACAACGTACAATTATTATGAATATAAGCAATATAATATAAATATAAGCATTACGTTCTACAGACTGGGTTTAGATTTAAATTACCTGCCGTAGTAAGTTGTCCGGGACAATAAGGTGAAAACATTACTGAGTTTATGTCAAATGTAAAAGCGCTAGTGCGAAGCAAAATACGGTGTCGTTTCCAGTTCCAAATAGTTAAGTTGTAGTCTGGTTCTTTACCCACAGAAGCCAGAAGTTCACCGTCGGGACTGCATTGACAATATTGTAGCTATTAACATCTTTTAGGTATACTTTTAGATATACCTATATTTTAACTAGCAGCACCTAACAGTTGTTTTGCAAACTTACTTTATGATAATTTATATTACAAAGTATTCTTTTAGTTAATCTTAGTCACCTCTTACTATCCATAGGATGAATAGATTAAAATTAACGTATTGTATTTTTTCGCCGAAACTATACTGAGCGTAAAAGCTCTTTAGGTTATAATTCAGTAACAAAGTTAATCGATCATACAATAATCTTTAAAAACTATAATGCTTGTACATAATGTTAAAGAGATCCATAAACATTGGTATTACATAGTATTATGTACTACAGAATTTTTGTACTAGGTATTTAGGTTTTCCTTTAAGTATATCTCTATCGTCAACTTGCTCATAGTCAAATTTCTAGTCTGTTATTTATGGAATGAAATAGGTATTTTAATTGGGTAACATAACGATATTTTACTAAAACTAATTACAAGTGACTATGTTCTGCTAATGTAATAAATAATTAAGTGTTATTGTATACCCACAAAATACATAAACATGCTACATACCTAAAGTCTAGGATAGAATATGCATTAGTTGTGCCGTCTCTAAGAATAGCGTCTATATCCATTTGCGGCCAAGTGTATAGTAATATCAAAGGATCCCGATGTCCTTCTCTTCCTTCTGCTACTGCTATGCGGTAATTTGGATCTTTCCTAAAAGACTGAGGTGAGGTTTGATTCAATATCAAGTGAAGTGGAAACAGTTAAAAGTATGAAAGTGATAAAAACTAGTATGAACGTACGTGAATCAGCATAAATAAAAAGTTATGAAATACCTATTCTTTAAACAAGATTGATTTTTTGTGAAATTAATTTTCACAAATAAATAATCAATCTTGCTGTACTTCGAATGTTAACAATGGCATCTCCCATATAAGATGAATCATATAAATTCCAAATATAAGAAAATCTGCAAATATGTCACGTAACATAAATAAATACAATAAAGTGGATCCGTTAGGCAGGCTTTGAGCTACTCTTCACGTGTTTGGAGTGACCTCTGCACTCGCCCCCATTTTCATCCAATGAACCATGGCCAACAGCATTAGAATAATTTGAAAAAATATACAATATAGCTATTAAATATAAATATTGAACAATAATAGCAACAGCGCCACTCATTATAATTAACATGAAATGTAATAATACTATTATACTCTTCATATCGTTTCCACAACAAGACCAAACATTTTTTTAAATGTGCAAATATTTTGAGACCATACTTTTTCAGTGGTGTAAAACTTTCACTTACTGTAATATTTCCAATCGATCCACCGGTAGTGCTCCTTCTAAACCATGTTTGTTTAGTGTAGACATCCATAAATGTTATAATACTGCCCGCAGCCCAACATACTACGCTCTCGTCACAAGCACACAGATTGAAGTATTTGTGACAATTGTAACCATAAGAATATCTTTTATGTTCTTGTTAAGAAATGTTATAAGTTTCTCTAATTTTGATACGGTATGAATATTATGTATGCAATGAATAATGAATGATGATGATATCATCAATATGTACATATTGTGATACTTTCTTCGCTGAAGAATAATTATGTAATATCAGCCATTTCCATTACCTTAATAATTCATTAAAAAAACTCGAAAGATTAGAGGGATTTCAAGAAATAAGCGAAAATATAATGATGTTTTTAAAAGGATACTCAAATTCAAATAAGTTAAGAGGTATGGTAGAGTCCAAGGTATTAACAGCACCAGACAAAAAGTCATCTGGGTCATATTCCGTAAGTAAAGACTCTTCTTCCAGTTGCTCTTCTTCAACTTCTTCAGGGATTACTGTTTCTTGTATCGGTAATTCCTCTTGTTCACCTATATTTACTTAAATTGATTATTTACTGTATAAATAATTATATTTCTACAAAACAGTATGCATGAGGCTGGGCATGTGCGATGATTTAAGCTAGATAGAAATAAATTCTTCCTACCTATTATTTTTATAATTCGTCAAGGTATAAGTAAATCACTTCTACAATGAAGGTGACAAAATGAATATAGACGCATACAACATCAGGTTATTTTATAGAATTTGGCGTTTAGGTACATTGTACAGTAGGTATGTATTAGGTATATCAAATATTCGCAGACTTGGTCGTGGAAAAATAAGTTCAAGCGCATAACTGATCTTTCTTATAAATATATTATACATTATAAGAATAAGCCGTGTCAATGTGAGTATGTTTATTGCCTCCTAGTACTTTAAGTATTATAATAATTTTAACAATATTTGTTATAGTGTAAACAGACATGAATTTTGGACTTGCGTTGCATATGCAGAAGTTGAATTTTAGTTTTTGCCTAGTATTGCGAAGTATTCCAGCTGACTACGTGCAGTCTAATAAGTGGGTGTCTCCCGTGTTTCCTTGCTACAGTACGGCTAGGTATATGTATACCACAGTTGTAAGTGTAATTGCAGTATTGTCAAAGACAATAAACTGTAATGTTTACACTTTACAGTCTTTGATAGTATAGTCTTAATAATGTTTAAAGATATAATTTAAATTAATTACGGGCGAATTTCGACTACTGGCGCGCCACTAGCTATAATAATTATGCTACGGTATATATAAAGGCTCATCCGCATGACAGATGAATAGTTCAAATAAATTGCAATAGATGTCGTTACAGGTTTCGCTCAACAAAATTAATATTCAGAACGGCATTCATGTGCCTATCTTTATAACAATTAATTACAATTATTTAGTTATATATTATCAATTAGTGAGTTATGTACAACAATGAAATGAATAAAAATATAAGGCGATTCACGCTAGGTCAAATCACTTTTCGCAGTTGTTGCGGCAACTATACATTGATGCGATTCTCGATGCGAAGAAGATTGCCGCTCTGCTACTTGTGCAAAGTACTTAATTCATTACTCCAAGACTTACGAGTTTATATATACATATATAAATAAGTGTATATAATGAATTGATGTATATATAATTTTGTTTATATAACTGGTATTATAAATAAGGTGATAGGCCAATTAACAAGTTACAGGCACCTCAGAAAATAAACTGAAAATACTTATCCAATAAATAAATATCGGATGATTGTTAGTAGTAGGGAGTCCATTACTAACAATCAAGCTTCATTTCTAGTAATGTAATATCAGCCATTTCCAATGAGGTCTACGCAACCTATTTGGTCACGTGGATTTCAAAAACTATTGCGGTCAATTTTTGATGAATTCGCCACGGTTGTCTAATTTAATAAATTTTATTGTCTTATCTTTCACTGGTGTCCTTTTCAAACAATAAAAACATAATCAATAGCTCTGTATTTATTGTAGCAGATTACAATATCTTGTAGATATTGGATCTGATATATGTTAAGAACAATCTTAGCTAAAAAGAAAAGCTCGTCCTATTTATTTATGGGTTATGATTATGTGCAGTTAATTATTAAAAACCATAATTGAACTGTTTAAATTAAATTTTATGCAGTTTAACAACTACTGTAACATAATAGAATGTTATGGATAATGAACAAATATAATAATGTAATGAATTTTACCTTCTATGGTAGCTTTAAGTTCATTATCAGCCATTTTATGTGTCTATTTATATTTATTTCAAGAATTAAACAAACATTTCTATCTATAAAATATGGTATCCCGGCAACGATACTTTAAAGAAATACAGCATAAAGTTTATATCCACGCAACGATTTGATTCGACTTAATCGATTTGTCTCATATCTCGTATACTTATTCTGTGCACATATAAGAACGCTACTAGAATAAATTTTACATATCTGACAAATGAATGATTGTCAATGTCAAAAAATATAAATTTTGAAGTTTGTGTTTATATTTGTAATAGATTAATTCCATTTTACTCATAGTTGTTGTTCATTTTATCTAATTTGGTATATTAGTTATACCAATTGGACTATGAACTTTAGCCAGAATTTTAGTTCTTTCAGTCCTTGAAAATAATTAATTATGTCGCAGCCACATAGAAGAGCTGTCTTAAACTTGTATAAAACGGTATGTTTCAAGAATATTTTATAATTTTATTATATTGATTATATTATATATATTGATTTTTATTTTTTAAACTTGCATTGAGTAGATATATACGCTGAAGTGTACGGCATTAATAGTTTAATTTTGTTACATTTATAGTATAATAGCAAAGTAACATGTGATTTATTTAACATCTGTGTATTGTTTTCTTATAGTTATTGTATATGGGCCGGGATTGGCCTCAAGGGTATGATTTCTTTAGGAAACGACTGCATAAGGTATTTACAAAAAATAGTGGAGAGACAAATCCTGAGAAAATAAGAATTATGATAAAACATGGTGAATTTGTTGCAAAGGAAATAGAAGTGCTTTACATGTTAAAAAAATATAGAACAATGAAAAGAAGATATTATGATGGTTCGTAAAATGAGTAAGTATTTGTTTTAATTCATTGTTAAAATAAAATGCTTGCTGCATTTTATAAATAAGACCAATATTGAGTACCTAAAATATTATAAAATTTTAATTAATTGTGTAAACCTACTTATTCTGAAAGATAAAGGCTTAGAGACTGTCTAGATTATTAGTAAAATTATAAGTACTTCTTCCTATTGTGAATATATAAAATGCTTTCTTTGCTATATTGCTTTGTAGATATTTTCATAGTTATAAATTGAAGTAATTCTATTGGAAGAATATTAGTATCAAACAAGAACTTCATAATATAAATGTATAATATATTTTCAACATATTTTTAAATGTTGCAATGAAACTGCACAATCTATGTAATTATGTATTATAGACATTCTTCATAGTTTACATAATTCATTACAATATACTCTAAGAAAAAAATGTAATGTGAAAATAAAAAAAATCTATATTATCTAAAATAAATAAAAAAATAATATTAATCATACAATGGTTTTTATTCAAATGGCAAGTGATATGACAATTATTATATTTTAACAATCAGGAATATATACATGATTAGATCTACAATAACAACATTTTAAACATAAAAAATAAATATTCTATACTTTTTAGTCATGTGCAAGAAGTAGTAATGGAGATACAGATACACCCTGCAATTATTTAGTGTAGATTCCACTAAAATAAAATATTGATTACATTATATAATACTAGATTCAGCAAAATTTTATTTTATTTAAGTTTATAACAAACAGTAACCAGTACAACAGCTTAACACATTCATTTTACATTTGTTCATTGTGAGACTGCTAATCCTGGCACATCTGTTAGAAATGTCAAAAACAACTCAAACATGAATTAGGATTCAACACACATTTAAATACACAATACTCTCATTTACTACTTTTATATCATCTACACCTAGCATTCCATATTTAAGTTTGAGCTGTGTTTGAAGACTAAGGCTGGGTCTACACTATGAGGTCAATCTCGGTCTGGTAAAATATAATCATATTAGACAATCTGACTTAGTTCACAAGTCTAAAACCATATACTTTTTAAATGTACATTAATTACATTTGATGCAATACTCTCTTCAATGGGTAATAGCTGACTGAACCGGGAATAACAGAGTTCATTATTCATTATATCAATATAAAGATTGATTAAACTCCAACGAAATTCCATCAAGATTGATCGCATTTGGAGTTGGATTTAATTCTTGACTGACTTGGATAGGATGAATATACACAATGTTTTTCATTTAATAATATTTTACCAGATTGCGAATGAACTGTCATCAACCTAATGTTGTAGGTTCAGCCAAAAGTGACTTAATTCAGGATTATACATCCTGTCAAAAGTACATTACAATTATTATGATTTACTTGGGCCATTTTAAGTATAGCAGGATGGCTATGACACTGCAGCACCTATCAGAAATCACTAACAAAGCAGTATCTCAATTTTAATTGTGGTTAGTATGTTACTGAAATGCAAAATTTTACATACATATTTTTATATATTTTGAAAATAAAAATATTTTCTTAAACATTAATATACATGTAATAATATCTTACCTTTACCTAAATTATTTGTTCAGATATAAGAGTGTAAAACTATATTTGATTATTGCTGAACTCTTATATGAACCACATTGGAAGAATTTAATATGGTAGTGATGATAGAAGAATCTCAATTTATGAATAGAGCTATCTGTAATCACCATATTTTTTAATCAAATTGAATGCTTATATTTTGGGCAATCATCCAAATTCTTTGCTTTTATGGAAGTGGTTGTTTTAAGAAGTGTTTGGCATGAAGTCAACATAGTCATGTTTAGATAATTTTAGATACTTCTTATTGAAAATTTATTTTGGATCTTCTTATCCTCATGTCCTACACTGTATCATAGTGTCACTAGAACTGTTCAAGAATGATATAACTGACTGTTATAACTGAATAAGTAGGTACTTATTTTATCACTTTTATTCTAGATAAATTGTGAATATAAAGTGACTACCTAAACATCAAAGTTTATTTGTTTTCTTTTATGGCCACTCACTAAGGCTGCACATTGTTATCCACTTATTATGTGATAGTATTGTAAATATCCCTCTGGGGATAATGATGTGAGTACATTATTTTAATTTATTAGTGATTTCGATAGTTTAAATGCTGATATAATAGTTTAGAATACGTACTGGTAATAAAGAAATGTTAAGCACATTAGATTAGCAAGGCTAGCATTGTTGGTCGTAATAATGTAGCCCACTTCTACAAATAATTACACAAATCGAGTTATTGATTTTTTTTTCTAATATTCTAGCGATTATTCACATATACATATTTCGTGGCTTTTCGTCTTAAGATTATACAAAATGTTATTAAATAGCATTTGGAATATCTATATTGTCAATTCTACCGAGGCCCGACCGCATGATTGGTGGCGGCCTGAGATTATATAGTAGGTACTTGAAAGATGTTTCAACAGATTCACAGCAGCTTAGTAAGTCATGGTGTGTACTTGGAAAAATACGACATCTTGTTCAAAAAAACGTCAGTATTCGTTTATGAAACGAAAGTGATGGAACATTAAAAGTAAGTATTAGGTAGACTTATATTTGCATAATACAGTGTATATATTATAATATATTAAAAAATATATATTTACCGGTACTGGCAATGAATCTGTTGCAAACCAAAGTTAAATCTATATTTATATTACCGTAAATATATTTATTGTTAAATACAGTACTTGAACCACAAGGCTATCCCTACTTGTTTCGTGTTGGTGCACTTCTAAATGTACTTGAAGCCCGACTCCTTTACTCCTATATAAGTAGATATACGTGACCGTGAAGTTTAACATGTGATTACATTATATACACAATAACACATAGGTTTGAGATCAACAACAGTCAAGCTTTAGCTAATTATGTAAGTATAATATAGATAGATCATTCTTTTATAAATAGGTAATTTCGTGTAGATATACCAAATTTTTTGGCGCTGAATTGTTTCAATAAACGACAATTAATCGATGTTATAACGCCATATATATATATATATATATATAGAGTTTTTATAGCTTCATTAGCGAATTTATAATTAGGTATATATTATACATTAATATGTATATAGTATGATGTTATACTTTGACTAGTTTCTGTGACACCACTTAAATTTTTTGTTAAAAACAATATTATTAGAACACTTCCTAAAAATAAATACGTATCAACTAACTTTTATACAAATTATATATTTTTTTCTGTTAAATAATGGATACTGAAGATACTATTAATTAACACACGTAAAAATGTCATGTCTTAAAATAATAAAGATTAGGTACCTATACGATAGGCCTATAATTGTTCCTCATAAGAAGAGAATTTCAATATTTCGCGTAAAAATAGTATGCTGTTTGTAAAGACAATGGAATTTTCTAAATATAACTTCATAATTATTTAATATATAACTTCTCTTCTACAGAGGAACCATTTTTATTATAATAATAAAAGGGTATCAATATTATAACACTTACAAGATAGTAAAATAGAATGTAATAAAGTTAACAGGATTCAACTTATTTACATAGCGTAGTTATTTTTTTATGTAAATGATATTTATATTTTCATACACAATTCAAGCGAACTTTAAATAATGGGTATTTGGGTACTTACAACGAAACAATTTTAAATTAGGAATATACTGAAATCTTTAAGAACTGAGTAGGTACATGTAGCACTAAGTATTGTACCTATAGTAAAATTGGAATTTTACGATTTTGGGAGTACTAAACAATATAACAACAGTTGAAAATACCATAAGCTTTCGATTGTTTTCGAAATTTCTATGATTACCAAAGACACGAGTATTAAGAATTATTACATACAGTATTAAGAATACAATGAAAAATGTAACGGCAAATTATGTCAAATTACGATATTGTTTAAAATGAAATAACATTAGGAGAACAATTAGGTAAATTACTTTTATATATTGTGTCGATTTTCCAAAATAATTATTTTACCACATAGATACCACATTGATTAGAAGTCAAATATAGTAAATTATGTATAGCATTTTGAATTAACACTTATAAAGCATACCTATGTAAAAGAACACGCTTTTTATTTTATTTAGCGGATACGCTTAATTTTCAGTCATAAATAAACTTGAATAACTCCAGTAAAACAATTCGCGTAGGTATTCTTCCCACTCGCACTTGAAGTAATCATATTCTGAAAATATTAAAACACATAATGTTTAAATAATTTTATAATACTTAAATATTAAAACACATGATTAAATAAATATTGTAATATATATTTACTACTAGCTGTGCTTGCGACTGTACTCGCGGAATTTAATTTAATTTTTCGAAAATAAAAGTTACTCCTTATTACATCAGCTACCTGCCAAAAAAAGTCCCGTCAAAATCGGGTCAGCAATTTCAAGATTAGCCGAAACAAACAGACAAAAATTGTAAAAAATGACATTTTGGTGTATGTACCGTATTTATATTCATATGCATGTAGTAAACGGTTATTTCAATATTAGAAACAGATACTCCAATTTTATTTATATGTATAGATTGGGAATAGGTATACAGATTACAGGTGCGTAACACCTTTGTCCTTAGCTATTTATAGGCGACTGTTGGACAAAATCTACTAGGTGGACCTTCAGTTTGTTGGCCATTCCAGTAAAATACGCTAATCACACTGTAAAGTACTGTGTCATTTGAAATAAGTATTTGAGACAACTTTGCATGACTGCATTCGGTCTAATGGGATGTTTTATATGGTTAAAAACTTATGTTGATAAATTATATATTTTTTTCGGACTACTCTAATACCGTTGGCCGCAGTTGGCCTTTACATATTTATACTAATGAAAGTATCTCATAAAAAATCGATGAACTCGTGGATTTTCTACATATACACAAACTATTTTTAACAGCGGTAGAATAAAAAAATGTGTATATTCAAAAGTGCTTATATTAAGTTTATTTGAATAAAGATTACTTATGACTTATTTCTGTTTAACTTGATAGTCAATACTAATTAATAGTATATATTATATTTACCTATATAATCTGGGATGATATCCTATTTATTTTAATTTGTAGCTATTTACCGAGGTATACTTTATACATACTTCTGTATTCTGTATGTACCTCAGTGTTACCTATTTCAGTCACCAAGCGGCTTACTTCGAAAGATGTGTTTCTGTTAAAGGTTAGGTAAGGCAGTGATAAGAGGCATGATATCTTAGTCCTCCGGAATGGCAACGCATGACTGGTATCACGGGTGGCATATGATATGTCCGTGGCGCTGTTCATGTATACAGGCGATGGTTACTACTTACCATTAGCTGGGGATTCAAGTTAGTTATCCTTGCTATTACTTAAACACACCTTACTTTCAACTCTAAGAAATGGTCGAAAAACTTAGAGTCCAATAGGAAATATCTTCCTCAAAATATGATATCTGAATTAAGCAACAATTCGCTAGTAGTAGATAAAATACTTTAGTCATTTTACTTTTAAATTTCTAATGTCTTAAATGTAAAATAAAGTAAATATATTACATTCATTCGATTACCTCAGGTTTATGTAATTTAATCCTTCTTTTCTCCATCGTCGGGGTCTTTGAGAGTATGCCATTGTGCGATCGGACGCCGAGGGCTGGCAAGCATGTCGGACCAGTGACGAAGCTCTGTGCCTGAAGCGTTGTAGCCCAGCACCACCTTACCAATCGGCTCCGATGTACCGATGCGATCGTAGTCCACCACCGTTACCACTAGATTTACTTTCTGAAGTCCAATTCAGTTATATGATGATTTAATTAATTTATGATATGTGAATATGGTCTGATGATCTTGATATGAGTTATAATGATTTTTTATTTAGTAATTTAGTATTGCGCTATAGTAGTATGTTCATAACACGTGCATGCTGTTGGTATTTTTTTGGGTATATATGTTTTGTTCCTTTAAATTTTAACATTTATTGAGAAGGTGAAGCACGTTTACGTATACAACAGTTAGATACATACAGGACATAGTATGGCACTCACGCATAAGGAACGATCATGTCAATAGCATGCTGTTATGAAAATAAAATATAACCAGCAACATTTTGGATATACTTACAAACGTAGGAGAAAGCATTCGAATGTGTAATTACGAGGATGAAGTGATGAATAGTAATAAGAGAACTATAGAAGAAAAACGAGGAACTGGATTCCTTAAACCATAAGTAATTACAATCTGAAGTCACCAAATTGTAATGCAGTTACGAGGGGAGATTATTAGACACCACTCTGTAGGGATTTATATTATTCAATGCCATAATACTTTATTAGAATATTCATAAAAATAAAAACCTTCATCTGAGACGCCGAGTTACAAATAAAGGTCAATATTTTATCAAAGAAGAATTCTAATAAGTTAGACTTTAAATAATATAAGGCTGGAAGGGCATCACCAAGGTACGGATAGATATATAGAGGTGGACAGGCGACAGATAAAGAAAATAGCTGTACAAAGAATACACTAAAGTACACTACAATAAACAACTAACATCACAACAACAACAACACAATAACATTTAGAAAACATAAACATAAACGCATTTGTATGACTATGTAAAACCAAATTATACGTGTATTTGTCAATTAATTAGGTATTCCTTGATATGTATAATCAAAAAGACTTTGCAACTATTGCAAGTCTACATTGTTATTTTCCTTTCATGTAAGAACATGAAATGAACAAAATTGACGTTCTACTCAAATCATGAAACATAAAACATCAAAATAAATTTGTATTTCTTTTGTTTAGGAGTGGGATCGGTATGGATGCAAGTGGTGTATGTAATTATGTCCACAACAATAAATACACAACATCAAATGGCACACAGTACAGACAATGCCGAAAGAAAGACATACTCATATATGCCCGAAATATTTAATATCGGTTGATGTTTTCTAAGCTTACGAGTACATCGTTCATTCGGAATTTTGTCCGAGCCATGCGCAATCACATCGAATTTTTCAATCTCGGCTCGCACCTGTATTTGTTCGAATGGTACTTCAAAAGTAAATGACTCGTTGTAATAGGGATTCAGTGTGCATTTCTTGATACTCGTTTTCTTCTTCTTGAGGCGTTTACCATTTTGCATGAGTGCTATCTTTACGTACGGATCTGTTGACACGCAGCGATGATACCGCATATGAAAAAGACATGTTAGGCATTAATATGTTTTACTACTTTGAAAAATTTTTGTGAGTGTGTTAGAAAAGTTAGTATGCCGAATGCAGTATGAATAAATAATACGATAAACATACACAAGCGACAAATTTTGTGATTTTTAAAAGATGCTAATAATCTGTCTTTATTAATATAAACTAAATAAGAGGGAACAGCAGCATACCGTGTTAGTTATGATAAACCATCAATGTATTCTTTGACGACGATGAATCCGGACGTCTACGTATGAACTTAAATTTTAAGTCAAAAGATAGATTGATGGTTGCTTTGGGAATATTTTATACAAATTAGTACTTACTAGCTTCATCTTTATAAATAAGGTGTATAAGCAAGTGATTTAACGAGTAACTAATATTAAATTGTAAAGTATCAGGAGAATGCAAATAAACATTGATAGTTCAGGTAAATGTGGATGCTTGTGAATAAATGAAAGTAATGAAATTAGGTATACTCAGATCGCTTATAATTTATAATGTGTATGCAAAAGAAGATATTTAGGTACATATGTATTTGGATGAAAATAATTCATGCATTTCAAAATTGACTATGTAAATTCTAATACTAGTAGTATAATGTACAGACGATAATGAATTAAAAAATACATTAAAGAGTTTTACCCTAAAATCCCTGTAAATTAGATAGTAGTGTTATCAGTGATCTAGATTTATATTTGGATTAGTTTCACTCGTATTACTGAAACAAAAGTGCTAATGATATGGTAAAAATTATACCTGATAGGCCACCGACGTCCATTTTCTTCAAGTTCTTGGCTTCCAAAATAACAACTGTGAGTTTTCCGGCCGTTGGTACATAACGCAATGAGAAACATATATCTCCCAACTTGTTGTCCTGCACAACACATATAAACCGGTATGTATGAGACACTGTTACTATTATATATCTATTGACATTTGTGTAAATCTAGTAAATAATTATTAAAACTAAAATTAAATTATATTTTTTATATGAATAAGTATAATTGTTTAAAATGTTGTAAAATCTATTCTTGTGTGAACTATCAGTTTAGTGAATAAAATGTAATGTACTTTCAAAGTATGGGTAATAGGTAAATTTTTTTTTGTTTAAATTCTGATAAGCTCTGTTCTGGTTCGATTGTATTTGATGGACATGTTAATTTCTTCAGTCAATTTGGATGTGAGTAGTATATATATATAATATGTATGGAAGATAAAAGAGGAAGAGTAGTGTAAGGATAATTGTAACGCTCAGAGAACGGGTTAGAAAAGCTATTTAATTAACACAAATAATACAATGGGCCATAAATAACGCGGCTTAGGGCGGATAAGGGCACTCAAAATCTCGTTACAACAAAGAAAAATAAAAGAACATAACAGTAGCTCCGTGTTGTCACCTAGAAGCGTATTTATGGTCTTTGGTTAGTCGGTATAGAATTTCAGTTTGCAGAATTGCAGGTACAAAATGTGCATAAAATTAAGTACTCTGTTAGTATTAAAACAAGCTGAAAAGCTATAACCGACGACGTGCTGAGGACGCATAGCCCATTAACAGTTGAGATAATAGCCTCAAACAATTCAGATTGCAGCTAGACATACGCACATTTGACGAACACTTTCATTGCGGTACATATAACGTTTTAGCACATAGACGTCATTTCCTCTAAAACAAGAAAAATAAACACGATACATATATTTTATTAACACCATACTATAAGACGAACAAAACAAAACAACGTTCATCAAACCTAATATAAAGCAATCACTGTCCGCTGTAATATATAAGTAATAAATGGTAATATAGACGATAGTAATAGAATTTCATTACGATCTGTTGCCGAAATGAAGCCAATTCTTAGTTTTGTAACACCCAGCTCAGATCATCAAAATATTTGCTACCTTTGTACATACCTAGGCTATCCTGTAATCTGTTAATAACTTACGTGTTCCGATGTTACATTGGTTACAGCCAACTGTTGTTCACTAGTCTTCAGTAGACTACCCATTTTAGGAACAGATCGCAATATCTATAAGTACTAATAGTAAACAATAAACATAGATGCATACATATTATAGTTGCATATAGTAAATCCAACAAAGATCAAAACAAAATAAAAAGTAATTGATTTTTATTACGATAATCTTAATTTTATAATTAGAATTCACAGAAAATCATTTATGTACATTTGACAAATTAAATAATTGTATATGTAAAATTTCTTAGAGAAAAAGTACTTAAGGACAGATACCACCATGACATGATTGATATTTATATCTTCATCTAATAATATTGTTGCAAAGTCATTCATGTTTATATTTGAAAAAAGAAAACAGGAAATAAGATGTGAATGTTTGGTATAGTAAACTGTTTCTTAGAGATATGAAATATATGACGTTTTTTTATTTATATTTAGTTAATTTATCATAAGAATTTGTCTGTTATTACTGTCCTATGCAGATGACCTAATACAATTACGTTGATAATATACAAGATTAAATTAAATCAAAGGTGACAACATTTTATAGTAAAACATCGTTAAAAATTTGAATGCAAATAAGCATATGTATCCTTTACAATATTGACGTTCCAAAACTGCTTCCTTAAAGAAGAGCTCAATGCAAATGTACTATGTGTAAATATAATATGGAAGTATTAGACTTTATATTATCTCTGAACATAAATGATTTCTGAAGATTGTAACTTCTCAATACACAATATTATTGCTATATTTATTAGTAGATTCTTTAATGGATTTCTGTCATAAATGGTATAATATGTGTATAAGTTTACACGCACTATACATTTAGACATTTGCATAACATTCTAACAATGGAGTGTATTATGATGGTAGTAGGTGATTACTGTGTTAGTAGTTTGTGTTAAGCTGCATTCTTTGATTTTTCATACATATTTAACGGAAACTTTTTTTCATAAATATCTTTTAACTAATTAAAAATAACATGTTTCAAATACATATAATTTTCATTTCAGTAAATATATTTGAAGTAATTAAAGAACACAGTTTGTTCTAGATATAGTTTAAATATAACACCATGAAATACATTGTGCAACTCAACATGCTCGCAAATTATTTTATTTTTTTATTGCTAGACAATTATGTATCTGTCACGGCCCTGGTTCTCTGGTGAAATAAACTTAAAGGATCGAGTATTCTATACTAAAACTGAGGTCATCACCAGAACACCCTGACCCAGTCAAATTGTGAGAAAGTTTGTTTGCCAAATTACACCGACCGAGAGTTGAACTCGGGACTTCGTCAGTGTAAAGGGTGGTGAGCTTTGGACCAACGAAGCTATCAAACTGTAATCCAAATTGCTTTGAACTTGTATATAATATATATCATGTAATATTAATAATTCGCACAATGTTCTTCACGGCTACGACATTACGGTGCCAGCCAAAGTAATAAGGTTCTAAACTGCATAAAATAGCTTAGAGCATGGTCTAAGCTGTATAATAGTAGTGATTATAATAGCGTATTTATTTTTGGGCAATATTTAAAATTTTAAAAATAAATAAAGAACGTAAATATAAACTGAATTTATGGAGCGATAGCTTTGCTTTTAGGTAGGAAAGATCATTATAATACGAAAAATATTTTAAGGTAGGTATTATGAAATCGATAGCGATTTTAACTGAAATTACAACAATTTTAAATTAGTAAATAGTTACTAATTTAAAATTGTTGTAATTTCAGATTAGGATTAATCACATACATACATATGTAGGCAGTAACTCAATCTTAAAAATCATATTAGTAAATGATGAAAATATTGTGAATCACCATTCTGTGCCCGAATTCACGAATGTTCTTTTTTATTAAGTAGATATATATAAGTAGTTTCTAATTGCATTTAAGAAGAATGTACAATTGTAAAATAAATGGCCAATATTTATTATCTTGAACATTTCTATTGTTTCTACACTTATTAAGGCTGTAATATTTTAAAAATTAATATCCGATGAACTTAGTTTTGGCATATAGTTGATATATATATTTCTTATCACTTGGGAAAGTGATGCGACTCTACCGGTGTTTCAGGCGATCATAGGCTACAGTTACCGTTTACCATGAGATGGGCCGATGGGGCTT
Source organism: Achroia grisella (assembly GCF_030625045.1). Taxonomy (NCBI): domain Eukaryota; kingdom Metazoa; phylum Arthropoda; class Insecta; order Lepidoptera; family Pyralidae; genus Achroia; species Achroia grisella. The sequence goes on from NW_026712703.1 coordinate 2,471,597, forward strand.
GCTTACACTGTGTTAAAAATACATATATATAATAAAATTGCATAATTCTAATTTGCTCTAAACGAAAATAGTTTTAATACCTCGTGAATTGTTTAACTCTCGGGAGATTATTTAAATCAACATTAAATTTAACTGTCTATACTGTCCATGTCAGCATCTAGACATTGTTGAGATAATTGAGTGTTATTATTTAATTTTAGTGTCTCTTCCCTTGGCCAGGAGAAAACCTGTAAAACTTAACACTTTGAAATTACTTATTGCATAGGTAAATAACAAAGCCTTATATTTAATGTTACTAATATGGCCCCTTATAATAATAACTTTATGATGACATAACTGAAATGACATGTAGTTATTTTATAGATTAACTATAATTCGAAAATGCATGAACGAATAAAAATTATGTATATATTACATAATAACTTAAATTCGATTTGTTTTAGTTTACTTTATCAAGTAATAGTATCTTATTACGCGAGTATTTAAGTCATAAAAGAGATTATTCAGTGCAGTAGCTAAATGTGAGTATGTTATATTAAAACGAGTAGGTAATTACAAACTGAATTACGTCTGATATTATCATTTTTAGACAATAATTTAAATTGATAAATAGTCGAATATTTATTGAAGTAAATTCAGTTAACTGTCGTTTATTCAAAAATATTTAATATTGGAGTTATATTGAACAAATAGTCTCAATACACGCAATGGATGACATTCAGGTAAGGTCGTTGCAGTCACATAAAGTAAAGTTCAATAATTTTTAGTGGCAAATCTTTTAACTACTTACAAATAAGGACATTATTTATATGTAGTTTTATGTTGAAAATTTGAACTCTTTGTAATTTTTAATATATGCGTTATTTAATACATTTTTTTTTCTTAATTATCTAAATGACATCAAAGTAATTTAATTTAAATAACAGTTGGTTAAGATATTACGCTCTCATATAGACTAGATAATACATACTTTATTTTCTGATTCATTATGAATATGTACACAGTTTTACAGACAATAGTTCTGCAACGATCCTCAATTATCCACACGCATTTAGACCCAGTTCGTATTGTAGGTAGTAGAGTTATCAGTTTTGTAATCAAATTAATTGCACGAGTGTTGTAGCTGCTTAAAATGGTATTTCAGGTGTAGTAACGTCAACAACAAAAGTTATGGAACAGATTTTAATTATACGTATAGTGTCCCAAAACCAATCAAATATCTTGTTCACATGATATTTTGTCGCTAACGTTACGTGAAGAACGAGCACAACAAAATATAACAACCATGCAACATTCCCCAGCCGCAATATAAAACAAAATAAAGTGTTGGATGGATGTAAATAAATAAACGTTTAACTAAATCATATGGTATGATAGGTGATAATAGGTAATAGGTGATTATTTCGTAGAGCTGTAAATGGAGAATTCACTCTGCGTCCTGACATCCTACACGTCCTAAAATTTTAGATACATGACTTTTTGTGACACTGTCGTATGTTACTTGTAAATGTTGTATACTGATCTCGTCAACGTAGTATTATAGTACATGTTTAGGTACAATAATTATATCTTGATGTGTCTCAAAATAATACTTACGTGAATGATCATTTCGTTTTTGAAGCGGCATGCAAGATTGTTCAGGACACAATCAAACACAGCCAAGCAGAGCAGAGAAAATATGGAGAAAAAGAGAAAAACCAAGTAAATACATTTTTGCTGTCCAAATTAAGTTTATCAGAAAAATAAATGTAGACTGAATCCACATGAGGTGCCTTGACTTTAGAGTTTTTACTATGTATAAAATTTTAATACATAATAACATGAATTTACTTTTTTTTAGATTACAATTGTTAATTATAATTATCTATAGTATTACAATTAATATCTAAATAAGTACGTCAAGGTTCCTCCGCTTAAAAAGTGCAGTAAAGTTTGAAAAAATATGAAATCTTCCTTTCAAAAAATATATGGTTGCTTCTACATTACAATATGTAGGTATAATAAGCATAATAAATTGAAAATACTTTTTGAAAAGATGTAATATTTAAAAATAAAGCTATTTTGTCAAAACGTACTTTCGATATTTAGACTAAGGACTCGACCATCGACCACCGGTAACGTGATCGTACGAGCTATCAGTAAATCCTTAGTTTAAGCTTAGGTCTTCCGAATACCTAACGATTTGTATGTTTTGCCAAAATAGCCTAAGCTAAGAAAAAAATAAATATTTCCTGAATTGATAATTGTTACGTATTAGCTGTAGAATGATACCATTTTTTCTATAGTTGTGCATGAAAGTTATGTAGGTACCTATTAGATTATTTTGTGTAATAATAGGCTGTTGATGTGACCTGGGTGTAACTGTTAACAAAAGTGTTAACTCTGCCAATAGAAAATTTTAGCAACATTATTAAATCTCATAATATAAAATAATGTCAATAGCATATACATACAAAATAATAAAAAATCAATGTATATGGCCCAAAGTTCGAAAATATATGTTTTAATTGTAATTATATAATTAATTTTGAGCACAAAAATGTAACAAGCGCAAAATTTGCGCTTTAAGTCTTCCAAAGTTTATCTAGAGACCCCTATGAAAAATAATTACGACGATATTATACGTTCTCTGTGGCGAACTATATATTACCACAGTAGGTGTATGTAAGAATATATCTTAAATGCTGAAAAGTAAAGTTTATTATAATGTTATATTGTAGTTGTACCTATTAAGCTAGAGATAGCTAAAGCACTAGTTGTTGATATCTTTGATATAAAATGTATACACATATTTTTATAATATTAATATATTTAAGTTACCTATTTCGGGCACCTAAAAAGAAAGAGGCAAGAGATTTTAATTGAAGTGTATTTTTAAGATAACCTGTAAGACTGTGCGGTGAAATTATTGTCAAATATCGCACAAGGTTGATTTTCCACGGAAATTGTGTAAACTTAGGTGTTTTTATGTGTGTATGTGTTCGCACCTGCCCCCCTTCTCCTTCAACACTCTGTAGTTCACGCCATTCCTCGATGGTTTGTGCCAGGTCTACCTGACAGAGCGGTACCTTCACCTCCCCTATCTGGTCATGTTTGGAGAATCGATCGAAGTCGAAAATCGCGAACACCAGTGTTTTGTTCATTGCGTCGGCATATGGTACGTTCTGAATAAAAATGTTAAAATTCCGTTATATGTTCAATTTCAATGAGCTTTACAATTAATTTCTAACTAATGTTCCATAATATTCTACTTACCTTGAAAACAAAAGTCTCATTAAAAATGGGACTCAAAGTTTTCCGATGTACTTTAGTCTCGAATTTCTTTTTCTTATCTGGTAGTAGGTAAACTTTCACGTAAGGGTCAGATGTACCGCCCATGTCCAAGGCGGGCAGTTCCTCCGCTTGAATCACAGTAACCGACAGACTGTTGCTATTAAAATCGTATTCCAGCTGCAAATTAACCAATTTATTGAAAATGTAATAACAATATTACTCTTCCATAGCAAAATATGCTTGAATCTAAGTTATTTACAACAATAGAAATAGTTATCATGATTTTATTTAATTTACTATCTACTAAAAAGTTAATGATTATAAAATAATATTTTTAAATGTTGCAATAATATGTATTGACATACTTTTGTACGAGTATGTAAAAAAAATATTTTGCTCTATATCTAACTAAATTCTTATGGATAAAACGGTCATATGTGTACATGATGGCGATATAGTAGCTATTTATCTAATAAACAGATTTTGTAAGAATATTTAAGTAAATGCCTGCTGATATAAACAGCTATTTTATAAATTACATTTTAAGTAGAGAAGTAGGAAGAAAAGCATTAATTAAGTACAACTTAAAATCAGTTTTAGATTTCAGATAACGAGATATGGCAGCTATGATATTTTCTACGTAGTTCGAATTATTTATGGACTTTTATAAGCGTGCTAACTTTAATGGGAAAGTGTTCCAACCAACTGAATGTCGAGGGTAAATATAAAAGTAATTAAAAGCATGCTATAACAATTACGTTATTAACGAGAAAGGTAATTTGGCAGAAAAAATTAAATATAATATTTTATAATAAGTTTGTTTGAATACCTCAGTATAGCTACTTCCTGAAATTCATTCTTGCTATCGGATTATTTCCTGTGAATGATAATAACGCATTACATATACCCACCTTATACTGTAGTTTGCCTAGTTTCTGCTCCTCCTTTTTAGAATCACCGTCATCTGGTTCCTCCGCGTTCTCAGTCAGCTCTTCCATGTCCGGCTGAACCTAAATGCATGTCCCGCGGCAAATTTCACATGAATAACGTATTTCTTATAAATATAACAAATTTCTTTTTCAACCAGAAAGAGGTATGAGGTTTAAGGATTCGTATTATATTTCAATTTCTACAATGTTTAAAATTTTTGCACATATACATGCAAGTGTAAAACTATTTTTTTTCATTATTCAAGAAATTGAATAATTTCAAAGGATCTAATATAATCAAATTTCAATATTAATATTAGATGCAATATTAATATCTATTCTTTTATAAATGAATGCGGCAAATATTAATATTGCACCAAATTTAATAAAATGACTGATGATGATATTGATTTTGTTAAATATCTGTTGATCATAATTTTAATATTGGATAAATTATTACTTTAAAAAACATTACCTTTTCCTTGTACGCTGATCCTAGGAGTTGGACGGACTTGAGGTCGACTCCTTTCATTCCCTTCTTGCCATCCTTGGAGCGCCGCTTTCGGAAACATCGTCTGATGCAGCAGAAGCACACTCCTAGCACCACTACGCCAACTCCTATGTAAATAAATAATCATGCATTAAAATGTATATATATTTGTATATTCGAGGTTTTTAAAAGTACACCAACCAAGTACCAGTTATAGGTAATATTAGGCAGATATTATTGTAGCAATTATTAGGAACAAAATGCATTCGATTTGTATGTACCAATATTGCAGTAAATATTTAAACCTACAGCATAAATTGTGTCACTTGTCTATAGATATCAGTAACGCCATTCAATATTATAAAGATAGATTCACATGTCATCATTAATAGACAGACAAGAGTCCTTGGATGCGATGTTTATATTGAAGTTAATTAGAAATGAAATAAACTGTCCACAACTATTAAGTTGAATTAACATTGGAACAACAAATTAATTCCAATGAAACAAAATTACTTGTGTAATGTAAATAAATATCTTAGTATTTTTAACTAGCTACGGTGTTATTAACCAGTATCAGCAAGTTTCTTGTTAGTATATAAGTAATATCTACCTTTAATTAATTTATTCATTTAGATCTACATATTTTGTTGTCATAGAAAGTTTACAAAATTATTTGCTTGGATGTACCTATAAGTTTTAGGTTAATGAATAAATAAATAAAATAGAATCTCAATAGAACCTTGTTACATTAAAACTATTATCAAAATATTACATTTTCAGAAATCTTTTTTTTTTACCGTGTTGAAAAGATTATTCACCTGCCAAAGAATACGAGTGAGGTGTTAGAGGACTAGCGGTCTATTTCGAGCCTACATTGCCTTGTGACAGTTCTGGGCTCTTATGTGTATTCTATCACTCTTGTTAAGATGATTATAATTATTCTACACACTCGTGGAACGCTCAAACATTAGTAGTATTTTCAACTATTAGCATTTTCAAATCATAGAAAAGTACAAAAGTAGTTGCGTGCAACTATTGCATTTATTACAAAATTACTTGAGTTCATTGATTAAACCAACATCGCAAAACTGTTTTGTACCATTAAATTTGTAATGTCAATTAGGACTGGTACGTAGAAAAAATACTTACCAACAAGAATAGCAACCAACTGCCAGTTTTGCAAATCCAGCTTTTGGGCTATTTCTTTAACCCCCTCTACGAACTCTGCGCCGGGCGTTGCAGTCGATGTTAGAGACGACTGCGGCTCCGCTGTTATTAAATAAATGAAAATATATTCATTGATCAGATAATTACATATTTTTAATAAGCTGCACAACATATGTATAACGATGCACTAAGTATTATACACATGTTATACTTAGAGTGCAGGCTGTACAGTAACAATTAAGTAAAACTTAATTTTTAAGAGTTAATAATGTAATGGACTGAGATGATGATGAATGTAGTAGCTATTTAGTCACGGAATTGGTAACATTATTACAGGTTTGAATGAGTTAAATCGAGGTGTTCCTTTATATTCATATATATAATGTATTTATTCTGTTGTAGACATGGATATATTAGCAAGTGTACAAAGGAAAAAACTTAAACACAGTAATGACGTTATGTGGTATAGATTCCTATAACTGAGACATGTCTAACTGTTTCAGTCATAAAACTTCACCAATGGATTTAGATGTCACTTACATAGGTGACATCTAAATTCATTGGTGATGTCACTGTCGCTACATAGGCAATGTTAGCCCAACAGTGACTACTTCGGTGGTTAAGTAAAAAGAGTAAACTTAAAATTACTTACGCGTGGGCTCGGTGCTTCCAGGGCCGGCATCTTCTGTCAAGGATGACTCCACCGCTTCGCGGCGCCATCGCATTAGCGCCCCTAGAAGCGGCGACATGTCTGCACAACAAGATAAATCATCAGTGCCGTGACCACACAGATAATTTCAATATTTTAATATCATACTTTTATAATATTCATTCATATGTATGTTAGTTTATAAGGTATTTATAATATGGGCCTAGTAGCCTGGAATAAATAAATTAATAACATTTTTTGAACAATTAAAATAGCCAACCAATCTATTGCCCCATTTGGAGATAAGTGGTAACAGTTCCTAAAAAGACATATACTACCTACTACTATTACTAGGTATGACCAACCACGAAAAGCATAAAATATCTACATCCCAGACTATGGTTGCAATGTGTAAATTTAACTACAATATCTCGTCAAAACGTGAAATACAAGCGACTTGGTGGCAGAAATCAGAAATAGGTCAGATAGAGGTACGTATCTATGCATACCCCTTCATTCCATCCTCTGCTAAATATTTTCTATTTAATTAAAAAATAGATGTGATTCTCTTATCATTAATATAGCTTATAGGTAAATTGGGCGATAAATAAATATCAAGGTGTGATGTAGACGAAGTAGTGTGGGTCAGCTAGTCATTAATAAGTATTCACATAGATTTTTATAGTATTAGTGTAAAGATTTTACATATGCAGAGAAGGTCCACTCGTATTAAAAAAATAAAAGTTTATAAGACGTTTAGATATTTGACTAAATGAAAATGAAACTGGAATTTGGTACATAGATAAATTAATTCTTCATCCTAATTCACTCAATATATTTGATCTCGCAATGGATTGCAGGTAGTAAATATAGTTTTAGGTAGATTTCTCTGATTTTCACCCGACTACGGCGAAGAAATAGGAAATTTATGATTTAGACTGGCCAATTTGTCCAGTCCATGTTAATTTGTCTTCACATAACTTATAAACGTCATGAACTAAAATATATTCTTTAATCGTATCATGTATCATATGAAACGCCCTAAAGATGCCATATGAAATGTTCGTATGTTTGCTAAATATAGCTGGAAGTATACATTTTATTAATCATATAAATTCTAGCTTCAGCTTAAAAAAGTCTTGGTCGTATATCACTTACATTAACAAACTAACATTCAAAAACAGCGAACATTATTTTCAGATTAAAATTCATCACGCGATATTAATGATGGACGCTATATGACCATATAGATATGTATACAATAATGGCATACGACCACGTCTAACAATAAAAGATGATTTTTTCTTTCGTAAAATTTAAGCGACGGGAAGATAAGAAATAATTTGAAAATCACTCCCCATTTTCAAATTATTTCTTATTTCTTACATGATCTTATTAGATGTTTTAGTTTCCAATAATATAATTTAAAATAATTATCATGCGTTTAATATTAGACATTGATTTTGTACGCCCATACCCATTGGAATCTTCAAGTATAGCATATACGCTAGATTAATACGAGCATCACAGTGTATTTAGTAGTTTTTATAGTTTACCACTTTCTATCTGGTGAGTAGCCATTATTGTAATATAAAATAAAATTTTAGAGATGCTTTAAATTGCAGTATCTTAGAGAGAATATTTTTATATATATAATAATAATTGAGGTTACAACATATTACAAAGATCATATAAGCAAGTATGTGCTTTGTATTATAACTAGTTGATAATTTTTATTTTTATAATATATTGTTGATTGTAATATTTGTCTATTCTAAAGAAAATTATGTATCTTTTAAAATTTCATGTTATTTATATCCAGACATATAGGTATAAAACTATCATCAGTAACTGCTTACACAATGTATGTTCAATATACGTATATCTGTAGAAATATGTCTGAAATTCTTAAAATATTTCACTAACTTTTGATCTACTTTACGCTCACACAAATACATGCTAATTTCTATCATATTAATTTCTTTGTAATATTCACACACCTGTTTATGTAAAAAGAAAATTGAATTACTGATAATGGTCACTACAGAGAAATGTGTAACGTAATGGCTATGGGGCGAACAGCTACGTTTTGATTGAACACCGTACTGACCTTTCTTTCTTCCAGTACCGGTTCACTCTTATTGGGTTCTCTAAATTCGATAGCAGTAGTCACTTAGCACAAGTTTGGGTCATTTCTATCGAATATTTTATGCGAATATAGGCAGAACACTTTACTAAAGCTAGGATGGCGGAGATGCGCGCGCATGCGATCGATTGTCGCTGCGCGATGCGATGCCTCCACGACTCCTGGCCAAGTCACAGGGTTTACGTCACTCGCTGCGTACATTGACGACTGGACTAGGAAGTTAGCTGTCGAGTAGGCGACAAATGCGTATGGATATCAAAATATAATAACGTATAGTAACATGTACTCACTGCAGTTGGGGTGATTACCTAGATTTGGTTATATTGGGCATGTATACTATTTCTGTTTGATAATATATATTATATAGATGTTTATTTTAAAAACAGTCTTTACATCTGAGAATAAAGTCACCATGCATAATCTGCATTTAGTTAGTCGCACAGTTAGAAAATTTTTAGAATAATCATTTTTATATTGTTAAAGAATCTTTTAGATTTATGTAGGTATATGTAATCAACCAAATGTAGATATAATTATTTCAAAGTTACTGTACCAATTTCAATTCAACGTATTTTTCATTCGGTCAAAATAACGTAAGTATTTTTTTAACATATAGGTATTTATTGCAATAAAATAAATACATATTTATAAATACCGTTATTCAATAATATTTATTCTAATACTCATAGGTTATATTTGTTACACTATAATGTATCGATATATTTATTTATTTTTGGTAACTTTACTATTGGTACGTAAATAAATATTAGTCTGAAGAAGAAACACATTTATTTCCTCACTATATAAGTTCTTCAATTTGAATATTTGTATAAAAATGAATTTGTGTGAGATACAATTGTCCAATTATATGCTTAAATGCTAATGGAAAATGGATTCATATTTTACTGTGAAGCGGTAATACGTGTTTTATTGTGACGGTCCGAGAGATAAGAGAAACATGACACAAACATCATAAATGCACTTTTGTTTTGTTTCTCTTGCTGCTTGTCTGTATTATCAAAAGTGCTTTATAATATTAATGATTTGAATAACTCTAAATCTAACATCTATATTATAAATTGGCATGAACAAAATGTTCCGAAATAGAGATTACGATCATGTCTTAAATTGTTAAATTTCACATAAATTCCCATACATGTACTTATGATTATAAAAATAATGTTTTCTAACGAGAATTACGTGAAAAATATCGAAAAAAGCTTGGAATGGGTCCAAGAGATGTCGATCTAGGGAGGCAGTGGCGGCTGACCTTGGCGTGGGTTGGAACTACCCTTTGTATAGGTACCAGCTTGTGTTACATATATATATATATAGAAAATCCTGTTAATGCCTAGTAAATCATTAGTTCACCCACGCATACAAAGAACATTTCTGTTTGGTTAAAGGATTTTTTAATAAATAAAATCCAATTAGATTTGTAACGGTTTAAAAATGTCCATTTCATTTACTTTTTGTATATACCTAAATATAGTTATAATTTCAGCATATTTCATTATAAATTAAAGATGGTTCTATACTAAATGGGGTGGGAAGAATCTCCGGGTAAGACCAGGCTACCACAAACGACGACCACTGGCCCTGGAAACATACAACGTTCAAACACTGCGGTCCGACGATAAGCTAACTAAACTGGAGGAAGAGTTGAGCAGATTGCACTGGCATGTGGTGGGATTATCTGAAGTCCGAAGAAAGGGAGTGGACTCGATAGTCCTGAAATCCGGCAATCTGCTTTACTTCCGGGAGGGTGATCAATTGTCCCAAGGCGGTGCGGGTTCCTCGTCCACAAGTCTCTTGTGAATAATGTTATTAATAAGGTCGAGAGCGTGTCGACTAGCGTACCTGATATCTCCGGAGCGATACATAGTACAAAGACTCATTTAAACGTTATCAGGGGGGACTTTAACGCCAAATTGGGCTAATGAAGCGGTGATGAGCTGAGAGTGGGGCAATTTGGTATCGGTGATCGGAACTTCTGAGGTCTAATGCTGACCGACTTCATGGAGAAGGAGAGTCTCTTTATGATGAACTCCTTCTTCAGGAAGCCGGAACACCGGAAATGGACGTGGATTAGACCCGATGGTGCCGCAAAAAACGAGATAGATTTCATCTTGTCAACGAGAAGACAGATTTTCAATGATGTCTGTGTGATCAATGCCGTCAAAATTGGGAGCGATCACCGGATGGCAAAAGGCACATTGATACTGAATCTGAAACTAGAACGATCCCGACTGATGAAATCTACGCTCGGCCCTACACCTATACAGATCCAAAACCCCGAAAGCTTTCAGCTAGAATTGCAAAACCGTTTCGAATGCCTTGGTGACTGCGTTGACGTGGACGATTACAACAACAGGTTCGTGAAGATAGATAGATAGATAGATAGATAAGTTCTTTATTCAGCCATTACAAACACATAGCATACATGAGATACATTTTATAAATAGAAATAAAGTTTACAGATTAAATAATACAGAAATATGATATTACAAAATAAAATAAAATAAAAATGGAGGTGGCTTTATGTGTCGCAATGATGAAGAGGCAACCAACTCAGCATGAAGCTACAGATAAGTCTGCAGCGCTGATATTCTGTTGGCTCCTATAATTAAATACATACTTACATACATATATACGTGAATGTTTATATATTACACTTCGAGCTCTTAAAAAAATTATACTATTACAAAACACTATACAATATACAAATAAATTAAAAATGAAGTGGTGTGTTATGTATACATATATTGTTAACCTATAGATACATACTATGTACATAAATAATAGTTGTTGTTAGCATATACAAGGTCGCTGGCTAAACGCGCCGTGAGTCAGACATTATTGTTCCTGACCATGCTTACCGACTTCGGTCGTTGAAAAAAAAGACTCCTCAGATAAAGGACCTCCTATTTAAAGTCAGTTGTTCAGACAATAAGTGTTTTTTAAAAGGTTTTTAAAATTCACTTTAGTTTTTATATTACGAATGGGAGGAGGTAAGTTATTCCAACACTTGGAGGCCATATATCTGAAACTGCCTCTGAAGGCAGTAGTCCGATGTGCTGGAGTCACTAGTCGATACAACGAAGCCCTGGTTTTAAAAGCATGCTGATTGCCAGACCACACAAGTTTTCTATAAAGGTAATCAGGCATTTTGGATTCAATGACATCAAACAACAAAGTCGCAAAATAAAGGTTGTAACGTGAAGACATATTTAGTAGTTTAGCATTATTGAGATAAGGAGAGACATGACTACGCGGTGGTATACGGAAGCAAAAACGGGCGCATGCATTTTGTACACGTTGGATAAGCCGCCGTGATCTAGCTAGTGTACATGAACCGAAAACAGCTAAACCGTAACTCAGCTTGGACAATATCAGAGAATCGCACAGTCGAACACGTAGATCAGTTGAAAGATAATTTCGAATTTTGTACAATATCTTTAGTCTGTAGAAGCAATTCCCCACACAATCTAGGACATGGTTTTCGAATTTAAGACCAGAGTCCATTAGTAGACCCAGATTGCGCGTTTCAGTTACTTGCAACAGAGGTGTACCTTCTACTGTTATAACTGGTGTTTGATTTTTAATTTTTTGTACCTGCAATTTAGAACCCAATATCATGAATTTCGACTTAGCCGGATTCAAAACAAGAGAATTTTTATTACACCAGTTCGATATACGGAAAAGTGTTGAGTTCAATATTCTAACCGCCATGTTTGTATCTTGAGGATTTATAGACATGTAAACTTGTAAGTCATCCGCATATTGGTGATATAAACATCCTTCACAGTATCTAGCAATGTCAGCACTATACAGAATGAATAAGAGGGGACCCAGAATTGATCCCTGCGGGACTCCTCGCGTCAATAGTCTAGGTTTGGAATATAGTAGAGTGCCGTTGTTCTGTGTTACCTTTACGAGCTGATGACGATTACTGAGGTAACTATCAAACCAGAGTATTGTTTGCCCATCAAATCCATAGTATCTAAGTTTTGAAAGTAACAGGTTTATATTTAAACATTCGAAAGCTCTCGAAAAATCGAGCAAAGTAAGCAAGGTACCATTTCCCTTATCCATAGCCGCCAAAACATTGTCCACAACATCCAATAATGCAGTGATCGTACCTCTTCGTTTTCTAAATCCAGATTGAAAAGGTGGTAATATGTTATTGGCTTCCAAGTAATAGGACACTTGTAGACTGTCCGTGCGGCTGGGTCTAAGCACTTCAAAACTCGCTGCGCAGAAAGAACCGGAAAAATATCTATCTCTACCCTTAAACTGATGGATCAAAAGCCGAAGTATGGTCCTGCAGTCTCCGACTGACGCTTCCTAGTATCGGCAACTTAGCAGGCAGATCTCTTAGTCCTTGACTCATGACTTACGCCATTTTAAAACAAATTGTGTAAAGGAGGCTATTGAGGAAAACAAGGGCTCAAAAGTCTTTAACAGGGATCTGGCTGCCTGACAGAGCCAGCTGACGCGACTTAAGATGGATAACGGCAGGATCGAGTCGTTTAAATCCGAACTTTTGAGGGAACTTGAGAAGTTCTATGGACAGTTATACACGACAACACGGGCGCCTGCTAACAAAACGGCGAAAGACCGTAGAGCCAAATTAACCCGACACTATACCGAAGATATCCCAGACGTCAGCCTGTACGAGATTAGTATGGCTCTTAAACAACTTAAAAACAACAAGGCGCCAGGCGATGATGGAGTTACTGCTGAGCTTCTGAGGGCTGGAGGTAGACCTGTTTTACGAATCCTCCAGAAGCTATTCAACTCCGTCATCCTCGAGGGCAGAACGCCTCAAGCATGGCAAAGTGTGGTGGTTCTATTCTTCAAGAAGGGAGACAAATCGCTTCTGACGAATTTCAGACCCGTAACACTGCTGAGCCATGTTTATGAGTTGTTTTCGAGAGTCATCACGAATCGTCTTGCGCGCAGGTTTGATGACTTCCAGCCTCCCGAACAAGCCGGGTTCCGAAAAGGCTTCAGTACCATAGACCACATTCATACGTCGCGGCAGGTATACAACTTGCCACTTTGCTTGGCGTTTGTGGACTATGAAAAAGCCTTTGATTCGATCGAGACGTGGGCTGTGCTACAGTCTCTCCAGCGGTGCCAAATTGACTATCGATATATCGAACCGTTGAAATGTTTGTATGAAAACGCCACTATGTCAGTTCGTCGCCACGACCAGAATTCGAAGCCTATCCAACTGCACCGAGGTGTCAAGCAAGGCGATTTCATATCGCCAAAGCTGTTTACCGCCGCGTTATAAGATGTCTTTAAGCTTCTGGACTGGAGCGGGTTGGGCATCAACATTAACGGCGAGTACATCAATCATCTTCGATTCGCCGACGATATCGTGGTCATGGCTGAGACCCTGGAAGACCTTAGCAAAATGCTTGAAGACCTCAGTTAGAGTCTCACAAGGAGTAGGTCTTAAGATGAACATGGACAAGACGAAAATTATGTCAAACGCCCATGTCGTACCTGCTCCCGTAAAAATCGGAGTTTCTATACTCAAAATTGTCGATCACTACGTATACTTAGGGCAAACTATCCACCTAGGTAGATCAAATTTCGAGAAAGAGGTCAATCGTCGAATCCAACTCGGATGGGCAGCGTTCGGGAAACTCCGATATATCTTTTCGTCCGAATTTTCACAAGACGAAGGTTTACGACCATTGTGTGTTGCCAGTGATGACTTATGGCACAGAGACGTGGTCTCTATAATAACTATGGGCCTCATGAACAAGCTCAGAGTCACTCAGATGGCAATGGAGTTATGCTCGGAGTTACTCTGCGTGATCGAATCAGAAAAGAGGAGATACGCAGAAGAACCAGAGTGACCGACATAGCCCGAAGAATTGCGACTCTGAAGTGGCAATGGGCAGGGCACATAGCTCGTAGGACAGATGGCCGTTGGGGCAGTAAAATCCTCGAGTGGCGACCACGGACCGGAAGACGCAGCGTGAGAAGGCGTCCAGCAAGGTGGATCTGGTCAAAATCGCTGGAAGGCATTGGATGCGAGTAGCGCAGGACCAATCGTCGTGGAGATCTTTGGGGGAGGCCTATGTCCAGCAGTGGACGTCTTCCGGGCTGCGATGATGATGACGATGACGGTACTAAATAATTTTTGAGTAGGTACCTATATACCGACAACATATGAAAGATAGGACATCTGTAAAGATAAATTATATGCCTTCACGTTCTATAAATATGACAATAAAATACCCTATAATAGCTAATTCGTTTTTATTGATCTGCATATTCGACTCTATTATATACTTCCATACGACTTAACTAAATAGCCCACCTTATAGGTTAGCAATTTTTTTATACAACAATTTTTTTTTAATTCGTGTGAAAAAGAATGGTAGTCCATATCTAATGCGCATACAAGCTTTATGCAAATTTAGGATCATTAATACATATACATTAAAATTAACATTAAAAATAGTAAAAAATTTCCAAAGTTCGATTAAATTTAATATATAAGAGTATGTACCAATTGGTAATCTACTTTTATACTTAATTTTTCATACAACATTTCAAAGAAATAAATAAATAATGTTTTCTAAATAAGATATCAGTTATGAGTTTTCCATAAGGAAGGAGAAAAAATTTGTTAGGATACAAAGAAATGGACTATGCCGAATTCAATAGCTAGAGTTTAAATAAAATAAAATTTTCATTCGGTCTTTGTAAAGTAAAACGTATTTTGAATAAATTTTCACTATTATTATTATATATAGGCATAGAAATATAATACAGACTAAATAGGAATAGTTTCTGCAGTTAATATTTATGAGATCATATAAGTCTTGGAACTGATATCGGTGTTGATCAAAAGGAAAGTAGGTCGACAATTTAGACCAATGTGCTTTAAAGTTAAGGTCTCTCCAAGCTCAGAATAGACAGACATAGAGCTATAAGAAAAAGGCCATAAGTGCATTCAGTGGGACATAAGTAGGTTATTTTAATATAGGTAAGAAGACTGGATGGTACTATTAAGATAAACGTTTAAACATACCTGATGAAATAAACGTAAATTGAGGTACATAGACTTTGTAAAAAGTCGTTTGCGTGAGTTTTGTGGCATATAATAGGGGTTATAGAAAAACTACCCAGGATTTAGTGACATGGTATAACGTTACCTTACCTACAATATTGATTGACAAAAAAAAATTGAAAAATGATTGCTGCTGATGATTTTTCAATCAGTTTTAAGTCAATTAAAAGTATCTGTTACTATAAAACGGCTATTTATTATTTTGACCCCTATTATTATTAATTTTAAAAACGGAAATCCAGAGTAACATTCAAAAAATAATTGACAGTTGTCTTAGTCAGTATAAACTGTGGTTTGTAAACATTGCACATCAAACTATGGCTCGGGCGTCGAAATAAAATTTTTTATACACTTTCAACAGTTTTGTGTTTCATAGTGACTGATAAAGAATTGCCACAACTGTTAGGTACATTAATTAAATCACAATATATAGGTATAGTTTTATTATCCAGAGAAAATTATGATGGTTTTTTTATGAGATATAAAATAGCTAACAAGCTGATTGTCCATGTGATGGTAAACGGTTATCGTCGCCTATACATGAAAGGCGCTACAGATAGCACGCTTTATCAAGTGACACTCGTAATACCAGTCTTGGGGTCCCTTTACGAAGATGTCATTCCGTTAATATATATATATATATAGTATGTGTTTTAATATGGCTTAAAGTTCTAATTTAATAATGTTGTTGTTTAATAACGTTCATTAAAAGGTCAATGGTTTCTTGTAGGTAATCGTTTATATCAGAAAATATACGGCAATAAATTTCTCTGTGAATCCTGAGACTTGGTATTGTGTTTAAATAGATTGTGTGTGGGCGACCAGATATTCGCTCCGGGGAGCTTGTAGGTAAGTACATCACATTATATGTATTATTTGGAAAGCTGTAGTATTATAATTACTCGATTTTGCTCCTCCTGGCAATAACGACCCTAGTTACTATATTCTCAGAGGGACTTGTTTATAAACCTCTTCAAATTATTAACAACAGGTTTCTTGGACAAATGTTTGAAATTAACTTCCAATTTCTGTAAGGTACATTTATAATGAATAGAACACGTCTAAACGTCTGAACTTATGTATTTGATCACAATATTCAAATAAGTGCAGACGTCTGTCTGAATCTGTATATTTCAATGGATGGTTTAAAATCATATTTGAATCCGTTAAGTAAAGTAAAGTTAAGCGCTGCGCTTAGGTATGTTAGTATCTCAGTAAATTGGATTTGTTTCATAATTAAACAACATAACATAATTCCGAGCGGTAAATCTTTTTATTGCCTAGATAGGAAGAATAGAGCGGGTAGGATGATATCTGCCAGGTCCGGTAGTCTAGTAGTCCACATTACTAACAATCCCCGTAATAATAACCCAATTGCTAGCAACATATCATGCCAGGTTGTCCTCCACGTGGTTCCCCCTAGAAACCATCGTTCTAAATTCATGGTGAATTTACCATGACGGGCTATGTTCATTCGTGCCCTACCAGCGTAAACCGTTAGCGAAGGAGAGTGCACCATTCCGTTATCATCCATAAAAAACATGATTGATACTATATGACTAGTTGAAAAATACTAATAAATGTGACGTTATAGGTCTTTTAGATGACGCAATGTGTAGATATAATTTTGTATTTTATTTGATTAAAACTGTTGAATTTATTATAAAAACTTTAGCAATATTTCTATCTTTCTCATGTAAAATAACAGTTGTAAATAAATAAATATATTAAGTAGCGATAATCCTCTCCATCTAAATCCAAATAACCATGTTTTTGAAATAATATAGGTATTGTCATAATGTATGTAATTTTCGTCTTTGAAATCTAGAAGGTGTTCAAGAATATGTACCTACTCAATTCCAACCTTCATATACTAGCTGTCTGGCCAGTTAATGGTAACCGTCGCCTATATACATACATGAATAGCAATACTCATGCAATTCTCAAGCATCAATGCAGAGAACTAATATGCCGTATATTTTGTAATTTCACTACCCAACACTAAAATTTAAACACAGCTTACAAAGCTGCTTTGTGGCTAAAAGAGGTAACATTGAGGTGCATACGCAGACGACTTTCTATAGTGTATATCTCGTTAAATTTATCCTGTTTTCGTACTCGTCTCTTAATTTTTAACTACCTTTAAATGCTTGTACGTAATTTGTACAGATTACTTAACCGAGATACATAAAAATCCAACATCGTAATATATTTTATTTTAAATGCAAAAAAAATTGTTCTATACTGAAATAATACGCAAATGAAATAAATATAAAACGACGAAGCTACTTCTGATGTCAAGAATTAATTATAAATAAAAATCAATTTACTATAATTGATAACTCATAATGATTTGTATATGTGAGTTTCTGTCAAGATGGCTAGCTATGGACATAGGTACTGACAGCTTTAATGGTAGTTAATTATTTAAAACAAATCGGGATATATCAGAGCCCATTACGTAACACTGGGTTAATATTGAATTAGATATTAACCCAGTGTTACGCTGCTGCTACGATAACAGATAATATAATACTATACTTATACTATGTTGTAGTATTGATTATGTCTATGAATGAGTACGTACCTAAATATTTATTAAAAAAGTACCTCATTGCATTTTGACAAAGAAATTGAGAATATAATGAAAGTTAGTTATCTAATAAAACACCAAACAATCGGAAATATTATCGTATAGACTTACCTCGTCTAATGAAAGCGGTTAAATTATATGAATGAAAAAAGTTTAAATTAGATAGATTTTTTTAATACATGTTCGGAAAAAATATAATAGAGTATATTTACTACCTAATTACTATTAGAAATATGTGGTATATTATCTACACAATCTATTGTATTCAGGGGACTATTAAGAATTCTATTACCGCAGAACCTCCACTGGCCATTGAATGTAAAATAATGATAACGACATTTAAAAAAGTCATAAACGAAAGTGATTACTTACCGAAGGTTAATTGCGCACTAAGTATGAGAAGGGAGATCACTATGTAGAAATCCCATCACGGGAGAGGCTTCACACACTAGTAATGGTGTTTCAGATTGTCACGCCCGTGGCGAGATGGACTACGCCTGTGACTGAACACGTTTTCAGTTCAGGGGCGCTGTAGTCGCCGTGACGCCCCTTCGCAAGGCTGCAGCGTTTTCAGCCGCTGCAAGACTTCAAAATTCCATATTACAGAGTTTTATGTTACTATATTACTCTGTAAATCATGATCCTTGAAATACAATCGTATTCAAGAGTTGCTAAGTAAGATGTGAAATATTAGAAACTAAAACACTATTCCAATAACGGTAAAAGAAAAATGTAAAAATAGGCACTTATATATAACCAAACATCAATTTAGTAAACTTGGTGTATCTATGAATGAAACACAACTAAAACAGTGTTTATTTATAAGTAAGTAACAAAAATGTGAAATCTTATCGTCATATTTAAATAAATGTTTAAATGTAACATTATTTATTTAACTGAGGTATTAAGAGCTATATGACAATATTTTATCTTATCTTATAGTAGGTATGTGTAGGTAAGTATCTATGGTGCATTTAACGAGTATAGAAGTAAATCTAGAGAATTAATAAATTACAGTAACACTGTTTATTCATATTTTTTTTCATAATTGTAATATCCTTTATTGCGCTAATTTGAACCCTTTATGCATTCAAGTTAATAAAGTTTTTTTACATATAGTAGACAAAATACAGTCTCATTATTTTATTTGAATGAGATTAGGTACGCTATACCGGATATTTTTTTTTCCAAAGTGTAATGAAACAGTTTTGAATCACCTAGATTAATAGATTACTTGCAATCCCAAGCACTAAAAATCTTACCTCCATCTGGTGAGCGAACTTTTCTAAATTTTGGGGTTGCTAGCAGAAACAATATTTCTGTTATGTCATTATTGAAAAGCGCTTCAGCGGCTTTTTGTTCCGTGATACCAGCGTGTTGCCAAACATCATTGATTTTCGAATGGCTTTTATCTACCAATCTTATTGGACGTTTTAAAAATTTTAATTCAGTCACATGGCATGTCGCAAGGTTAACAAAGTATTTCATGTGTACATTGTTTACTTTCTATTTATTGATTGATTTACCTGCATAATAATTTTGCAAT
This sequence comes from Achroia grisella, assembly GCF_030625045.1. Taxonomy (NCBI): domain Eukaryota; kingdom Metazoa; phylum Arthropoda; class Insecta; order Lepidoptera; family Pyralidae; genus Achroia; species Achroia grisella. The sequence goes on from NW_026712703.1 coordinate 2,491,492, forward strand.
AGATTGAACAACTATATTTAGATTCTACACTTCTAAATTTTGACACTTAAGTCAACGTTTAGTAAAAGTAAAAATTTAAATGGTAGTATTTGGATAACTATTTTGTTGTAGAATACCTGCATGCGTTTACATATATATATTTTTTTGATATCAATTATTTGTAGTTATTCTGCGAAAACTTAATAATTTTGAAACTCATGCCGATGTACAATAATTCTTAAAAGTGAGTCGTATTTGTATCGTTACTTTAAAAAACTATTTAACGTACATGTATGATGTATCTATGTAATAAATAATGATAATTAACTATATTACTACTTTGTATGGTCCTGTTTGATTCATATAGTCTATTAGGTAGAAAAATTGCAATGTACTTATTGTTGTACCATAACTGCTGTTAATTTCAATTTTAATTATATGGTCACTATGGTATTTGTACTTACATTTATATCTACCTCGATACTTTACATATTTACAAAATTTCTCAAAACTATAGTAATTTAAGTATTAATGAGTGCAATTCATAAAATCACAGAGGGGTACTTGACTGAATGTAATGAAAACAATATCGATTTATAGACATATACAGAATGGTAAATTTATTAAGTTCTCGTATCAAATGACTATCGCAATGGCGTAGGCGGGTGTTTGTAAAATAAAATAGATATCTGCAAATAACCAGTATAGTTTATGTTTCATTTGTAATACTGTAGTGTATGTTTTAGGTAGGTATATTAATAATTTGATTGTTTCCTCATCTTCAAATTACTTTAGGAAAATGAATATGCTTTATTATATAAATCATATATACGTATTTCACAGTTGATATGTTTATTTCATAACTGAACTTAAGAATAAACATCTGTTAATATTTTTAATTATTGCATTAATGTATAAAAGAACCTACATAAAAATTCACGTACTATTTAGTTAAATTGTAATTAGTACTAATTTCATGGAGATTTTTATTGTATTATTAATTAACACAATATTTGTAGTTTTAGCTACGTAACAGTCGTATAAAATAAATAAAACAAATATGTATTAGTTTTTTGGTGTTTACTATCAAGGAATTAGGAAACATAAATAAACGAGATCGAGCAGTTAATTAGATCAGCCGGAGCAAATTAAATATATAATATATAAGCAATATATAATTCTATAATATTTCTATGCAGTCCCATTGCAAGTAGATTTGTTGAAAATATCGTGGATTAATTTTATTTGTGAATTCGTCATGAACGCTAAATGACATATGTATTTCAGTTTCATCCCAATTTTTTCCCCGACGGTGTTTTATCGTAGGACACCATTCCATGTACAAAAAAAAACAGTCTGAAAGATACACACATAGGTATATATATATCAACCAAATTAAAAAGAAAGTACTTGGTCACAATTCTATTGAGTACTTGTTCTGCATATCACATAACGTCTAACAATATCGAACCTAAGTTCATGAAAAGATTCCGTCTTGATCGCTCTCATTATTTTATTTTTCTGCTAAACAATCGTGCGTGTAGTTATGAGAATAAACTTAGTTTCCTGCCATCTAGTATCGTTATCCATTATTAATTTAAAAACATTATTAAAGTTTCCTGAATTTAGAACACTCTAACGGATGCTGCTGAAATTACTTCAACGAAGTTAGCCAAATAACTTGTAGAGGGCGCGACTGTTACAAGATTGCTGGTTGTAACGAAAACCTGAAAACTTCCAGGCTGTGTGGCGTGAAACATTTATTTTAGTGCCTCGTCGCTAGATGTCGCTCGATCAATTTGTACTGGTTCTGTTCTGTAAAAATCTTAAATAAAACAAAAGCTGTAGAAATTTTGGGTTTTCTCACTTTAAGTATATAAAAATAGATATTTATACAAATATACGTATTAAATACTTATACTTGTATAAATATAATTTATACAAGTATAAGTATTTATTATTAGCTAAAATAATATATAAGTCGTTGCCTCTTTTTTGTATGAAAATAAAAACAAAATATAAAGTAATATTTATTAAACTCCATGTCCAAAAAATTTTTGATTAAATTTGTTATATACGACCGTATTATTAAATGGTAATTTTTGTACGAATTTATTAGTAGGGTATGTAACTATATCGGAATAGATTTATAAATATTAATTAATAATATATCTGAACCTATTCTTTTTTAAATCTTTGTACATTTTAGGTTAAATAAAAAAAGACTAGTACAAAACGCACAAATCCAAATCACATAAAATTGGAACGTCCTTACCCACATTTGTTAACAAAATGGTGCGATTTGTTTTTCCTTTGTGATTTCGTATACATATCGTTTCGTTTATTGAAGACAAGCAACAATGGCGATTATCTCATTTCTCAATATGTACGCGAACATACTCACTAGTGTTTCATCATATAGTAGTGTTCATTTAATAATTATGATGAGAATAATAAATGACAATAAAATAGATGCAAAAAATGTTACATCCACTTCATCACACATATTAGCTTTTTATGATTACGGTATTCTATCACGACAGAGACGGAACTTTTTATAGATATTTCTGTAATTAAGTAGAAAAAATTGGAATTCGGTTTCATTTGATGGATGACTTCAAAATGGCGCCACAGAGTATTTTTTTGCTAGCATCGTCTCCTGTTTTATGTATAATTATTTTCGTCTAGGCTGTTCTAAAAATAAATTGAATCTGGATATTAATGAGCAATCATTTAAGCTTATTTACAGTTTGTATTAAGTACGTAAATAACAGCCCGTTTAATAATGCACTGATTGACAAAGGCAGTTGTCATTGATAAGAGCACGTTTTGCGGATTTACAAAACTCTAATATTTATTTCACAATTAAACACTACCAATATTCTTAATTACATATAAAGTTGATTGGCTTTAATTCTTAAAGTGTCGATCAATAGCAGGACTTTATTATAGTTAGAAAGTGGGTTAGATTTGTCTTCGATTACCGCTTAATCCACACACTATCAATTGCGTACGCTAAATGGTGCAGTGCAAGTCCATGTTTCCACATTAATTTAATATTTTTGACAAATAATCATGAATTAATAAAAAATATTATCATTTTGAATTTAAAGGTCCTTCTAATAATATATTGGTACATGTAAAAATATCTTTTGTACAGTATTTTAAATGTGACAATTACATATACCTACAGTGAGTTATATACTCTATAAATATATCTCAAATTTTGATCCTACTATATGTATATATAAAATAGCGTAACGTGTAACTGCGTAAACTAGTAACTGCCAATGATCATCACCGATGTTGAATTCCATAATTTGAATTTTATTTATATTATAAACGCGGATAATATTATATTATAAAACGTAATGGATTTTACATGGGCACTGTTAGTTATTTTATATATTAAACCAATATTATTTTATATATCAAGGTTAGATATGTAATACTAACCGCGGTAACCGCGGGCACACAGTTTCACCCACATGAATTTTCATAACCTGTGTTGTTCTGATTTTTAAGCTATATTACTGTAAAGTTTCATCAAAACCCGTTCAGTAGTTTTTACGTGTAAGAGTAACAGCATTCCATCCATCTATACAGAAGATCCATATATCAGAAACATTCGTGTTTATAAATATTAAATTAATACTAATAAGATTAAACAATTTTCTAAACTTTGGTGAGGCACTGACTAGATACTAAACTATTTTAATTAATTTTCTTTCATAAAAAATAACAATTCCTGGCGACTGTTAATTTACTGTTGCTAAGAGTTTAAGTCTTTTAATCCAATGCTTAAACGGAAGCAAGTTTAAGAAACAAAATTAAGTTTTGGTCCCTTACTAGAGAAGTGGGATCACAATTAATCTTCATGCTTAGACGAAGAAGTAAGATGTTGAATTTTAAATCTGTTTGTTTCATTTATATATTTGTATCTTGTATCTCTCCATTACTTCAGTTTGTTATTAACGTGACAGAAGTATAATTTTTGATTACCAATAATAATGTAGTACTAAGTATTGACGAAAATAGTAATTTAATAAAGTAATATATGCATTTATTTACTGTAATGATACAAATAAATTATTTACTTATTTATCTAGGTATCATTTGATGTGGTGGAAGTGGGCATTATTTCAATAAAACATTTAACATTTAATTTGAAACATAGCTATCTTAATGTGCTTTTATGATTGATGATGCTATTGTTGTTTGTTCAAATACCTACTGCAGAATTACACAATGACGGTTATTAATCATAGTAAGAGCTCTGAACGATTTGAATTCAATATAATAGGTAGAAGTATTTTGGAGTGTAAGTAACGGGTTAGGGATTTACCGACGTAGGGTTTGTAGAAAGTCCTCTGGATGTGTATCTTTGTCTCACCTATTACTATCGATAAGCAGCTTGCTTTATAAGTGCTGTTTTCCATTGAAGATTTATTACCTAGACCTAATTATTAAATTTGTAAATATTTACTAATGCGAAATAGATATTTTTTTTAAGAAGAGGCGATAGATAATTAGATAGATGAGAACAATTTTATAACTGGTAATTTGTAATAAAAAGTCGACCATATGACCGTTGGCAGATTGTAGACGAAGTGTTACAAAATTATTTTCTTTTATATTGCTACGGTATTCACTTAACATATTAAATTTATTAGGAGAAGTAATAGTGGCCTAATGAGTTCAACGTGATTCAAAGTGAGATAAGGCCGCCATAAAATAAATATTTTGTGTGTTAATTTATATTTCTAGCAGACTCTCCGATGAAAGAAACACCGATAACAAATCAAAATTTAAATTAAAAGGTGGCCTCCCTCTTCCAGTTTCAATTTCAAATGTACCGAAGGGAACATGTGTGATGTATTCGACAGTAGACAATGCTTCTGACTGCCTCATTCGGAATAACAGTTGTGACGTAAGGCTTTGGGTTAATTATAATTAGTATTAAAAAAGCTATCATACATGAGTCTGACTTCCAACAAGTCATATATTCATGGTTTCTTGGGACGTCAATGATATGTTAGTTAATCTGGACTATGTAATATTATGTTATCTGTGTTTAGATCTATCATTTATTATTTTAAATAAGTCTATTTTTGGCAACGTTATTTTTAAAGTACTTCTTTAATGTTACCTACATTATGAAATGTCTTAATTTTTTTTAAATTAAATGGAATGGCAAATAGTCTTTTATTGGCAAACTTTTTTTGTGACAGATACTTGTGTATTTGTACTATGTGTATGTTTTTCCTGTTTCATTATGAAAACAATCAGTAGTAAGTACTTGTACATGTGCATAGTATACATTTTAAGTTATTAATGTAAATATGGCCAGCACATGGAAGCTTTCAGGAAACTTTATAAATCTAGTCACTTAATTTTTCCGAACGAGATTTAAGCACAAAGGTGTATATTCTAGGCAAGCCTCACCCTCTGTATGACTAACAGAGTTACAAATTTAGCGGAAGCGAGCGTCATGAACAAAATTTAAGTGAATTTGTCAAACGCGACTGTATAATAAGCTTCCACTAAAGTTACTTAGCGACTTGTGAGACGAGAATTAATGCTTAAGTCACTTGTCTTTTGGAGCGATGCGAGGCGATGCACCTCGTCAAGATGAATTGTTCCAAATTTGTCATGACTAATGCCGTGCTGTTGGATTTTTTCGCTGTCGCTAAAATTGGACAGGCGTCAATTAGGACGGCTTCAGTTTTAGGTTTTTGCGAGATAAATTTCTGTGGAAAAATATCTATTTTGAGATGTTTACTTTATTTACCAATAGTTGTGAGTTATACATCCTACTTGCAGGAGTAAAATTATTAGCTCTTTAATTACGGTATCGTTCTAGATCAATACATTTTTGGAGTTTATGAAATGTCTCTGTGATGATGCCCTAATTCTATATTTTAATACTATTATTAAAAAATAGGTTCAGGACATATTCTCTCTCAACAATTCGGGAGTTTATATTATACTCGTTTATGAGCAACGATATCCCATACATAAACTCACGTCGTTTTCCATTAAGAAGGAAGAAGCAGTGAACACAAAATTATGACACTCGCTTCATATAAAATGAGAGAGCGCGATTAAAATAAGAAAGACCAGAATTCCTCTATATTTTCACATATATTTACTTTGCCATATATTTTTGTTTATCTTTTAATTAGCGTTTTACTTAGTATTTTATATAATTTGGTTTCTTTTATAGTGAATTAGTCATTATATGTTCGTCAAGAACGATATTAAATAACCGCTAGCTATTAGATAAAATAATAGAAAAAAAAATTATATAGAAGTATTTAAAAACTTTTCATTTATAATGTTGATTCTAAGCAAAATTTTGATGATCTTAAAACTCTGTTTTCCTCTTTGGTTAGTGCACTTATAATAAATAATAAAACACAACAGTGTATTGTCGTTATTCCATTATTCGGGATCGGGTCAAAATTAAAGTAACGAATTAAACTAAACGCTCTTAGTATCTAATTATCAGAATAAAAAGGTTTGATACTGACATTTCGGTATAAAAGTGAGAGAGCTATAGTGGGAATTTAAAAATAGAAACGTAATGGTATGGCGTCAGCCAATGTCGAACTCACGATCCTTTTTTTTTTGATATTGGATTTCAGCCCGATGCTGTTTTTGTGGTACTATTCCTTAAGTAATTACCGATTTCAGGACTTTCAACTCGAGTTAAATGTTCTGTATGTTTAACAGAAATTAGTATTTATTATAATATGGCTCACATTTTTCGAAGTATCTTTCGAATTTCTCTCTTGCCAATAAAATTGCCCCCTGTGTGACGTGCGTGTTCCAAATTGTTAAGGAAAAACTCTCAAAACCACAATTTAAAAAAAATCATAATAATGCCCACTGTTTATTATAATAATTTTCATTAATTCTAGTAGTTAATTTTCAATGTCAAAAGTATAACCGAAGGGGTGAAAGTTAAAAAGGTTTTATTTTACCTTTCATAGCAGGCAATCTAAAATGATTGATGTCGACCGTACATAGAAAAGAAAAACTAAATCGAGTCACACTTAGAAAGATTCACAAACTCGAGATCAATTTATAAAGAAGGACAAAAATTTTCGTTGAAAGCCGCTATCCGATTACCTAAGGGATGTGCTTGTATTCTGAACGCGTTTCTCGTATGGTCTTATTAATAAGTTTCGAGCGTTTTGTTTTTATAACGATGTATTCAAGTATAAAAAGTTGATATAAATTTTGTTGTTGAAAGATTGGTAAACCAGCTAACGTACATGATTACATATATGCATTTGAAAATGTCAATGACTATATTTTACGCAATTTCTAAGATAAGATATTTGAAAAGTTTGTGTATATTTGTTAAAATTATTTCACACATATTTTTATGTTAAAGTATAACCTATGTACTATTTGTATACGAGTAGATCCAAAATTAATATAAAAGAATTTTAAATAAAAATTATTTTATTTCATTTTTATTAAAAGTATGTTTATTAAATTATTACGAGAATATTGAGGTCTTTTATATTGAAATATGTATAATTTCATATTTATACAACTATAATATATTTAACTCACGTACTACTTAATTAGAATTTAGGTTATTATATACTGTTAAGCAATTTTTATGTAAAGTATTTTCAATGTTGCAAACAATTCGTTGAAAGCAGTTGAAAGTCAAGTATTTATTTATTTAACACATAAAAGTGTATTTTTCATAGTCGAAGATAATGTCAAGTCTTCACTCAAAAGAATAATAACATGTACCTAATGTAAAAATATAACCTTTAAATCAAAATTTTTGTAGATGATGGTTAGATTTATCTTCATTGAATGGAGAATAAATTAATCTTGAACGATCTATTTATTTAATATTTATATGAAATTGATAGTTAGCACATTATGAGTTATTTTTAATATTAAACCGATTATGAATTCAATAAAGGATACCTACACAAAAAAATAAATTCTATATTGAGGTTAATTGATGTAGCACTAGATATATGTAGATACAAAATATTAGTAGTATTAATATATGTAATTTCCGAGAATCAAAATACAATTAAATAACAACTAATTTTTAAAAGAAGTAGCTATATGTATAAGAAATTTATATCTTTATTTTTTAAAAGGATATGCGTCAGTATTATTCCCTTGAAGTATGTATGCTTGTTTGATATTAATTATATGATATAAGGGAAATCCAACTTATTTAAATTTTGGTACAATTGTAAATAAAATTAAACTCTGATAGAATAAGTACAGGAGTCTAAAATACATATTCGTACTTTGTACCGTAGGCATTGTATTTTGGTATGGTAAAGCCTGAATTTACTGATTCTATAAAACCACTACTGGTTCACAAATTTTGGTTGGATTTAAAAAAATTACGACCTCTCTCGCCCTTCGTCACACAATGTTACACGTAGTTATATACATAATATAGTGTTAATGGCATCTATGTTTTATGTATTGCCATTCTATCTTATAGTCTATGTAATTATGGAATACATGAAATAAATTTAAAACATTCGGTTTAAAGATGGAGTTTACTTTCCCCATTCTACCAACAAAATTCGCTCTCTTTTTACAATATTGGTAATTCATTCGTAATATTGTAAAAATTCTTCTAACTTTCTACTGATTATACACTTAAGATAAGTATAATATGTACATTGCAGCAGTTCAATTTACTTGTGATCGCTATCTTTCATATTTTGCATGGATGCCATCGGAGAGAATCGCTTTCGCGTGACAATCGACAAGCGATAGCGATTCTCTATTCGCCCACAGATTTATTACGTAATTTGTCTCAGAAGACACTTCATATCTCAGGGTTGACGATAATGCTAAATGCTTTCCTTAGTACGTATCTATTACAGAAAAAATATATACATGAATGTTTGATTCACTTTTGTTGAGATGTTCTTAGCTTTATATAACTTTATCTGTTTCTTACCTAACGTAATGTTAAAATATTTCCCTAGAATACGTGACTCATTCAGAAACATAAATATTTTCATTTAATTTAGTACCTATCTTGTAACAATGAGATTATCGTGCGGACTGAAATTTCTCGCAGTCAAATAATCTGCATTATTTTCCTCGTGGTGTAAAATAATGAAACGAAATATAATGTAATATATTTTGTCAGTGTTATCTACGTTATAATACATATTTTCTTTACGAGTATTATTAGTATTTTGGCTATGTTACGAGTATTACAAAATAATCACAATGAAAGTTATTTAACATAATCATGTTAAACATTTTTACATTTAATATAGTTAAGATTTTATTTTTAGGTAGGCTGCTGTAGCTACTGCTCAAGATGGAACTATGGACACTTACAAGACGTATGACCTTAGCCTTTCAGGAATTCACCTTGTCTTGGAAATGAAAACGGTTTAAAACGTAGTTTAATTCATATCGTTAAAATCACGTGACAATGATACACGATCATATACTATTCAATATTTCTACTTCTAAAATGAAGAGATCATTTTAAAAATATCGTATATTCTCAAATAATGCAGATTTAAGTTTTCTTCTGATTCTGGAGATTTCGTGTTTTGTGAAATAATAAAAAATCTTTTAAAATTATTTATTGTATTAAATACACTAAAACTAAGTCACGTATATTTAATTTTGGACATTCATTCATTTGAAAGAAAGTAAATAATATTTATATATTTACAATTTTAACTGATTAATGGTCGAATTAAGTACTTTTATTGTAACAAAATTCTATTTACATGTTGTTTATTCACCCTACATGTAAACGAAATTTCAACAATCATTTTGCAAACAGCTGTATGTCCGACGGAAAAAGAAATTGTAACAATTATTATTTAACCATATTTCAGACAACGTAATTTTTTTATTGTGTATCCGTGTAGATAAATCTCTTTGTTGTCGCTTTTTATATGTACTGTCATTTAGACAGCAGGAAAGGTCCACTTTTTGTCACAGAATTTTTCGCACAAATAATATGACATTAATAATTCTCACCTCCCTTTTTAGCGAGATGTCACGTATATAGGTCAGCTATTACGTTCATGTTACTTTGATATGGTAATACTCAAATTTGAAAATTTTGTGGCCATCGGTCCGAATCGTAGCTCGATTTAACCACTTACATTGAGTGATTTCAAATTTTCATATATTACAGAAAGAAAATGCTCATCATATGAAATGTACCCATTTCATATGTATTTTTAAATACCGTATTAGAATATGTTGAAATTTGGAGGCACATTATAAAGTTAAAGTATCCACCTCTATTTTCTATCACATATTAAGTAGTAGTCTTAAATGCTATACGTATGATGTTCTTCAAAGGATTTCATCAAAGTTAAATTAATCAGTGAATACCTATCTCAAAGAATCTTAAAAGTACAAGAATAGCGAAAAGGATTTCAAGCGAAATAATAGGGCTCAGGTCGTACGATCGTACAAGGTGTCTACATATATATACATATAAATAATATGATGTGTATGTGTTATACAAATAAGTATTTATGTAGGTAAAATCGAAATGTTCGCTGGAGAATTTTCCTTTCTGCAGCCTTTATTTGCATTGGAGCGAAAATATTTAATCAGGCGTATAATCTTAGCGTTCCCTACGCTTTTGTGGTACAAATGTGTACGTAGCCGTCGCAGCAGCGTACTATACTCACAACGAATGTTAACTCTAACGTGCGTTGCCGTTTTTAGCATTATTATGAAAAATGAAAATATTCTATAAAGAATGTATGAAGCGACGCTCGATTAACTGAACTCGAGTGCGAAGTGCGAGTGTTACTGTTTGTAGTTTGAAATGTGATATTAGTATTATTATACAAATATATGTATATACATAATACTTGCATTATCATATAAACATGTTTTTGGGGTAGTTAATAACGTACAACATCTAAGATAATGTATGACAAAATTTTAACGACATATATACATATAAATACTGAATTATTTCCGAAACCATTTTGTTTCTCGTATATTAACAATTTTATTTGTCGTTTATTTATACAAAATACCTTAAAAATCAATACATATATATTGGGTACTTTGGATATTGAGTATTTATAAATATCGATAAAATTTTGTCATATATGATCCTACATGTGTACTTTTCAATTATCAAACAGTATCAAGTATGATGAAGTTAAGTAAGAATAATAATATATTTTGGTCATGTAAATCATGTTTTAAATGTTATGATCAATTTAGTAAATGTAAAGAGAATTTTGGTTTTAGTAACTTTGAAGGTTTCGTCTACGTCATACTACACATAACTCTATTTTCCTAAATTTTAATTTAAAAATGAATCCATATTATTGTAAACATACCTATATTTAAAAAGAATACGAGTTGAGTTTCTTGTCAGTTTTTCTCATCTCGAAAGCACTGTAATAAAAACTGACTGTAGATTTGACATAACATAAGAGTCAGTAATAGACCTACATGATTAAAGATGTTTTGATTTGATTTGATAATAAAAGCATTTTCAATTGCTTTAAGCATTAATTTTTCGAAATATAAGGAAAAAATCTATTTTCATCCGGAGGCTCAGTCACAGTTAAGTACCTATTCCTTGTAAACTAACAGCGCCTAATATATTATTTGGATTCAATCGACCTATCGATTTTGCTCCTTGGTTGTTAGAGTGCGGGACTTTCCCGATTTTCCACACCATTAGTGATGTGACAAACGGCGGTTTGTACTCGCGATGTCGTTTTCTTCCATTACGAGATTTCAAAGATTGAACAATCTTATTCGCTCTTTTAACTTCGATCCAGTGACACACTTATCTTCAGTTCGAAAACTTTTAAAGCAGGTTGTTTATCGCATTCCTATTTACACCAAAAACGTTTCTATATTCTATTTCCATTATTTTTGTGACCGGGTATATAAATGTTATGTACATATATTAATTAAGTTAAATATCAACAAAATTAAATATTGTTCAAATTAAACAAACAACAACAACCACAAAATAAACAAAAACCAATTTTTATGTAGTTTGTGTGAATTTATTTAATTTAGTTATTATTATTATTTACATTACAATAAACGATATATTGTTAATTCATATTTGTTCTACTAAATATAACTATTAATATTAATAAACTAACATAGAGTAATATAGTACTATACACACTTCACTACTTATATATTTTTTATTTTTATATTATAAAATAGTAACTATTGTATAATATAAAAAAAGTCCTAATGTACTTAGAAAGTATGGTTTGAAAGAAACAACATATACATGTACTTTATTCATCCTAAAAATTATTAGTTGTACAAATATAGAATATAAAGGTGTTCCATAGAATATTAACGCTATCTAGATTTTATCCAAAAAATACACGTTAAACCGACTGAAAATGTTGTCATTGTGAGTGAGAATTTCAAAGTTTTAACATCACGAATATAAATACACTAAACGAGTGACTGTATAATTTTCTCAAAGGTAGATAACACGAAAGCCACCTAAGAGACTCGAGGGAGCCGCAGAGGGCCGGAAGGACGTGCCGTACCGGGCCGGAGTCGGCGTCCTCCGTCCTCCATCCCATCCTCGCATCCGCCGGGGGAATTATTTTAACGCCAGCGAGAGCTTATACGGATAGCCCTATTCGCCAATTACATTAAGAGCCTTTGATGCACAGTGTTTTTAGTGCACCGTGTGTAGCAGCATGGTAATCAATGCTGCTGGAACATTTTAATTCAAACTTTTCAAATTTTAATTCCAACTACGTATAAAAATCTATTTAGTTTTGTACTACACGGGATATTGTATTTATTATACTCACGTAAGAATATCGTGGCCTATTGTTTTACTTTAATATCTGTATCAATTATAATAATAATATTTCCGACTCTCCTGTGATATAAACACCGATATCGAACCAAATTAATTCTAAGCTTAAGGTAGGTTCGCCCCTGCCACGGTGAATACAAATATTCATAAAGAAATGTCGATATACATTATACAAATATTAGATTTACCATGAAATATTTAGAAGCATTTATGGGCGATATGATTTGGTTTAAACGACCGATCAATCAGATTAAGTTCTCTTCTAATAGAAATGTCAGTTCTCGCGGTACTATACCGGTAGAGTCCTAGGTCGCTGTTCAGATTGTGGTCCGTGAACGTGTCAATCAACCAAAACTAGGATCAGACAATATAGCCTTAATTTTTATTGTATTAGAGAATTTCTTTTGGCAGCTATATACTACTATGTGCAGGCTATAAATTAAATAGGTAGTATTTTTAAATTGAACGCTGAAATATGTTAACACAATTGTTATTGATAGTTTCAGGACAGGATATTTAGGGTTGTTGTTCTCTCTACAAGTTAATCATATAAAAAAACTTCAAAAAGTCTATAAGCACTACCATGTATAACCAATAACTTTTTTCGGACACTTTTTATAAAAGTGTAAAAAATTAAAGTAGTAATTTATCGATGATCATACAGTTGGCTTGCCACCCTAATCCAAAATTGTTTCATTAACGCCCCAACAAAGGTAAATTTTGTCGTCGTAAATACGGTTACGACTAATTTGTTAGAAAAACAGTGAAAGTAATTTGTTTCTTAGGCTGAGTTTGAATCCCTCAATTTACTCAAGATTTTTCTAACCTCTCGAAAATCAATCACTTGCTCGAGAATCAAATTCAGTGTAAGAAACAAAAAAGAATTTCGTTCTTTTGTTACACATTAATAAATAACTACAGTCGTCATACTGTTATCGAGGGTACTTTAAATAAGACATTCCAAATAACACAGTGGTAACAGATATCGGGGATTCTTTTGACAGACATAATATGTCACTTTTCATTTAGTGCAAAGAGAAATGTTCGCATATTTTATTCAATATAAATAATAGTAAGGACACCGAAATAAAGAAAAAAATGTAAGCCACTGGTGCGTGAGGACGAGACTAGTCAAAATAAAGTCATTGCCTCACCCGTATTTCATCGTAGTAAGAAAAAGTATCACGTACAAGTAACACGACGTCACTCCTAAACGGCTGCCTACTGTAGTAGCCGCGCAATAAATAAAAAAGGCGATTTAGGAAATCCCGACATGACTCCCCGGATTTATACAGAGTGTTCCGACGCAAACTTTTCCTTGAGGTCATCAAAATTCTCCCCTCGTGCGGACGATTGAATGTTATGGGCCGCGAGACGCTCTCTACTTCTGAGTTATGGGTTGTTACCCCCTGACATGCTTACTGGCTACTGATTTAATTCAATGAGCTTCATTGCAGACCACCGCTATTTTTAACAGCAAACACATGTTTATAGTGTTACACAAGGTGGGTGTAGGTGTTACACAATATCGCCAATATGTTTAGAAATAATACAAAAGTTTTGTATCTACTTCGTCTGAATCTCTAATGCTGGTGTATTAAGATCACACTGTCCATATTTCTATTGTTAACAAAGATAAATGTTTATTATTTTTTTATTTGGATACTTTCCATTATAATATTGTCATGTTTGTGATACTCATGCCCCCGTTCTCTCTCTCTCCTGAGAATTATGGTGACAAATTAACGCACAATTTTTTTGTCTCAGTGGACAAACATTTGTTTTATGCCAATTTATTCGATCACTTGCATTAGGTATTGAGTTTGTATAATATTGACATATTTGCTTTGGTTTTAATGCGTGTGAGTTTACAAAAATATAATAAAGGAAATATTATAGTTAAAATATATATTTTTATTAATTAAAAAGCAAGTTAAGTAACGGGGTTACTGATATTTTAAATTATGGCTAACTATAACTTGTCTTAAGTTAAGGTTATAACAAGCTACTGCAAATAATTATGTTTTTAACTAAACGATAAATACGGTTAATGTAAGTTATGTAAGACTATAGTGGTGGTATACTTATACTTAACAAAAAGAAATAAAGTTAAAGCAATTTGTAAACGACAAGGATAACTCAATCCTAGGGAGGTAGAGCCGGCCCTCAGAATAGTCTATCACGCTAAAGTGAATTTAATGAAAGTAAAGTGTGGCTTTGTTTCTCAACCAAGATATGTATACCATTCTTTGTACAATGTTTTGTTGCTTCCATTGTACTATAGAAAGCCACGTATGAATAAAATTTTAACAACTCTGTTCCCCGACCTAATTGAGGCTAACTTCAGTATATTATCTAATTACGTCTGATTAAATATTAATATATTACCAGTTTTTTTATTAACCATCGTCACGCTTCTGTTATGAACGGGTTGTTCAATGATTTTTACAAAACTCTTCATTAAAAATCATAAATCTCTCTATTGTCTGATGAAATCCGCATGAATATCTAGTTAATGTAATATGTAGTATCTGAGATTATTGCGAATATACTGATATACATGGGGAGATTTTGTTTTATTTTATCTATAGATTTTAAACATGGTATTTTATGTATCAGCCACTGCAGGTAATGGGAGCTGGTCTCTGCACTGCAACACAATTAGTTATTTCTATAGCGACAATTCTGATGGAATGTATTACGTTTTGTTAGAATATATCGTTTTGGATGTGACTTTATGAAGTTAAACGACATAACCGATGTACCAACATACAGAGTATTTATTTAAACGACTCTACTAGCAATTACGCTAGCAATGGAATGTGTATGTTACCAACATATGTACATACATGAATACCACCATGTTAAAATATTCTGTGACGGAATTTGTGCCTCGTATGGGTCTCTTTCACTGAAAATTAAGGTGTCCAATAAATACACTGTCATATTATAACTAAAATATAAATCCATTCGTAACATAATATAGATTGTTAATAATGGCTGCTGATAGATTTAGGTGCTGCAGATGTATTCAAACAGAGGACTTTGTACAGTCTTACTAGAATATTGCAGTTTAATTGTGATCACCATAGCAAATGACAAATATAACGTAGATAATTTCTGTTGTATGGAAGGCTGTAGTAGGGAAAGTTTACCTACCAATAAATTGTAGTTTAATATAAATTTAAGATATTCATTAATTAAGATTATAGAGGTGACTAGGAGTTTGATTCGTACGGCTTGCGTAATGAATGACTATAATCTTTGAATGAGAAAATATCCTATAATGTCACAACAGTATACATACATATTTACACAGCCATACTAATATTATGACAGCGAATGCGTTTGTGTCTGTTTGTAATCATTTCAAATCTTAACGGCTGAGCGGATTCCAATGTATTATGACGTAAATATTTATATATCAGGTGGACATTCATAGACTAAATTTTATCCAAAAATGCAGACATAATCGCGGGTAATAACTAGTGTATAACATTTCCGCAATTCTACTTACAGTAAAAACTTTGTTATCTATATATTTTTTAAAATACAATACGTAATTTGTTACGTAAAACAACTGGATACCATTTACAAGTGTAATTAGTTCGTATTATATGATTTGACTAAGTTTGGGACATGGGAGCTTCCGGCTGGGTTCATGTTATATGTGACAGTGATAACGACGATTTACGTGACTGGTCATAGTAAGGAGTTATGAACCGCGATAGCGAGATATATGTATTATTTATTTATGCTTGTAAAATATAAAATATAAGTATCTCTATGTGTAATATGTGTACTAAATATAACATCTTGATCGTGGTTTACTACTCCGACTAACAAACACCCTTCAGAATTGAACTAAGTACCTCGTACTTAGTTGATTTCTGGGTGAGACTAAAACATACTTTTTGTATTAATTTTCTTACCTGACTGACTTTCTATTAAGGAATCAAAAATTAATTCGAGAAACAGTTGTAGACAGTGGCTGCCTACAACTGTTTCTCGAATTAATTTTAGTTGCATACAAATATACCCGGAAATGTGGACATATTAAGTATTAAGTTAACCATGATATAGACAGTTGCCAATACTTCTGACTATCCCATTTGGGATAACAATTAAGGTAATATATTTATATAAAGTATATAGAAAAAGCGCAGTATTTTTTATTACATTCCAGTTCACAAAGATTTGATTGTCAGCAAGTATATATCGTGGTCCCCACTACCAAACATTGAATCTCAATTAAAAAGAGTCGAGTGTTTTAAAAGCGTCACTCACACTGTATAGTATTTCAAAATGAAAAATGTACTCAACAATTTAATGGAATAATACGGTAAACTAAATTAATACTCGGTACGGTAATCTAAAAAATATAAATAATTATTACAATCGTTGCTTTTCTAGGTATATTGTACAAGCACCATTAATCTTAGTTAAGTTAGTTAAGTTCAGCAACCTAAGAAAAATATAACAATAAATATCTAAGCAATATATTAACTACAAATAAACTAGTAACATTTATTAAACTGTTAATATTGAATAATTTGTTTAAATTGTATATGCATATTATGTACACAATTATAATACGTACCTTAAAAATAGAATTTTCGAATAATAAACAATTGTATAAAATCCTTTAAATCAAAAAGAATAAATACTCCCGAGTAGACTTCATCAAGCGCAACATTTACCACTATCAATTTTTTCACGAAAGAGAGCCCGGTTTGCAATTTTCAGACAACGGAATTCTGTTTGAAACTTGATCTAAAATATTTTATACCAAATACTTGATTCGATTTTCGTTGTGCAATGATGTAGAAGTAAAGTTTCGAAATTATCTTTACTGTAAAATATTAGGCTGTTTTCCAGACTATTTCTATTTTTTATTGCCTCCTTAATTATCAGTCTCAGGACAGATTTAATAGTGGCAGAATTTTTTTACTGACCATACTAAATTGAGAGAAAGTATTATTCTTTTTCTTAACTTCACAGGTTCATCAAGCATTTATTATATTTGATTTTAGATGAGACAAAGGATTTGAACCTATTCAGAAAATCTATAAATAAAGCCATTCTCTGAATTTACAACTTGATTTTTTTTTGTAATTATTAGATATATTTAAATTTAAATATAAGTAGTTGCATATATATATATATATATATATATATATATATATATATATATATATATATATATATATATATATATATAAATACGTATATGCAAATGTAGCTTTCGTTTGTATTAAAAACAAAATTAAATTGTTTAAAATTTATATAAGAAAGAAAAAGAAATTTTGTTACGATAATTTACAATTTTGTATATATGGGCGTTATAAGAAAGTAAGGGTTAAATTATATTATAGTATTTTCATTACGATGATAGTTACTTATGATAGGAATTTCTTACGTGTATATGTGTAAATATTGTCTTTAGTTTCAATTAAACTTTAAATACAATATCACGAATTTTTTGCTAGATAAATTTATGCTTAGTTGATGTGTTAGTTATCAAAATATTGAGAGAGCAGATTTAGAAATTTCTATTGAGTTTTTTCATTTATACTAGAGCGTGCTTTATCTCTGAATCGAGCATTTTGCTTTGAATTAAATTAGCGAGTAAAGGAAAACGAACGTAACATTTCTAGAAAAATGAAATGCAATGTATATACATAGTTACTTTTTAAATAATATTATTATAAATCTTCCATTAATTTATTATTTGACAAAATATAAATACTATTTCTGAGTATTGTCATTAATATTGTAATCTAATATATGAAAATTAATTGTTTAAAAAATATTGCTAATTTAAAATACAGAAGGTCTCGGTGACTTTTAACTATATCTATCAATGTTTATAGTCTTTGAAATACAAGCTCTATTTAGCTTATGACTAGATGGCGTTGTATCATTATTATTTGTAATAATATATTGTAAATAATTACAATTTTAAGTTTTAGTATCATTATGTTACATGTCAAATCTAATCTATTAAAAAAATGGACATCAACACATAACACAGCACAGCACTTAAATCTGCACATGTTTTTAATTGAAAACTGATAGCACATTAAATCGTTTAAACTGTAACAAATGTAACTACAGTTTCATAAAAATCTGAAAGGTATGGTTAGATTGTAGAGTATAGAATTTTTTAAAATATATTTGGTAGGTATATAAATTACTGGACGCTTTTTAAATTGTATACCTAAAATATATTTAGTGGTATAGTAAAACAAGAAATAGGTCTATTAATAAAAATATTGATTACGTTTATTAACAGGACTAAAACTGTATCAAACATTAATTATTATCATTCTATTCACGTTATAATTTAGTACTTTAATCAATTTTTTTGACTGTTGTACAGAATTATATAATAAAGACACAATATATATTATATTTTCCAATTTCAAAACTTAATTATTCAGTATTAAAATAAACATTTAACCTACTATGCTGTGGATCATATTAGGATAAAGTTGTTTAAGTGTACCTATTTTAGATGCAGAGATCTATATTGAAAATCCCTTTCAATGCTTTGCTAACATCGAAGGATTTACGTAAAGAAGTTCATAAAATTGCATTTCTGATACAGTACTTTCTTTTTCTAAGTACATACCTCTAGTAAATTAAATACTGAAGTATAAAAATATAACATATATTATTAGTATAGTACATACTTTTCCTTGAAAACTTTTAATTGTATCTACACTATAATGTACTACTATTATCTGTGATACTACTTACACAGCCGTACTTGAAGAAGAAAGTATAGTAAGTAAAACATTAATGTGTGAATGATTATATTATTAAATATAGGTATTCATAGAATAGGTGTTTTACGAACTCGAACCTCACCTGAAATAGGATATAAAAAAACGTGTATTATAAAAAAAATTACTAGGATTAATGTTAACCTCCAAGGTTATTCTGTGTGGCTACTAAATTTTTATCTTTATATTAATTTCTACATAATGTGTAATAAAGAGGTTTAAAGAAATACACAATTGTATATACCCCACAACACAACATGTATCCCACAATACATGTTGTGTTGTGGGGTATATACACATATAGGGTATACAAAAGTTATGAGTTAAAAAAATTGTTAATTTTTACAAATTATAATAATAATTGAAGACAAGGGTCCTTTGTAAGTTAGTAACATTATAAATTACTTAAATGGACTATTTTGGATAACGTGATCGGAGGCAATCTGATTGAACTCTATTTCGTTACCAACCGAAATGTACAACAGGCAATTACCATAAATAATGTGGCAGATCTAAATTAATAAACGTTTGGCCAATAATTCAAACTTAATTTAACGCAATGCGGAGAAAACACGACCAATTACATTGTAATCCACTTGCGTCCATTCAGAGTGTAATCTGTTTTGTATTAAATCCATTTATTGGGTTAACCAAGAAGATTGAGATTTAAATAAGTTGTTAAGATATTAAAATTTTCCTCGTAATTAAATGGACGAAGTCTATATTAAAATATATACTTTATAATTATTTACTCTACTTGTTCCGAGTTTTTTCTCAACCAAAAGTTCTTCTTTGGTACCTGGTAAGAGTTTGGTGTAGAAGTTGTAGAAGAAGAGATAGGTATGAGAGGTACCTATGTCAATGATTCCTAACCTTACACCACTCCACTTAACTTAGGTACTTGACAATTTTTGATCCCTGCTATTTTTTATAAGAATAATGGAATAATAAATTGTTTTGTAATATTTAAAAAAAATCACATTAAAATACTTCATTTAAGTGAAAAATCAGTAAACAAGAATTTCCCATATATCCAACAAGTGGGTATATAAAAATTGACGAGTTTTATATTTAACCTAAAGGTATATTCTTACGTTAATAAAAATATGAATATTATTTTTGATTAGCCTAATAATAGGTATATGTATAATACATATTACTAAAATAAACAGATATATAAAAACAAATCTATCACATTTTGTTAAGCTATTCATTTGATTGCATACGGTACCACAAACACTTTATTTTCACGGTTTACAGATATACAGCATTAAATTGATGGGTAGAGGATAGTGACTAGTAACCACTACCTATCTACTATATAATTTTGCCTCGCTTTCTAGGAATCCATTTTATTTAACTTGGGCAATGCAATGTAAGGTTGTAAGGTAATACTACTATAATTAGTTCAACTGTATCACCAATGGGCCATTCAATATAATATATTTAATATATATTTATCGAATCGGAATGTCTAAAAAGTTGATGGCCCACCTGATAGCAGCAGTGGCCAATATACATACTAATAGGTTCTGCTATACCTACATAAGTAGACGTTGAATACAGTACCTAAATATGTCTACTGAGAATTTTTACATCAGTCATAACATAAAACATAGTTCAAGTTATAAACAAAGTCAAAATAAAGAATAATATGTATGAATTTCAGCTTTATTAAAATAACGTAAGTTTATTCATAAAATAAAATAGTTTAGGGAGGTCCGGCAGGGGGTTGGAACCATACTAAGCGTCTGGCAATGAGCAGCGCAAGTTATAATACTGCTACGAACGATATATGAAAATATGGAGTTTCTTAAAATAATGAATTTGATAAGAAAATTTTTACACATTTGTTACTTGTTACCTGCCAAAGGAACCACGATTCAGGTTTCATGTTTGGGGATCGTTCTTACCTGTGTTGGGGACACACATACAAGAACTTTCACATTTATTAATAAGACGTATGTCTGGCCGTCGTGGGCTCTTGGGCTATAAGTTTGGAGTGCTTTCGACCTAGGAAATTCAGCTTATATTCTTTATAAATGAGCTTGTATATGGTTATAAAAAGACAGTTTCATTTTAAAAAATGGAACACGGACTTACTCTTGGTATTTTAAACTAGTATTCACATGATATAGCTGGCAAAAATAAAATTGCTCACGACTATCATTATTCCAGGTAGTTTAATATATCATAAGTTCACATAGCACTGGACTTGCCTACATTTCGAGTACACAATGTAACCTAACCTAACAGGCAGGCGCAGTTTCAGCCCTGCTATGTCGGATTCCAATCAGACGTAGCTGCGAATTGGTCTTTTTGATAATTATTGTCATCAGCATTATTCTAAAATTAAATTATTACACAAACATCGACAAAATATCTAGTTGATGTCAACAAGATTTAATCCACGACTTGTGGAAATTGAAACTTTTAATCACTGTGACATACGATGCTTTATTTTTTTTTTACTTTTTTAATTTTCCATATATATATTTACTGTCATATCTTTAAATATTGACCAACACGGGAGTAAGAAACGTAAATTTTATATTGAAATATTAGAGTATTTTCAGTAGAGTTTTCAACTTCGCCACCTTCATTTCATAAATTTGACTTCATTATTATATTCTTGATAGTTATTCTTGATAGTCTTGATACTTCAATTATAGCAATTCCAATCTAATTTTCCTTTAAGACATATTTATTAGCTTTTAACGAGGTTTTTATGGAAGGAAAAGTGATTCAACATAAATCAATGATCGAGGGCCGAACAGAAACATGGACATTGGACGTTTATTTTGGCCATTGTATTATGTTAGATATGTCCAGATTCATTAGGGACGTAAATGACTGGAATAATAATTACCTCAAGGATAAAGCCAATAGGATAGTTCTCCTTAAATATATATAAAGTTGTAATGTATATTTGATTAATTAATTCGTTACAGATCTATTGTATAGTTGAATTGGTTGTTGTTTTCGTTGTATATTATTTTTACTATAAAACATGTACTATAACAGTGACGCGTGTTATATACAAATATAATTATAATGAACGAACTAAATGCTAAAGGAGATATTACATAATATTTTTTATATGATTACATTAATTATAATATATTCTTATATTTAACATTGCTTGAATTATTCACTTTTAAAACAGGCCTGAATTATAAAATAGTCTATTAACTCATTAATACTTTATTGCAATTCCATCTAGCAAAATCTTTTTACGATATTTATAATAATATTATAGGTTCCGATGACTGTGGTTGGTCCATTACAACTTTTGTTTACATATCATTTGGGTTTAATTTATTACTTTGGTTGTTTTTATAGCTTAAAGAAAATCTTCTTCTCAACATCCCAAACATTCACATGGACTAAAATACTGACATAAAATTACTCTATATTTTTGTATCACACAACATTCTTAATAAATGTTTTTTATACCTATAAATTAATTATAATATTAACTTGATTTTATTTTTGATACAGAAAATGTATTCTAACATTTTCTGTATCAAAAACAAAATCAAGTAATTAAATAAATTGAGCTAATTACTGCAACGGGATTAATAATTATATTTTCTTTTCAAATATTTTAACTAAGCATTTACTTTAGCTACAATTCAAGTAATTCAGTGAATTTAATTCATCATTATTATTTAAGCTGTGTTCAGATTAAGTAAAATATTACAAATGTCAGACATTCAATTTAAAGCAATCTTTTCAACTACTCCTTATGCTGTCTTGGATTGGATTGGATTTCTTATACGTCAGAGAGTTGTTATAAAATTCCACAGATTAGTGGCGATGGAGATTGCTGAATTTTTACTAGACTAAAACGTTGATAGTAATTCTCTTCACTCATATGGAAGTCATCTGAAAGCCTTTGCATGCATCCAAGACATACACAATCAAATTGGCGTGGATAGGATGTGGGGATTATTAATGAGGGACCAAGATATTCTACACTGATTTGTTTATGTTTAAATAATACATAAACTTCATTTATTTATTTACTGGTGTTGCCATATTTGAATAATAGATAATAGAATAATCTTACATAACATAACCTAAGAGACATTGTAGTTTGGTGCGTAGATGATTTTTAATAAAAAAAACCTTAGGATTGTACTACGTTTGCATCACAGTAATAGTTATACCTGTTGTATAAATATATATAATAAATTACCAACTACAATTACAAATCTCTGTTTAAAATGGTTCAAAGACAAATTAATGAAATGGCTGATAAATAAGTGTTTTTACTCAGTGAAAGATTATTTTACATGCAAAATAGATGACATTATATAATTTTTATTAATAACTATAAATATTAACATTAATTAATTAATATAGATATTTAAATATATTTGTTGGTATTTGTAATGCAATGACATAATTTTTATATTAAATTGAATATGATTTAATTTGAATATTTGCATACCTCTAAGGGGTGCTGCATGTCATGTACTTTTATTAGTTAATAAGATCCAAAGAAAAACAAATAAATAAGTTATTATTATTATTATTATTAGATGTTTTTTATTATTATGCGATATGCGATGAATCTGGATTGAATTATTATTCTTTCTAGAAGTACGGTGCAAATATCTGATTTGCATTTTTCATTCAGATCCCATCACAATATCAATATATGGTAATTATTTATTAAACACGAGTAACTGTAGCTTATTAAATACTGTAGAAGCTAAAATAACTGTTTAAAAATGTATTATGTCACGTAGTGTGGACACGACTTTAAAAAGTAGAATTAATTTTAAATTATTAATAATGTCTGGAAGTTCAGTCGTGAAGTCAGAAGGTTTCGTTTAGTTTTAAAACAAAACGTTTTCTTACTTCAACATTTGGTTTAAGCTCTGAGAATTCACTTTTAAGTATTACAGATTGGGTACAAATAATCAAGTTGCATAGTGAAGTTACATAGTTACATTTTGCTTTTCTAGTAGCTGTGAATTTCTTTTTTATAAAATACATTTCAATTTGGAATACAAACATAGACATAGACAGTAATCATTAGATAGATTGTTGTCTTGTTTATCATTTTAGTACATAGAACTAATAAATAAAATCACCATTTTGTATATAGAATGGATAGAATATCAAATTATTTAAACAGCTCCAATTTTTTGGCACAATGTAGACCACACAGACAAAGACTAGAATCTAAGAAATGTTCGTTTCTTAAATTGGCGCAAACCGGATATCTAATCTCGGAACTTACTTTCGTAAGCCAACATACCTATTTAATTAAGGAATCTTCACAAAATGTCAACATTTCTGGCTTTGCAACATATTTAGATAATAGTTCCGTAAGCACGTAGCTATAACGTGTTTGTATATATTTTGGTGAAAATGGTCGCTACCTTGGAGCCGACAAATTAACAAACAGTACGCCATCCAGGCATCATAATTCGTATCAAGAAGCGCTCGGTCGTTACTTACGAGTACATAAGCTAAAGTGACATACTATCTTGATTCAGGTTCGCTAATAGTTGACTATTCTCACAGCATCGGACTACGAACTTGAAATTTAATAAGGTAAAGTACACAAAAAATACGCTTTTATTTTAGTTGTGAAGTAATCTCCGTTTTATAATTTTAGTGAAAGCAACATGCACACAATTTTTATTAAATTGAACTCTTAATTACTATAGCCTATATATTTATACCACAGGTGTATCGCTACTATTGTAATTTTTCAAAACATTTATATTACAGTCCATTTGTTTAATTAAAGCTATCCAGGATTATACAACAGGTATAATAATATTGTTATTTATTACATTGAAATTAAATATTATTTGTATCTTGTGAGAATATAGGAGGAGGATTAGCGTGACTCTTACATAAATCTCTAGGCGACAGTAAAATAAATAACGTATCTTATTCAGGCAAATCACACAAAACTTTATTAATATGTTATCATATCGATAATCTAATGATATTAAGTAACTGTCTATTTATTTTTCAGTACTATATGTTATTCTTGTAGTACATAATGTTATTTAGCTTTATTGTATTGGTCTTATGCAACATATTTAACCTGTGCGATATTTTAAGTGTAAATTAGGTAGGCTAGAAATGTATTGAATTTCCTCTTTACTTATAATTAGACAGGTGTATAGATATTTACTGCCGAGCGGAATGGATAAAATTGTTGAGCTGAGTCCATTACAGCCAGGAAGAGTCGGAAACTTCCTCGGGGAGCGGAAATGAAAGAAACGGGCTCCGGTCGTCACGTCCGCGTCCCGCTGCCGTCGCGTCGGTACGTTTGTATCGCTGTGATCGACTTGTTGATGTTGTACCAATATAAAAAAATATTTATTTATTTCATAAATAAGAAATCGAATAATCGTTGAAACGTACACTTTGATCATATGAAATTTAAAGAAGAATATTTTTTTATTTAGATACGGATATCTAGAGTTTTTTTATGAATATTTGTACTGTAAGAAGATACTTTCGTACCAAATTTATTATGGATTAAAAAGTGTATATGTAATGAACAGAATACGATATGGAAGTGTTATGTTATCTTTAACGTATTTATATTATTATATCTATTACTATTTATTGAATGGATAATGCAATTATTACTACTCAAATTACAGTGAGTATTTTAAATAAGCACCATTATATACAAACTTATTGAAAATTATTTTAGAATGTTTAAAAGTATGAAGAACGCCCTTGAAACTCAAATACGCG